>NW_026622763.1:3656298-4281298 GCF_023065955.2 Ursus arctos | reverse complement strand
CAACAGTAACAGAGTTCAAGTGGCCAGAACATTAGTAGAGAACGGGCCGCAATCCCTCTGTTCTGTGACAGAGGCTGAAATTCGGCCACTGCTGCTCTGACTCTCAGAAGAGGCACAACAGACCTCCAGGGAAAGCCGCCAGAGAACAAAAGCCTGGAAATACCAGCTCAGGGAGTGCCCATCCCCATCTCCCCTCGCAGGGGACACGGAGACTCTACCCAAACAGGGTTGCCTGAGTATCGGCGCAGCAGGCCCCTCCCCCAGAAGGCAGGCTGAAAAATCAAGAAGCCCACAACCCGGGGCGCCTGGGTGGCGCAGTCATTGAGCGCCTGTCTTCGGCTTAGGGCGTGATCCCGGCGTTCCGGAAAGGAGTCCCTCACCGGGCTCCTCCGCTGGGAGCCTGCTTCTTCCTCTCCCACTCCCCTGCTTCTGTTCCCTCTCTCACTGGTTGGCTGCCACATAAATAAATAAATAAATAAAATCTTTAAAGAAGAAGCCCACATCCCTAAGATCCCTATAAAACAAGGGGCACGGCCTGGACCCAGTCAATAATTTGGGCTCTGGACAACCCCGCAACCTCTCCTCATCAGAATGACAAGAAAGAGAAGCCACCCCCAGCAAAGAAAAGACAGTGAGTCTGTGGCCTCTGCCACAGAAATAATGGATATGGATGTAACCAAAGTATCAGAAATGGAATTCAGAGTAACGATGGTCAAAATGATGAGTAGAATTGAAAAAACTATTAACGAAAAGGTTACTGAGAATATAGAATCCCTAAGGACAGAAATGAGAGCGAATCTGACAGAAATTAAAAATTCTATGAGCCAAATGCAGGCAAAACTAGAGGCTCTGACGGCCAGGGTCACAGAAGCAGAGGAACGGGTTAGTGAATTGGAGGATGGGTTAATAGAGGAAAAAACCAAAATAGAAGCTGCTCTTAAAAAAATCCAAGCCCACGAATGTAGGTTACGGGAGATTACTGACTCAATGGAACGATCCAATGTTAGAATCATCGGCATCCCCGAGGGGGTGGAGAAAAACAGAGGTCTAGAAGAGATATTTGAACAAATTGTAGCTGAAAACTTCCCTAATCTAGCAAGGGAAACAAACATTCGTGTCCAAGAGGCAGAGAGGACCCCTCCCAAGCTCAACCACGACAAACCTATGCCACATCACATCATAGTGCATTTAGCAAATATTAGATCCAAGGATACAGTATTGAAAGCGGCCAGGGCAAAGAAATTTCTCACGTACCAAGGCAAAGCCATCAGAATTACGTCAGACCTGTCTACACAGACCTGGAATGAGAGAAAGGGTTGGGGGAGCATATTTAAAGCTCTTTCAGAGAAAAACATGCAGCCAAGAATCCTTTATCCAGCAAGGCTGTCATTCAGAATTGATGGAGAAATAAAGACATTTCAGAATCGCCAGTCACTAACCAATTTTGTAACCACAAAACCAGCCCTACAGGAGATATTACGGGGGGTTCTATAAAAGTAAAAAGGCCCCAAGAGTGATACAGAACAGAAAGTCACAGCCAATACAAACAAAGACTTTACTGGTAACATGGCATCATTAAAATCATATCTCTCAGTAATCAGTCTTAATGTAAATGGTTTGAACCATCCGATAAAACGCCACAGGGTTGCAGATTGGATAAAAAGAAATGACCCATCCATTTGCTGTCTACAAGAGACTCATTTCGAACCCAAAGATGCATTCAGACTGAGAGTAAGGGGATGGAATACCATCTTTCCCGCAAATGGACCTCAAAAGAAAGCTGGGGTAGCAATTCTCATATCAGATAAATTGGATTTTAAACTACAGACTATAGTTAGAGATGCAGAAGGGCACTATATTATTCTTAAAGGAAGTATTCAACAAGTGGATATGACAATTATAAATATATATGCCCCCAACAGGGGAGCAGCAAGATACACAAGCCAACTCTTAACCAGAATAAAGAGACGTATAAATAAAAATACATTAATAGTAGGGGACCTCAACACTCCACTATCAGAAATAGACAGAACACCCTGGCAAAAACTAAGCAAAGAATCAAAGGCTTTGAATGCCATACTCGATGAGTTGGACCTCATAGATATATATAGAACACTACACCCCAGAACCAAAGAATACTCATTCTATTCTAATGGCCATGGAACATTCTCAAGAATAGACCATGTTCTGAGACACAAAACAGGTCTCAACCGATACCAAAAGATTGAAATTATCCCCTGCATATTCTCAGACCACAACGCTCTGAAATTGGAACTCAACCACAAGGAAAAATTTGGAAGAAACTCAAACACTTGGAGACTAAGAACCATCCTGCTCAGGAATGACTCGATAAACCAGGAAATCAAAAATCAAATTAAACAATTTATGGAGACCAATGAGAATGAAAATACAACAGTCCAAAACCTATGGGATACTGCAAAGGCAGTCCTAAGGGGGAAATACATAGCCATCCAAGCCTCACTCAAAAGAATAGAAAAATCTAAAATGCAGTTTTTATATTCTCACCTCAAGAAGCTGGAACAGCAACAGAGGGACAGGCCTAATCCATGCACGAGGAAGCAGTTGGCCAAAATTAGAGCTAAAATCAATCAAGCAGAAACCAGAAGTACAGTAGAGCAGATCAACAGGACTAGAAGCTGGTTCTTGGAGAGAATCAATAAAATTGACAGACCACTGGCAACACTTATCCAAAAGAAAAGAGAAAGGACCCAGATTATTAAAATTATGAATGAAAAAGGAGAGGTCACGACGAACACCATTGAAATTGGAAGGATTATTAGAAATTTTTATCAACAGGTATATGCCAATAAACTAAGCAATCTGGAAGAGATGGAATCCTTCCTGGAAACCTATAAACTACCAAGACTGAAACAGGAAGAAATTGATTCCTTAAACAGGCCAATTAATTATGAAGAAATTGAGTCAGTGATAAACAACCTTCCAAATAAGAAAGCTCCAGGCCCGGACGGTTTTCCTGGGGAATTCTACCAAACATTCAAAGAAGAAATAATACCTATTCTCCTAAAGCTATTTCAAAAAATAGAAACAGAAGGAAAGCTACCAAACTCTTTCTAGGAGGCCAATATTACCTTGATCCCCAAACCAGACAAAGACCCCCTCAAAAAGGAGAATTACAGACCGATTTCCCTAATGAATATGGACGCCAAAATCCTCAACAAGATACTTGCTAATAGAATCCAACAGTACATTAAAAGGATTATCCATCACGATCAAGTGGGATTCATACCTGGGATGCAAGTGTGGTTCAATATTCGCAAACCAATCAGCGTGATACATCATATCAACAAGAAAAGACTCAGGAACCATATGATCCTCTCAATCGATGCCGAAAAAGCATTTGACAAAATACAGCATCCTTTCCTGATTAAAACCCTTCAGAGTGTAGGAATAGAAGGTACATTTCTCAATCTCATAAAAGCCATCTATGAAAAGCCTACTGCAAATATTATTCTCAATGGGGAAAAGCTGGAAGCCTTTCCCTTAAGATCAGGAACTCGACAAGGATGCCCACCATCACCACTATTATTCAACATAGTACTAGAAGTCCTTGCAACAGCAATCAGACGACAAAAAAGGATCAAAGGTATTCGAATCGGCAAAGAAGAAGTCAAAATGTCTCTCTTTGCAGATGACATGATACTCTACATGGAAAACCCAAAAGAAGCCACTCCCAAACTATTAGAAGTTATAGAGCAATTCAGTAACGTGGCGGGATACAAAATCAATGCTCAGAAATCAGTTGCATTTCTATACACGAATAACGAGACTGAAGAAAGAGAAATTAGGGAATCCATCCCATTTACAATAGCACCAAAAACCATACGTTACCTTGGAATTAACTTAACCAGAGACGTAAAGGACCTATATTCTAGAAACTATAAATCACTCTTGAAAGACATTGAGGAAGACATAAAAAGATGGAAAGATATTCCATGCTCATGGATCGGAAGAATTAACATAGTTAAAATGTCCATGCTACCCAGAGCAATCTACACTTTCAATGCTATCCCGATCAAAATACCGAGGACATTTTTCAAAGAACTGGAACAAATAGTCCTTAAATTTGTATGGAAACAGAAAAGGCCCCGAATCTCCAAGGAACTGTTGAAAAGGAAAAACAAAGCTGGGGGCATCACAATGCTGGATTTCGAGCTGTACTACAAAGCTGTGATCACAAAGACAGCATGGTACTGGCACAAAAACAGACACATAGACCAATGGAACAGAATAGAGAGCCCAGAAATGGACCCTCGGCTCTTTGGGCAACTAATATTTGATAAAGCAGGAAAAAACATCCGGTGGGAAAAAGACAGTCTCTTTAATAAATGGTGCTGGGAAAATTGGACAGCTACATGCAAAAGAATGAAACTTGACCACTATCTCACACCATACACAAAGATAAACTCCAAATGGATGAAAGACCTCGATGTGAGACAGGAATCCATCAAAATTCTAGAGGAGAACATAGGCAGCAACCTCTACGTCATCGGCCAAAGCAACCTTTTTCATGACACATCCCCAAAGGCAAGAGAAACAAAAGATAAAATGAATTTATGGGACTTCATCAAGATTAAAAGTTTCTGCACAGCCAAGGAAATAGTCCGAAAAACTAAGAGGCAGCCCACGGAATGGGAGAATATATTTGCAAATGACACTACAGATAAAGGACTGGTATCCAAGATTTACAAAGAACTTCTCAAACTCAATACACGAGAAACAAATAAACAAATCAAAAAATGGGCAGAAGATATGAACAGACATTTTCCAATGAAGACATACAAATGGCTAACAGACACATGAAAAAAATGTTCAAAATCATTAGCCATCAAGGAAATTCAAATCAAAACCACACTGAGATACCACCTTACGCCAGTTAGAATGGCAAAAATAGACAAGGCAAGAAACAACAAATGTTCGAGAGGATGTGGAGAAAGGGATCCCTCCTACATTGTTGGTGGGAATACAAGTTGGTACAGCCACTCTGGAAAACAGTGTGGAGGTCCCTTAAAAAGTTAAAAATTGAGCTACCCTATGATCCAGCCATTGCACTACTGGGTGTTTACCCCAAAGATACAGACGTAGTGAAGAGAAGGGCCATATGCACCCCAATGTTCATAGCAGAAATGTCCACAATAGCTAAATCGTGGAAGGAGCCGAGATGCCCTTCACCAGATGACTGGATTAAGAAGTTGTGGTCCATATATACAATGGAATATTACTCAGCTATCAGAAAGAATGAGTTCTCAACATTTGCTACAACATGGACGGCACTGGAGGAGATAATGCTAAGTGAAATAAGTCAAGCAGAGAAAGACAACTATCATATGATTTCTCTCATCTATGGAACATAAGAACTAGGATGATCGGTAGGGGGAGAAAGGGATAAAGAAAGGGGGGGGGTAATCAGAAGGGGGAATGAACCATGAGAGACTATGGACTATGAGAAACAAACTGAGGACTTCAGAGGGGAGGGGGTGGGGGAATGGGATAGACTGGTGATGGGTAGTAAGGAGGGCATGTATTGCATGGTGCACTGGGTGTTATACACAACTAATGAATCATTGAGCCTTACGTCGGAAACCGGGGATGTACTGTATGGTGACTAACATAATATAATAAAAAATCATTAAAAAAAAAAAGAAATATGTACAAGATGTATATGAGGAAACTTAGAAAACTCTTGAAAAAATAAACACCAAAATAAATGGGGGTATCCATATTTATGGACTAAAACAATATTATTAAGTCAATTCTTTCCCAATTTACTACAGATTCTGTGTAATCCTAATCCAAATTCCAGCCGGTATTTCATAGCTATTAACAGATTCTAAAATATATGAAGAGACAAAGACCCAGTATAGCTAACACAACAGTGAAGAACAAAGTTGGAGAATCCATACTGCTCAACTACAAGACTTCCTATAAAGCTAGGGAGTGAAACAGAGTGGTAGCGGTGAAAGAATAAACAAGTATATCAACAGAACAGAATAAAGAGCCCAGACATAGTGCCACACAAATACAGTCAACTCATCTTTGACAAATGAAGCAAGGGTAATTTAATGGAGATAGTCTTTTCAACACATGGTGCTGGAATAATTGGACACACACACACACACACACACACACACACACACACGTACACAGACCTTACAACTGTCATAAAAATTATCTCAACATGAATCACAGATCTAAATGTAAAACACAAAAAGTTCTATAACAAAACATAGGAGAAAATATAGATGATATTGGGTTTGGCGATGAGTCTTTAGATATAATCCAAAAGCACAATCCACACAAAAAAATATATTGATGTTGTACTTTATTAAAATTGAAAACTTCTGCTCTTCAAAAGGCACTATTAAGTAAATGGAAAGATATGCTGCAGATAGCAAGAAAGCATTTGCAAAATGCCTATCTTTCTGAAAAAAGACTGGTATCCTAAATATACAAAGAACTCTTAAAAGTCAATCAGAAGAGTGCCTAGGTGGCTCAGTCGGTTAAGTGTCTGCCTTTGGCTCAGGTTGTGATCCCAGGGTCCTGGGATCGAGCCCCACATTGGGCTTCCTTCTCGTGGGGAATCTGCTTCTCCCTCTCCCTCTGCCCCTCCCCCCTGCTCATGCTGTCTCTCTCTCCTGCTCTCTCTTAAATAACTAAAATCTTAAAAAAGCAAACACCAAAACCTCAATCAGAAAACAACCTAATTAATATATAGGCAAAGATCTGAATAGACACCTTACCAAAAATGATATAAAGATGTCAAATGAGCATAAGAAAAGTGCTCAGCATCATGTCATTAGGGAATTGCAAATAAAAGTGATACCACTACCTACCTATTAGAATGGCTAAAATCCAGAATGTGAACAACACTAAACTTTGGAGAGGATATGGAGCAATCATTCATTGTTGGTGGGACTGTAAAATGGCACAGCCACTTTGGAAGACAGTTTGGAAGTTTTTTTTTTTTTTTTTTAAGATTTTATTTGACAGAGAGAGAGAGAGAGAGCGAGCATAAGCAAGGGGAGCCTAAGCGGAGGTAGAGGGAGAAGCAGGCTCCCACCCGAGCAGGGAGCCTGATGTGGGACTCGATCCCAGGACCCTGAGATCATGACCTGAGCCAAAGGCAGACGCTTCACTGACTGAGCCACCTAGGTGCCCCAGTTTGGAAGTTTTTTACAAAACTAAACATAATTTTACCTTATGAGCCAGCAATCACATTCCTTGGTTTTTATCCAATGGATTTGGAGAATTTATTTCCACACAAAACCTGCATGCAAATGTTTATAGCAGCTTTATTCACAATGGTCAAAAACCAGAAGCAAGCGAGATGTCCTTCAATAGGGAAATGAATAAACTTGCACATTCACTCAGTAGACTACCACTCCGCAGTAAAAAGGAACAATTTATGATACATACACCAAATGGATGAATCTCAAATTAAGACACAAATAAATATGTACTCTATGATTCCATTTATATGAAGTTCAAGAACAGACAAACTAACCTCTGATAATGGACAGATCAATGTTTACCTTGGTAGGGGCAGAGGGGTTTTGACTACAAAGGAGCACTCTTTTTAGGGTTATGGTAATGTCACATATATCTTTATTTGGATGTCAGCTAAGGGTGTATTTGTCAAAAAGCATAAATCTATTAAGATTTGGGTATTTTGCTCTACATAATTGTACAACAATAACATTGGTTATTTGAAAGAGAAAGTCAAGTTCATGGCTATTTTGGGGGAGGTAGAGAGTTGTGATTGGGATGGGACAGTTGTGGGGCTTCTGAGGTGACTAACAAAGTTCTATTTTTCACCCTGGGTGGTAATTTCAAAGTGTTCTTTTAAAAATTTATGAAGCTATACATTTGTTTCATGTAGTTTTCTATATCTGTGCTGTAATTTACAGTAATAAAGTACAAACGTGTCCATTTTTTCACAGGATGGGTTGAACTGTATAATCTTTAAACAACTTTTAAACTCTAAAATTGTATGATTCTATATTATTACTGCGATAAAATCACTGAAAATGAAAATACTATAAGGCATTTCCTATTTAATGAGGTTTTGAAATATCCAGGTTTCTAAAAAAAATATACATATGAAAGATTTTCTAGACAAAGCGGATGGGTTAAAACTCCCCCCCCCCCGATTTATGTTTCTTTGATTCTCCACTGTAGAGAAAAGAAGCCAAATCCAAGTCTTACCTCAAATATATTTCCAATTCTTTCTAATCCTTAAGTCTGTGAATGATATTTTTCTAGACCAAAAGCCACTTGGTCTCTGGACTATCTCCTGTTTATAAATCCCTGGAAAGCACAACTAATATAATATCAGCAATTAAAAAGTTATATACAAATACACGTCCATATAAATAACATAAATGTACAGAACAGTTATATCTGTAATAACCCGAACCTGCTAACAGCCTGAATGTCTTTTTACAGGTGAATGGATAAACAACTTGTGGGACATGCATGCAGTGCAGAGCTTGGTACTCAGCAACAAAAAGCGATGAATTCTGGAAACACAGATAAATCTCAGGATAAATTTCCATTATGCTGAGTAGAAGAAAACACATTCCTTCCTACAAAGATTACATTGTATGATTTCACTCACATACAATTCCAAAAAATGCAAACTAATCTAGTGACAGAAAGCAGACTAGTGTTTGTCTGAAGATAGGGAGGCAGGCAGGGGTGAGAGGGAAGAAATTAAGAGGCATCAGGAGAAACTACTGAGTCTGATGGATATGTTCACGACCTTGACCATGGTGATGGTGAAATGGGCATGTATACACGTCAAATCTTATCAAATTGTATATGTTGAGATGTTTAATTGATTGCAGGTTAGGCCTCAATAAAGCTGTTTTTAAACAACATACTAGACACAGACAAGACTCTCCCAGCTTCTGACTGTATAAGGCAAGGAAATACTGAAAACGCTATTGTTCTAACCTGCACTAACAAGCTTCCTTTGACGAGTTGTCTGTTTTGTTTAAATTGCGGTGACAATACTTTTGGAGAAGACAGATCTGTAATGCAGGATCCCAAGTACCTGAATCATAGCCAGCACACCACATGAGCTCACTGGGGCAGTATGTGCACAGGAGAAACTGAGGCAAAGGAACATTCCTCTAGCACAGTCTAGCACACTATACTGGTGTCTAGCAAACAACCAATAATACTTTTCAAAGTTGGCTCCATGAAGCAGTGGAGATTATTCTGAGGACTTCTTAGCCTAGGCCACACAGGCCTATGTGGCCTAATCAGAAGCCCACCTTGCTTCTTCTCCAGTGCTATACCAGATGAGAGCTTACCATTTCAACTGGAGGAAGCCTGTTCCAGGTGAGCCAGAGTATTGGTCCCAAAGACCTGGTCAGAACTGACAGAGACTTCCAGTCTTAAATCTATTCACGTCAGGGCAAAGAGGAGAGCTCCAGACTCAAGTTGGCAACCCATGTCCTAAGGAAAGAGAACATCCAGCTAAAAGGGAGAGAGATGCCTGCTTGTATTCAAAGGAAGAAAGTCAAGCTACTATACCATTCGGGTAGCTCAGAGGAAGCAAGAGCAACCTTGTGAAGAAAATCCACGCTCCGTGGCAGTTCCACCCAACTCCTGCAGCCTTAATTGTTCTATAATTTGACCAATTTATACCTGCAATGGGACAAAATACAGTCTTGTATTCAAGATAACCAAGAGCCAACAGATTTTACCGTTGTGACATCTTCAAAATACCAGGGTAAGTGGAACCCATTTATGTGTAATAACGAAACTTTAGCAGAGTAGACTCCCAACATTGTGTAAGAAATTACAGTAGGACACACACTCACATGGTGATCAGCACAGCACTGATTCACTTTATAAAAAGATGCAAACTGCTCATGTACAAAAACCTCTTTGAGTCCTTTATTAACATTTGGAGATGTGTGGTACATACAATTAACAGCATCACACCAGCTACAGAAGTACAAATAACCGAGAACGTACTTCAGAACAAGGATCTCAGAGCAACTTTGGGTGTTGCCTGCTCTGAACCTCCACGAAAACCCAACTCTGACTCACGCAGGACAGACAATATAACGATTTCACTCTGAAATGGTTCTTTAAAAAAATGACAAGAATTAATAGTTCAAACCCTTTAGAGTGTGAGATGTGGCAAGTCTCTCGGTGCCATGGCATTGCTGTAAAAGGCCAGCTCAGGCATTTGAAGGTCAGACAGAGTAAGAACCGGCTGGGATGAGGGGAAGAGGTTTGATTTTCAGTGTAGAGAGAAAATAGATGGTCCAAGCGGATATTTCAGTCCAGGCTCAGTATGGGTCCTGCAGGAATCCATCAGATAAATACAGTTTATAAACCAGAAGGCTGAAAACTGCCAGCCATTCATTTGTGTCACTGATTCTAACTGGCAGACACTGATGCATCAGGAGTCATTTATGACACAGCATGTTTAAGAGGGATATGCCTGTAAGAGAGAATGCAGTTCACTGCTTCAGAAGAGCTCTGATCCGTTTGTGCCACTGGGTACCATGGGTCCCTGTTTTCTTGTGTGAATTAAGGAACACTTCCTTTATTTCAATGTTCCACTTTGAGAATAACCAAAACCCTCCCCCCACCCCCACCATCATTCTTCATAAATTCTGTTTCCAAAGTCCTGATTCTTCTGGGTCTACACTTTTTCCTTTCGCTTCAATTTTGACACCTTCTTGACAGTCCCGTTCTTGTTTAGAAGCTTCAGGACACGGTCTTTATGATCTAAAACCTTAAGCATGGAGTCTCTGGCCTCACTAATCTGGTCCATCACAAGTTTACACCGCTGCATATTTCCCTGCAACAGAAGACATCAACACCAATCAGTCACCAGGAGACCACCAGGCTTTCAAATAACTTTTCACCTATGGAATGAGGCCATTCTGTGGCTTCCACATAGAAAAAAATGTTTTAGTCTTTCTCATAATGCAGGCTAGAGTAAACAGGTTTGTTTTTTTTTTTTAGGATTAATTTATTTTAGAGAAAGCGAGCACGTGTGCGAGCAGGGGTGGGGTGGGGTGGTAGGAGGAGCAGAGGGGGAGGGAGAGTCTTAAGCAAACTTCCCGCCAGGTGCGGAGCCCAATGTGGGGCTTGATCCCATGACCCGTGAGATCGTGACCTGAACCGAAACCAAGAATTGGATGCTCAACCAACTGAGCCACCCAGGCACCCCAAATAGTAGGTTTTTACTAAAGGTATTAGTGAAAGAGGGAGGGGAAACGGGAGAAGTAAGACCGTGCAGTGACAACCCCATAAACTGGATGATCAGAGGGAAAGGGCTATGTCAAACCTGTATCAGTTCATTTATTCGGTGCAGATCATCATCAGTTGCTGCTTTTTTCTTTGGGATAATCCCTTCCTGTAGGTTGGTGAGTCTTTCATAAACATCATGTTCTAGATTCGTCTGCAACACACAATAGGAAGGGCATCATGGCCTCAGAGATACTTTTCCTTGGTAACCTCAGGCAAATGCACCCACCTTGAATCACTTCTGTAAACTGGTATGAGAGCTATTTGGGTGATAGAATCCTTTCTCCCAAG
Source organism: Ursus arctos (assembly GCF_023065955.2). Lineage (NCBI taxonomy): Eukaryota > Metazoa > Chordata > Mammalia > Carnivora > Ursidae > Ursus > Ursus arctos. The sequence goes on along the minus strand of NW_026622763.1, from coordinate 4,269,691 downwards.
GACTAGGGCGCTAATGTACAGCAAGGGAAACTGATCAACAATGAGTAATAATTTAGGGCCTATCTTCAAGGATAACTTTTAATTACTGCCCTGAATTCACCATTCCTCTAAAAACCCAGTCTAAAGGTTTCACAGAAACATGCTTTTCTAAAGTACAAAAAGCAGCCACGGCACTACTTTTTTTTTTTCCCCAAAGATACTCATAATAGACAATGTTCTTCAGATCACAGCTACTCCAAAGATGGAAAAACTTCATGAGGTTGTTGTTTTGATTGCACCCCCCTTCACCTCCTTGGTGAAGGAAGGATTCCCGCCCAAGGGTTATGGAAACGGACACGTAACACCCGCCAACACTGGACACATGAGATCAATAGCAGTTTACTAGTCAATATACTCACAGCCCAGGGGAGGAGGACACCACACACCACGCAGGGCCACGCAGGGGCTGCACTCAGGAACAGAGTGAACAAGCAGGGGCTGTAGGAGGCAGGCTTTGTAGTATCGAGAGGGAGAGGTGTTCCCTGGTTACCATGGGGATGTGACAGCTTATTCGAACAATATTTCAAACTGGCAGGGAACTAAAGCCCACTAATCAGGAAGAAGTGGGAGTTGAGCCTGGTCCCTGTGATAAGGAGCATTGTAGGGAGCAAGGGCTTACAGTTAGGCCATCTGAGGCTGTTTCAGATTCACAGAAACACAAAATATTGAACCTTAACTGTCGGTCTTATACCACAGTTCAATATATTTTGGTTCTGGGTACCAGACTAAGATATGTTTGAATTCTACCTTGGGATAGATACAGTAATTACAACATTATGTATTTTACATAAAAATTCTGCATAACCCATGTTACTTGGGAATGCTTCGGAATTACTCAAAAGGAAACTCTCTCTGAGTGAACTCCGATGCCTCCGGCATTTGTTCCTCTCTTCAGCAGGACATAACAACTACTAGAACTCTACCCACCAGCTGTAGCAACTGAGCAGCACAGAGGTGAACTTTCCAGCCTTGAGCACGACAGGATACCCCTTTCTGGTTAGCTATTTCCTGCAGCATAGCTTTCTTCTCTTCTGGAACCATTTAAAAAAAAAAGTATATTTCAATTTTTATAAAGCTAAAATAATTTGGGTTCAAGCTACTGATACATACTATTTTATCAAGAATTTCTTTACTTAAATATCTTTAAATAATTCCTTTGCATTTAAGTCATTAGGAACAGAAGTCACAACATGAATAAAAGTTTCTCCTTTTGTTCACCCCTGAAGAATGCTGTAAAGACGTACTCTGCTAATCTAGTGAGTTCGAAGGAGAGCAAATTAATATTTTAATCTCTTAAAGGAAGAGAAATGGTCTCTTGTGGCCTGGAGCCTTGTTCATGTGTGATGCTTGCAAGCACGTGGAGAATTGGGCATGAAGTTTTAGAAGCTTTTTGGTGTTATCTAGATCTTGGAGAAATGAAAGGAATCAAATTTGAACAGCATTTCACATTTGGATAGGAAAGTCCAGTAACCAGAACTGTAGTAAAATAAAAACATATCATTTGGATTGGGGAGAGGGAAAGTAGGATTGAGGGGTACTTGTCAAAGGTGAGTTGAGCTGTGTATGTGAAGTTTTAACTACTGTTTAACTACAACTTAAAATGTATTTATAGGGGCGCCTGGGTGGCTCACTCAGTTAAGCGTCTGCCTTTGGCTCAGGTCATGATCCCAGGGTCCTGGGATTGAGCCCCAGGTCAGGCTCCCTGCTCCATGGTTCTCCCTGCTCCCTGCTTCTCCCTCTTCTTCTGCCTGCTGCTCCCCCTCCTTGTGCTCTAAATCTTAAAAAATGTATTTATAAATTAATTAAAAATTAATTTAAAATAACTAAAAATTATTTTAAAATATTTTTAAAATTTTACTTTATTTAAAATTTTATTCTTGAAAAGACTATATATGTATTTGTCAAAACCCACAGAATGTAGAACACGAAGACTGAGCACTAATGTAAGTGATAAACTTTTGGTGATAAAGATGTGTTAGTGTGGGTTCATCGAATGTACCAAATGTACCACTGTGGTGGGTGTGGGGACTAGGGGTACATGGGAAATCCCTGTACCTTTTTTTTTTATATGATGTTAATCACCATACAGTACATCATTAGTTTTTGATGTAAAGTTCCATGATTCATTGCTTGCGTATAACACCCAGTGCACAATGCAATACATGCCCTCCTTACTACCCATCACCAGCCTATCCCATTCCCCCATCCCCCTCCCCTCTGAAGCCCTCAGTTTGTTTCCCATAGTCCATAGTATCTCGTGGTTCATTCCCCTTTCTGTTTACTCCCCCTTCATTCTTCCCTTCCTTCTCCTACCGATCTCCCTGCTATCCCTATGTTCCACAAATGAGTGAAACCGTATGATGATTGTCTTTCTCTGCTTGACTTATTTCACTTAGCATAATCTCCTCCAGTCCTGTCCATGTTGCTGCAAATGCTGGGTAATCGTTCTTTCTGATGGCTGAGTAATATTCCATTGTATATATGGACCACATCTTCTTAATCCATTCGTCTGTTGAAGGGTATCTTGGCTCCTTCCACAGTTTAGCTATTGTGGACAATGCTGCTATGAACATTGGGGGTGCATATGGCCCTTCTCTTCACTATGTCCGTATCTTTGGGGTAAATACTCAGTAGTGCAATTGTTGGGTCCCAGGGTAGCTCTATTTTTAACTTTCTGACGGACCTCCACACTATTTTCCAAAGTGGCTGTACCAACTTGCATTCCCACCAACAGTGTAAGAGGGTTCTCCTTTCTCCACATCCTCTCCAACATTTGTTGTTTCTTGCCTTGTCCATTTTTGCCATTCTAACTGGTGTAAGGTGGTATCTCAATGTGGTTTTGATTTGAATTTCCCTGATGGCTAATGATTTTGAACATTTTTTCATGTGTCTGTTGGCCATTTGTATGTCTTCATTGGAAAAGTGTCTGTTCATATCTTCTGCCCATTTTTTGATTTGATTATTTGTTTCTTGGATATTGAGTTTGAGAAGTTCTTTATAGATCTTGGATACAAGCCTTTTATCTGTAGTTTCATTTGCAAATATCTTCTCCATTCTGTGGGTTGCCTCTTTGTTTTGTTGACTGTTGTCTTTGCTGTGCAGGAACTTTTTATCTTGATGAAGTCCCAAAAGTTCATTTTTTTCTTTTGTTTCCCTTGCCTTTGGAGACGTGTCATGAAAGACGTTGCTGTAGCCGATGTCATAGAGGTTGCAGCCTATGTTCTCCCCTAGGATTTTGATGGATTCCTGTCTCACGTTGAGGTCTTTCATCCATCTGGAGTTTATCTTTGTGTATGGTGTGAGAGAGTGGTCAAGTTTCATTCTTCTGTATATAGCTGTCTAATGTTCCCAGCACCATTTATTGAAGAGACTGTCTTTTTTCCACTGGATGTTTTTTCCTGCTTTGTCATAGACTAGTTGACCATAAAGTCGAGGGTCCATTTCTGGGTTCTCTATTCTGTTGCATTGGTCGACGTGTCTGTTTTTGTGCCAGTACCATGCTATCTTTGTGATCACAGCTTTGTCGTATAGCTTGAAATCAGGCAACGTGATGCCCCCCAGCTTTGTTTTTCTTTTTCAACATTTCCTTGGCAATTCGGGGTCTTTTCTGGTTCCACACAAATTCTAGGATTGCTTGTTCCAGCTTTTTGAAAAATGTCATTGGTATTTTGATCGAGATGGCGTTGAACGTGTAGATTGCCCTGGGTAGCATAGACATTTTAACTATGTTTATTTTTCCGATCCATGAGCATAATCCCTGTACCTTCTATTCAATTTTGTTGTGAACCTAAAACTGCTCTAAGAAGTTCACCAATTAAAAAAAAAAAAAAAAAAACCCTAACTAGTAGGCAAATATTAGTGTGCATATGATTTAAAAGAATTTTAAAAATTTTTTGGTAATTGGAGATTCACATGCAGTTAGTTGTAGGAAAGGACACAGAGATCCTAAGTACTCTTTACCTGATTTCCACCAGTGGCAGCATCTTGTAAAACTACAGTACAATACCACAACTGTGATGACGATGCAGTCTGACTATTCAGATATTTACCGGTTTCAGATGTACTTGAGTACTTCATATTAAACATTTGAAAAAACTCTTTATTTTGAAATAATGATAGATTCTGAGGAAGTTGCAAAGATGGTACAAGGATATATCTGATAAAAGACTTGTATGTAGAACAAATGAAGAATTCCTACATCTCAATAATAAAAAGAAACCAATTAAAAAGGGCAAAGGATCTGAACAGATATTTCTCGAAAAAAGGTATACAAATGGCCAATAAGTACGTTCCAGTTTCTGTCTATTCCAAAAAAAGTTGCTATGAACAGCTGTGTACAGATTTTTGTGGGGACACAGGCTTTGATTTTTCCGGGATAAATGCCCAGGAATATAACTGTTTGGTCATATGGTAAGTGTATGTTCTAGTTTTTAAGAAACTGCCAAACTGTTTTCCAGAGCAGTTAGCTCAGCAAAGTATGAGAGACAACTGACGTGTGGTATGACAGCACTCTGCTAACCTGCTCTCCAGTGAAATTGGTGAAAATTTTAAAAATAACTATTTAGACCTCTGGAAAGGCTCCTAAGGGAAAACAGAAAATTTCTATTCATGTAGCATCTATTCAAGCAAATCTGCGGTAAGAACAGTGAGTCCATGGTATCTGAACCAAGACCATTCCCTGTTTTTCTCTCCTAGCTCAGTGAGGTGGATCTCCATGTAGACTGCTGCAGCCCAGAACATGGGGTTCCCTCTCCTCCCATCCTGCTTCCCTCACCCTGCTGCTCAGGCTAAGTCCTAGGTGGGTACAACTGAGATGCAGGGGCTCTCTTCTGTTCAATCCCTAGTCTAGAATGGAGACTGCAAAGTGTGCTGAGAACACTGGGCCCTGGGAGCCTTTCTCCTGCTTTGTGAAGTGGTGGTTTCATGCTGGGAGAGGCAAGCCAAGAGGACCCCAGGCTGCTAACTCTTCTTCCCCTTCACTTGATGCTCACCTCCTAGAATGGGGTGTTACTTAGAGAGAAGGCTGCCATTGTCCTCACGCCAACTCCAGAAGCCTAGCACAGAGATTCTGCCTGGGGGAGAAACAGCCCATAAAACAGGTAGCTTCTAATCTTTTCCTAAAGGAACTGACTCCATTTGCCACAGACTATGAAGTTGAAACCTAAAGGTGCTCCTAAGAACAGTGGGGGCTGTAGTGAAAGGCAATTGGGAACGTTGTAGATCAGATGAAGATACAGCCTAGACTGTGGGCTGACTAGTTTGTAGGAAAGAACAAAGAATAAGATGGCTGAGAGAAGTCCTCTTGGGGGCAGAACAAACATCAAACACTAACTTCAGTAACTACTCTGAAAGGAGCTATGATTTGACTGGAATAATTCGCAGAGGAATACAATGTGTATTCCAGAGCACATTCCAGTACTGTGTTCTGGTAGAGCAAACAGCACGCAATTAGCAGGGCTAATCAGCTGCGTGTGGTCAGGGAAAGAGTGGGCGAGAGCTCCACCAGTGCCATAGTCGTCCCAGCATGACTGCTGGCATACTTGAAGCTATGCCTCCCTGAGGAGCAACACTGAAGGGTCGACACACCTGGTGGAGGAGGTGATGAGACTTCACTGAAATAATCTAACCAGTCAAGATACAAACAAATAACAATAACAAGCCTGGGGTGGGGTGGGGAGAGACCAGTATTCAGAGTTATCTAGAATGTCTAGATTCCAACAAAAAATTATGAGGCATGCAAAGAATAATAAAGAGTGACCCATACACGGGGGGAAGAAAGCAGGCAAAAGAACCTGCTTAATGAGAGCGACCAGATGTCAAATTTATTAGAAAAAGATTTCAAAGCAGCCATTATAAATAAATTCACTGAATGGAAGTAATGCAGGAGTGAAGAAGGAAGGTATGATGACCATATCAAATTAAGTTGAGAGACCAATAAAGAGGTAGAAATTATAAAAAGGAACCAAATGGCAATTCTGGAGTTAAAAAGTACAATAAAATACTTAAAAAAAAATTCACTTACAGGAACACAACAGATGGGAACTGGTACAAAAGAGAATTAGTCGAGTTGAAGACAGACTGATAGAGATTATGCAGGCTGAAGAACAGAGTAAAAGGAATGAGAAAAATAATCAGGGCCTCCGAGAAAGAGACACTATTAAAAGCCTCAACACACAGGTAATGTATCAGAAGAAGAGAGAAAGAAGAAATATTCAAAGAAAAAAAATGGCTGAAATGTCCTCAATTTACTGAAAAACGATAACCCAAATATCCAAGAATTACAAGTATGACAAATGCATGACCTCACATAATCAATAGCTGACTTTTAAGGAGAAACAAGGGAGGCCAGAAGGCAGTGTAACTACAGGTTCAAGGTGCTTAAAGGAATGTACGAGAAATCTAACTTCTCTGCATCCTCACCAGCATTTAGCATTATCAGCATTTTTTGTTTCAGCTGTTTTGACAGGTGTGTAGTGACATCTCAATTTCAATTTCTTTAATGGCTAGTGATGTTGAACATTTTTTTAAAAATAAACTTTATGGTTCAGGACCCAATGAAAATACCGCTGCACATTTTACTTGTTATGTCTCCTTGGACAACTGTTGGCTTGATGGTTTCTCAGGATGGTCCTTGATTCTGATGACCTTAACAGTTTTGAAGACTACTGGTCAAGTAATTTTGCAGGCTGCCCTACTATTTGGATTTGTCTGATGCTTCTCTCAGGATTAGAATGTAGTCATGAGAGGACACATAGAGGGGAAGTGCCAATGCCATCACAGCCCATGACGGGTATATACTATTTTTTAAAAAAATTCCAGTATGATTACATACAGAGTTATATATTAGTTTCAGGTGTATGATATAGTGATTCAACAACCCTATACATTACCTCGTGCTCATCATGGTAAATGCACTCTTAATCCTGTTCACCTATTTCACCTCTGGCCCCAACCCACCTCCCCTCTGGTAACCATCAGTTTCATCAGTTTGTTCTCTAACTATAGTTAAGGTTTGTCTCCCCCCCTTTTTTTTTTAAATTCCACATGAGTGAAATCATATGGTATTTGTTTTTCTCTGACCTATTTCACTTAGCATTATACCCTCTAGATCCATTCAGGTTGCTGCAAATGGCAAGATTTCATTTTTATGGCCGAGTAATATTCCTTTGTGTATATATATATCACATCTTCTTTATCCATTTATCTGTCGAGGGACCCTTGGGTTGCTACCAAAGTTTGGCTATTGTTAATAATACTGCAATAAACAAAGAGGTGCATATATCTTCTCAAATTAGTGTTTTCAAATTCCTTGGGTAAATAACCAGTAGTGGAATTACTAGATCATATGGTAATTCCATTTTTAATTTTTTAGGGAGCCTCCATACTGTTTTTCACAATGGCTGCACCAGTTTGCATTTCTATCAACAGTGTGTGAGGGTTCCTTTTTCTCCATATCCTTGCCAACACTTGTTTCTTGTGTTGTTGAGTTTAGCCATTCTGACAGGTGTGAGGTGGTATCTCATTGTGGTTTTGATTTGCATTTCCCTGATGATGAGTGATGCTGAGCATCTTTTCATGTGTCTGTTGACCACCTGGATGTCTTCTTTGGAAAAATGCCTCTTCATGTCTTCTACCCATTTTTAAATTGGATTGTTTGGGGTTTTGTGGTGTCGAGTTATAGAAGTTCTTTTTTAAAAAAATATTTTATTTATTTGACAGAAAGAGCACAAGTAGGCAGAGCGGCAGGCAAAGGGAGAGGGAGAAGCAGGCTCCCCACTGAGCAGAGAGCCTGATGTGAGGCTTGATCCTAGGACCGTGGGATCATGACCTGAGCCGAAGGCACGTGCTTAACCTACTGAGCCACCCAAGCGCCCAAGTTATAGAAGTTCTTTATGTATTTTGAATATTAACCCTTTATCAGACAGGTCATTTGCAAATATCTCCTACCATTCAGTAGGCTGTCTTTTAGTTTTGTTGGTTGTTTCCTTTGCTGTGCAGGAGTTTTTATATTGATGAAGTCCCAATAGTTTATTTTTGCTTTTGCTTCCCTCGCCTTAGGAGACGTTATCTAGAAAAATGTTGCTATGGCTGATGTTGGAGAAATTACCGTCTGTTCTCCTTTGGGATTTTTATGATTTCAGGTCTCACATTTAGGTCCTTAATCCATTTTGAGTTTATTTTTGTGTATGGTGTAAGAAGGTGGTCCAGTTTCATTTTTGCATATTGCTGTCCAGTTTTCCCAATACCATTTGTTGAAGGGACTTTTTCCCATTGCATATTCTTGCCTCCGTTCGTCAAAGATTAATTGACCATATAATCGTGAGTTTATGTCTGGGCTCTCTATTCTGTTCCACTGATCTGTGTCTGTTTTTGTGCCAGTACCATCCTGTTTCAATTACTACAGTTTTGTACTGTATCTTGAAATTTGGAATTGTGACACCTATAGTTTTGTTTTTCTTTTTCAAGATTGTATTGGCTATTCAGGGTCATTTGTAACTGGTTCCATACAAATTTTAGGGTTATTTATTCTAGTTCTGTGAAAAATGGTGTTGGCATTTTGACAGGGATTGCATGAAATCTGTAGATTGCCCTGGGTAGTAATGACATTTTAACAATATTTGTTCGTCCAATCCATGAGCATGTAATATCTTTCCATTTGTGTCACATTCAATTTCTTTCATCAATGTTTTATAGTTTTTGGAGTATAGTTCTTTCACCTCCTTACCTTTGTGTCTTATTATTTTTGGTGTACTTGTAAAAGGTACTGTTTTCTTAATTTCTCTTTCTGCTATTTCATTAGTAGTATATAGAAACACAACAGATTTTCTGTGTATTGATTTTGTATCCTGCAACCTCACTGAATTCATTTATCAGTTCTAGTAGTTTTTTGGTGGACTCTTCCAGGTTTTCTATGTATAGTATCATGTCATCTACAAACAGTGAATGTTCTCCTCCTTCCTTCCCCATTTGGATGCCTTTTATTTCTTTTTCATGTTTCACTCTGTGGCTAGAACTTCCAATACCAGGTTGAATAAAAGTGGTAAAAGTGGAAATCCTTGCTTGTTCCTGATCTTTGTGGAAAAGCTCTCAGTTTTTTACCACTGAATACGATGTTAGCTGTGGGTTTTTCAGATATGGCCTTTATTATGCTGAGGTATGTTTCCTCCAAACCTATTTTGCTAAAAGTTTTTTAAAATCATGAATGGATTTTGTACTTTGTCATATATTTTTTCTGCACCTACTGATATGATCATATGGCTTTTTTCCTTTCTCTTGTTGATGTGATGTATCATGTTGATTGATTTGTGAATACTGAAACACCCTTGCACCCCAGGAATAAATCTCATTTGACTGTGGCAAATGATTTTTTTAAACATATTGTTGGGTTTGGTTTGCTAATATTTCATCAAGGATTTTTGCATCTATGTTCATCAAAGATATTAGCCCATAGTTCTTTTTGTGGTGTCTACCTGGTTTCAATATCAGGGTAATGCTGGCCTCAGAATGAATTTGGAGCCTTCCCTTCCTCTTCTATTTTTTGGAATAGTTTGAGAAGAATAGGTATTAACTCTTCTTTAAATGTTTGGTAGAATTCACCTATGGAGCTCTCTGGTCCTGGACTTTAGTCTGATGGGAGTTTTCCGATTACTGATTCAATTTCATTGCTGGTAATTGGTCTGTTCAAATTTTCTATTTCTTCCTGATTCAGTATTGGGAAGTTATGTTTCTAGGAATTTATCCATTTCTTCTAGGTTGTCCAATTTGTTGGCATATTTTTCAGAATATTCTTTTATATTCCTTTGTATTTCTGTGGTGTCAGTTGTTCTTTCTCCTGTTTCATTTCTGTTTGAGTCTTCTCTTTTTCTTTTGATGAGTCTGGCTAAAGGTTTATTAATTATGTTGATGTTTTCAAAGAACAAGCTCCTGGTTTCAATGATCTGGTCTTTTTTTTTTTTTTTTAAGTTTCTATCTCATTTATTTCTGCTCTATTCTTTCTTTCTTTCCTTGTACTCGTTTGGGGTTTGTTCTTCCTTTCCTAGCTCCTTTAGGTGTAAAGTTAGGTTGTTTACTTGAGATTGTTCTTGCTTCTTGAGGTTGGCCTATATTGTTATAAGCTTCCCTCTTAGAATACCTTTTGATGCATCCCAAAGATTTTGGATCATTATGTTTTCATTTTCACTTGTCTCCATGTATTTTTTGATTTCCTCTTTGATTTCTTGTTTGACCCATTCACTGTTTAATAGCATGTTATTTAATGTCCATGTATTTGTGTTTTTTCCAGATTTTTTCTTGTGGTTGATTTCGTTTCATAGCACTGTGGTCTGAAAAGATGCATGGTATGACCTCCATGTTTTCTAATTTGTTGAGACTTGTTTTGTGACCTAATGTGATCTATTCTGGAGAATGTTCCATGTGCACTTGAAAAGACTGTGTATTCTGCTGTTTTGGGATGGAAGGTTCTGAATATATCTGTTAGATACATCTGGCCCACTGTGTCATTCAAAGCCACTGTATCCTTGTTGATTTTCTGTTTGGATGATTTATCCATTGATATAAGTGGGGTGTTAAAGACCCCTACTATTATTATATTACTATTGGCTATTTCCTTTATGTTTGTTATTAGCTGCTTTATGTATTTGCATGCTCCCATGCAGGATGCACAAATATTTACAATTATTGTTGGATATTTACAATCTTCTTGTTGGATTTTATGATTATATAGTGTCCTTCTTTGTCTCTTCTTACAGCCTTAGTTTTAAAGTTTATTTTGTCTGATATAAATATTGCTACTCTGGCTTTCTTTCCACTTGTATTTGCATGATAAATGCCTTTCCATCCCTTCACTTTTCATCTACTTGTGTCTTTAAGGTTTGAAATGAGTCTTTTGTAGGTAGCATACAGATACGTCTTGCTTTTGTAACCATTCTGTTATCCTATGTCTTTTGGTTGGAATGTTTAGTCCATTTACATTCAAAGTAATTACTGATAGGTATGGATTTGCCATTTTGTTATCTTCCCCCCCATCAGAGAGCGAGAGCATGCACATGGGGAGGGTTGGGGAAAAGGAGGGGCAGAAGAACAGGGATAATCTCACTAAGGCTCCATGCCCAGCGTGGAGCCTGATGTGGGGCTTAATCTCACGACCCTGAGATCATGACCTGAGCCAAAATCAAAAGTCTGATGCTCAACCAATTGAGCCACCCACATACCCCTTGCTACTTTTTTTTTTTTTTAAAGATTTTATTTATTTATTTGACAGAGATAGAGACAGCCAGCGAGAGAGGGAACACAAGCAGGGGGAGTGGGAGAGGAAGAAGCAGGCTCATAGCGGAGGAGCCTGATGTGGGGCTCGATCCCATAACGCCGGGATCACGCCCTGAGCCGAAGGCAGACGCTCAACCGCTGTGCCACCCAGGCGCCCCCCTTGCTACTTGTTTTATGGTTATTTTTCTTTTCTTCTCATGCTTTCTTCTCTCATGGTTCACTGGCTTGCTTTAGTAATATATTTGGATTGCTTTCTCTCTATTTATTGCACATCTATTACCAGTTCTTGATTTGTAGTTATTACCAGGTTTATATGTATAACATCTTATACATATAGCAGTGTATATTGACAGTTGCTTAATTCTGAACAGAAGGGTATACTATTAATTATGATCCATCACTATTCATATTGACCTTGAGCACCTGGCTGAGGTAGTGTTTTGTCAGGTATATCCACTATAAAGTTACTTCTTCACCCACCAAATTAAACTTTGTAAGAAAGTCTCTATGCGCAGACCACACTTAAGGACCGGAAATTTCTATTCCCTTGAATATCTTCTCGTGCACGCCATTCAAGTTATCCTCTTTGGTGAAATGTCTCTTCATGCCTTTGTCCATTTTCTAATTGGATTATTGTTTTTATTTAATGTTAAGTACTGAAAGTTCCTAATACATATATTCTAGATATGAGCTCTTTATGAAATATGTGGTTTGGTAATATTTTCTCCCAGTCTATAGTTTGTCTTTTCATCCTCCTAACAGGGTTTTTCAGATATAAAAAGTTTTTAAGTCCAATTTATTTTCCTTTCTTTTTGTGGACAGTGTTTTTGGTGTCATATTGAGGAACCGTTCACCATGCCCTAGATCCTAAACACTTTATCCTAGGGTTTCTTCTAAAAGTTTAATAGTTTTATGTTTCATATTTAAACCTATTATTCAGGGGCGCCTGGGTGGCTCAGTCGTTAAGTATCTGCCTTCGGCTCAGGGCGTGATCCCGCAGTCCTGGGATCCAGCCCCATATCAAGCTCTTCCACAGGGAGCCTGCTTCTCCCTCTCCCACTTCTCCTGCCTATGTTCCCTCTCTCGCTGGCTGTCTCTCTCTCGGTCAAATAAATACATAAAATCTTTAAAAACAAACAAACAAACAAAAAACCTATTATTCATTTTGAGTTAACTTCTATATAGGGTGTGAGGATTAAGTTAGGGTCTTTGGCTCTTTTTTTTTTTTTTTGAACTTATGGACGTCCTGCACCATTTGTTGAAAATAAGACTCTCCTTCCTCCACTGGATTTTTTTCCACTGGGTCAAAACTCAGTTGAGCATATTTGTGTGGGTCTATTTCTGCACTTTCCATTCTAGTCATCTATATCTATATCTAGCTATCTATCTATCCCTCTGCAAATACCACCCTGTTTAAACTACTGTAAACTATATGCTTTAATATCAGAAAAAACGGTATCTCTTGTTTTTCAAGGTTATTTTAGCTGTTCTACTTTCTATACTTTTCATATAAAGTTTAGAATAAGATTTACTATGTCTACAAAAACCTTTCTGTGAGTCTGGTAGAACTGTATTAAACCCGTTGATCAATCTAGGGAAAATTACATCTTTACGTTAAGTTTCAAATCCATGAACACAGCATATCTCTTCTTTTATTCAGATCTCTTTCAGCAGCATTTTACAGTTTACAGCAAACACATCCTGTAATGTTTTGCTAGATTTATACCTAAATAGGTCATTTTTGGAGGATCAACCGCAAATACTATTACGTTTTCAATATCGGTTTGCACAAGTTCATTTCAAATATCTAAAATTATAATTGATTTTTGTGTGCTGACATTGCATCCTGTGACCTTGCTGAACTCATTTACTAGTTTCAGGAGGTTTTTTTGGTGGAATCCTTGAGATTTTTTTATGTAGACAGTGATATCATTTGCAAATAAAGACAGTTTTATTTAATCCTTTCCAACCCATATAGTCTTTTATCTCTTTCTTGACTTACATGGTGTCTAGAACTTCCAGTACTACGCTGAGTAAGAGTAGTGAGAGAGAGAAGAGAGGACAGCCTGATCTTTTGACTAATCTCAGGCAGAAAGCATTTGATCTTTCACTGTTAAGTATAATGATAGTTGTAGGTTTGTTGCAGACTTTTTATCAAGTTAGGGAAGTCTTCTTTCCCTGTTTTTGAGAGATTATGAAAAAGTGTTGAATTTTATCAATTGATGCAGAAAAATTATTTGACATACATATTTTTCTTCTTTAGCTTTTGCTGTGGGTGGAACTGTGTCCCCTCAAAAGACACATTGGAAGTCCTAACCATTGTACCTATAAAGGTGACCTTATTTGGAAATAGGGCCTTTTTGGATATAAGCAAGTCAAGAAGAAGTCATACTGAATTAGAGGGGACCCTAAATGAATGACAGATGTCCTTGTAAGGATATAGAGAAAGAGATGAGACACAGGAAAGAACGTCATGTGAAGATGGAGGCAGAAACTGGAATGATGTAGTTGCAAGCCAAATAATAATAAGGACTGCTGGCAACCAGCAGAAGCTAAAATGAGGCAAGGAAGGATTTTCTTCTACAGCCCTCAGAGAGAGCATGATTCTGCAGATACTTTGGTTTTGGATATCCAGCCTCCAGAACTCTGAGAGAATAAATTTGTAATTTTAGACCACTGAGTTTGTGGTACTCTGTTATGGCAGCCCTAGGAAGTTAATACAGCTTGTTAATAATGGTGAATCACTGATTTTCAAATGGTGACCCAGCCTTGCATAGCTGGCACAAACCCCACTCAATCAAGGTATAAACTGCTATTTATATGTCGCTGTATTTAATTTGCTAACATTTTGTTACAGACTTTAGCATCTATATTCATGAAGGATATTGATAATTAGTTTTCTATATTTGTACTCTCCTTGTCTGGATTTTGTGTTAGGGAAATACTGGCCTCATAAAATTAATATGGAAATACTTCCTCCTATATTTTAGAAGAGATTATAGAGAACTGGTGTTGATTCCTCTTTAAAAGTTGAGTAGAGTTTCCCAGTTAGAGTATCTGAAAATACAGATTCCTTTGGAAGCTTCAAAACTATGAGTTCATTTTATTCATGAGTTCTAAGACTAACCAGATTGTCTATTTGCTTCTGGTTGAGTTTTGGCAGTTTGTGTTTTCAAGGAATTCTTCTGTTATCTTTTTCTTACTGGTTTCTAGTTTGATTCCATCATGGTCAATGAAGATACCCTGTATGATTTCAATTCCTTTAAATTTGTTGAAGTTTCTTTTATGATCCAGAATATGGTTTATCTTTATGTTTTGTAGGCACCTGACACAATGTTTATTCTGCTGCTGTTGGGAGTGTTCTATAAAGGTCTGTTAGATATGGTGGTGTGTAGTCCTTGCTGATTTTTTGTTACATCGTTTTACTAGTTGCTGAGAGCAGGGTGTTGAAGTTCTAACTACCACCGCTCATTTGCCTATTTCTCCTTTTAGCTTGCTTCATATATTCTCTTCATTTCTGTTTTCTGTACATTTTTTTTTTATTAGCATGTAATGTCTTTTTCTGTCTCTAGTAATTTTCTCTCCTCTGAAGTCTACCTGATTTGGCATTAACATAGCCACTCCTGCTTTATTTTTGCACTGTATATATCATTTCCATCCTGTAACTGTCAATTTACTTACGCCATTGAATCTGAAATGAGTTTCTTAAAGACAGAGTGGAACTGGGTCTTCTTTGTCCATCTACTCTGACAATTGGTGTTTTATTGGTATGTTCAGACTATTTAAGGTAATTACTGAAATGTAAGGCTAAGTCTGCCATATTACTATTTGCTTTCTGTTTATTTCCTGCACTTTTTGTTCTTTGGTTTCTCTTTTCTTCCTTCCTATGAAATTACCTGACCAATTTTCACTATTCCATCTTGATTTATTTATATGAACATGATTTTAAAGCTTGGGCAAAGCGGATCAATACAGTTTAACAGTCAAGAGACTATTTGTATCAATACTTTCAGCTGTCACTGAGCTCAGATAGTTTTGAAGAACGAGTCCCAGAAAGCGGTAACAATCCTTCAGAATGGCTTAAAATGTTACCAGGCAATACTTTAAAACACTTTCCTGCTATGATATGGAATCCTTGTGATGTGAAGAGACGTTTAGTAGCCCATGTCCTCCTTCTATCAAAGGCCACCACTCCCTGGCCTTTGGAAATCTAGCTTATTTTCAGAGCTCAAGGTACCTCGTGAGGAAGAACTGCTGGAAGTGCAGCCACCTCTGTACTTCCACTCAGAGACTAAACTGTCAGAACCCTCACCCATGCTCACAGACATCAAATACCACCCAACTCTGACTCATCTTGAGGCTTCAAGGAAACCCTCAGAGAAATTTCCAAGTAGAATTTATGTGAGGGAGTGAGGAATGTGACCAATTCTCTGAAAACTTACTCTTCTCTGTGCAATGATTATATCTGAGATTAAATATACTTAAAGCATATCAGTAGAAATATTTGTATATATTTGCAAAGTACTATCAGCTGCTTTTATTGTATGTGGGTTTATTAAAATGTAATTCTCAAGCACAATAACAACAAAACCATTTACTCGGCACTTGCCCAGAACTATTTTAAGAGCTTCCCATATGTTAAGCAAAAGGTCTTTTGTAAAATAAACTTCCTGGGGCTTACAATGTATGTGCATCTGACATCCTTGGGACTAATGTGGACTATGTCAAATAACAATCTAGTACAGCTCTTTCTTCCGCAACTACCCCGGGGGCTAAAGAAGTCATCCTGTCACCACTTGGGTTTTCTGGAAACTAGAAAACTATAATTCTAGCTTCCTGTTCTACTGTGATCACATTACAGTCAAGCGAAAGACCAATTTCATGCAACTAACCTTTAACCCGGACATCACTGTACCGCTGAAAGTGGTGGTAAGCAGCCTTCCAGGGGTTCCGATAGTGACGAAGCAAAGTAATGGGAGGTCTTGGACGCACCGGGACATACCTCACACCTTCTTCATCTATTCAGAAGAAAAGAAAAGGAAGGTACTAAATAACTTATTATATATTGTCAAGAGTCCTCAAGGTGTAACTCCAAGAAGTGATCCCTAAGTGAAACCTGATTATGTAAACAGCCTCAGGGATGGACTCCTGACTTAAGTGGGAAAGCTTCACATGACAATAGCTAGCCCAAGTGACCATTACCAATATACTCCTTGGGTGGAGATTTGCGTTTCTCAGCCTTCACCAAAAGACTCTTGGCAGCAGACTTCTCATCATCAGTGCTGTTCGTCTCCATCATATCCCCTTCTTCTGTTGAAATCACATGCTGTTGCTTTCGAGGCTTTTTCCTTGGGGAGGCACCAGGCGGTAGGTCGCTTGTAGGCATGGACAGGTTGTTAGCCAGCAACGCAAGAGACGGGGAGACAGTGCTGGTAGCCAGGGGAGGAACTGCTGTCATAGGAAAAAGAGCACATACATGTATAAGAATCCAAAAATAATGGAAAGCTTTACTTGATTTCCAACCAATGAGAATGGTTAAGAAGACAGAAAAGAGAACTACCACTTATTGAGGCTTCCTATGTGCCAGGCACTGTGCTAAGCACTCTACTTACAGCAGAGGGTGCTGACTGCTTTCTACGATACCACAACTTCACCATCCTTAGAAGGAGGACCCTCACACTTATAGATGGACACACTGCCATTCAGCTGAAAGACTCTATTTACTTGCCTCCTTTATAGACAGGTGTGGCTAGATGAAAACAGAAGTGTGTTGTAGCACTTTTAATAAGTTCCCTTAAAAGGTGTGACCTTCTATTCCTTGTCTTGTCACCCTAGAACTCAGATATGATAGCTAGAGTTCTAGCAGCTATCGTGAATCAAAAGCATGAGGGTCAAACTAGGGGTGTTAGGAGCCTGGATCCCTAATGATTTTATGAAGTCCACATACTATCCCTGGACTGTCTACCTGAACTGTCTTTGCTATTCTGAGCATACAAGGCTTGTTCCTAACTAGGGCCTGGAATGTTCTTGTTCCAGATACCCTAATGACTAGCACTTCATCTTTTTAATGTCTCTATTCAAAGATCACTTCCTCAGTGAGGCCCTTCCTTTAAAGCTCTTCTTAAAACCACAGCGCCAGCCCTAACTTCCCCTTACAGAGCCATATCTCACTTGATTGTGCTTTGCTTCATTGCACCTCGCAGATACTGCATTTTTCAAAAACTGGAGGTTTGTGGCCACCCTCTGTTAAACAAGTCTATTAGCACCATTCTCCCAATAGCATTGGCTCTCTTCATGTCTCTATACCACATTTTGGTAATTCTCTCAATATTTCACAATTTTTCATTATTATATTTGTTATGGTGGTTGTGACCAGTGATTATGACTCACTGAAAACTCAGATGGTGGTTAGCATTTTTTAGCAATAAACTTTTTTCAGTAAAGTATGTACATTGTTTTTAAAGACATAATGCTTTTGTATACTTAATGGACTACAGTATTGTGTAAACATAACTTTTTTATGTACTGGGACATCAAAAAAATTCATTTGACTTGCTTTATTGTGATAGTCACTTTACTGCAATACTTGCTTTATTGTGGTGATCTGGAAATGAACCCACAATCTCCCTGAGGTATATGTGTATTTTATTACTGCTTTATTTGACAGTTTCTCTCTCCTATTAAAATGTAAGCCCTAAGATGACGGAGATGTATGTTTTATATAAGGCTATATTATCAGTACCTGGCATAGAGCCCTACAGTTTAAGGTGTGATTACTGCCAATTTCCTAGCAGAGAGAGGTTAAGAGGAACTACTCAAATCAAGAGAGAAGAACAGTAAAATTGAAAACATTTCATTTCCCCTCCTGGGTTATCCACAGTGTCTTTCAATGAAGTGCTGAGGCTAAATATGGGTAAGCTAGAAGAATATTTCATGGCATAATAAATGCAAACAAACAGCAGCTTTAACAACTGCAGACACAGCACAACCACACCTCTTACTGAACAAACAGCATGGGGGATGGAGGTCTTTACGCCAAAATGGTAAGAGGGCAGTGCTGGCTCATTAGAGAACAAAATGACTTGCCTTCCACTTTGGTTTTATCTGTATTTCATAAATTTTGTACATTAAATGCTATTTTTGTAGTCAGGGGAAGCAGCATTCCTCAATAAATTACTAACATATAAACAAACAAACAAAAAGAAAACTTCCAAAGCGACCTGTGTTTCACACACCTGAAGTTTAGAGTCGAGGAGAGGAGGCAAAGAAAGCAGTGAGGAGTTTTACGATTTTACTAATCACATGTAAGTTTATCAAGAGAGTATTTTCAACAACATAAATCTTGCTTCACTGTGTAACAGGGCAACAAAAATTGGCAGGGAATAAATTGTAACTAATTAGCACTTAGCTGTGATCTTATTTTGACCCTTTTTTATATTTTTAATTTTTTTATACTATAAATGCTTATAATAAGGAAAAATGTTCAAATAAACAACATTATACCACAAAGAACTAGAAAATGAATTTACTGACATTTAACAGAGAAAGGAAATAACAATGAAAAATCAGAAATAAATAAAACAGACACCAGAATAAACAATAACATAACAAAACAAAACAGGCAATGCTTTAACTACATTAACTAAGAAAAAAAGACAGAAGACTCAAACCAAAATGAGAAATAGAAAACAATATAACTACAGAAGCTCTATTTAAGGATATTCTTGGGGAAACGTTCATCTTTTTTATGATTCTGGTAAGAAATAAAATTGATGCTAAAAGGGCAGCAAAAATGGTTTTAGTTTCAAAAGGAGCCTAGCAGTCCCCTTCTTAAAATGAATGACATGCAAATTTACAACAGGTACCAACGGGTCAGGCTTCACAACTGAGGGTCACCCAAGAGTCTGGCCCTCGAGGAGAGCCAGGAAAAGAGGAAGCACATGCCAATAAAGAGAACTCCATGAATGAACCTACCAGAGACTGGCCTCATGATGTCCATTGGTTCCACTTCCTCTTTAACTTTTATCTCAGGTACCGGAGGGCCCAACACAGAGGAGAGACTGCCAGCTACAGCAGCTGATGGTGGAGGGGCAGCCGCAATTGTAGTGACGGGGGGAGTGACGGGGACTGCTCCAGGAATGGTTGAGAGGGCGACAGCTGGTTGTGATGGGGGACTTGTGGCTGCGATCATGGTTGGGATGGTCGGTGGAGGCTGCTGAGCCGTGGGAGGGACTGCAATGGCGGGCTGATCATTATTTTGACTGGACACAGTCTCCATGGACACAGTAACTGGAGTGGCCATCGATACATGGATCTCCGACTTAGGCTTGGCACTGAAACACAAAAGCAAAGATAATGTAGCAAACATCTCAGAGGGTGGGTGTTTGTCCAGGTCTTTTTGTACAATGTGTAGCACAACTTAGACTCTCTTACTTGATTCTAGAAGTTGAACTTTAAGGTAAGCTTTAAAGGAAATTCAAGTTTTAAAAATACCTTTTCCTTGTGCCACCCCCACCAAATTTTATAAGCAGTAATAAAATTAACTTAGAAAATAACATTTTAACAAAATCACTTAAAGTCACGTCATTAAAAGGCAACCAATTTTCACTACGGTAGTGTCTTTTTTTCTCCCAGAATTCTTTAATGCATATGTTGTCTTAGGAAATTTCTTTTTTTTTTTTAAAATCACAATTGTACTTACACGTTGTAGTTTCTTGTAAACCTATTTCTAATAAAAGAGGAAACTCACATACATGGCAAAGATCCAAAAGAA
This sequence comes from Ursus arctos, assembly GCF_023065955.2. Taxonomy (NCBI): domain Eukaryota; kingdom Metazoa; phylum Chordata; class Mammalia; order Carnivora; family Ursidae; genus Ursus; species Ursus arctos. The sequence goes on along the minus strand of NW_026622763.1, from coordinate 4,249,614 downwards.
AATAAATTGAAAATAATTTTTCTCCACCTCACACACCCAGCCCTCTACCCAGAGGCATCACATTTATAACTTTCCAGTATATTTTATCAGAATACTCTAGGAATCTGAGGTAGCTACAAATTTAATGTTTAAAACTGTATATCCTATTTTTTTCAGTTTTATCAGAAGTATCCACTCATATCATTATAAATTCTTCTTAAACTTTTTTTTTAAAGAAAAAAAAATTTTTTTTAAAGGTTTTATTTTTGTGGTACCTGCAGTTGGCTAAGCACTTGACTCTTGGTTCCGGCTCAGGTCACGATCTCATGGGTTGTGAGATCCAGCCCGAGTCGGGATCTGTGCTCAGTGGGGAGTCTGCTTCAAGATTCTCTCCCTCTGCCCCTCCCTCCACTTGAATCTGCACACACATGCACATGCTTTCTCTCTCAAATAAAGAAACCTGTTTTTTTTTTAGATTTTATTTTTAAAATTTATTTTATTATTTTTTAAAGATTTTATTTATTTATTTGACAGAGAGAGACAGCCAGTGAAAGAGGGAACACAAGCAGGGGGAGTGGGAGAGGAAGAAGCAGACTCCCAGCAGAGCAGGGAACCCGATGCGGGGCTTGATCCCAGGACCCTGGGATCACACCCTGAGCCAAAGGCAGATGCTTAACGACTGAGCCACCCAGGCGCCCCTAGATTTTATTTATTATTTAAGAGAGAAAGTGTGTACAAGAGCACAAGTTGGGGGGGGCAGAGGAAGAAGCAGCCTTGCCACTGAGCAGGGAACCTGCCCTGGGACTCCATCCCAGGACCATGAGATCATGACCAGAGCCGAAGGCAGCCGCCCAACCAACTGAGCCACCCAGGCACAGCCTCAAATAAATAAATCTGAAAAAAAAATTATTTTTAAGTAGTCTCTACACCCAACGTGGGGCTTGAACTCATGACCCTGAATTTAAGAGTCACTTGCTCTACTAGGCTGAGCCAGCCAGGCACCCCAGTAAAATATTTCATTTAATAGCTGTAAAGACTTACCTACTTAATAGTACTAATCCTAAAAATTCAGGATAGGAAAGGCAATACAAAACAGTACCCCTCAAGTTCAAGGCCAAAAACAACTGGATTTCCACAGGCAAAAAAGTCAACATCAAACAAAACCTCGCACCATACACAAGAATGAATTCAACACGGGTCATAAATGAGTGTAAAATGTAAAACTATAAAAGTTTTATAAAAAATACAAAAAACCCTAGGATTATGTAAAGAGATTCTAGACATGATACCAAAAGCACAATCTAAAAGAAAAAAATAATAAATTGGGTTTTATCAAATTAAAAACTTTTGCTTTGCTAAAGACCATTTTAAGAGGTTGAAAAGACAAGGCACAGATTGAAAAAAAATATTTGTGAAACACATTATATTAATTCCATTTATATGAGGTACCCAGAGTAGCCAAATTCATTGAAAAAGAAAGTAGAATAGTGGCTTCAAGGGGGTGGGGGTAGAGAAAATGGGACTGGTTGAATAATGGGTAGAGTTGTAGTTCTGCAAGATCAAAAAGATCTGGAGATGGTTGCACAGTAGTGAGAATATGCTTAACACCAATGAAATATACACTTAAAAATGTTCAAGACAAACATAAAACCAAAACATGTATGTATGATAAAAGAATTATATTCACAATATATAAAGAACTCTATAAACTCAAGACTAGAAAACATATAATCTCATCAGAACATGGGCAAGAAACACAAATAATGAACAGATACTTCACTAAAGAAATATCCAGGAGACAAAGAGGCACATGAAAAGATATTCAATACCATTAGCCATTAGAGACATGCAAATTAAGGCCTCAATGATAGGACACCATACCCCTATCAGAATCGTGAAAAGAAAATTTAAAAACTTTATAACAGCAAGCGCAGGAAAGGATGTGGAGCAACTTGATTTACAAAAAAACTCCTAGCACTAATAAATGAGTTTAGCAAGGTTTTAGAATAAAAGGGTCTCACATGCTGCAGGTGGGAATTTAAAGTGGTACAGTCACTTCTGCAAAAACGGTTTGGAAGTTTCCTATAAAATGAAAAATATATGTAACTTAGCAACTGCACTCTTGGGATTTTTATCCCAGAGAAAAGAAAATGTATGTCTATCAAGAAAGTTGTACATGACTGTTTGTAGCAGCTTTATTTGTAATAATCCCAAACTGGAAACAACCCCTATGAACTTCAATAAACAAATGGATAAACAACTGTGATACATCCATATGATGTATCATTACCCACTCTAAAAAGAACTACTGATACACGCTATAATTTGGATGGACCTCAGGAGTACTATGTTGGGTGAAAATCAGCCAGCACCATTAGGTTACTGTATGAGAAATATGTATTTATATAATTATATAAATAAAATATATAAAATATAAACCACATAAATATAAAATTTATATATAAATATATAAAATTATGTATATAATTATATAGATATAATTACATATATATAATTATATAATTACATAAATTTATAAAATATAGATATACAATTAAATATATATAGATACAGTTATATAAAACATAAATATATAAATTATATAACTTCTATAAATACAGATATATAAATTTTGTAAATAAAATTATATAGATAATTATATAAATAACATAAGTAACTTACAAGATTCCATTTACATAAAACCCTCAAAATGACAAAATTCTGGTGGTGGCACAGCTACATGGCGAGGTGTTAGGTTTGGGGGAAGGGTATGATTGTAAATAAGGGAATGTCTTTGTGGCAATAAAACAGAGTCACATTCTTTTTTTTTATTTTTTTATTTTTATTTTTTTATAATTTTTTTTTAAGATTTTATTTATTTATTTGACAGAGAGACAGCCAGCGAGAGAGGGAACACAGCAGGGGAGTGGGAGAGGAAGAAGCAGGCTCCCAGCAGAGGAGCCCGATGTGGGCCTTGATCCCAGAATGCCGGGATCACGCCCTGAGCCGAAGGCAGATGCTTAACAACTGCGCCACCCAGACGCCCCAGAGTCACATTCTGATTATGATAATGGTTACATAAATCTATTCATGGGTGAAATTTCAAAGTAGTATATACCAAAGGAAAAAAAAACTGGTGACATTTTAATAAGGTTTATAGTTAGTCAAGAGCATTGTACTAATGTCAATTTTTTCTTTTTCTTTGTAATAACTTTATTCATGAAAGAAAGAGCACGAGTGTGCACATGTGCACGCACACGCAACAGCAGGGGGAGGGGGAGAGGGAGAAGCAGACACCCCGCTGAGCAGGGAGTCCACGTAGGGCTCATTCCCAGGACCCTGAGATCACGACCTGAGCTGAAGGCAGATGCTTAACCAACTGAGCCACCCAGGCACTCTGCCAATTTTTTCATTTTGAAGAAGTACAAGGGATATGTAAGATGTAATCATTGGGGGAAACTGGGTAAAGAGTACATGGGAACTTTCTGTACTATCTTTATAACTTCTGTGAGTCTTAAATTATTCTGGAATTAAAGAGAATTAAAAGATAAAACCACCAGAAACATCAGCAAAAATGTGGGAGTAACAATCTCTGAAAATTCTCTTTCATAAAAGCAACAAAAAACGTGACAAAAATGCCAAATGTTTTCTTCAGAACTCTGGAAATTAATAATCTGGCAAAATTATTCAAGAAAATTAGCTGAACCTCAGTAAGACCAGTAAACTCTGATGTATTTCACTTGTGCTATTTCTGTTCATCTCCACCGCCATGGTAGGCATGCATACCAACAGTCCATGCTCACAGTGAAAACCAGCAGCCTGTAAGCTAACAGAGGGGTTCTTTACCAAAGAACTCTCATTATATAACCTGTCCGGTTGTTCCCATTTGCAAGATTGTCTTATTTGACCCAGCTTGTTCAGTGTAAATAGCTTTATCCTTACAGAGTTTGTTTGTAAAAATTAGATGTAAATGCTGAATGATAGGATGATAACAGGTAGGGCAAACAATAAGCTACCCAAAAAGCTTTAAAAGAAAAGTTGGAGAATGAAATGTCCACAGGTGCTTTGAAAAGCTCCAATGTATTTCTGACAATTCAGGAAGCAACATACACATGTAGGACGATGTGCATACCCTGGACTGTGGTTATGCCAGGAAAGGACTGAGAAGGACACAAGTTCTCACCTCTGGCTGAGTACGAGGCTTTGTGAAAGCAGGAAGAAAAAAGTAAGAAAGAGATGTAAAATTGCCTGCCTCAGTGTTGATGGGTCATCCTAAGACACACACAGAAGTCCTTGGCAAACACAGGAGACTTATTGGTTCCAGACATTCAACAAAATCTGTTCAGTCATTAGCTGACTACAAAGCTAATACAGTAGAGAATTCAGTGGTTACACTAGACAAAGGTATCGATTTTAAAGAATTATTTTATAAAAGTCCCTAAACGAACAACCACAACAGCAACAGCAAACCCTGGGGAGGGGTGGGAATCTGATTTTCAGAGCTGCCACATTATACTGTTTAAAATGCCCAGTTTTCAACAATAATTCCTAGGTATGTAAAGAAACAAGAATGCACTGTTCAAACACAGGGGGAAAAAAGCAAGCAATAAAACTGTACTGAGGACGCAGAGATGTTAGACTTACTAGTCAAAGAATTTATCTATTATAAATATATTCAAAGAACTAAAGGAGATCATGGCTAAAGAACAGCATAAAAATGATGTCTCAGCAAACAGATTAATAAAGAACAGAAATTATAAAAAAAGACCAAAAAGGAATTCTGCAGTTGAAAAGTTGAGCTGAAAGGAAAAAAAAAAACCACTAACAGGACTCAAAAGTGTATTTTAGGAGTGCCTGGCTGCCTTAGTCGGTAGAGCACACAACTCTTGATCTTGGGGTGCTTTGAGCCCCACGCTGGGTATAGAGATTACTTTTTAAAAAATGGCAGTTTAAAAAATAAACCCACATATTTCAGCAGCCATTAGAAGGAATCAATAAACTCAAAGGTAGGTCAACTGAGATTATCCAGTCTGAGAAACTAAAAAAAAAAGGGGGGGGGTGTATAGGAGGAAAAATAAGCAGAGCCTCAGGGATCTTTGGGACAGCAGTAAGTAAACCAACATATACATAACGGGAGTCCCAGAAGCAGAGAGAAAAGGGCAGGAAGAATATCTGAAGAAAGAGTGGCCAAAAACTCCCTAAAATTTGATGAAAAACTTCAATCTATCTAAAAGTTCAACTAACTCAAGTAGGAAAAATTGGAAGAACCCGCACCTAGACATATTATAATTAAACTGTCAAAATGCACAAGTACTTAAAAGTAAAATTCTGTAATTTAATTACACAAAAAAGGTAATATATGGCAAAATATTAAAAATTAAGTCTAGTTGAATACTGTTTGCTCTATTTTGCTATACATTTACAGGTTTTCATATTAAGAACTTCAAAAGAGAATGCTATAAGTTGAAGATATCACCTACAAAGAAAAAGGGATTTTTTATAAAAATTAATTAATTTATTGAGAGAGCGAGCGAGCATGAGCGGGGAAGGGGCAGAGGGAGAGGAAGAGAGAGCGAGAATCTCAAGCAGACTCAGCACTGAGCCCAACATGGGGCTCCATCTCACGACAGTGAGAATCTGACCTGAACTGAAATGAAGAGCTGAACCTTTAATGAACGGAGCCACCCAGGCGCCCTGAAAAAGAGATTTTCCAATTTCAAATTCTCCCAGCCATTGTATTATTTAAGAGTGCAGGTAGGAATTTTGTTTATGGAAAGATGGCACAGATCTACTTTTTCCTGTTGTTCCTGCTAAGTATAGCTGAAAATCATGAGTATTACATATAATGCAAATAGAATAGCTGTTGAAAGATGAAGGTAGACTGGCTAGGGACCTCAGGACCAAAGAATGACACAGCAGTGAATTCCTTGGGTTTCCTTTTTGCCTCATGTGTTCCAGACTGGGTCCTGGAGAACCACAATGCAGAAATGTCAAAAGGCGCAGACAAAAGTCCTAAGAAAAGTCTGCTTAAAGAACCAAGACAGGAGCAGCTCAGCAAGATGGGAAACCTTCAGACAGTAACTGCTCTACCCCAGTGAAACGCCAGAGAAACAACTGTGGTATCATTTCCATTCTCTCTTGCAAATGCTTTGGAGACCCCAGACTTTCACACTTGTCAGGCCATACATAACGAGGCACCTCCATCCTCTCTCTACCATCTCACCACTGAAGTGGTGTCAAAAGAGGCCAAGCAGGGAACCTGGATTTCAGTCCCCCACTTGGCAGTAAGGAGGCAATGTTTTCTCTTCTTCAACTGGGTCGTCTGAGAGGAGAACTGCTAAAACATTAAGCTATAAATAAATTCCAGGGTCTTATAAGACCATAAATGTTCAGGTCCAAACAGAAAACCACTCATCTAACCAAGAGCCAGGAAAATCACATCTTGAATAGGAGATGAATGATGAAGGTATTATCAGATAAGGACACAGATATCATAAAAGTGCTTCAACAAGTAATGACAGATTCACTAGAAATAAATGGAAAAAAACAGAACAATCTCAGCAAAGAAATCAAAATTATAAAAAGAACCAAATGTAAATGATAGAACTAAAAAATACAATTGACCAAATAAACTCACTGTATACTGTCAGTAGTAGAGCGGAGATAGAATCAGTAGGGTTGGGGACAGATCAATATAATTTACCCAATGTCAACAACAAAGAGAAAATAGACTTAAGAGTGAGTGCACTGCACAGTGTTTGAGCTTGGAGTTGAGCCCCCAGCTGATCGATGTCCTCTCAAGTGTAGGTAGCTACATGAGGGGCTAGTCCTTCACTAACACCACAAGGTCTCTGGCTCACTGAGTGGAGTCTGATAGTAATTCTTGCTACAAGAGTGATGGCAGAATAAAGCCATTTTCTGATATGCAAAAAAACCCTGACATCTTACATACTCCTTCTCTACCACAAAAGAGATGCTCTAATAAATCAGACAGTAAACCAAGGAAAAGGAAATGTATACGTGCACCAGGGATAACTTGAAGGGAATTCAGAGCATGATGGACAAAAGGAACACCAGGGATAATAGCTGGGCACCAAGTCCAGAGAGCAACCAGTGCAGACTGGATTAGGTAAAAGCAAGGCTTCAAGGAGGGAGGGATATAATCAAGAAAAAAATGGAACTGAGAGATCTGACAGATCTGTCTGTATTTGGAGGATAGGTTTGGTGGAGAGTCTGAGGATGAATTAGTGACTGACAGAAAACACCTAAGTTTATGTAAGTAATAGCTTATATTATTATCTGACTTCTTTTAAAATTGTTTTTAAATTTATTCGAACAGTTTTTAGATTTACTTTATCTATTTTCTATTTTATAATATTTTAATTTTCCTTAATCTTTTGGCTTTGAATTGGTAATATATTCATGTTTCAAAAGATGTACTGAGAACTCCCCCTCCCTCCCTTAACCCCCTCCCCCACTATCTCTAAACACCACCACTGGACTTCAGTATTTTACTGAATCTAAGCTGCCAGTAATTATACACAAATTTTGTGTGCCACTTAAGAATACATTAATGATAATATTAATGTGTCCTCAATTTTAAATCACATATTGGTTTCTGAGATGTTGATATGTACTTTAGATCTTACTTGTATCATAGTATGTTCCATATGGTTTTTGTTTTATCTCTGCTTCTTTTTAAAATTTTGCTCACTTTTCCCAATTCTATCCTCTATGTCTACACTGTTTTCTATTTTAATTTTACCTTCATTCTGTGGTTTCTTTTATATCTTTACTGAGTTCTGTCCCTTCATGTGTCATCCCTTTATGTTCTGTCATTTAGTCCTGGGAGTCTGCATTTCATCTCTGTGTGTTTTCCTTCACTGAGGTGGTGCTGACTTCATTAAGTAATTTAAATTCATAGTCAGATTTTGAAAATAAGTTTCATCTGTCCTGCTTTTCTGGTAAGTGTTCCTACTGAACAAATGAGTATATTTTGTTGTTCTTCTTCTACTTTTTAATTTTAGTTATCTTCACATGAAGATCCTTTTATTACTCATCAGTGAATGAGTTGGGCTATTCCTAAAAACAGCAATTTACATGAGATTCCTTTCACTTGGGCGTGGGAGTGTGGGGAGACTGCTCTGATTTTAGCTAGTTATTTTTCACAGTCCAAATGCTCTCTTCTTTCAGGTGCCACAGAAACAGACTGCCAACTGCAAGTAAGGCCAGCTGGGTGCCTGCCTGTGCAGTGCCCTACCTCCACAACCTATCTCGGAACCATACTCAGTCCAGGAAAGACTCTGAAAATAGCCCCCTCTCACCCAAGTTTCTGCACATATTGCTGCTTACAAGGAATATACTTTTGTACTTCACAGAGTGCTTTTCACCTTTAGGAACCCTATTTTTTCTTAGCATTTTAAAAGTAACTCTAGTGCTACTTAAAAAAAAAAAGAAACAAAACCTACAACACTTTAAGCAAAAAAGGTAGTGTATTAAATTTGTAAAATTTAGTATCCAATGCTGGCAACAACATGGAGAAAATGGGAACACATTTCATGAGGATATAAACAGGTACAGTGATTGGAAATCAGAATTTAAACTCTACATGTAATTTGACCCAGTAACGCTACTTCCAGAAATATATTCCAGAGAAATGTTTGCAAAAGGGCTCAACAGTAAACAAAAAGATGCACTGCATTACTTGTTTATTACAGTAATAAATGGAAATAACCTAAGTGTTCATTAAAGGAGGACTAACTATGGCACCAACACATCTGGGAACATCACATAGTACAGGAATACAGTCTCCTTTTCTAGTTTTTTATTTTACATCTCCTAAGATGACATGTCCTAAGGCATGGTCTTTGTACCACCTCTACTCTCTATTTATACTATCAGTAGACTTTCTTCTACTCTCACGGTGTAAAAAACATATATCTGTTTATAATTCTCAAAACTTAATCCCCAGCACAGATCTCTATCTTCAATTCTAGAAACGGATCTACTTTGGAATTTTTTAGTGGGCTATACACGTGACATCTCCACTTGGCTGTGTCTAACCACTTGGAGATCTCAAAAGTAAAATATTTAAAACTAAATTCTTAGATTTTTTTTCCCTTGTTATTCCCATGCAAAACCTCCTAGCTATCATTGGTTTCTCCCCTTCTCTCTATCAGAAAATTCTGTCAGCTGCACCTTCAATACATATCCAGAATCTGAACTCTTTAAGACTTTTACTATCTCCATTCTGGTCTAAGCCTCTATGATAGTCTAAGGTTCCATCATCTCTCACTTGGGTCTCCCTGCTTCCACTTTTGCTTTCTTGCAGTTTATTCCCAGCACAGTAGCCAGAGTAATCTTTAAAAATAAGTCAAATCATGTCATTCCTATGGCTCTCAGTCTCACCCAGAATAAAATCCAAAGGATTCTGAATGGCCCTTAAAGCCCTACATCATCTGGCCCTCAGTTGTATCTCTGAACCATGATGTGTAACTATCCCCTTGTTCTCTTGCTGTTCCTTGTGAGTTCCTAACATACAGGCAGTCCTGACTTTGTACGATCCTGAGATGTGTGAATTCTACTATATCATGTAACTATATTACACGAGTGCCCCACCAATCTGTTCAAATTTCAGTTACCACTGTATATTAACTGTAAGTAGTTACATAAACTTTATGCAATGTTATGCAAACTTTGCTGCTAGCTCCTCAGTCCACAAATCACTATGTAACTAACAGATACGCACCATGATCTACGACCAATCACATCACTTCCTTTGAAGTATGTCTGTGAATGGTCACTGCACATCTGTTATTTAGTTTATGCAGATGGTAAAGTGTGGAGCTGTGCTGTTTCTTGTTTCCCAGGGATAAACTAAGGTGAAATTTTACAATAATGGATGACAGAAAGAGAGTGAGAACTGGCCAACAAAAACGAAAATGCAGGAAAAAAACAGTAATTCTGGAAGTAAAATTGGATGTGATTAAAAGACTTGGAACGGGCAACAGCAAAGAGAAGACAGGATGAGCCCTAGGCTTGTATGAAGATATGGTATGGACCACATAGAAAGAACCCAATGAATATTAAAGGAAGATAGTAAAGTCATCTCATCTCATCTTTTAGTTGAAATTGCACTAGGAGCAAAAAGCCACTATGGTGAAATGCAGTATTTACTTCTACTTTGGATTGATGACTATTAAATAAATAAATAAATGAATGAATGAATGAACGAATGAGTAAATAAATAAATCCCAGTCATTTAGGCCAAAGTGTTAAAGTTAGCTGCCACACTGAAAGAAAATGGCCACTTACAAGGAGAATGAAAAACAAAAGCAACAATAACAACAAATCCTTTTCTGGCCAGTAAAGGCTGGTTTATTTAAAAAGTTAATAAATTAATTTTGATGAATTAATGTTAAGCTATCTGGTGAAGCCACTAGCACAGTTAAAAGATGCTGCTGCAGGGGTGCCTGGGTGGCACAGCGGTTAAGCTTCTGCCTTCGGCTCAGGGCGTGATCCCGGCGTTATGGGATCGAGCCCCACATCAGGCTCCTCTGCTATGAGCCTGCTTCTTCCTCTCCCACTCCCCCTGCTTGTGTTCCCTCTCTCACTGGCTGTCTCTATCTCTGTCAAATAAATAAATAAATTCTTAAAAAAAAAAAAAAAAAAAAAAGATGCTGCTGTGAAATGCGCACCCGGATTCCATGCATTAGTTAGGGCAGAGGGCTCTGATGAAAAGGATGAAGATGTCCCTAAGAAGTGATGCTGGCAAAAAGTTTCACATTAAAGGAACTCTTGGAGATAATCTGCCACCATTGAAAAGACAAAGGATAAAATGTCAGAAGCAGATCCAAACTTAGAAAGGATCATGACAATTCACCAACGCACGGAAGGACTGTTGTGCTCTTCACCACTGAGTTACACAATGTGGAGGTAGCGAGCACTGTTCAACTACTCTTGATTACCTTTTAAAAAGAAATAAAACTTTAATTCTCAGTGTTTCTCGGGTTTAAATTACAGTGTAACAAATAAATATTAGTTTTACTACTTTTTTCACTTCTCTATATATGGTAACTGATGATAAGAGAGTTTTGAGTATTTTCATAACATTTTAAAGGTCATAGAATAAGCACAACCCCCACCCCCTAAAATTAAGATAATTTTTCATAGCTTCCCCCTGCATGGTTATTTTTACTTTTCTGCACTAATGTGCAAAGTAACTACCGCATGTCCTCCTACATCAAATTCTTGGCCCCTGCTCTCTCCTCGGCCTGACGCAGTTGGACATCAGGAAGCATGTGACTGTTCCTTTGTGCTCTTAAACGTCTACTCAGAGAAGGCTTTCTGGACAGCATCACCTCTTCCTCCTGCTGCCTTACATTCCTTTCACACTGCCTTCTTTTTCTTCACGTATTTATTTCTTACACCTACTAGAAAGTAAGCTTAAGGAAAATGGAGACTTTGTCTTAGTCACTCTTCTATATTCCCAGATTCTAAAATGGTACCTGGCACACACAAGGCAATAATTTTTCTTGAATGAAGTTTGTTTTTTTTTTTTTTTGAATGAAATTTTATGATGAAGTAGATAAATACATCATCACCATGGCAAGCTATAACTGATATAAGTAAAAACTGCAAGATGTAGAACACTCTAATCAGCAAGATCCTGTTTTTAAGACTTACTCTACATGTGTACATAGAGAAAGACGTGGAAAGATACTTAACAAAACTGTTACCAATCTATACAATTCTGGCCAGTGGATTGGCAAGGTAGACGGAGAACAGGATAATGATTTTCACTTTATATTTTAAATATTTTTATAGTGTCTCTTTCCCAAAATAATATTACTTGTGGAATTAAAAAGAATAAAGAAAACAGTATATATTAACTACTGTCATGATATCATTTTTTTCTTTTAAAGATTTAATTTACTTGAGAAAGAGAGTGAGCGCATGAGCAGTGGAAGGAGCAGAAGGGGAAATTATCTCAAGGAGACTCCGTGCTGAGCACAGAGTCCAATGCAGGGCTCAATCTCATGACCCTGAGGTCACGACCTGAGTCAAAACCAAGAGTTGGTCACTTAACCGACTGAGACACCCAGGTGCCCTATGATGCCATATTTGATAGCAATAATAACTGGGGGTTACTCTGAGGCAGGCTCTGTCCTTAATGCTTTAAAATGCATCATTTCATTTAAATACATAAGAATTCTATGAAGCAGATGTTATAAATACGGCTATTCATAAATAATAATCAGAGAGGCTGAACAATGTGTCCAGGTCACACAGCTAGAAAGTGGATGTAAAAAGATGCACGTAGGCAAATTATGTAAAATTTGTCACATGTGTTAGACTTTTTCCTCCCCAATTATGAGCAGTTGGAAGCAAGAGTGATAACATTTATGTGCTCACCCTGCAGGCCTAGGTGACCCGGATGTACTCCGCATAGAGCTCTCCACTCGAGGGCTAGCCACTTCAGGAGGCTGAGGAGGAATGAGGGTTTTCCGAACTGCCATTCTGAAAGAGACCAGACAAACCCAGAAAACAACAGTCCGAGGGCATTAAAGGATAGGAAGTACATAGTTGCTAGGCATACCTATTGCAAAATAAAAGCACTACACTGGCTAATCCATTTTTAAGTGGATTTTAAAATTTTATCGAAAGTAATACAGATACATTATTAAAAAAGCCAAATTGCACTAAAAAGCTTTTAACAAAATACAGCAGGTCCCCATCCCCATATCCTGCCCATCTCTCTCCAGGAAGCAACCACTGTGACTCTTTTAGCTGATACTTCTAGTATGCCACATCTTCTTTCTACTCATTATCAAACTTGAAATCCACATTACGTGTTCACGATTATTATTATGTCTATGTATTTATATTGACCTGAGAAAGTTCCTGGAAGTCAAATGAGAAAAGTTGGTCAAGTTAGTGTCAACTATGCCATGCAGTAGAGGCCACAAATGGCTCAAACTGAGAACCAGTGGGCTCAGCAATGTGGAAGCTGTGAGTAATCGTGACATGTTTAGTTTTGGCAGAGTGGTGAGAGCAAATGCTAGACAAGAGGGGGTTGAAAGAAAATGGCTAGAACCAGAATTTTTGCAAAGCCTAATTAATGGATCTAGATAGTGATCATCAAGTCTGTTAGCATCTCAAAAAGGGTGACCACCAAACATCATTTTAATTTATAAAGTGCTCTTGCCAAAAAAAAAAAAAAAGAAAAAAAAAAAAAGATATATGAATCTAATCAAGCTTTAGATTCAAGTAACAACTTAAGAGAAAATGTGTGGAAGAGACAAGAACAGCAAAACTACACCACAGGGGTAGTGGGTTGAATTGTGGTCCCTAAGAGATATCCAAGTCCTAATCCCTGTACCTTTGAATATAAAAAAATACGGTCTTTGTGAATGTAATTAAGTTAGAGATCTCAGAGTAAGAGCCTTCTAGCTTTAGTGTAAGCCCTAAATCCGATGACTGGTATCCTTATCACAGAAAGGAGAAGGAGATTTGAGACATAAAGACACAGGAAGACCATGTGAATGTGGAAGCAGAGACTGGAGTGATGTGTCCACAAGCCAAAGGTCTGCCAAGAGCCACCAGAAGCTAGGAGGGAGGCATGGAATGGATTTTCACTGGGTGCATTCAGAAGGAACCAACTCTGTTGACACATCCTGATTTCAGACTTCTAGCCATCAGAACTGTGAGAATAATTTTTATTTTTTAAAGATTTTATCTTTAAGCAATTTCTATACCCAACACGGGACTCAGACTCACAACCTTGAGATCAAGAGTCACATGCTCTACTAAGTCAGTCAGGCACCTCTGTGAGAATAAATTTCTGTTGTTTTAAGCCACCAGATTTGTGGTAATTTGTTATGGCAGCTCTAGGAAACTAACACAATGTGGATGCAGTTGACAAAATCCAGGCAGGGAGAGGGAAAAGTCTACAGAACAGACCAAGTTTCAACAAAGAAATCTCAAGGAAAAAAGAGATGAAGGAAACCTATAGAAGAGTCTTAGGAGACATGTCAACTGATCACAATGTGGGCACCTTATAATATACCGATTCAAATAAATTAAACAAAAACTTTGTGACAATTGAGACCACTGGAAATTTGAACAATGACTAGATATTTAATATTATGAGGTTATTATATTTTTTAGTGAGTACCTCAATAGACACATGCTGAAATATATACAAATGAAATGACGTGCTCTCTAGGATTTGCTTCAAAATAATATGGTAGAAGGGGGTGGGTAGGTATGTAATTAAACAAAACTGTCCCTGAGCTGATAAACTGATAACTGAAATTGAATAATGGGTATACATTCATATGTTCAAAATTTTATTATGTTTCAAGTTTTCCATAATAAAAAGTAAAAAATAAACAAGACCAACTCCACTAACTACCCCCCCAAAAAGCAAAGAAAATCATTAAACCTAATGAGATACACCACTATACATCCACAGAACAACCAAATTTAGACTGCCAATAACAAGCGGTTGGTGATTATGAATGCAATGATCCCCACGGGCTGCTTAGAGTGCAGGGGTATAAACACTTGGAAACACTGTTGCCAATGTCCACCAGAGCTGAACATAAGTATAGTTTCCAACTCAGCAAATCCCCTCCGAGGTACCCATTTACCTATGTATCAAAGGTCATACAAAAACATTCAGGATAACATTATGGCCCCAAACTGGAAACCACCCAAAGACCTATGGATAAACTATGGTATTGTTATACAATTGCATTTCATATAGCAATAAAAAAATTACTATCACATGCAATAAGGTGGATGAATTACATCAAACCAAGGGAAGGAAGGTGGACTCACACAAAAACGTGTAATGTATGATTCAGTAGAAGTTCAAAAAGAGGCAAAGCAAATCAACAGAGTCAAAAGAAAAACTGGTTAGTTGCCTTTGGGAGAAAGTGCTGGTATGTTGTTTTTCTTGACCTAGATAGTGGTTGTATGCTGTGTTCACTTGTGCTAACTAATCACGGCATACATGCATTATCTTTGCAGTTTTCTATACCTTAGTGAAAACGAGAGAAAGAAACTGGAAGAAAAACTTGAGTTAGCAAATACACATAACTCCTTTATTTTCTTTGAAAATAGGAGGAAAAAAATGAGGTAGGTAGTGGAGCAAGGTGGCTCAACAGAGTTTTAAGATGGAAGAAATGACAGCATGTTTATACTTACTATGTGAATGATACACTTGCGAGAAAACACTGATTAAGTAGGAAAGAGGGAGAAGCGCTACAGCACTGTTCTCAGCAGGTTAGAAAGGCTGAGATCAGGCTACAAAGGCTGAGGTCAGCAAAGTACCAAGAGTCCATTCATAGTAACTGATGAGTAGAGCATGGGATACAGATGCTGGCAGGAAAGGAGATGTAAGAGCCGGAGTTGGTGGAAATTCTCTTTTGGGTGTTTCCATTTTTCTCAAAAAGTAGGGAACAAGTTCATCATCTAGTAGTGAACATGGATGAGAAGGTGTGGAAGTTTTGAGAGGAGCAGAGGTAAAACAGCTATCCAGGAGAGTGGCTTAGAAAGCATTCTGTGTTGGTCCCCTATAAGATCCTAGTGGAGGTTTGTGAGGTTAAGCAAGGCCAGCCAACATGGTTGTTTACCCCACCACAGTCTGCTGCACAAATTCAGCAGAAAGTTGAATTTGACTCTGGTTCTGACAAAGTGAAGGGGGGGTAAGGAAGTGGGGGCTCTATGCAAGGAAGTGATCGTAATGGACCACAGGAAATGAGTCAGGGAGAGCAGGGAAAGGCCATGAAAAGCAGCAAGGAATAACGCAAAGGTGGTAGTAGCTTCGGTGGATCGAAGGTTCCCCGGTGGGTACTGCTGGAGTTGCAGTACCAGTGCCGGCAGGCAGGAAGACAGAAGTTAGGGGGACTGGCGGACAGAAGAGGTCAGGGAAGGCTTGTGCTTGTGGGTGTGTGCTGCTGATGGAAGGGGTTGGACAGGGAAGCATTGGAGCAACTGAGAAGCCAGAGAGCTGGGAAATCATTTTGGACAGAATGAGAGCCAGACGTTATGGATCTTCTGAAGGACAGACAAACATACCCACAAATCAAGTAGAATCTGATGCAGCCTCTTGAGCTGCCCTGACCAACAAGGTAGCCTCTAGCCATATGGGGCTACTAATCACTTGACTGGGGGCAAGTGCAAGTAGGAGCAAAATTTTTAACGATAGTTCATTTAAATAATTCGTATTTAAAGCTGATCTCTGATTCAGTTATTAGAAAACTCTGCAGTGTACTTGGAATAACTTGGATATGTGAAAGTACTTTTTCAACTGCAAATTTTATGAAATCTGAATACAGACTGAATGCTTTCCAAGAAGGATGGCCTGAAAGTGGCAGCGAGGCACAAAGAGGGCATCAACCCCACCACCAGGCCCAGTGACAGAAGGATGGGGAGGAAAGAGAGCCACTACTTTGGACAGAGTGTAGGAGCCCAGACCCTGTGGGAGAACCAGATTCTAGTTAGTTAGACTCTGTGGCAAATGAGAGCAGTGTGCCCCATGGAGGAGGCAGCAACCAGACTGTACCTCAGTGACTTCAAGCCCTCCAAATCCACACAAAAATGAGCACCATCCAGTGGGAAACAGGCAGACTCTCTACAGGGCTCTTCCTGGGAGAAGAAATGTGAATGTGTTCCTATAGAAATGCAGACTACAGAGAGAAATCACAACCAGGACTGAGGATGAGGGAAATGCGGGAACTTGTACATGTGATGGAGGTGTTAATTCATGGTTTGTTTTGGAAGGTACTTCGGCAATACCTGTCAAAACTAACAATGTACACATCCAGAGTTTCCTCTTCTTGAAATTATCCTAAAAGCTACAATGAGTCCACAAGGACCGCTGGAGGATAATGTCTGTCTTGGCAATGTTTTAAGAGTGAAAAATGAAAAATAATCCAAATGGTTTATCAGTGATTATGTACATATATGATGGTCTATCTTTATACTTAAATATTACGCATTCTTTAAAAAAAACAATGTAGAACTATATGTAGTGATATGAAAAAATGTCTCCTTTGTATGAAGAAAAAAACTAAAATCATGTAATATTCCACTTTTCTAGAAAATGTTTATAAATACATTAAAAGAATTATGTATCACCTAAATACATTATGTATCACCTAAAAAAAAAAAAAAAGAAAGAAAGAAGGCAGGCACACTCAAAGAGGAAGGATACAGGGAATTCTGATGACAGAGTCAATTACAGAGGCACAGCAGTAGGGTCATAGGGAGGCGATGAAGTATAGGAGAAGGGGGAAGATCTTTTTATCTCGAGGGTTATGAAATTTCAAGATGTTTATCTTAGCGTTGGTTTAACTGTGTCCACAGCATCTACTGTGCTGGGCATTTCATGGTTCTTTAAATCAGGAAACTCATGCCCTTCAGGTTTGGAATTTTTCTACGAATAATTTTTAAGTGATCTCCTTTCCTCTTCTCTGATCTCTTGCTGAAACTCCATTACTTGGAGGTAGGATCTCCCGAACTGATTCTTTTAATTTCTTGTCTTTTCTGTTTCCTATCTTTTTGTTTTTTTACTCGACTTCTGGGAGATTTCCTCGATTGTATTTTCCAACTCTTCTACTGAGTTCAATTTCTGCTCTTGTAGTTTAAATTTCAGGACACGCTCTTTGTTCTCCACGTGTTCCTTTTGTGTAGTACTGCCTTCCTGTTTCATGGATACATCTTTTTTTGTCCTTTGAAGACAGCATCCACAGTTCTGGTCTTTATTTGCTTTTGCTCTTTGTTTTTAGTTTTATTTTCATTGCCTAGCTTCCGTATCTTCCAGGCTGTGTTTTTCAGTATGTCTGATGGTTTGTATCTTGCATTGTTAGAAGGCCCCTCAGATACCTGGTTATCCTTGGTTGTGTGTTCATGATGAGGAGTCGAGGACTAACACTGGTCAGAACCTCTGAACTTAAAGAAGAACTTGTCTACTTTTTTTTTTTTTTAAGAAAGGGAGTGAAAGAGAGAAAGGGGAGTGGGGGAGGGGCAGAGGGAGAAGGAGAGAGAGTATTAAGCAGGCTCCACACCCAGCACAGAGCTCAATGTGGAGTTCGATCTCACAACCCTGAGATCATGGCCTGAGCCAAAATGAAGAGTCGGGTGCTTAACTGACTGAGCCACCCAGGCGCCCCAGACATTGCCTACTTTAAATTTCACTGTACTGTGATCTGATTCCTGACCTTACAAAATCCCTAGTGTTGGTATCTTTGCATCCTTCCCCCTGGGCTGGACAATCCCAGCAAGAAAGTAGAGTCCTCATCTCACTTTTTGTCTACAGCATTCAATTGCCAGGGTCCTGCCAGCTAAAAGTGAGAAGTGGACTGGAAGTCTCAGCCCTCTGAAATTCTGTTTCTAGTGAAATACTCCTGGCCCTCCTTATGCTGATTGATCCCAGTAGAACATCTGCAGAATTTAACCCTCTGGGTGCATGCTGCGGTTGGGAGGAGCAGTGTACAACAAAGTGTGGGTGGGGAAGGGGATGAAGGGGTCTAACCTTCTCAAACACATTTGAACCCAGCTTCCTTCTACCCCTTGTTCTTCCTGTTCCTGGTCCTTCTGAAGCTTCAGCAATTTAAATGAGGATGCTTCTCAATGTTCTCCTTTACAGACTTAAAATTCAGCTTTCTCACAGCTAAGTGAATGATCACTTACCCACCTGCTTTTCAGCTTCAAAGTTTGGTTGCTGTTGTCTTCTATTCTCCCCATCCTTGTGTGTTTATATCTTTTTTAAAAAGCCTCTTTGCTAAAATTTCTATAGGGTTTTAAGGGGACAACAAATTTAGCACTGTGTGTTCAACATGCCATGTTATGCATGAGCTTTGCCTTGCATTTTCATTGATAAGGTTTCTTTGCCACAGACTGACTTATCTTTAAAAGAGACTCCGGTCGAGGCAAAGTCCTGCACATCTGGAAACCCTATATGGACCCAGCAGTTTATGTTCTTGCTATGCTTTCAGCTTTATAATCTTCTGCTGTTGATGCACATCAGCTTGGTGGAGCCACAAAAATGCTGCTCTGAAGTGTGACTGCCCATCTTCTACCTCCCAAGTTTTCAAGGTAAGTTTCAGAGCACAGCACATACCTTCCTGTCCATGACCCACAGCAGCTCAGAGGTTCTATGGCAACACCATCCACTTCTGCTACTAAATATGACCCTTACTTAATACACCTGGGATATTATTTGCCCTGAGCAAAAATTCATGCTTGCCGATAAAGAAAAAAAAATACACAGTACACGTTAACGTGCCTACCTAGACAAGCCTGAAGGGTCTATTAGAAGCTACTCAGAGTCTAGAATTAAACTCCCAAAACTAGAGAGAACTCCTAAAATAGTATGCAATAGCTGCTTATAAACTGACCCCCTGCCAGACTCACAGATTCTTACTGTCCTACATTCTTTGCTTGGCAAGGCTCTACTGAATAAGCCTGTGGTCAAGTTATTTTGAAAGAGATTAAAAAACGCTACAGAATATGAAAGCTTAGAGTCTGCTACCAGCACTGGATGAGTGCCTACTGTTTCTACTAATTATATCCAGGACTAGAGGTGTCGTGTGGCACTACTGGGTCTACCTACCCATCCGTGGCGGGTTTCTTCCGGAGGATACTTGGCCGGGGGGATGAGCCCTGGGCCGGAGCATTGGTGCTAGCACTCTGGCTGTGGGTCTGCACCACTGTTGTTGCTGCTGGAGCAGCACTGAATGGATTGCTGATAGGGTTGGCTACAATTGTGGCGCCATCTGCCAACACCACTGCTGGAGGGCAGGGAGGGGGCAAGAGAGAACAATGAAGAAAAGGAAACAAAAGAAACATTAACTAAAATGTCAAAACAAAAACAACCAGACCACCAGAATTAGAGTACCCATGTTATGACTGTCCAATTTCAAGAAAGTAAGGGATGAGCACAATGTTCATCTGCCTAAAAGCAGATGGCAAAGTGGGAGAGGTTACTAAGTCTACTGGTGCACATTTCTCTCTGCGGTATAATCTTAACTAATAAATAAGATAAAGTACATAGCATACTTCAAGAAATAATCTCCTACAATTTTTGTGAAATACCATTGCCTCTCAATCCCTAAAAATGATACCAAAAATCCCTAAAAATGATACATTAATTTTACAGCTTTACATACAACTCTGAAGAAAATCTTAAACAGAGTGAGAACACTATAATAAAGGTGAATTTGCTCTCTCAACTTTACAGAGTGCTTCTAAACACATGCAAACACGTATTAGGCTGTTTATGTACATAATTCTTAATGTTTACAATGACTATGACAGATAAGTTCTACACAACTCATGTTAAAAGAAGAAACTAAGGCACAGAGAAATTACTCAAGACCACCAAGCCCATAAGTGGCAGAACTAGGATTTAAACCTAGTATATCTCCTTCCTCTACACCAACTTCCATGCAAAAAACTCAAATTACCTGAAGTCTTTCCTTCAGACTGAGGCTGCTGAGTACCCATTGGTGCAGGCTGAAGTCCCTGTGTGCTGATTGGGGTTGCCGAGTGAATTCCCTGTGTACCCATCGGTGCTGGCTGTATTCCCGGAGTCCCGATGGGGGCTGGCTGTATCCCCTGTGTACTGATGGGTGCTGGCTGGATCCCTTGGATATGTCGAGCATGAGAAGCATCCACTGTCATCAACTGCATGGGGTTTAGGTGGACTGTGGATGCCACCCCAACGCCAGTTTGAGCTGTAATGGCAGAGTTTGGAGCCTGGGCGGAAACTGAAAATGATGCAGAAAGTGACTACAAGAATGTTAGCTCTGATTAGACACAGTCCACATAAAGAGAAAAACACTAAAATGAAAACAGAATTTTCCACTGTAAAAGATCTAAACCCTGAGTTTTTATGTTTTTTTTTTTTTTTTTTTTGAGAGGGAGAGAGAGAATCCCAAGCAGGCTCCACACCCAATGTGGAGCCCAACATGAGGCCTGGTTCCACAACCCTGAGATCATGACCTGAGCTGGAATCAAGAGTTGAATGCTCAGCCGACTGAGCCACCCAGGCACCCCAGGTCTTTTTTTCTTTTTAAGATTTACTTATTCATCTGAGAGAGAGAGAGAGAGCACAAGTGGGAGGGGCAGAGGGAGATGGAGAGAGAAACTCAAGCAGACTCCGTGCAGAGCACAGAGCCCGATGTGGGGCTCAACTTCACAACCCGAAGATCATGACCCGAGCCAAAACCAAGAGTTGGATACCCAACCAACTATGCCACCCAGGAGCCCCATAAACTCTCATTTTTTTTTAAAACAAAGCACTATATAAAGCTCTACATATTGGAGTTTTTTTCCCCACTTCCTATTAGCGTGATATGATCTTGCTGCAGATTATAAGGAAAGGATTAAAACAAGAAAAAGGAAATCATCTATTAAATTCCAAATGTGAGCCATGCCAACTGTCCTAAATAATTAAAATAAAACTCCTGAGATACATCCGCAGCTCCCAGGTCAAGAATTTTGCTCTAATTGATGGAACCACCATCACAGGCATTTTTGATACACAGTGGTTATGAATTTTAAATTCCATATACGTGCTGAAGAGAGAGAACAAGCAAGTTTCCTTTTTTTGCTACTGTGTTTATTAAAAACAAACTTGACAACAACAAAACTAAAAACAACAGCATTCCCAGGAAGCAAAAGAGAAGGAATTTCTATTTGTGGAAAGGAAAATACAAATGATGTTTCTTCTCAGTCATCAAAACAATCCAGAAAAAGATATATGCACTCCATATTCACTGAAATGTTATCTACAATAACAAAGATATAGAAACAACCCTAAGGGTCTACTGATGGATAAATGGATAGAGAAAATGTGACATCTATCTCTACACACACACACACACACACACACACACACACACACACACACACACACAGGAGAGTATTATTTAGTCTTAAAAAAGAATTAAGTCTTGCCACTTGACAACATGGATGGACCCTGAGGGTATTATGCTAAGTGAAATAAGCCAGCCAAGGACAGAAAAAAAGCCCGTATGATCGCAGGGAATGGGGGATGGGAGAACGGGTGAAGGGGGTCAAAGGTACAAATTGCCCATTACAAAATAAGTAAGACTTGGGGATGTAATGTACAGCATGATGACTGTGGTTGATAATACTATACTGGATATCTGAAAGTTACTAAGAAGATAGATCTTTAAATTCTCATCACAAGAAAAAACAATTTGTAAATATCTGTGGTGAGGGATGTTAACAAGACTTATTATGGTGATCATTTCATGATATACACAAATACCGAATCGTTATGTTATACCCCTGAAACTAATATGTCATGTCAATGATAACTCAATAAAAAAGGGGAAACAATTGATGTAATTTAAGTTTTATAAACCATATAGTGGTTGAAAAAAGGTAAATTGTTATTGTCAGTGAGAAAATGACAGCAAAATGTTAGCACGTGTAAATTCATAGCTACTGCTACACTGCAATTCTTCCCTTGTTGTAAATGAAAGAAAAAGAAAAAAAAACAATCAACCTGACAAAGCTATTAG
Source organism: Ursus arctos (assembly GCF_023065955.2). Taxonomy (NCBI): domain Eukaryota; kingdom Metazoa; phylum Chordata; class Mammalia; order Carnivora; family Ursidae; genus Ursus; species Ursus arctos. The sequence continues at coordinate 4,227,070 of NW_026622763.1, read as the reverse complement.
TTTCTTCCTGAGAAGTGAATGAACCCTTGTTTCTGTTCAGTAACAGTTGTGGGCACTTGCCTGAACATGCAGTCTATCACTATGCCAAGCCTTTCAAGATCCAATCTCATTCCATGTGCCGCATCCTCATTCACACTGCACTCCTGCCAAAACCAAACCACTCTGTTCTGAGCACATATTCTGTGCTAATACTTTATTCACACACAGCAAAGTGCTTTCCCCCAATCCCACCCCGTGGCTCTGTCCTCTGCATTCCAAGAGGCTTTCCAAATGTCACTTCCTTTAGGAAATCACTCCTGACCTCCACCCCTACCCTCTCAAGCAGAAATAACCTCTCCTAGCTCAGACGCAGGCTGGCTTTGTTCAAGCCTCTTTAATTGGAACTTGGCACTTTCTCTCTAGTAAGAGCTCTTCATGTCTTAACGCCTATGAGGCTCTAAGCTTGTTCAAAGTGAACTGTTTAAGAGTCAACTTTACAAATAGAGCCTAACATAAGACTTTACATACAGTAACAAGGTTTCAATAAATATCTGTAAAATTAATAAATGCATGAATGAGGGCACTTGGGTGGCTCAGTTGGTTAAGCATCTGCTTTGGGCTCAAGTCATGATCCCAGAGTCCTGGGATCGAGCCCCTCATTGTGTGTCGGGCTCCCTCTCAGCAAGGAGGTCTGCTTCTCCCTCTCCCTCTGCCCTTCCCCCTGCTCATGCGCTTTCTCAAATAAATAAATAAAATCTTAAAAAAAAATAAATGCATGAATAAATAAATGAATGAAGTGGAAAACATCTCTAAAACAAGTGAAACTTCAGGAACAATTTGAGAGATTGTAATCCAAAAAAGATTACTTGCAAAATATAAAAATTATGCATATACATTCATAATTACATGTTTATATCTAATACCTAATGAACCAACAAGATTCCATCTTTATAAGTAACCAGAGGCCATGAAATTGGTCTAATCCATCATAAACTATGTATTACAGAAATCTCATATTTGGCCCCATTATATACAAATTTTCCTGTCCTCTTCCTGATTTGAAAACACCTGCTTTAAAATCATTTAAAAGGAGCCACCTGAAAACAGGACACTGTAAGCTGTTTAATAAATCATTCCTTCAGTTGTGTCCATCCATGCAAAGATCCACATGTCTGAGAAACAACACATTACCATCTGTCATCTGCACCAACGATGACAGTACTGGTATTGGAAGAAATAAATTGCTGTTGACTGGACTATTCGTTTTTCTGTGTTCCTATCCATCAGGACTACCGTAGTGGTGAAAGAAGACACTTGGAAAAATAATAATGTAGAGAAACAAATGGCTGGCAGAATCCCCAATACTTCTGACAGTGCTCTTACAATGCATTTTTACAAATAAATGTTTATATAAAACGATAGTGTCTGCATAGCTTGTTCTAGCTCAGGAGAGCCTCTGCAGATCCTTTTCAGTTGGATAGCATTGAGAGAAATACACATTGGTCACGAGTTACCTAGCCCAGAAAGACAACATGACTGCACTGTTATAGAAGTATCAACTGGCTGAGCTAGATGAAGGAACCTGAAGGAAGTGCTGTTACTGATAGACTTAAGAATTTTCAGCAATTAAGGTAACACACACACACACACACACACACACACACACGAAATTTACTTCTTAATTGTCAACATGGTTCTACCATACTTTTTGTGTCATACTTTTGACCATAATCAATTAAACGTGGTTTTATCTTTATAGGATTGTTAATAAAGAACAGTTATAAGTTTCCTTTAAAAAGATGTTATTACTTTGATGTACAGCAAAATATGACAGAAAATTCAGAACAATTCATCAGCCTCTTCCCCACATTAAAATAAACCTTGGGGAGGGGCGCCCAGGTGGCATAGCTGGTTAAGCATCTGACTCTTGGTTTTGGTTCAGGTCATAATCTCAGGGTCATGAGATCAAACCCTGTGTCTGGCTCCACGCTCAGCGTGGAGTCTGCTTGAGAATCTCTCCCTCTTCCTCTGCCCCCACCCCTTGCGCACTCTCTCTCAAATAAATAAACAAATCTTCAAAAAAAAATTAATAACTAAACCTTGGGAAAGTTTTATGGAAAACAACAAAAAAACCCAATGTAGTGACTGAGGAACCTGTATCCAAAGCTATTTAAATACCTTAGAATTTGGAAGTTTTAGACCAACACTGTCCGATGGAAATTTAAGTCATACACGCAATTGTAAATTTTCCAGTTGCCACATTAATAAAGTAAAAAGCAGGCCAAATTAATTTTAATGATATACTGTGTTTAATCCAATATATCCCAAATATTAAAATTTCAAAATATAATCATTATAAAAATAATTAGTAAAATACTTTACATTCTCTTTTCCATAATATGTTATTTTCAAAATTCAGGGAATGTTTTACTAAATAAAACACATTTCAAATCAGATATTGAGTTCAGTTTTTATCAGATAAGTTTTTATCAGAAATATTTTACTTGTATTTTGGTTCATATCACTAAGTTGTTCCAAACATATTAAAAATTTCTCTAATTTTAATTAAGTAAAACAAAACAAAACAAAACCCAGTTTTTCATTTGCGCCACCCCCCTTCAAGTGCTCAATGGCTCCATGGAGCCCTGGCTGCAGTCCTGTTTCACACAGAAGGGCAACACCCACAATCTGGACAATCTGGCTCTCCTATGCCAAAAGTGAGCCGAGGGTCTCATAGGAAAAGAACACACAAACCCTGAGGATTAAGTATTGTTTTTTCTGGACTGGCAAAAAGAACACTACCTACAAGTCAGGATGGTGAGTGTTGAGCATAACTGGACTAATACTAAAAACACATCAGATATCCAGAAAACAACAGAAGCCCCATAAAAGTATGGCTTTTATCATTTTAACTGTACTGCCATTTTAAGGTATAATAAATTGTTAACATAATTATCCTCAGAGTGGGATAAAATCATATAAATACACTAACAAGTAGCAACCTTTTTACAGACCACAGAGGTGTGACCTAAAACCTTAAAGCTTCAGATTTTAGCCTTATCTGAACCTGAACATAGAAGGTGGAATAATTAAATCCATACTACAAATACTCACTGATCAATTTTCATCTCATTGCTTGCAAAAACTGGAATGTTAAAAGTCCCCTTAACAGCAGGGCTCATACCTGGATACTGTCGGATGGTGGACACGGAGCTGGTGATAGGGGTGTACGTGTGCGCAGCCAGTGGGTATGCAGAAGGTGGGTACGTTGGCAAAAAGTATTGGAACTGAACGGGAACAGACGGTCTATAGATGGAAGACAGATAATATGAGCCAAAATGGGCCTATTTTCTTCTTTACTTTCAAATGATCCTATCCCCCAGATCCTCTTCATACCCTTATATGCCATACCAACATTTCCCCAATTGTGTCCCAAATAAACTGTTAGATCAAAGGACACACATCCAGAAAGAGTAGTATTCTTAAAAATAAACGGGTACTATAAATACATCAATAAACATAAAAATATACACAGCAACAAGTACCAAAACCAACGCAGAAAAACTTAATAATCAAGGTTTTCTCTGCTCAACTCCACTCAAAGTTTACACTGGCAAATCTTACCAAATACAAGTAAAACAGATAATCCCAAACTTACACAAACTGATTCAGAAACCAGAAAAAGAAGAAACAAGATCAAACTTAACATAGCCCTGATAAGAAAACTGGATAGGGAGGATAGGAGAAAAGATTATAAACAAATCTCATTCTCTACATCAACACAAAATTTCTAAATAAAACGGAATTAAGTACTGTATAAAACAAAATATATGATGATCAAATAAGGTTTACCACAGGAAGATAAGAATGATTTAATATCAAAATTTCTATGAATGTTTTAATTCTTTAAAAAATTAAGTGTTCTAGAACAATCATTTGAAATATCACAAAAGATATACAAAAATATTTAACAGAAACATAACAATATGTTAGCTATACTAGAATTAAAAAAAAAATTACTTCCCCCTCCAAATTTTGATAGCATTCAATACTTATTCATGATATAAGTATCTGAAAAATTGGAATGAAAAAAAGCTTTGTTCCTCAATCTGAAACTAGCATCTACCAAAATCTATTCTGAAAGTTCCCAAGAATTCCCATTTAGGTCAGGAATAAGGTAAGACTGTTCACTATCTCTGCTGTATTCAACATCACATTGGAAGCTCCAGGTAACAAGAGAAACACAGGTATGAAAAATGGAAATGAAAAAATCCCTCATCCTTCAAAAAATTGTCATTATTTGTAGAAAAAATGAATACCTAGACGGGAAATCCAAGAGAATCTACAAACTTTTAGGGCTAACAGGTGTGTTCAGCAAGATGAATGGACACGAAGAGCAATATATTAAAACCTGTAAGCATTCCTACACACCATAATACTCAAACAAGAACATTTAAAAATGATCCAATTCCGAAACTACTTCATTTGCACTGTACCAGGTTCTCATTGGTAGAGAAGAGATACATAAAAGGAACGGAAGAGGTAACGGGGTTGAATCAGAAGGATCAGCATGTACTAAAGAGTTGTTTTTGTTTTTAAGATTTATTTATTTATTTTTTTAAAAGATTTTATTTATTGGACAGAGATAGAGACAGCCAGTGAGAGAGGGAACACAAGCAGGGGGAGTGGGAGAGAAAGAAGCACGCTCATAGCAGAAGAGCCTGATATGGGGCTCGATCCCATAACGCCGGGATCACGCCCTGAGCCAAAGGCAGACGCTTAACCGCTGTGCCACCCAGGCGCCCCTAAGATTTATTTTTTACAAAAGAGTGAGAGAGCGAGTGGGAGTAGGGACAAAGGGAGAGGAAGAGAATTTCAAGCAGGCTTCCCACCCGGCATGGAGTTCGATCGGCAGGGGCTCGATTCCATGACCCTGAGGATCATGACCTAAGCTGAAATCAAGAGTTGGACACTTAACTGACTGAGCCACCCAGGTGCCTCTAAAGAGTTTTTATGATGTCACATACTTCCTATTTCTGTCAGCTAAAACAGCCTGGAAGAAATGACAGTCAAGTAGCAATAAGCAGAGCTAATGCCTAGAGCCTGGTTTCTAAATGATGAAAACGAACCAGGGCTCCATGGAGAAATGGTAGATTCCAGGGCTCAGGTAATATTCAGGAGAAACTTGGAGTATCTTGTTGCAGTGGGAAATAAGGAAGGAGTAGAATGCATGGGACATGGAAAACCCACAGGAACTGGTCTGAAGAAGCTCCCAGAGAGGATCTGAGCATCAAAACAGATGACAATAATGAGTTATAATAATGAATAAACTAAATCCACGAGCCCATGCTCATTTAAAAAAATAAAATACACAACAAAATAAATGGGGGTAGATAACATTTATTTACATAAGAATGCCAACTGATAAATGTGGAAGAAATGATAGAAAAAGTCACCATTTTGCAACCATCTACTGATTCGGCCAAGAATCCTCAACAGATGCTACTGCCACTGAGTGAAAGTTTATTGAGGAACAGGGTATTTATAGTCTCCAAGTATTTTCACACATATTTAGTGGCTTACAAAGGAGAAAAACAGGGGCGCCTGGATGGCTCAGTTGGTTAAGCATCTGCCTTTGGCTCGGGTCATGATTCCAGGGTCCTGGGATCGAGCTCCACATCGGGCTCCCTGCTCAGCGGGGAGTCTGCTCCTCTCTCCCACTCTGCCCATCCCCCCTGCTCATTCTCTCTCAAATAAATAAATAAAATCTTTAAAATTAAAAAAAAAAAGGAGAAAAATATACCTTTATAGAAAAATCTGGCAAACATCACCTTCACTAGGTAATTAGTGCTGACATGGCTAACAATGAGACACAGGGGTGGCAGGAGCTCTCTGATGTAGTAACAGTGAAAAGAATGCATCACCTAAGTGGTATTTGCTCCAAAAATGCATAACCTCAATCTAACTATGAGGAAACAACCCAACAAGCCTAAACTGAAGAGAATTCTACACAAACAACTGGCCTACCTATACTCTTCAAAAATGTCACTGTATGAAAGGGAATGAAAGGCTAAAGAATCATTTTGGGTAATTGCACTGTGGTTATGAGAAGGTCTCTGTTCTTTGGGGATGAAAACTAAAGTACTCAGGGATAAAGGGTCATGACGCTGCAACCTATACTCTCAAACCAGCTCAAAATAAATCAAACACAGAAACACACCAAATGAAAAAGTAGGTACTGGTAGAATATCCATCAAAAGAAGAATGGCTAAATAAACACAGCACATTTTCATAAAATAAAAAAAAATTATACACTATTATTTTCAGGAGGAAATCTGAAAATAAAAGTATATATATATATACTATATTTCTCAGACATTCGATGTTACTGAAAAATCAAAACAATTAATGACAGAATGGGGCAGTGTAACTGGCACATTCCCTCCTACCTATTGTCACTTCGGGTTTCCATGGCCACAGGATTTGGAGAGGCCCGATGACCTGAAATGGGAATCAGGCTACTCCTCTCTGCAGGGTAATCAGGCTGGATCCGAGGAGACGTGTGTGTGATCTGCTGAGGCACCACCTTAGCTACAAATGCAAAATCCAATCATATTACCTCTCAGATGCTTTTACTGGCATGCCAAAACATTCTTGGCCAGCAACAATCTTAAGAATGCAAACAGTAATAAGAAGCCTGGATCTTCAGTTTTAATCAAAATAAAAAAAAAAAGATGAATACACGAGTCTACTGAATTATTATTTCAAGCCAATCATCTACTGATATATTCATATTCGCATACTGTTATTTGTCAAAGCAGGGTTCAACATCAATACTTCAACAAAAATATCAGCAATCAGGCCCTGACCTGACTTCCTGAAAACATTTTTTAAAATGAGAAAAATTTTTAACAACAACAACAACCGACAAAATTCTGAATACCAACATGGCAAAGACCTTAGCTTCTACTGCAGATTCCACAGCTCATTAGTAATGAGTCAATCATTCTAATTTCCAAGTCTCAGTTTCCTCATCTATGGGAAGGCCTTCTTTAGATAATCACTTTACTTCTAAGATCCTCTGAATGTCTTGTGATTTTGCACAATACTTTACAGCAAAATCAAAATGACTATAGAGTTTTCAAATCTAATGTGAGGCTCAGTTTGCTCTCCTCTAGCATTTGCAATCAAGTTTTGTTTAGAAGGTACAGCTGAACTGGGACATACTTTAGTGTTCTTACAGACCTGTCTGTTAACTCCATGTGGGAAAATTTGGAAAGAAAAGCTGCAACCTACATTAGGTATATACAAGGACAGCTACCAACTGTATAAGACCCCAGTTACACCAATGACAGGCACATAAACACTGGAGACTAGGATGACGACACCACATTACCCAATGTGCAGCACACTGCACATCAAAGGTAAGCAGCACAAGCCCAGCATGATTCCCAGCTATTTCCTGAGGGAGGCAGCTGGAGAAGTTTCTGCAGGGAGATGGCTGGGATGCCCAATTCAACCACTGATGATGACTTGTACTGGCTAAGGCAGAGAGAAGCTGCCATGAAACATTTTCCATCAGTAGTAACCAGAGGGGGGAGTTGAGTGGGAAGCAACTAAGTCTTGTTTCTCCACTGTGCCCATAAAAGGTAGGAGAAAAGAATGCTTCCAACAGGAATGCAGCTGTCATTTGGCAAAGTGGCTAACTACTGGCTGGTAAACTATACACACGCCCATGAATTTATATCTGTACCTTTTTTTCTAATTAAAAAAAGCCACACACTGTTATAAAAAAAAAAAACTTAAGGAAAAACATAATGCAAAAATCATAAGTTAAACATAATGCCACGTCCAAAGATGATCCTTGTTTTCTGAATGCTGTGATCATCTGATTCTGCTTTTTAGAATTTCGACACCACTGACTGTCCTATGTGGGCCAGAACATGGAGAAAATAAAGATGGTATTTCATTGGAAATAAGCATTCATTAAAGGCAAAAACTCTATGCTTATGATTAATCAGGCTTCCCCCCCCCCCCCCGACTCAACACATCCTATTGGTAAAAATGGTTGAATTCAATATTTAACCTCACCTGGAGAAACAAGTGTCACTTGGAGAAAGCTGCTTAGGTGATTTTAATATACCCACTAAACCTCCACTTGAAAATCAATGCTCTAGGGTTAGTATCAGTTTCCTTTCTCAACTGAGGTACCTTTGCACAGGGACCGTATAGTGATGTAACAAAGAAATATTTGGCTTACTATAAAAGAAGAGAAAACCAGAGCATAAGCCTGATGGAACTTAGACCCAAATCTATCACATTAAGTGGCAGATGCTAAATCTGTTTGGACACTTCTGTCAAATGATTTTCACAACTATAATTTAGCAAATGGTTAAAAATCAAAGATAAAACAGCTGGGAGATATGGAATATAATACTGTAACTTAAGACAGGTAAAAAGTTGATAGTTTTAGCCAAACGAATGCACGTACTTCTGTCTCCTGGTAGTCCAAGTTTACTTCCACAGTGTGGTCTCTCAGCAAGATACAGTGACATAAATAAGAACTCATCTCTAAATAATTCTTTACAGAGATGATTCAAAATGAAACCAGAGAGTCCCTATAGGGTACACTGCCTTCCTTTACTCGTCTTATTTTCTTTATAGCTATAGATATGCTAGTGAGACTCTCAACTATAAAAATGGCAAGAACAAGCCTGGCTCTGTTTTTACAGTGCTCAGGGTAACTGATGACACTGTTAGATACAGTCAGAAAATGGTGTGAAGTGACATGGAATAAGCAACAATCTTTTTCAACAAAAGTGCATCAATGCTAAAATCACGCACACACTCCCATCCTCCACCCCACTCTTTACAGGAGGGTTAACAACCTTCACCTCAGAGGGGTAAGAAAGGAGTATGTTCTCTCTGATGCCAAGCTGACGTGAGCAGTAATGTGAGAAGAGCCAGCAACGGTGTTTTCATTGCTAAAAGCCTACTGTGGGGCTTAGTATCAATTTAAGAACAGACATGGCTGAGTCATCTAAGGGAGGAGTAAGGGCTTCCTGGGTCCCACCATCATTCCGGAAAAGTGTCGTCCAAATTCGCACAGAGGGAGGTGAAGCTGTCTTACGTGGGAAGGAAGGAACTACCACAGTGCCGGACGTAGCAGAAGAGAAGCCATACTTCTATGTCTGGTCACCGGATTTCTGACAGTTAAGTATGTCAGTGTGTCACCTTACAAAAAGCACGCTTCTAGAAGTTTATGAAAAATATGGCAGCTGTCCTATATCTCTGGGAGTAAACAGTAAGATGGCATGCTTATTGTCATAAAACCAAGGCAAAGCTAACACCAGAAACTAAACCTGGGCGTTGTGAATTAGAGAGAGCAGTACTCTGCCTCAGAAGCCAGAGTCTGCTTTGGAAGCTGTGACAGTGAGACATCAGCCCCTAGGACAGGTGTAGGCAAACTGTGGGCATCCTGCCCAATGCCTGTTTCTGTACGGCCCATGAGCTGTATGTGGGTTCATACTTTGGAATGGCTGGGGGGAAAAATCAAAAGAACATTTCATGACATATGGAAATTATATGAAATCCAAATTTCTGTGTCCATAAACAGTTCTACTGAAATGTAGCCACAGTCATTCATTTACATATCACCCACAGCTCAGCAGTTGTGACATGGACCTATGAGGCCTGCAAAGCCTAAAGTATTTATTATCTGGCCCTACAGAGAAAGGATGTCAATCCCTGCTCTGAATGACTGTCTGGCTACCTGAAACTTCAAAGATTTTTTAAATATTCAAAGCATATATTTAAAAGGGGAATAAACAAAGCCTAGAAGAAATTTTAGGATGTTCTTGAATTATCTTGAGGTGGCAGTTAGATGATAACCGAGGGTAATCAACCTGGGGGTTATCACCCTTCTCGCTGTGCACTGCCCAGAGAGTTTTCCTGAACAATCCATCAGCATACAAGTTCTCTTCATTCCAGGTCCTTGCTTCTTTCTTGCTTTTTCTGTGGATCTCATCTAACTATGTTAGTGAAGTTAACTTATTTCTTTAAAAGGCACACACAGGAAAAGTTAAAATATGAGGAATGAGGAGTCAAAGTTGTGTTAAAATAACGTCTACTTTCAGCTCTCAAAGATTATTGTCCTCTTTCCCCCCTATGGCCAACGTCAAATCTGTATGACAGATACACCAAAAACTGAATTCAGTGTTGCTTTGAAAATCAACAATAATTTTTTAAAAAACCCCAATACTAGTCCTCTATATGAAGACCTGGTCAGAGGGGCCGAAAAATCCCTTTTAAGCTGTATGTGAAGGCTGCAGGACACTTACCAACTGGGATGTTTGAGGTGGTCACAGCAGTAGCATGGGATGAATGTGAGGGCATTGTCATGGTAACAATTGTACTCGTGGGAGCTTGTGTGTGTGACACAGATCCTGAAATTGGAGAAAAAAAGTCTTCAACAATGGCCTCTCTACACACACTACAGATTCTCAAATACCTGAGAAAAGCTCTAGGGAAAAGATAATTCTTCTAGTCTATTCTTTTCCTCTGACTGAAGCTGAGAAATGAAAAATTAACTTACCTCTCATGCCTTACACTACCTTAGGAGGAAGGGCAGGGTTGCCAACTTACCAGCCGTGGTTGCTGAAGGAATGGTGTTGGTTGCCAAAATAGGTGCTACTGTTGCCGCAGCCACTGGTGTGCCAGTACTGAAGATAGTTTTCTGTGGGGGTGGGATATCCCACAACACAGTTATAAGCAAGAACATTTCCCCCTCAATCTAGTTTAAAAGCAATCACTGCCTTCAATATTGCTAGTTCTCAGCAAGTTTTGCACAAGTCTGGTTTTAACCCACAGCCTCCACAGACGGTTTCACCTCTGGTTTTACCTGCGCCATGGTATGAAGCTGTTGTTTTGGCGTCCCTAACGCAGGATGAGATGGCAGTGTGATTCTTGTTGTTACATCCCGTGACTGGGCAGGACGCTGAATACTAATTGCTGCAGATGGTGGATGCTGGATAGACAAAGTTGGCCGACTGAAAAACATAGAAAAGACATTATTTCTCACTTGTCTCCAGACATGATGCAGGCGGTCAAGGCCATTTACTATCTTACACTAGACCACCATCATACAGTTTTATTTTTTAGGTCTGTGACATCCACAGGTGAACCAATGAAGTAAATGGCCTGTCGAGTTTCTCTCCTATAAGTCCCATAAACCTCACTGCCAAAGGTATCAATATGCACCATGAACCGAATCAATTAATCCTTAGTCATTTTCAGCACTCTCAGTGCAGTTAACCAATACTCTTGGACAATCTTGAGTAAGCATTATTATAATCAATACCTTTCACTCTGTAGACAAAGCTGGAGATACACACTAAGGTTTTCACATTATGAGGGAGGATTACAGACAACCCTGATTAACAGTAGCCCACCCCATTGCCCCCAAAGCACTAACCTGCTCTCAATTTCCTATCATTCCTTACCGTATCATTCCTTCAAAAATTAGTTATGATTGTCTAATGATTGGAAGGGATAGCAACACAGAAACCATGTCAAATTAACTAGCAGCAAGCTACAAAAACTGCAACAGTGGCAAGAAAACTTGACATTATAACGAAGTTGGCATCTCAAGTCAGAGGGGAAGAATGGACTATTTAATAAATGATGCTGGGAAGACCATGTAGCCCTCTGAAAAAAATAAAACTGGATCCATGCTTCATGCATTACTACACCAGGATAAATAAGAAGAGGATCAAAGATTTTACAGCAAATAAGAAGTACACGAAGACAGAAAAATTCTTTTATGACCTCAGAGTGGAAGAGAACTTTTTAACTACTAAAAGCTTTCAAAATCCAAAAGCTATAAAAGATTAAAAAATTTGACTCTGTGAACAAATAAGCAAACCTACACAGCAAAACACACAAATGCACTATAAGCATTGTCAAAAGACTCCTAAATGAAAGTGTAATCTTCTTAGTATACTAGGGACTCCTTGTAGTCAATGAGAAAAATAACAGCCCAATAGAAAACAAGCAAAGGATATGCATATCCAGTTCACTAAAAGGAGAATGCAAGTGGCTCTTTAACAAAGAAAAGATGCTCACTCCCACTCACAGGAAGAGAAATACAATTTAAAATACAGAGATATCACTGTTTACCTATCAGATTGGCAAAACCCCCCAAAATGGACAGCATAACGTTGTTCAAGCTGCAAGGAAATAGGCACTCCTAAATACTCTAGAGGGAGTGTGAACTGGTACAAACGCTAAGGAAGGCAATTAGTAGGTATCGAAATTGTAACTGCATATACCTTCTGATTACTTTTGGGAATTTATCCCACAGGTATTCTTGCATACATGGATAATGACTGAAGTATAAGGTTATTCTCTGCAATATTACTTATGATAGTCAAGTACTAGAAACAACCTCAGACCCATTCACACGTACAATGGATCACTGTGCTGGTACTAAGAGAACAATGAGGCTGTATAAGTAAGGAAATGGGAAACTTTTAACACATGTTGTTATATTTAAAGAAAGGAGAATATATGAGTTAATTTTGGGTAAAAAGGACAAAAGTAAGAACTGCATTTGAATCTGACTATAATTAACACTGGACGGACATCCAGTTAGTTATTATCAAGTAACTTAGAAAAGGTAAAAGGGAAGGAACACAGGATCCTGGTGGATGGGGGACAGAGGAGAGAGTGACCCTCCTTCCTACACATCTTTTTATGCTTTCATATTTTGAAACCACGCGAATACAAATTAAAAAGAAGTGAATAAACTGGGCTGTAAGGGTAAAAACTTGATTGAGACTGCATGTGTCCCAACTAAGCAATGGTTTCATCAAAAAAGCATCCACTCTCAAAATGCTTTAAAAACAGACATGACCGGGTATCAGTGAATGAAGTGTTCAAACTGAATGAAGGATGGTCTTTTCTCTGAAGAAAGACAGCCAGATGCCTTATCATTGCAGTTCAAAGGAAAGCTGAAATACTGGCCATAGATAAAACTACAGAACTTGGTGGAACTCACTGAGAAAGCCTACTACTGGAGACTGCATCTTTATGCTTTCCAGGATGAGCCATTTCCCCAGGCCCATTCCCTATGTTCACCCAAAATGTAAAGGACCCTGAAAGATTTCCCTTAAGTGACTCTCATGTTCTCAAGCCAGAAAAACCCTAGAAACATAAAAACCTGAATAATCCTAAAAAGTCCTAGGGTCATTCATTTTAAGCCTTTTTATTACGCCTCTTCCACTAGTCATTTTTAAAGATTTATTTTTCATTTTTTATTTATTTGAAGAGATAGAGACAGCCAGCAAGAGAGGGAACAGAAGCAGGGGGAGTGGGAGAGGAAGAAGCAGGCTCCTAGCGGAGGAGCCTGATGTGGGGCTCGATCCCAGAACGCCGGGATCACGCCCTGAGCCGAAGGCAGACGCTTAACGACTGCGCCACCCAGGCACCCCATTCCACTAGTCATTTTTAAAAGGCTGGGAATGAGGAATGGATGTTTTCTGATAATTTAAATGTCCACTTTGAGATTTTGTTTAGGTTTCATTTTCTCTCTCCATGTGATAGAATCCAATTTTTATTATGAATAACACAGCCCAAAAGTTATATCCAGAAACACAAAGAAGAAAAATACAAGCTCTGTGGCTAGGAGTCACCGCTGGAGCAGCAGCACTCTGGTAACACTATTGGACTAGATTAGCTGGTACACGTCAGGCCAATTCTGACCATGATCCCCACTATTACACTGAGAGTTCAAGTACTTCTGTGGCTCCTAAAATTACTGAAGATGACCATTACAGCAGTTGTCGTGGAGTTCAAATGCATGCTGCAGGGTCAGGTGTTCAGTACAATCCCTGCGGAATGAGCCTGAGGATATTATTCTTGATGCAGCAAGTGGAGACTCAGACCTTGCTCAAAGTAACAGGATTCTGAACACCACTAGTCCAGTCAATGAACAATAATTAGGACTTTGTTTTGCAGCCTGGCTTCTTCCCTGTATGGCTTTCACACCTTCCTGAAAGGTGACTTTAGAATAACATGAGAAGAATGATATTTGCTGACACAGATCACCTGCATAAACTTGTCACTGCAACTGTCAGGATGTTTCGGCAGCTTTACCAGATAAAAATCCATTTTGGAGACTGGAATTTTAATAGTTGACAACATACTATGCTAATTACACCTGCTCCCAGCATTTACGATGAAAACCATTCAGAGAGATACATGTGTATATAATTAAAGTAATGACAAAATTTAGGACAGATGAACTTCATTATAAAAATAATTTTGAAGGGCCTCATAACAAAGAATAAGGTCAACATTTGAATCACCAGAAAAGGGTCTCAATTCACCTTCAATATACTCATATTTAAAAGGTCTGGCTCATAAAAAAATAGCCAGAAAAGAATATTTATATGAAGTATTTAAATACATTTTTAAGTGTTTTTGAAAGAACAAACTATAGTACATGGTAGTCTTTGACTTTCATTTACTCTTAATGGGAAAAAAACGCACGAACATTTCTATAAGGTACGTTACATGTTAGGCATATTTTAATTCCTTTACACATATTAATGTTAAGTACTCCTTTTAATGACCTGTGAAGTAGGCAATATTATTGCTATTTTCTTTTTTCCCCATAGATTTATTTACTTGAGAGAGAGAGAGAAAACACGAGTATGAGCGGGGGAGGAGCAGAGGGAGAGGGAGGATCCTCAAGCAGACTCCCCGTTGAGTGCGGAGTCTGATGTAGGGGTGGATCCCAGGCCCCTGAGATCATGACCTGAGCCAAAATCAAGAGTTGGACACTCAACTGACTGAGCCACCCAGGCGCCCCTATTATTGCCATTGTCTAGGTGAGGAAACTGAGGCATTTACTCTTTGGCCTAGCACTCCTATTTCCACAGATCTTGAAAGTATACCACTACCAACATGCAAGAGCACATGCTGAAATGTCCATCAGTACATCCATAAGCTGGGGTACAATGCAGTCAAAAGTAAACAATAAATAAGATATCTCTGCGTACTGATTTGGAATCATATACAGAATATATTAAGAGAAAAATGCAAAATACAGAACAGTATATATAAATACAATATGCTGTTATTTTTTTTTTCTTTAAAGTTTATCTTTTTTTTTAAAAATGTTTTTATTTATTTATTTGAGAGAGAGAGCCAGAGAGGGAGAACACAAGCAGGAGGAGAAGCAGAGGGTGAGGGAGAAACTGGCTCCCTGCTGAGCAGGGCCTGCCATGGGGCTCGATCTCAGGACCCTGGGATCATGACCTGAGCCAAAGGCAGACACTTAACTGACTGAGCCACCCAGGCGCGTCCCAACATGCCGTATCTGAGGGACAGACAGGAGAGTGATACTCCTCACTGTATACCTTTTTGTATATTTGTATTTTGGAAATATGTGAATATAAATTAAATAACAGAAAATGTTACTACATATCCCACAGAAAAAACAATCACTTCAAGTGACCTCTGAATACATTTCCACTCTGTTTAGTGGGATCCAGTTTGAAGAAAAAAAAACTGGGGGGGCGCTTGGGTGGCACAGCGGTTAAGCGTCTGCCTTCGGCTCAGGGCGTGATCCCGGCCTTCTGGGATCGAGCCCCACATCAGGCTCCTCCGCTATGAGCCTGCTTCTTCCTCTCCCACTCCCCCTGCTTGTGTTCCCTCTCTCGCTGGCTGTCTCTATCTCTGTCCAATAAATAAATAAAATCTTAAAAAAAAAAAAACTAACTCATTTTCACTATATAAACGTTCACAACTTTTGAATTCTTTCATACCATCTGAATATATACAGGTAACATAAAATTAAAATGAACAACACAGTCTGTTTTATGTTGGGCAGCTGTGTCTCTTTATACCTCAGGCAATATTTTCAATTACCAGGAAGTGTCCGCATTTTACTGAAGAGGAGACTACGGATCAGGAAAGTTGAGAAACTTGCCTAATGTCACACAGCTAGTGAATGATAGAGCTAATGGTTAAAAAAAAGTCCTAGGTACACTTCTGCATTTAAAAGTTACTTTCTTCAGAGTTCTGTTCCAGACCCTCTTCTTAACTCTACTGATTCCCTCTGGAGAGACTTAGATACCTCAAAGCTTTAACTGTAGCCCACAAGTTGATGACTTCCAAACCCATTATCTCTGGCACGGACATCTCTTCAATCACCTGCTGACAACTGCCATTTTATTGTTCCATGGATAAACTCAGTATCCCAAAAGTCAACATTCTTTCTAAAACTAACTTTCTTTCCCTTGTTTCCTTTTTATTTACTTGGTCAAACAAAGAAGAGACCAGAGAGGCATCTAGACTCTCTCTTCCTCACCACTCTGCCTTGTCTCGAGCTGGCATTTGAGAATTATGGATAGTCTCTAGTCTGACAGCTACATGCCTACTACCCCTTCTTCTGTTCTTCTGTTCAGTGAATCACTTCTTGTTTATATTGCCAAAGGCATCACATAACTAAACACGTGAATCAAGAAAGACCTCCTGGTGAGACTCACATCCCACTGCCTCCCCCCAACTTTCACAGCCTTACCACAATATGGCTTGGGATCAGAAGGACAAACATCATCGTGTCTTCACCCAATTGTGTCATTTCTAGGAAGCATCACAGATCATTCCCTCATCAACCAGACTTTATCCCTGTATTGGCTCTATAGAGCTCTCCCTTTTCAGATATCCAACCCTTCCAGTGCAGCCTCTAGACTTATAGTCCATTTAGCCAAATACCCTACATCCTCAATCTCTTCTCTGAATATATCCTTTACCTCTCTGCCCTAATGAATCTGGGTTCTCCCCTGAGAACACTGCTTCCCCCTCCAGCCCTCTCATCTGGGAGACATTTTTTTCTCTCATAAACCTCTTCCCTACATATACCGTCTTCCTAAATAATCTTCACAACTCTTCCCTGGACTCCAAACTCATCTATTAATCAATCTCAACATCTCCACTTGGGTGCTCAGAAGTCAGCACATCCTTCCAAGGCCCAAAACTAGTCTGCAATTCCTCCCGGAAACCTACTCCTCCCATTGTTCCTCATCTCAAGTTACTGCAACTCTACAGAGGCCAACTAGCAGGGCCAGAATCCTGACTCTTCTTGTTCTCTTATTGCCCCTATGTAATTCCTCTGAAATCCTCAACCAACTACAAAACTCTATTCTGAATCTAATCATGTCTTTCCACCTCCAGCAATGATCTCTTCTGGATTCCTGCATACCTTTCTAAACCATCTCTCCATTTCTAACTTTGCCTCTCCACAGCAGCCAGGCTTCAGATCATGACACTGCTCTGCTCAAAACTCTGCTAAGGCTTCCCCCAGCACCCAAGCAAAGTCTAAACCTGTATAGGGCTTCCTAAGGCCCTAATCTGGAGACCCTGTTACCTCCTAAAATAATCTCTTGCCACTCTCCTACCATTAGCCTCTTGCTTCTCCTTATCTATGGCAAACACACTACTGTCTCAGGGCCTCTACACTTGTTGTTCCCACTGCTTAGAATGCTCTTATCCCACACAGTCACAGGGCTCACTTCATTATGCCTTTCAATTTTCTGCTCCAATCTGTTCTTAATAACGGTCCTCCCAGATCACCTTACAGGAAATAGTAAGCCTGTACAGCCTACCCTGTCACTCCAGATCCCACCCTAATTTTTCCCCAAAGCTCTTTTCACCATCTAAAAAACGTTGTCTTTTATTTGTATGTCTCCAGCCCCTAAAAAATAGAAACTCTATGAGGACAGGAATTTCTGGTTGTTCACTGCTTTATCTCCAGCATCTAGAACACTACACAGCTCATAAAAAGCACTCAGTAAGTGTTTATTGAGTTAAGTGAAAGGACAGAATGGAAAGGAGGAGGGCCTGATCTCCAAACCCCCAAATATACCTAAGTGCTGAATCAGTAGCATGTGCTGCAGTTGTAGTAATGACTGGAGACTGAGCTCTGGTGGCCGAGACAGTTGCTACCACAGCAGGAGGGATGGTATTAGAGGTGGTCACAGGTGGACGAGACTACCAAGAGAAGAGAAAAAATATTTCATTTAAAACAAGAGGCAAAACAACAATAAGCCAAACACTGAAAGTATAATTTGAAACTTGGGTCTTCAAACAAGCATGTTTGTGTCCAAATGAAAGCAAATTCTCACCATTCTCAATAAGGAATTCTCTTTTCAGACAGGTAATTTTAACACCCAAGAGATGGAATTACCAAAAAAGATCCTATTTTGGCTGGATGGACTATATAAATTCCTCCTTTCCAAGCAGGACTGGATGCAACACTTTGTCCTATTAGTATGAGTTGGGATCCAACCCTTCAGATCTAGAGTGCCCACGGATTCATTGCTGGTTCTGGTGTAAACATTTTACACTACCACACAACCAAGTGCTTTCTACAGGGGGATCTCAGCTGTTGGATGGAACTGCTGGCTCTCAGACCCTCTAAGCTAGCAAACACATGAAAACAGCACTTGACTGTGGAAGAGTCAGGGTGCCCAGATGCTCTCTGGCTGTTTTCACATGGATGTACTTTCCCTACCTTGCCCTAGACTACATCTGTGTGTAAAATCTTCACAAGATAAATGAGTTCCATGCTGGACTTCACCTGCTTGTCCACCATTGATTCTTTTGATCATATGAGCTCTCCAGAGCAGTCCCTTTCTTGACCTTGATACACACAGTTAAATTGGCAAACGCTGCCCATCCTGGATCTGCCTCTCACTTCCAGACCTTTTACCTATTGTGCCTGCTGTTACAGCTTGTTGTCTCACAGAACTGTCACACTATCTTTATTGAACTCCTTGTCTTGGTTCTTTCTCCAATCCTTTCTGTGCACCATTTACACTCCAGGGGCCTAATGAGTCTCCAAATGTGTTTTATAAGCCAGCAAAGTCTGTTATTTTGTTTTAAATTGAAAACTCTAGGCTGGACATGTACTACCCCATGTCCTACTCAGCACCCTTTCTGTCTTAAATCCTACTGTTTCACATACATTACCAGTCTGGCCCCCAAAGTATCTGCATTTTCATCTCCTGTCTGTGATTCAGCTCCATTAGTCTTTCAAGGATATTTCTTTGATTGTATGTTACTGTGTTCAAAAACCTTCGTGGCTCTCTGTTGTGTACAAAATCAAATTTATACTCTGTATCTTAGAGCTCTGAATTTAGAGACATCACAATGTCACCTCATAACACACTGTACCTCAGCAGTACTGAGCCCATAGATTTCCTTTAAAAAATGTTGAAAGGCTTTCAATGATGTCTTCTTTGAAAAGCATACACACGTGCATAATAACGTGCACAAAATACGTAGGGGCTCATAAATTGCGATCTGAATGAATGAAAACCTCTGGGTCTGCCTCTACTAAACACTGAATGTAACCACCACCATCTTCCTCACCACCATTCACAGTATTGTTCCCTTTCACTGCCTCTCCACTTCTCTGAATCCCTGTTACCACACCCATCCCAGTGAAAGCTTCCTTTACCATGGCTCCTCTAAATCCCGACAGCCGATCACATCACAATGTATATAACCCAACCTTCCCGACCTCTTGGCAACTAGATCAAAGGTCACTTGAGGTCAAAGGACTCTCCCAGGCTCTAGCAGAGTAAAGAACTCAGAGTAGGCACTTAATACTTGCTGACCATCCACAACCGGACATGCCTGGATTGGTTGATGAATGATGTGCTGGACTGCTGGTTGAGCTGTAGCAGCATTTGGCAACTGGGAAGTCGGCCTCAGGACCGTGGTTACTTTAGAACTAGACATCACAGCAGCAGCGGCTGCACCTGGAAAAAAATTTTTTTCACTAGTATGGCTTATGGGCTCACAATTTACATAATTCCAATTATATGTCCTAGGAAAATAGTGTGAATAGTTTCTAAACCTCAGTATGTCAGTAATTTAGCAGAGGTGCTATATGTATTATTTCCCTTTCCTCACACAGAAAATTAGCAGAATGTGCACTCAAGGGTTGTGATTTGATAAGATTAATAACCTGTATTGCTTTTTCAAGCACATTCTTGAACGAAACTGACTGTTGTTTTTTTTAACTCCAAGTACGTAGAAAAGAAGCACGTACTGAATAGCACAGTGTGGTGCCACCAGCTTCATTTAGGCCAAGGCTCCAGCAGCGTAACCACCAGCGACGGTTCACTTGAACCACCAGTGCCTTTGTATCATCAGTGCGAACATCAACCCGGTACTACAGGCAAATGAAATCTTAGTATTTTAATGAAAGTAGTTTTGACCTAACAGAGACCCCCTTGCAGTCTATGAACTTCACTCTGAGAACCACTGAATTATGTTACGACCAAGTAAACCTGGTTTTGTACTTGTGAGCCTGATTTCGCCAACAATGATTTTACACTCGCCAAAAGAAGGTTACAATTTCTGATCAAGTAGTTGAGAAAAATCATTAAATTTAATACTTGAGAACCTATTAGAACTTAGTTGTAAGAATAAATTCATCTTATGGCTATGTTACTTGAGTAACCATTATCACTAAACTTTAAGAATAGTCAGTATTTGCATTTCTGACTTTCTTATTAACAACAAACACCGTTTGGACATCATAGCTTTGAGGAGTTCCTTATTACAAAGGACAATCTTTAGACCGTACTAAAAAATGTGAACTGCTTCAAGTTTACACACACAAGCATACACACACTTGCTGAAATGCAACTATAATTCACATATACTAGATCATGCTCAAAATGTGTATTGCTCTAAGTTATTTCTGTTGTCCTATAACTTTTAATAAGATGATTCTAGATATATTTTTTGCTAACGGTAACAGAAATCTCTTACCAAATATCTATCTGCCACTGCATTTGAGAATTTGAACAAAACGTGCAGTTTTTACCTCGAGGTAAATGAGAAGCTCCAATGTGAAGAGGGGGCCCAGGAGCATTGCTGCGGATAATAGACATCTGTACATTTGTGGTCATGATGTGATGTAGGTTACTGGGATGTCCCTGCAAGAAACAGGATGTAATGTTATTTTCATGTGCTTGGTTTTAGCCATTGATGCTTAGCCATTGCTTCTAGGAGGTCAGATGCCTCCAAATGTGGGTCAGGGTGTTCCTTTAGACAGTGAGTATCCCAAGGGAAAGGACTTTAGCTTTTTTTTTTTTTACACATAACATACTGCATGATGACCTGTGCCAGCAGGCATGTGGTGACTATAAGGACCCTTCAATGCTTCAAGCCTAGCTAGGTGCTAGACCTCTAATAGATGGACACATTTGACTGTCCACTTTGGGACATTCTCATCTTCAATATTAGTTTTTCACACTTGTTTTCTCTACTTTGGCCAAAAGCTTATTTTTTCCTATTATATTTTCTTTACGTGCCACTGCATTCATCCATCCTTTATGCTACTCAGGACTTCTAAGTAGACGTCAATTAGCACGCAGCAGGTACTCCCCTCCGAGTTCTTTAGCTCCCCCCTTAGATGTCCCTTCCTCACATGCTCCCAGCCCTGATGCCAGTGTTTCCCAGGCGGGGGTTCCAGTACTTCCGGGAGTACTCAGCAGTACGACAGAGGAAGAAAATATAGTGTGTCTTCTTGTATACCAATTTTTTCTTGAAAACTTGAAGGGAAAGGTTTTTAGATTCAGGTTTTTTCACTCTCAGTAATTCAAAATATTTAAGTAAATCATGTACATGTTTATGGAGTAGGAGTAGAATCTCAGGAAAAAATTTAAGTTAAAACATGAGACTACGAAGTAAGTGTTTACGCCTGGTGAGCTGCTTGAGGGAACCAGCTAGGTGCCCAAGAGATACACATTCATTCTCCTCAAAGAAAATCCTAGAAATGCACCACTGCCATGAGGCTATTCTCAATCCCACACAACTGGACTCTGAGCACCTCAAGGATACAGACTGTCTTAACTAGATTTGTATCTCACACTGAGGGTGCTGCCTCACACACAGCAGATGCTCGATACATACTGGCCAAATGACAAACACCACTGTGCATGTTGGTTTTATTTCCTGTAGATATCCTTCTCTCTCAAACCTACTATCTTCCCCTTGCAGATATCAGTGACCATTTAATTTTTTATTTAGTACAGTGCCTAATGTACTGCTGGCATTCAATAAATAATGATCAACAGTTTGGCATCTCAGTTTGAAAATCAGCAAATTAAGAGGAAAAAAACCTGTTGTCCACTGATTGTTGCCACAGGAATGGCTGAAGCTTGAGGGATGCTACTCTCCATGGTAACGGTAACCTGCCCTGGAACCTTGGGGGGAAGTGACAAGGTAGAAGGTGGAGCAGGAGCAATGGGACGGCTAGGCATGGTGGGCTTCGGGGGCGGCTGCAAACAGAAAACCACACGAAACATATCAATAGCTTTTTACGAGTGATGCATTTCATTCTATAGTTAAAAGTACACAAATCAAACCTGGAGAGTGCCAGGAAAGATCCAGAAGCCTTATATATTTTATCTCTTAGCATCACAGCTTTTCCACTGAAGTACCAGCATTTCCATTTTACAGATGAGGAAACATACAAAGCAAGGCTATGTCACCTGCTCAAAGCCACGCAGACAGTAAAAACTAGAACTGGGACCGAGGCCCAGATCTACGTGGCTCACAGCCCACATTTTTTCTTCTATACAATGCTGCATCCCACGTTTGGGCAGAAGTAAACAAAACTCCCAGTAACTGAAACACAGTCATGAGGTAATATACAAGGCGATATTCTCAGATACCCCCGAATTAGCAGCTTTAAAACAAAACCTTGGAGAAGAGTGCCACTCCAAGATAAAATCTGAGTTAGCATGCCCATAACTTGAATAAAATCAATGTCAAAACGGATACTAGAAAAGATCCTGTGATGCCAACTGCCCAGCGGCACAAGACTAGGCACTGCAGAACAGCAGGGCTCTAAGTGACAGAGAAGAGCTGAACTGACGGGTCAAAAAGAAAACACTACGATCCTGGATATAGCCTAAGACTTTGTGAAAATCGTCAAGAAGATTAGCCAGTCTTTAGCTGTGGTTTAATG
This sequence comes from Ursus arctos, assembly GCF_023065955.2. Classification (NCBI taxonomy): domain Eukaryota; kingdom Metazoa; phylum Chordata; class Mammalia; order Carnivora; family Ursidae; genus Ursus; species Ursus arctos. The sequence goes on along the minus strand of NW_026622763.1, from coordinate 4,204,032 downwards.
TGAAATTTTAAACCTCTCCATTACCTTCATAAGTCCCTCCGAAAAGGAGAGTGGCACTGCTGGCGTCAGATGTGCTGGTGGGGCTGTCACTGTGACGGGTGTGCCCGATGCAACAGCATGGTGTGTAGACAACATCTGCACCTGTGGATAGGGCCTTACCACAACAGGCTCTTGCTTCTCTTCGCGGGACTGTAGGGAGCTGCTGGAACCCATGTGCTCCCTGGCAGTGACTTCAGCCTCTCGACTAGATTCATCGTTGACTAGTAAGGACATTAAGGGAGAAATAGCATGTCATATGCTTCCAATATTAATATTAATGAATTGCACAACACATACAAGAGTGGCACTTGCAACTAAGTTTCAGGGTTGACAAAGTGACCATTTCTTTGTGAGATTTTAAGGAGAATTTGGGCATTAGGTTCCCCTAACAGATATCAAACCCAAGAGCCACACCTATGGAACACAGGACTTACTTTGGATATTGTGACTTTTCCACTCCTATGAACAAAGGGCCTGATAACTATCTAAAATTAACTCAAGGGGTACCTGGGTGGCTCAGTCGGTTAAGGGTCTGCCTTCAGCTCAGGTCATGATCTTGGGGTCCCGGGATCGAGCCCCACACTGTGGTCCCTGCTTGGGAAGCTTGCTTCTCCCTCCCCCTCTGCCCCTCCCCCTGCTCATGCACGTGCACTCTCTCTCAAATAATCTTAAAAAAAAAAAAGAACTCAGAAGAGCAAAACTAGATATGTTTTCATTTAAGATATTTACAAAGTTATAAAAACATAACATTAAAACGATAATTTAAATACAATTTTTAAAAGATTTTATTTATTTACTTGTGAGAAAGAGTGCACACATGTGCACGACTGGGGGAGGGGCATAAGGAGAGAAAGATGCAGATTCCCCACTGAGTGCGGAGCCTGATGTGGGGGTCTTGACCCCAGGACTCCAAGCCAAAGTCAGACAGTTAACCGAGTCACCTAGGTACAATTCTTAAGTTCAAGAACATATGGGTTTTCAAAACAAATTTCCTACAAAGCAAACATGGAAATCTCCATCATTACAATGCACACAGTCTCTGAAACTCAACAATTCCATGTATAGGAATGTATCCTATAGATACAAAGGCATATGTGTAAAATGACTTGTGTATAAGAGTATTTGTTTTACCATTTTTATTCCAATAAAGGAAGTTTTAAAACCTACATGTCTATCAACAGGGGACTCGCTATATAAATTATGGTATACTCCCACAACAGACTACCATGTGACTATAAGAATAAAACAAGGAAGCTTTTTAGGTACTCTCATGAAAAAACTGATAGCATCATGCAAAAATAACTAAGAATATACAGATGAAAAAAACAAGGTACAGAACAGTGAAAAAGTAATGAAATTTATACAAATATATTTGTGTTTATTTTCTTATGTAGAAACATAACTCCCAAAGCATCTTGATTTCTTCATGGCAAAGAAAGTGGATTCTGGGAGAACAGGGATAAGAGAAACACTTTTCACTGTATACTTCCTTTGGGAATTTTGGACCATGAAAACATGTAACCTATTTAAAAACTAAGTTAAAAAATCAAGGACTTGGGGCGCCTGGGTGGCTCAGTCATTAAGCGTCTGCCTTCGGCTCAGGGAGTGATCCCGGAGTCCTGGGAGCGAGCCCCACATCGGGCTCCTGCACTGGGAGCCTGCTTCTTCCTCTCCCATTCCCCCCTGCTTGTGTTCCCTCTCTTGCTGGCTGTCTTTCTGTCAAATAAATAAATAAAATCTTAAAATAAAAAAATCAAGGACTTAATCTAATAAAATAGAGTTCATGAAAATATTATCTCATACTTGTCTACCATTTTCCCAAAATGATATTAACATTTTTTTGAACATAGAGATTATACTTATGTAAAAAATTTTAAATCTGTAAAACTATCAAGAAAATAAAGCTGCTCCCAAAGTCTATTTCCCAAAGGCACCAAGAGTTAATATGTTGGTAAAACCTTGAGACATTTCTCACCTCTTTAATTTTGGGGGGGGGGGTTATTTAACTTTTCAATGAACTATTATCTTCATAAAGTGCACAAATGTTAACTCTACAGCTCAATGAACTTGCACAAACTGAATACACCTGAGTAACCACAGCACCCAGCTCAAGATGCAAAACATTCCCTACAAGCCCTCTGCTCAGCTGGATTCCTCACTATCCCTTCCAAGGATATGCACTATCCTAACCTCTAGCACCACAGATTACTGTTATCTATTTTTGAACTTTATATAAATAAGACTCATAGCAAATGTACTCTGTTGTATCTTTCTTCTTGCACTTACGGGTATGAAGTCCATGAATGTCACTGCATGTAGCTGCAGATCTTTCATTGTCAGTATAGTAGGTCACTGTGGGAATCAACTACAAATTATCCATTTTACTGTTAATAGGCATTTAGATAGTTTTCACTTTTCAGTAGTGCTAGTAATATTCCCACACATCCCTTTTGGTGAACTATTCACCATTTTTATTGGATATATACCTAGAAGTGAAATTGCTGAGCAATATTGAATATATACTACATAATTTAAAAAAATGTTAAATGAAATTCCATTGCATAAATATACTATAGCTTCTTTTTTTTTTTTTCTTAAAGTAGGCCCCAAGCCCAGCATGGAGCCCAGCACAAGGACTGAACTCAGGACTCACAAATCAAGACCTGAGCTGAGATCAAGAGACATCTGTCTCTTAACCAACTAAGCCACCCAGGCATCCCAACTATAACTTTTTAAACCATTGTATCACCGGTGGACTTTTAGGTTATTTCCAAATTTTTTGTTATTATCCACAACTTGGATAAAAATCCATATGTACTTTGAGGCCTCGTTAAACGATTTCCTCAGGAAAAAAATGTTTGAAAATACGTGTGCTGGGTGAAAAGACTGATGCATATTTTATTTTTTGTTATATATTGATTTTTCTTCCTGGTCATTATTTTTTTTAATTTTGATTTTTAAAACCACTTTATGGGTGATAGGTATTAAGGAGGGCACTTGTGATGAGCACTAGCTGTTATATTTAAGTGATGAATCACTAAATTGTACACCTGAAACAAATATTACCCAATATGTTAACTACAATTTTTTTAAAAACTTGAAATCAAAACAAATAAATAGAACCACTTTATTGATGTATAATTTACATACAATAAAATGGCTATTCTAAGAGTGGAGAGTTCAACAAGAGTTTTTTTACGTTCTTACCAACAACCTAGGCACAGAATGGCTGGGTCAAATGTTAAGTGTTTGACTTTATGAGACTGCTGGAATACCTTCCAAAGTGGTTGTATCCATGTTATGTTCCCGTCAGCCAGTGTATTAGAGTTCTGGCAGCTCCTAATCCTCACAATTCTTGATACACAGACATTCTAGTGGGTGTATAGCGGGTCTCTCATTGTGATTTTTTTTTAAGATTTTATTTATTCATTTGACAGAGAGAAAGACAGCCAGCAAGAGAGGAAACACAAGCAGGGGGGGTGGGAAAGGGAGAAGTAGGCTTCCAGCAGAGCAGGGAACCGGATGTGGGGCTCAATCCCAGGACCCTGGGATCACACCCTGAGCCGAAGGCAGACGCTTAAGGACTGAGCCACCCAGGTACCCCTCTCGTTGTGATTTTAATTAGAATTTCCATGACAAGGATGTTGAAAATCTTTTATGTGACCACAGGTTATTCATATATATCTTTCTTTGTGAGGCATATGTGTCTATCTTTTGTCTGTTTTTTAGTCAATCAGCTTTATTGAGGTACAATAAAAAAAAACCCCACTAATTCTTTATATAAAATCAGATAAGATTTTACAAAAAAAGACTGTACTACACGGCTCCTGGGTGGCTCAGTTAAGCAGCTGACTCTTAATTTCGGCTCAGGTCATGATCTAAGCGTTTTGAGATCGAGCCCTGCGTCAGGCTTCGCACTGGGTGTGGAGCCTGCCTAACATTCTCTCCCTCTGCCCCGCCCTCTAAAAAAAAAAAAAAGTATACAGTACTATAACCACAATACAATCACGATACAAAACATTTTCCATTATTTTCACTGGTTCATTCATGCCCCTTCGCAGGCAATTTCCTCCCTCCCACCCTTCTGTACCTTAGAAACCACTAATCTGCTAATACTATAGCTTTGTGTTTTCTGGAATTCCATGCAAATAGAACATATGCTATGCGGTTCTTTGTTTTTTAAGATTTATTTATTTGAGAGAAAGAGCATGTGTGTCGGTGCGTTGGGGGGGATGGGGAGGGAGAGAAGGCAGAGGGAGAGAATCCCAAGCAGACTCCCCGCTAAGCCCAAGGAGGGGCGTGATCCCAAGACCCTGAGACCACGACCTAATCTGAAACCAACTGTTGGAAGCTCAACCAAGTGAGCCACCCAGGCACCCCAGTACAACGTGGTCCTTTGTGTCAGCCTCCTTCTCTTAGTACAGTTGACCCTTGAACAACATGGGTTTGGATTGCATGGCTCCACTTACATGTTGATTTTTTTTTTAAAAAAACATTTTATTTATTTATTTGGGAGGAGAGAGAGAGCATGAGCAGGGGCACGGGACAGAAGGAGAGGGAGAAGCAGACTCCCCACTGGTCAGGGAGCCTGATGTGGGGCTTCATTCAGGACCCTGAGATCATGGCCTGAGCCGAAGGCAGACACTTAAATGACTGAGCCATCCAGGTGCCCCTATGTGGATTTTTCTTTTTTCTGATAAATACAGTACAGTGCTGTAAATGATTTTCTCTTTCTTATGCTATTTTTAATAAATTTTCTTTTCTCTAAGCTTACTTTATTATAAAAATACAGTATATAATGCATATAAAATATAAATATGTATTGTTTATGTTATCAGTAAGGCTTCCGTTCAACAGTAGGCTATTAGTTAAGTTTCTGCAGAGTTTAAGTTATACTCAAATTCCTGACTGCACGGAGGGTCAGTGACCCTAACCCCAAGTTGTTCAAGGGCTAAGTGTATAATGCTTTTGAAGTTCATATGTTGTTCTATATACCAGATGTTTGTTCCTTTTTAATGTTGAGTAGTATTCCACTGTACATGTAAACCAAACTATATTTAGTCACCAGTTAATAAATTCTGGGTTGTTTCCAGTTCTTGGCTATTATGAATACTGCTTCTGTGAACATTGAAGTATGGGTCTTTGGACATACATTTTCATTTATCTTGGGTAAATATCTAGGAATGGGACTGCTAGGTTGTATGATTAAGTTTATATTTAACTTTATAAGACACTGCCAAACTGTTTTCCAAAGTGGCTAGATTATTTTGCATTCCCACCAACAATGTATGACTTCTACTTGCTCCACAAACACATCAAACTTGGTATTGCTGGTCTTTTAATTTTAGTCATTCTACTGGATGTGTACTATTTTCTGTGGTTTTAATTTGCATTGCCCTGAGGATTAATACTATTGGGTATTTTTTATGTGCTTACTAGACATTCAGATAGCATCTTTGGTGATGTGTCTATTCAAATATTTTGCCCATTAAAAAAAAAAATCAGGCTGTCTCATATAGCACAAGCTATTGACTTACAAGGGTTCTTTATATATTCAGGATGTAAGTTCTTTGCAGATATATTTATTGCAACCGTCTTCTCAATTTGTGGCTTGCCTTTTTATTAATAGTGTCTTTTGAAGAGTAGACATTTTAAATTTTGATAAGGTACAAAATACCAGTTGCTTTTGTAATTAGTGTTTTTTTGCAATCTAAACAATTTTTGTTCACCCCAAGATCGTAAGCAGTTTCTGTATTTTCTTTTAGAAATTTTAAGTTTTAGATTTAGATCCATAATGATACTTTGTGAGTTAATTTTTCTGTACGGCGAAAGTAAAGGTCAAGGTTCATTTTTTCCATATGCATATTCTGGTGTTCAAGCACTATTCTGTTGAAAAGACTATCATTTCTCTATTGAATTATCTATGTACATTTGTCAAAAATCAATTGACCATTACGTGTGTGTCTATTTCTGGATCCTCCACTTTCAGTGATCTGTATCTCTATCTTTATGCCAGTATCACACTGTCTTGATTAGTGCAGCTTCACAGCAAGTCTTGAAGTAATGTAGTAGAGTCTTCCAACTTCCTTTTCATTTTTTTTTTTAAGGGGTCAAAATTGCTTTGGCTATTGTAGGTTCTTTGGTTTCCACATAAATACAAATTCAGGCTGGCAATTTTTACAAAAGGATATGATAGGATTTTGATTAGAATTTTTTTTTAATCTACAGATCCCTTTGGGTAGAACTATTATCTTAAAAATGCTGAGTGTTTCAATAGATGAAAATGATTGATCATTTCATTTATCTAGGTTTTTAATTGTTCTTAGTCACATTTTTCATAGTTTTCTAACCCCAAGTCTTACACACATTTTTGTTAATGTATCCTTAAGTATTTGTGGGTTTGTTTTTTGTGGGGTTTTTTTGATGCTATTGCAAATGACATTTAAAAAATTTCATTGTTCATTGCTAGTACTAAAAATATAATCAGTTTTTATACCTTGAACTTTTATTCTGCAACCTTTACTAATTTCACTTATTAGCTCTAATGGCTTCTTAAATATATGATCTTTATATATAATCATATTGTGAACCTTCCCTCCTGTCCAAACAGATTTTCCCCTTAAATTTTTAAGGGAAACAGACAATTTCATAACTCTCTCCCAAACCTATTTGTTCAGAAAAACATTGATTTTTTTTAATTTTTATTTATTATATATATAATATATAACATAATATTTATTATAATTATAAAAAATTTTTTAATGTTTTTTTTTTATATTATGTTAGTCACCATACAGTACATCCCTGGTTTCTGATATAAAGTTTGATGATTCATTAGTTGCGTATAACACCCAGTACACCATGCAATACGTGCCCTCCTTACTACCCATCACCAGCCTATCCCATTCCCCCATCCCCCTCCCCTCTGAAGCCCTCAGTTTGTTTCTCAGAGTCCATAGTCTCTCATGCTTCATTCCCCCTTCTGATTACCCCCCTTTCTTTATCCCTTTCTTCCCCTACCGATCTTCCTAGTTCTTATGTTCCATAGATGAGAGAAATCATATGATAATTGTCTTTCTCTGCTTGACTTATTTCACTTAGCATTATCTCCTCCAGTGCCGTCCATGTTGCAGCAAATGTTGAGAACTCGTTCTTTCTGATGGCTGAGTAATATTCCATTGTATATATGGACCACAACTTCTTAATCCAGTCATTTGTTGAAGGGCATCTCGGTTCCTTCCACGATTTAGCTATTGTGGACAATGCTGCTATGAACATTGGGGTGCATATGGCCCTTCTCTTCACGTCTGTATCTTTGGGGTAAATACCCAGTAGTGCAATGGCTGGGTCATAGGGTAGCTCAATTTTTAACTTTTTAAGGGACCTCCACACTGTTTTCCAGAGTGGCTGTACCAACTTGCATTCCCACCAACAATGTAGGAGGGATCCCCGAAAAACATTGATTTTTGACAATTTCACTATGATATAATGTACTGACAATTCTCTGTTAAGCTCTTTTCAGAATCATTTAGAACAAAAGAATCTTGGAAGAATAATTAAGAAAACTTGTTGTAATTCATACTTCTGACCTTTGAACATGTATTTGAAATCCTGATATGCTTAGGATGCCAAATTAGTTCTTCTAATAAAAGTAATAGGAAATATAGAGAAATATTTAACTCCTTACGGAAAAACGTTTATTTTCTTTCTCAGAGTCACTGAAGGAAAAAACACACACAGTATTCGAAGTTAAAATTATAGACAATTTTGGTTAAGTCAATAATTTCCTTCTCAACAAAATCTGAGGGCAATTATTACTAATTGACACCTTTTTTTGTTTTTGTGTGTGTGTGTTTTTTTTAAGGATTTTATTTATTTATTTGACAGAGAGAGACAGAGCGAGAGAGCAAGCACAAGGAGGGAGAGTGGCAGGCAGAGGGATAGGGAGAAGCAGACTCCCCATGGAGCAGGGAGCCCGACTCAGGGCTCGATCCCAGGACCCTGGGATCGAGACCTGAGCTGAAGGCAGACACTTTGCCAACTGAGCCACCCAGGTGCCCCCGATGCCATTTTTAATAAGCAGTATAATTCTTTGTAAATAGACGTTCAAAAATATTCTCTTTAAGCTATACTCCTTTAAATCATTCCATGAATTTATACCAAAGACAATTTGTCAAAAATATTTGTTAAGGAACAAAGAACTTTAAGTCGCTCTGTAAGGACTTGTTGACAACTATTTTGTGCCCTACAATGTAGCAAGTATAGCACATACAAAGGTACACAAGGTTCCAGATTCCAGGACACGATTCCAGCCTTCACTCTAGGAGGTCCTACCCCTGACTCCTGTGGTCTAGGCAGCAAAGACCTCCTAGAGAAAGTGACACCTGAGATGAAACCTCAAGGAAGGACAGGAATTAATCAGATAAGTGAGTGTGAAAAGGAAGAAGGAAGATTGTGGCAAAAGGAACAATGTATAAAGACTCAAGGTCAAGAATATTGGGAACTTTTTGTCCTTCATTTAGAAAATGAGTAGTTACTATTAAGCAGGAGACAAGAAACAGCTTAAAATTACTTCAAGTCTAAAGAGAACTAAGATAAATTTGTAACAAAAACTAAGTTGGCAGGAGGGAAGCAGAGGCTGAAACATCAGACAAAGGTCCATAGCTCACATGTACAAGCCAGAGAGACACAGCAATTAAAGATGATGCCTGTGTTCCTGGTTTGAGCAATGAGCAGATAGTTTTACCATTTACCATGATAAGGAACTTAGGAAGCAGGCGGTGAAGAAAAGGGAATAGAAAAAGGAATACTTTACTTTGCAATGTCATTTTTTTACTTGATATATATACAGAGAAAAAGACTACTTGAAAGAGTACCTCAACTTTAGCACTGATGACTGGACTGGATACTTTGTTGTGGAGCGCTGTCCTGCCCATTTTGGATGTTTAGCTGCATCCCTGGCCTTTAAATATCAGATGCCAACAGCACCCCCTAGTTGTGACAACCAAAAACGTATCCAGACATTGCCAAATACTCCCGGGACTGCAAAATCACCCCTGCTGAGGACCAGAGATCTAATAGAACTCAAAGGGCATACCACTAAAAACTAAGTGCATATATGTGTATATATTCAGTTGACCCTTGAACAATGCAGGGGTTAGGGGTGATGACCACACCGCATATAACTTTTGACTCCCCAAAAGCTTAACTAATAATCTGCTGACTGGAAACCTTGCCTGTAACAGTCGATTAATATGTATTTTGTATGTTATATGTATTATATTCTTACAATAAAGTAAGCTACACAGAAAATGTTATTAAGAAAATCATAAGTAAGACAAAATACATTTACAGTACTGTACTACGTTTATTGGAAAAAATCCACATGTAATGGACTTCTACAGTTCAAACCTGTGTTTTTCAAGGGTCAACTGTACTTTTTTTTCTTTTTAAACCTTCTTTCCTAGCTCATAGGCTCCTAAAATGCCTTACACACCTTTGGACTCCCTCATGGCACTATTATACCTCTGGGCCTTAAAGGAGAACAAGGAGAACACATTAATGTATTTAAAATATAGTTCTTGTAAGCCTTTTTTGCTATAAGTTTCACGTATAAGCTAGTATATGAGAAAGGATTAAAAAAGGAATTTTTAAAAAACCTTGTTTGTTTGTTTATTAAGGGTGGGAGGGGCAGAAGGAGAGGAAGAGAAAGAATCTTAAGCAGGCTTCATGCCCTGCGCAGAGCCTGAGGTGGGGCTCAATCTCACCACCCTGAGCTGAAATCAAGAGTCAGACAGTTAACCAACTGAGCCACCCAGACACCCTCAAAAAACCTTGTTTAAATTAGAATTGTAATACATCCTTCTTCAAATTCAATAAGCTATTATTTACTAAAATCCCACAAGGAATTTGCTAATTTTTAAATGAAAAAACTGGCAATATTCTTAAAGCAAGAAACAATATAGAAGAATGTCACATATCTCACCTGTGGCAGCTGGGTTTATCAATCCTGCAGAACCACTGTTTGCAATCTGTGAAGGAGCCTGGCTTAGCCCAGTGGAAGGGGTTCCTAACCGAGGAAACTGCTGAGAACTCATTTCCACCTGCAGTGCATACAGTCATATGGTTATTACTAAATTCTCACATTAGAATCAACAATGAGAAATTAAAGCATCTCCAGTACCTATACTTTCCCTTAGAAAAACAAATGCAGCTTCATTCACCTAGAAAAATTACTTGTGATCAACATACGGTGCAGAAATGATCTAAATTCTCTAAGTTTTTAAGGCACATGGATTCAAGCAAAAGTAAAATCGTTTGTGTGGTGTTGGGGTATACTATGACACTCTGTAAATACTTACAGATTACCACTCTAAAAAATCAACACTGAATTCTGTACAACAGCCATATGATGGGTATTAACACAATACGTAAGTATCTGTATAAAGTTTTATGAAAAATGGCATGTTCCTTTGAAAGACTGAAGCTCACACCAAGGTGAACACAACTGTCATCAGTATGTCATAGGAGGAACCTGAGGGGAGATGCCCTGTTCTAAGAAATCAGAAAGCTTGTATCAAGACCTAATCTAAAAGGAACCCTCAAATGGTTTTCTGCACAGGCCTCCATTTACCGACTTCCTCCCCCTTCTCTCACAGACCCTCCACTGAGCCAGAGGGACCAGAGACCTTCGCTACTTTCTCTAAAATCGACCCCCACTTTTCCCTCAGGAGCCAAGCTCTACCGATATTCCCAATTCGCACGCAACCCCACCCCCACCCCGAAGCCCACGGCTGAGATCGCATAACACAGGTTTCCAGACACACTTCGGGTGTCTGAGACTTTGTCTTGGGGGGGTAGGGAGGACGGCGTTCTGGGGAGCCCCAGGACAAGCGGTGTGCCTCTTTACCTGCAGCCGCCGCCCGCCGCCCGCACCACCCGCTTCCATCTCGCCGGGCTGGGGGTGCCGCGGAGGGCCCATTTCGGTGGCAGCGCTGGACTCCTGGGTCTTGGAGAGGACTCCTGCCGGAGCGCGCCTCGGGCCCGCCGCTGCCCAGCCCAGCCGGCCCCGCTCACCCCCGCCACCCCGCCGCGGCTCCGCTCCAGCCTTCTTCCCCCGAACCTGCCCCTACCTCCCCCGCCCGCCTATTGGCCCCACGCCGGGCGCGTCACTCGAGTCCCCGCACCAATCCGCGGAGGCCTGCGCGCTCTGATCCCGCCCCACCCTCCCGCCGACTCTCAGCCAATCAGGCGCGAGCCTCGCCGGGGCAGCCCAACCTCTCGAGGCTGAGCCAATGGTAGAGGAAGACAAGCGCTCCCGGAGAGGGGGGCGGGGAGGTAGGAGGCCCCGCCTCGGCCGGGGTCTGAAAGCGGCGGGCGCAGGGCCCGGATGTGGAGAGTCACTTTAAACTGCTCCAGGAGCCAAACTCCCTGGGCCGCCCGCCCGCCGGCGCTCCCCCGGCCGCTCCACTTCCCCGCCGGGGCCCACGCCCGCCACGCCCCCAAGCCCGAAACAGCCCACCCCTCCTGGAGCCTCTCCCTTCCTTGCCGCAGGACGCCAGGTCCCTGTCGCCGGCCCAACCGCCGTGCCCAGCTCGTGAAAGAGCCTAGATCTGAGCCGTAGGAGAGGAGGCACCGCTGCCCTTCCCCAGGGACGCACAGCGGGACGGACGCTGCAGCCCGGCTCGGCCGCCCCGCCCCCTCGTCTCCTCCCCTCTCCTCCCCTCCCCACCCGGGCGCCCGTCCCGCCATTACCTGGGTGCTGCGCCGAGGGGCCGCCGCGCCGCCTCGAGCTCGCTCCCGTGCGCTCTCCGCCTGTGGTGCGGACGCCCTCGGGCTCCGGACCCGCCGCCGCCGCCGGGGCGCTAGCACTCTGTCCCCCACCCCTCAGCCCAGCGCCGCTGCTTCCGCCGCCGTAACGAGCCTCTCACCTATTGGCTGGGGTAGGCCCCGCCCTCCTCTGGGGAAGCCAGTAACCACTCAGTATGAGCGGGAAAGCGGACCGGCCTGCCCCTTGGGGCCGCGGAGGCCTCTGGGAAATGTAGTCTCCAGTGTCAGGAGGGCGGGCCTGGGCGGGACCTCCAGGCGACCCGGCCGGTGCAACACACCCCTTTGCTGCCTGGAGTGGGTTCTGCCTTTTCTCTTTGCCTAGTAAAGAGGTAGTGGAGCCCATCCTTTTGCCTTAGCTGATGGCACTAGGTTTCATTTTACCAAGGGAAGTGCGGCATGGGAAAAGGCTAATGGAGGCAGACTATAGCGGGACGAAGAGGCCGCAGGCAGGGCGGAGGGTTTTCCTGACTGTGCTCACTTCCCCGCGCCGCGTTGTGGGACTTGATGTCACCACCGAAGGCGACGACCGGCAAAGCCTAAGCACCGTTGGAGAATCGGATGCGCTGAACTGGAGCAGCTCTGTCGGGTTTGCGCCGAGCGCGCCGCTGTTTCGAGAGCAGCGCACCGGGCTCGGCGGCCTCAGAGTCGTGCTCCCTCGGGTTAAAGCAGACTGGCTCAGAGAGGGGCTCCTGGCACAGGACTCGGGCACTGTGCACTTGCTCAGTTTTTCCAGATTACAAAGAAGAGAAAGGGGATGGTGTTGCTTTGTTGTTGTTTTGTTTGGGGTGGAGGATTGGAGTTTGTACACCTGTAGAAGTCTTAGCCAAAATTGGTGAAGCAAAATTTGGATATGTTAATAGAGATTACGTCCCCCTTCTCCTTTCCCAGATGGTAATTTAGGCCTGGAGTTTTGTAACTAGTTAGAAATAAGTGGGGGGTCAAATTCCTCTTTCCTATCCCGCACAGCTGTGTAAGATAACTGCTTGCTAGGAAGACCGTAGCTCATAGCAACAAGGATGAGTCTCAAGTACCCCTCTCCTTCCTCAAGCCACTTTCCTTTCTCACTTTCTTCCCTTCTTAAATTTCTTCTAAAAGTAACTGATGTGATACACTGTAGCCTCCCCTCTCCTTAGGCAGTCTATACCCCTTGTTGGAGTCTGCACCTGCCACCCTTCTCAAGCTGCTCCCCAAAAGTTGCCAGTGTCCTACTTCACCCAATGGTCCTTGCTTAGTCCTCCTTATGTCTAGCTTACCAACAGTAATTCCTCCTTAAAACGTTCTTCTCTTTTCCTCTATAACCACGCTCTCTCCTGGTTCCATTCCTATCTGTATCAAGCTCCGTTATACATTTTCTTTCTCAAAAATACAGCATTCTCCAAGGCTCCTACCATCTTATAATGCTGTACTATCTTCCTAACTGGTTTAACGCACTCTCACAGTTTCAAAGATCATTCTTGATAATGACTCAAAATCTTATCTAAACAATAATTTCTCTCTGAGTTGTACACCTACAGTCCCACAGATATGTCTTAAAATCCCCTGAAAGGTAACAGACTGAACACCTTTATTGATTTGCCTCATCTATGAACTCCTTTTGATTTCTGGGTTTGATAAATTACATCACCATCCTCTCCGGAGGCCTTTGGTTTTATTGTTGTTATTTTCCATTTTTCCATCTCCCAATGTCATTATATGTACCTTTGTACCCTGTTTCCAGTAGCTTCCATAGCCTTGGCTCAAGCTTTCGCTCTATCTTGTCTGGATTATAGTAGTGCTGTAATTGAGTGCCCCCACCTGCATCTCTTCCTACTTCCATTCTGTCCTCCACAGAGTTCTTTTCCTAAAACATTAATCTGAGTCCATTCTTCCCATCCATGGTGATCCAATAGCTTCAGAATAAATCTTTAAATCCTGTATTGAAGGTCTTAATAATTTAGTCCCTCCTACTCAAACATAGGGTACTCTCTCAACAGTAGTTTCCACCAGTTCTCCACACAGTTTGATTTCCAGTGCTTTGCTCAAGGCTGACATGCCTTCTATAAGGCCCCAACCTTCAGCGATCATTGGTAGAGTTCTGCCGATTCTACACTACCTACCTGGAAAGAAAATTATTTATCTTCTCCTACAAGTCTTCCATGAATTCTTCTCCCCTCTCCTCCGACAGGATACTTCCTAGAACTTCTTCAGTACTTCTAATATAGCACTAACCTGTCTACCCTGTATTCTTCCTGGAGTAGGCAGAGAGAGAGAAATTACTCATCTTTATACCTCCAGTCAAAAGGAAGGATTCGATAAATGTTTGCTGAGTATAGTCACAAACACATCATAGTAGATGGATGAAATCTGAGTTTTCCTTAGTTACGAGGGACAGTCTCTGCTGCTTTATTCGTATGTCTCCAGTCCTTCATATCATGGATACCTGAAGGAAAATCCATGGTTATGTTGCTAGGGTTTAGAATCCCCATCCACTGAGCTTGGTGTGCTGAAGACATACCAAGACAGTCCTGTTGCCCCAGCTGAGCTGAATCTTCCATACATCTCGGGTATTCAAGCCCCCTGTCAGTTTCAGGGGCTTATTAGTATCTTGGGTCTTGATAATGATGTTGCTCACATAGGATAGTTTGGATGGCTTGAGCAAAGACACCAACAGGTACCATAGCTGCTTGGTGGTTATCTAAAGTTAGGCAAGTAACTACTGCCCTCTTCCAACAAAGAGGACAGGTTCTCAATGCAAGCGTCCTGTGGTGGTCAGTCAAGAGTCAGTGGGTGGTCTATAAGTGTTGGTGAATCTGTAACAGGCCTTTGGCACTGGACCCCAATGGTTATCAGTCTGTAAGAGCCTGGGTGGTCTAATGACACTGTTTGTGATTCCTCTAAGTTCAGATACTCCCCTTGGCCCAACTCTTCAGCCAGAGAAAAATAGTCCCTTCCAGTTCACTCATCTGTAAAGTGATAATACCATTACTTATCTCCGTCTTATTGTATAGATTAAATGAGCTACAGATATAAAGGGTGTAATGCTTTTGAACTTTGACATATCCATTGTTTTTTATTTTTTATATTATTTATTTTTTAAATTAACATATAATGTATTATTTGTTTCAGGGGTACAGGTCTGTGATTCATCAGTCTTACACAACACCCAGTGCTCACCACAACACACACCCTCCCCAACGTCTGTCACCAGCTACCCCATCCTCCACTCCCCTCCCCTCCAGCAACCCTCAGTTTATTTCCTATGATTAAGAGTCTCTTATGGTTTGTCTCCTTCTCTGGTTTTGTCTTGTTTCATTTTTTCCTCTCTTCCTTTATGATCCTCTGCCTTGTTTCTCAAATTCTGCATATCAGTGAGATCATATGATAATTGTCTGTCTCTGATTGACTTATTTTGTTTAGCATAATACCCTCTAGTTCCATCCACATCCATGTAAATGGTAAGTATTCATCCTTTTTGATGGCTGAGTAATATTCCATTGTATATATACCACATCTTCTTTATCCATTCATCTGTTGATGTACATCTGGGCTCTTTCCTTGGCTATTGTGGACATTGCTGCTGTAAACATTGGGGTGCAGACACCCCTTCGGATCACTACTTTTATATCTTTGGGGTAAATACCCAGTAGTGCAATTGCTGGGTCATAGGGTAACTCTATTTTCAACTTTTTGAGGAACCTCCATACTGTTTTCCAGAGTGGCTGCACCAGCTTGCATTCCCATCTGTTGTTTTTATAACCTTCATCTGTTTATTACTCAGGCCAGTCTCAGCATCTATTTCCTCCTTCTGTGCCATTATCCCTACCCCAAATGCACCTATGCTAGGAGTGGTGGACAGATCCTAGGATGACCCTTTGTGATCCTCCTCCTGGTATTTGTTCCCTGGAGTAATTCCTTTCCCTTGAATGTGAGCAGGACCTGTGATTTGTTCTAACTAATAGAAAATGGCAAAAGTGATGAGATGTCACTTCCTTGACCATGTTATGTTCTTTGAGACTGTCTTGCTGTCAGACTTACTCTAGAGGCTCCTACTTGGCCTGATGAAGCAGCCATGTGACAAGGCAAGGAACTGTAGGTGGCCTGTAGGAACTGCTAGCAACTTCTGGGATTTGAGTGTGGCTTCCAGAAAACACCTGCAAGAGTTTGGACCCCCAGTCCTACACACCAAGGAAATGAATTCTGCCAACAACTGATTGAGCTTGGAAGTTGAATCTTTCTTAGTCAAGCTTCCAGATAAAAACCTAGTTCAGTTGATACCTTAATTGTCACCTTATGAGACTCCAAGTAGGAGACCAAGCTAAGATACACCTAAACTCCTGACGTACAGAAGCTATGAGATAATAAATGTGTATGGTTTCAAGCTGCTAAGTTTGTGGTGATTTGTTATGCAGCAATAGCTAACTGATACACCCAGAGTAGGGTGGCATCTGACCCTAGGGCATCTATTCTATAGGCTATCTTGAAGGAAGGTTCTGTTCAAACTAGAAGAAATGTAATTACCCAACCTTCTCAATTCTCTTCAGAATTTGAAATATAGAGAAGAAGAGAAGGAGCAGAAGCTGAAAAGCCTGAGCTTCATGAAAACCAAGAGAAAAGTGAGCCAGAAATAGTCTGGAGCCATAGACAGAAAAGAGCAGCATGGAGTTCCTGAGGATCACTGGTAGTCATGGGAAACCCCTAGAAGCAGAAATACATAGGGGCCAATTCACCAGGCAGTGGGTGGGAGATGGACAAACACCTCTTAGAAAGCCAGAACAACCAGCTAAGTCTTTGGAATTGACCAGGAGCCTTGTGGGTCTTCATCTGCAGCCCACTCTTCATGAGCCAGGGTGAACCCATCTTCTTTACAGCCATTCACGTCTTGTTGATAAATGCACATGAACTTGAGTGAGTCTCACTATAGCTGCCAGAAGCTGTCAAGTGAAGTGTGAAGTCTAAAGGCAGGCAGTGCAGAGTGAATACAGTGGCTGCACCATCTATAAAAACCCAGGTTACTGTCTCCTGTCTGCCAAATTTCATCTGCTGCCTCTTGATCCAGCACTGGCTCTAGCCATCTACTACTCTGTTTCTACCCGAACTGGTCTAATGTTAAGTGGACGGCAATTCAGTTGTGACACTCACCACCCAATTAGTGCAGGCCTCACAGGTTGAGGGCAGAGTCCACCACAGTCTGCCCTCACTTCGGATGCCAGCCACAAGTCTCAGGGAGTCCCCAGGCCACCTGAACTTCTGACTGACTGGCTAGAAATTCAGGGGTTCCCATGAATTTGTTTAATAATTCACTAGAATGACTCACAAAACTCAGGAAAGCACTATTGCTACAGCTACTGTTTCATTATAAAGGATACACATGGGGGAGATCTGAGAGGAAGGGCAGATCTTCCATGCTCTCTCCTCATAGAATTGGAGTGCATCACCCTCCCAGCACATCAGTGTGTTCACAACCAGGAAGCTCCTCTGAACTTCAGCATGCAGAATCTTTATCAGTGTTTCATTAAGTAAGCATGATCAGTTAAATCATTGGCCACATGATTGAACTCAATCTCCAGCCCCCTTTCCATTCCCAGAGCTGAAAGTCCCTGACCTCTGCCCCCATCCTTAAAGCTTTCTAAAGGCCCACCAGGAGCCACATTATTAACATAACAAAATCACCTTCATCATCCAGGAATCCCAAGTGTTTTTGAACCTTGATGCCAGAAACCCAGCACAAAGACCACACGAATTATTTATTATACCACAGCATTACATCTGTATTTTAGCCAGGAGTAAGGAGCAAAGAAGACCCCATCCTTTCCACTTAAAGACATTTACTGGAAGCTGCACAGGACTATTTCACTAATATCGAGTGGCTGGAACACAGACACTGTATTGCAAGAGAGTCTGGGGACTGCAGGCGTTTTCCTTGACAGTAATGTGTCTAGCTAAAAATTGAAGATACTATTTTTAGGAAAGAAGGGAAGATTGGTGTTTCAGTAGGCAATGGGTGGTATTTGAACAGAACTCATGCAAAGGATGGAGAGAAACACAAAAGGCAGAAAGAAAGTTTTTTCATTTCAGCCTCTGTGGGAAGTTGAGCTGTCAGGGAGCCACTAACAACAGCTGTGAACAGTTTCCATAGTAATAGACGCCAGTGTCTTGGCCCCCAACCCTGAGATCTGGCAGTGGCTGCCAGGAGCAGAGCTGTGAGTATGCCCACATGAGAGGCTAGGTTATTGTCTATGGTGTCAAGAAGGTTAAGAGAGATCACCCCAACAGCCATAGGTGAAGACAATGGCACACATCTCAAGGAACAGACGGGAAGAATTCCACCAATAGATTGAGTGACAGGCATGCCACAGAGGCTGGTTATGCAGAGCCCAAACATCACCACCCTTGGAGAGCACTGTATAAATACAGTAAAACTTCCCTGCAGGGGGGTAGAGGCAGAGTCACAGAACTAATAAGTGGTGACCGTTATTATGACAATACCTTTACTCCCAGGCTTGTGTGGCCATAGAAATCCCAGTGAAGAACCACTGCTCAAACACTTTTTATAGAAGAATGTGGATGAACACTACAATGAGCAACTGGTGTTTTGGCTGATTCATAGTCCTTTCTTTTAGGAAACACTCATCTCCACAGCCCCACATACAGTGATGACCATCACATAGCCTTGTCCCCTGACCTCTATGTTGGGTGTGGGCCCTGCTGGGAGAGAGCCTTCTCTCCCACGAACTGGAAACTTGTGTGGAGACATGCAGAGATTGAATGAGAATGGAACCCAGTCACTTCATGGCAGCCCTTCAAAGTTCTGGTACACAGGATGCCAGGGATGTCTGGGCTCCCACCCTTACTGGAGTCTGCTCCTTGGGCTCTTCTTTGGGCTCTCTGTGCATTTCAGCATGTATCTGAATTAGTTTTCTATTGCTGTTATAACAAATTACCACAGACTGAAAGAACCCACATTTATTGTCTTAGTGTTCCACAGGTCATCTGTCTAATGTGAATCCTACCTGGTATCAAGCAGGCTGCTTTCTGTTCTGGAGGCTGTAGAAAGAATCCATTTCCTTGCTCATCTAGGTTGTTGGCAGAATTCAGTTCCCTTTGGTTGTAGGACCAAGGTCTTGTTTTCCTGCTGCTGTCAACTGAAGGCCCACATTTCCTGGACCTGGACCCCTTCCTCCACTTTTAAAGCCAGCAATACAAGTTGGGTCCCTCTCATGTTTCAAATTTCCTCTCCTTCCATCTCATCTCTCTGAGCAAACCAGGAGAGGTTCTCTGCTTTTAAACACGCCCGTGATTAAACTGAGCCCACTAAGATAATGCAGGATAATCTCCCCATCTCAGGGTTTATACCCTTAATTACATCTGCAAATTCTCTTTTGCCATGTAAGGTTCTAGGGATTAGACAGATGGTGGGCATCTTTGGTAGGCTGTTATTCTATGTGCCATGCTACCTGTCTGGTTAATTCCTTGGGGTCAGGGATCTGATTTGTACCCTGACTCTGCTTCTACAGCTGCTTGACGCTGGACCAGACACTTCCGTCTTTATGCTAGCAGATCACTCCAGGAGTTCCTGTCTTGGTAAGCCATGTTGGCAGAACTGCCATACAGGCTGACACAGGGCAAATGTAACAGGTCAGTTCGCTGGAGGAATCGGGGTAGTTTCAGTATGAGGGTGAAAGCAGAGCTGCTCCTGAGGAAGAGAGCCATGGGGCCAACAGGAGAAGTCAGAGAGGAACAGAAGCATTGGAACTGGGGCACCTCCATGAAGAAAGGAAGAGGCTGGGCTGCCATGCCGAATACCAGCCCAATGTGAGTGAGAAGTCTGGTAGCGACAGGGCACAGCCAGGCCTGCAGGCAGCAGAGCCAGATCTCATACCTACTCCCTGGCCCTAAGGCCTCTGCGGACTCCATGGACCTTTGGAGATGCTCAATCTGGCCCCTTTTGACTCTTGGTGGCCTTGTAGCCTCAGGCCCTCTGAACAGTTGGGAGGTGATCCCATTCCTGGGCACATTCCCTGCCTCTTTCCCCTTGCCACACAGAAGCCACGGGCCATATAAGAGTCCAGCGGGCACTCTCCCCAGGTGCTTGCTCCAGGCCTGCTCCCTGCCTCTTCTACAAAGCTTTGTTTCGGCAAATCCCTGGGATTTCCCCCACTGCCTAGCTACTCCTACTGACCATACCTTGGGTCAGCGGAGCCGTTAGTTGGAGTACAGTCCCTTCAGGAAGAAGGCAAGGCACAAGTAGACTTGGAGACACTGCAGCCTCTCTTGGATCTGGAATGGGGAAAAGCTCAGGTGGCTTGCTAGACCTGCCTGGGCCCTTTTTCCCTTCTTGATCCACATATCTCAAAATCACCTGACTTTCTCTCATGCTAGGTTGAGCCATCCAGCTTGAAGACCTCTGTCCTCAAGCCTCTTTTTCCAGGAAGCTGGCCTTGAGAAAAACTCTCTGCTTTGGGAGTGGGAAGTCCTCACCATAAGGGTCACCTCTGGAGGCTTGGCTCTCTAGGGTCCGGGGTCCTGGCCAAGAGTCCTCACATGGCTCTGGAGCTGGCAGTCCCGCTCTTCAGTATTTGAGTCTGCCTCACTATTTGCTTTTTTCAATCATGGTGTTCATAAAAATTTTAATTCCAGTATAGTTAACATACGGTGCTGTATTGTATACAATATAGTGATTCAACAATTCTATATATTATTCAATGCTTATCAGAGTAGTGTACTCTTAATCCCTTTCACCTATTTCACCTATCTCCCCACCCATCTCCCTTCTGATAACGATCAGTTTGTTCTCCATTGATGACTCTGTTTGGTTTGTTTCTCTTTTTTACCCCTTTGTTCATTTGTTTTGTTTCCTAAATTCCACATATGAGTGAAATCATATGATATTTGTCTTTCTCTTGACTGGCTTATTTCGCTTAGCATAATATACTCTAGCTCCATCCATGTCCTTGCAAATGGCAATATTTCATTCTCTATGATGGGTGAATCATATTCCATCGTATATATAAACCGCATCTTCTTTACCCATTCAAGTATCGATGGACACTTAGGTTGCACCTATAATTGGACTATTGTAAATTATGCTGAAATAAACATAAGGGTGCATGTATCCCTTTGAATTAGTGTTTTCATATTCTTTGGATGAGTACCTAGTAGTTCGATTTCTGGGTCACAGGGTAGTTCTTTTTTTAACTTTTTGAGGAACCTCCATACTGTCTTCCATGGTGGCTGCACCAGTTTGCATTCCTACCAACAGTGCATGAGGGCTCCTATTTCTCCACATCCTCGCCCAAACTTGTTGTTTCTTGTGTTTTTAATTTTAGCCATTCTGACAGACGTGAGGTGATATCCCACTGTGGTTTTGATTTGCATTTTCCTGATGATACGTGTCTTTTCATGTGTCTGTTGGCCATTAGGATGTCTTTGGAGAAATGTGTCTTCATGTCTTCTGCCCATTTTTAATTGGATTATTTGGTTTTTTGGTGTTGAGTTGTATGTTTTTAATATATTTTGGGTACTAACTCTTTATTGGATATGTTATTTGCAACTGTCTTCTCCCATTTGTAGGTTGCCTTTTAGTTTTATTGGTTGTTTCCTTCATTGTACAGGTTTTTATTTTGATGTAGTCCCAATAGGTTATTTTGCTTTTCTTTCCCTTGCTTCAGGAGACATATCTAGAAAGAAGTTGCTATGGCCGATGTCAAAGAGGTTACTGCCTGTGTTCTCCTCTAGGACTTTTTGTGTTTTTAGGTCTCACATTTAGGTCTCTAATCCATTTTGAGTTTACTTCTGTGTATGGTGTAAGAAACTGTCTCTTTGTTGAAGAGACTATCTTTTTCCCATTGTATATTCTTCCCTGCTTTGTTGAAAATTAATTGACCATATATTGTGGGTTCATTTTTTGGTTTTCTGTTCTGTTCTATTGATTTTTGTGCCAGTACCATACTGTTTTGATTACTACAGCTTTGTAATATAACTTGAAGTCTGGAATTGTGATCCCTCTGGCTTTGTTTTTCTTTTTCAAGACTGCTTTGGCTTTGTGGGATCTTTTGTGGTTCCATACAATTTAGGATTGTTTGTTCTAACTCTGTGAAAAGTGCTGTTGGTATTTGATAGGGATTGCTTTAAATGTGTAGGTTGCTTTGGGTAGTGTAGACATATTAACAATATTTATTCTTCTAATCCAAGAGCATGGAGTGTTTTTCCATTTCTTTGTTTCCTCTTCAATTTCTTTCATCAGTGGTTTATAATTTCAGAGTACAGGTCTTTCACATCCTTGGTTAGGTTTATTCCTAGGTATCTTACTGTTTTTGTCCAATTGTGAATGGGATTGATTCCTTAATTTCTCTTTCTGCTACATCATTATTGGTGTATAGAAATGCAACAGATTTATGTACAATGATTTTGTATCCCGTGACTTTACTAAATTTGTTGATCAATTCTAGTCGTTTTTTGGTGAGTTTTCAGGTTTTTAAAATATAGAGTATCATGCCATCTGCAAATAGTGAAAGTTTTATTTCTTCCTTCCTGATTTGGATGCCATGGATCTCTTTCTGTTGTCAGACTGCTGTTGCTTGGACCTCTAGTACTATGTTGAGTAAGTGGTGAGAGTGGGTATCCCTGTTTTGTTGCTGACTATAGAAGAAAAGCTCTCAGTTTTTCCCCATTTAAGATGATATTAGCTGTGGGTTTTTCATATATGGGCTTTATCATGTTGAGATATGTTCCCTCTAAACTTACTATGTTGAGGGTTTTTTATCATGAATTAATGTGCTTTCTCGAATGCTTTTTCTGAATCTATTGATATGGTTCTTATTCTTTTATTAATGTGATGTATCATGTTGATTGCCTTGCAAATATTGAACCACCCTTGCAACCCAAGAATAAATCCCACTTGATCATGGTGAATGATTTTTTTTTAAGTGTACTTTTGGATTCAGTTTGCTAGGATTTTTTTGAGGATTTTTGCATCTATGTTCATCAGGGATATTGGCCTGTAGTTCTCTCTTTTTTTGTGTGGTGCCTATCTGGTTTTGGTATCAGGGCAATGCTGGCCTCATAGAATGAATTTGGAAGTTTTCCTTCCTTTTCTATTTTTTGGTATTGTTTGAGAATAACAGGGATTAATTCTTCTTCAAATGTTTGGTAGAATTCAGCTGTGAAGCCATCTGGTCCTGGACTTTTCTTTGTTGGGAGTTTTTTGATTACAGATTCAATTTCTTTGCTGGTTATTGGTCTGTTCAAATTTTCTATTTCTTCCTGTTTTAGTTTTGGGAGGTTATATGCTTCTAGAAATTTATCCATTTCTTCTAGGTTGTCCAATTTGTTAGCACATGGTTTTTCATAGTATTCTCTAATAATTGTTTGTATTTCTGTGGTATTGATTGTTATTTCTCTTTTTTCATTTGTGATTTTATTTATTTGGTCCTTTCTCTTTTCTTTTTGATAAGTTTGGCTAGAGGTTTATCAACTTTGCTCATTTTTTCAAAGAACCAGCGCCTGGTTTCATTGATCCGTTCTATTGTTTTTTTAGTTTCTATGTCATTTTTTTCTGCTCTAATCTTTAAAAAAAAAGATTTTATTTATTTATTTAAGAGAGTGAGAGTGAGAAAGAGAGCGAGAGCATAAGCAGGGGGGTGGTACAGAGGGGGAGGGAGAGGGAGAGGGAGAAGCAGACTCCCTGCTGAGCAGGGAACTCTATACGGGGCTCAATCCTAGGACCCTGGGATCATGACCTGAGCCAAAGGCAGATGCTTAACTGACTGAGCCATCCAGGCACCCTCTGGTCTAATCTTTATTATTTCCTTCTTTCTGCTGGCTTTAGGCTTCATTTGTTGTTCTTTTACTAGCTCCTTTAGGTATAAAGTTAGGTTATTTGGGATTTTTCTTGCTTCTTTAGGTAAGCCTATATTGCTATATACTGCCTCTCAGGGATATGCTCCAAGAAGACTGAATAATCTCCCGACTGTGTGCTCCAGGTGCTCTTCAGATCACTGTTTCCATGCTGTAGGCTCCCTTCTGTTGGCCTGTCTTCTCTCTATGAGCAGCACAGTGCCCTCGAGGCTCTATCCCATCCAAGTCTGCTAAACTTTAAAACTCTAGGCTTTAAGCCCTACTGGTTGCAAGAACTCATGAAATTCAACCCCTCTTGCTTTCCAAGCCAACAGCTACCGGGAAACATTCTCCTTGTGAATTCCCCTATGTGCTCCCCACCCCCCTTGCCCTTCTCCATGACCACAGCTCCCTTCCCTCCTCAGCAGCCAGGATCTGTTTTTCCTCTACACTTCCTACCTTCTTCAATGTGGCTTGTTCTCTCCCTTTAGTTCGGGGGCTCTCTCAGTCTTCAGGTTGATTTCTAGGGTATTTAGGATGATTTCATAGTTATCTAGTTATAGTCATGGGTTGAGGTAAGCCTAGGGTCCTCCTACTCTGTAACCATCTTCCTCTCCAACTTAGCTTATAGGGATTTTTTTTTCTTAATTTCTCATTCTGTTACTTTGTTATTAGGATATAGAAATTCAACTTATTTCTATAGGTTAATTTTATATCCTACAACTTTACTGAATTCATTTATTAGTTCTAATAATTTTTTGGTTGAGTCTTTAGGGTTTTCTACTTATACTAGCATGCAATACACAAATAGTGACAGTTTTATTTCTTCCTTACCAATTTGGATGTGTTATTTCTTTTTCATATCTGACTGCTGTGGCTAGGACTTCTAGTACTCTGTTAAATAAAAGCGGTGAGAGTGGACATCCTTGTCTTGTTTCTGACCTTTGAAGAAGATTTCCATTTTTCACTGATGTTAGCTGTGGGTTTGTCATATATGGTCTTTATTATGTTGAGGTATGTTCCCACTAAAAGCACTTTGTTGAGATGGTTTTTTTTTTTCATGAACAGATGTTGAATTTTATCAAATGCTTTTTCTGCATCTATTGAGATGACTATATGATTTCTGTCCTTCCTTTGGTTAATGTGGTGTATCGTGTTGATTGATTTGCTGATACTGAACCATCCTCGCATCTCTGGAATAGATCCTACTTTATTGTGGTGGATGATTTTTTAAAAATGTATTGTTGAATTTAGTCTGCTAATATTCTGTTGAAGATTTTTGCCTCTATGTTCATCAAGAATATTGGCTTGTAGCTTTTGTTTGTTTGTTTTTGTGGGTTTTTTTGGTTTTTTGGTTTTGTTTTTTTTTTTTTTTGGTAGTAGTATCTTTATCTTATTTTGGTATCAGGGTAATGCTGGCCTCCTACAATGAATTTGGAAGTTTTCCTTCCTCTTCTATTTTTTTGGAATAGTGTGAGAAGGATCGGTACTAACTATTCTTTAAATGTTTAGTAGAATTCAGCTGTGAAGCCATCTGGTCCTGAACTTTTGTTTGTTGGGAATTTTTTGATTACCGATTCAATTTTGTCAGTAGCAATCTGTTGGTTCAGTTTTTCTATTTCTTCCTGATTCAGTCTTAGAAGCGTATGTGCTTCTAGGAAGTTATCCATTTCATCTAGGTTGTCCAATTTGTTGGCATATAATTTTTCCTAGTAATATCTAATAAAACTTTGTATTTCTGTGGTGTTAGTTGTAACTTCTCCTCTTCCATTACTGATTTTATTCATTTTGGTTCTCTTTTTCTTTCTGTGATGAATCTTTCTAACCTCTTAACAATTTTGTTTGTATTTTCAAAGAACCATCTTTCTTAATTTTAGTGACCTTTCTTTCTTTCTTTCTTTCTTTTTTTCTAGTCTCTGTTTAATTTATTTCCATTCTGATTTTCAATATTTTCTTCCTTCTGCTAACTTTCGGCTTTGTTTGTTCTTTTTCTAGTTCCTTTAGGTGTGAGTTTAGATTTTTGCTTGAGATTTTCCTTGTTTCTTGAAGTAGGTTTATGTCACTACAAATTTCCCTCTTAGAACTGCTTTTGCTGCATCCCAAAGATTTTTAAAAATTTTTAATTTTAATTTTTTTGATGTAAATTTCGATGATTCATTAGTTGCGTATAACACCCAGTGCACCATGCAATATGTGCCCTCCTTACTACCCATCACTGGCCTATCCCATTCCCCCAACCCCCTCCCCTCTGAAGCCCTCAGTTTGTTTCTCAGAGTCCACAGTCTCTCATGCTTCATTTCTCCTTCTGATTACCCCCCCTTTCTTTATCCTTTTCTTCATCCCAAAGATTTTGAACCACGTGTTTCCATTTTCATTTGTCTAGTTATTTTATTTCCTCTTTGATTTCTTCATTGACCTATTGGCCGTTTAGTAGCATATCGCTTAGCCTCCATGTGTTTGTGGTCTTTTTCAGGTTTTCTTCTTGTAATTGATTTCTAGTTTGAATCTGTTGTGGTTGCAAAGATGCTTGACATGATTTCAATCTTTTTATCGACTTGTTCTATGGACTAACATGTGACCTATTCTGGAGAATGCTCCATGTGTGCTTGGAAAGAATGTGTATTCTGCTGTTTTTGGATAGAATGTTCTGTATATATCTGTTAAATCAATCTGGTCTATTCAAACCACTCTTTCCTTATTGAATTTCTGTCTGGATGATATATCCATTGATATAAGTAAAGTGTTGAAGTCTCCGATTATTATTGTATTACTGTCAAATTCTCCCTCTATGTCTGTTAATGGTTGCTTTATATATTTAGGTGCTCCTATGTTGGGTGCATAGATATTTACAGTTGTTATATCATCTTACTGGATTGATTCCTTTATCATTATGTAATGCTGTTCTTTGTCTATTGTTTGCATTTGTTTTATTTGTTTTTTTTTTAAAGATTTTATTTATTTATTCGACAGAGACAGAGACAGCCAGCGAGAGAGGGAACAGAAGCAGGGGGAGTGGGAGAGGAAGAAGCAGGCTCATAGCGGAGGAGCCTGATGTGGGGCTCGATCCCAGAACGCCGGGATCACGCCCTGAGCCGAAGGCAGACGCTTAACCGCTGTGCCACCCAGGCGCCCCTGTTTGCATTTGTTTTAAAGTCTATTTTGTCAAATATAAGTTTAGCCACCCCAGCTTTTTGTCACTTCCATTTGCATGGAATATCTTTTTCCATCCCTTCTCTCTCAGTCTGTATGTGTCTTTAGGTTTGAAGTGAGTGTCTTGTAGACAGTGTATAGATGGGTCTTTTTTAAAATCTGTTCAGCCACCTTATGTTTTTTGATTAAATCTCTTAGACCATTTATATTGGAAGTAATTATTTTATTTTTTTATTATTATTTTTAAAGATTTTATTTATTTATTTGACACAGAGAGAGAGAGAGAAAGTGCAAGCAGGCAGAGCAGCAGGCAGAGGGGGAGGGAGAAGCAGACTCCTCGCTGAGCAGAGAGCCCAATGGGGGGGCTCGATTCCAAGAGCCAAAGATCATGACCTGAGCTGAAGGCAGACACTTAATTAACTGAGCCACCCAGGTACCCCTGAAGTAATTATTAATAGGTATGTATTTATTGACATTTTTAAAACTGTTTCTGGTTGTTTTATAGTTCTTCTTTTTTCCTTTCTTCTTCTCTTGCTCTCTTCCTTTGTGATTTGATGACTTTTTTTAGTGCTGTGGTTGGATTCCTTTCTTTTTATTTATTTTGTGTATCTATTATAGATTTTTGGTTTGTGGTTTCCAGGAGGCCCATATATAACATCTTATGTATATAGCAGTCTTTATTAAATTGATGGTTGTTTGAGTTTGAACACATCTTAAAAGCACTATGTTATTACTCACTCCTCTCCACAAAAGTACAGGAGTGAGAGTTCCATTTTTCTAGTTGAAAAGCAATCTCATTTGGAAAATATTTTAAAGATGTGATTTGGGCAGCAAAATTGGTGTATTTAATTAATTTTTTTGGCATTCCTAATAAACTAAATTTGAAACCATAGGAGAAGCATGATTTCAACACATTCAGGATATTTAAGGGTTCAAAAGACATTATTGTTAGAGCAAATAAAAAAAAGTGATTGCCCTAGCTACAATATGAAGAAAATGTTACAATGAAGATAGTTTGAACAAACAGAATTGGAGATATCGTTATACCTCACATTATGTGTCTCAAACTTTTGTTCATTATTTTCTACAAAAAATTGAAACATTAAGGAAATGTAGTTAGGTAAAATATCCATTTGCTGATAATTTAATTAAACTTTGAGCTTGGAGAATGAGCTGGTTTTGTATTTACCTTGAAGGATGACTCTAAGATGTTAAGTTGAAAAAAATTTTCATTTGCCAAGGAAAAAGAATGTATTGTTTTATTGTTTCGTAGTCACTGTTCTATTAGTATGAACTACAATTTTCAATGCTGACTTAATAAATATTAAAAGACAGACTTGACAGTCCATTAGCTGTGCATAATGCGTAGTTCCATGTATTTCAAGCCATATTAAGCCTACCAATTACACAATTGTACTCACGCATTGCAATATATTTTTCTAATTTTGGGAGGGTATTTATTTATTACATTTAAATATTAGTAAATAAGATTTTATGTAAGTGTGGTTATGATTTTACTTTACTGTATGTTATAGGCTGAATTGTGTCCCCCAAAATTCATATCTTGATGTCTAAACTCCCAGTCTCTCAGAATGTGACTCTATTCAGAGATAGGGCCTTTAAAGAGGTGATATGGTTAGGGTGGTTTCCTAGTCCAGACTTACTGGTTTCCTTATGAGAAGAGGATATGAGAACAGAGAGACACCAAGGGTTCAGGCGTGCCGAGGAAAGTCGTATGGGGACAGAGTGAGAAGGCAGTCATCCTCAAACCAAGGGGAGAGCCCTCAGGAGAAACCAAACCCGCTGATACTTTGATCTTGGACTTTCAGCCTCCAGAACTGTGAGACAATAAATTTCTGCTGCCTAAACCATGCAGTCAGTGATATTTTGTTTGGCAGCCTGAGCAAACTATATATGATATATACACAGTATGTTGGCAAGGATACTGTTTGGTGAAATTTTAGTTTCAGTTGTGTGTATGGGTACTAAGTCTCAATGCAAGATACATTCTTATTATGGGTTATAGGTCTAATTTGAAAAACATTGAATTAGAAGAAATGAAGGATTTTGCCCTCCGCCTCTGACACAAGCCTGTTGAACTAGATACTTGCACTAGGTAAATCTGGAGAAACGCTGGCCCCACCTTTCACAGGGAGAGGCTAAGGAAAAGAAATGGCTTTGCCTGGGCTTTGCGCTCCTTGTGAAAGTAACTCTAGAATAGTGCTCTAGGGTGGAGTTTGGGGATAGAATTTACAAGGACTGTGAACTTGGATGGGAAAAAGGTACATATTTATTTTTACTAACGTATATCTGAAAATTAGCTTTTCTATCAACTATAAATGGAAGCAACAGATTTCAGTAATATTAGGAGTACCTGTAACATTGTCACCAGTAGAAATCAGACATGTTTTCGTATCATGTCATACAAACTGTACCTTAATAGACAAATTACAAACATCATTATATCCAAAGTATATTGGTTATTAGATCTACAGATAGAACTTGTTATTTAATATATTAATAAAGAAATATATGTATTACTATGCACAGATTTTAAATATGTATGTATATATTTTTTTAAGAGAAGGGGGGGAAGAAGAAGAGAGAGAATCCTAAGCAGGCTCCATGCCCAGTGTGGAACCCAGTACAGGGCTGGATCTCACAACAGTGAGATCATGACCTGAGCTGAAATCGAGTTGGTCGCTTAACTGACTGAGCCACCCAGGTGCCCCAAACATATATTTTGATGCTAACCATGCTTATACATAGTTTGTTCCCTTCGGAGCCCTATGTATCTTGTCTTATGCATTTGAAAACATTTTTCTGGCAATGGCCTATAGGCTTTATGAGACTGTCAAAGGGGATCTGTGGCAGATAAATGGTTAAGAAAATCCTCTCTACAGCTTTATTTTGAAGTTTCACAGCCTCCCTCTGCTACCCTTCACCTGGGTATTTTCTTACCTGTCTCTTTCGGCTTCTACCCTTTTAGTTACTACCAGTACTCTCCTTCTGACCAATTCATTTTAACTGACTACTTCTTTGGTTCTGACTTTGACTTGACCTGTTCCCAAAGGCTGCCTCTTCATTTGCCACCTCTTGCAGTACCACCCAAGGATAGTGTCCCACCCTGGTAACAGGGCCAGAAAACTGACCCCAGGACCGTGACCTCAGGACTGCTGAGCACCTGCCAGAAGAAGGTTCCTTAGTCCTGTGGCCACAAGGCCACCCAAGGAGCTGATGGCCATTTGAAAAACAGCTTATATAGTCAGCAGCACAAATGGGAACCCTTCTGTTCCAGGCCCTGTGGACCTGTTCCTGCCTCCTGAGGATGTTTGGCTTACTTTTGTGGTTTCCTGGATTACGTCATTTCATATTTAGAACCCCCAGCTCATGACTTGAATGTGTTGCCCCATCCTAGGCCTTCTAGATTCCAGATGCCCACATTTCTATGGCTCATTTGCACCATCAGTGGCCATATAGGGTGTGTCCACCTCCTTGCACAGCCTGTCTGCCGGTTCACAGTAATTCAGATCTTCATCCACTGGGGTTTCCCCATGCATACAGCATTCCCATTCTGGCTTGCCCACCTGGTCAACACTGGGGAGAATTCCACATTGTACAAAGAACAGAGTGATACCATCCAGTGGTACTAATCACCCCTTCTTTGTGGGAGAGATTATCCTACTAAAGAGAAGGAGGGACAATTCAGCTCTTGCAGCACCCATGTGTCAGTGGCACACTCTGGCCTCTAGAGGGATCCCTATGAATGAGGGACAGGAAATGAAGCAGTTCTGAGCCTTCTGGGAGCAGCAATCTGGAACCTTTGATCACTAGCTGTCCTGGAGAATGGGGCTCATGTCTCGGCTACATATCCTAAGTTCACTGATGTTTTTTAGTGTTCTTTGGGCAGTTATGCCTTACTTGATGTATCCTGCCTAGTCTGTCCTCCCACCAGCCTCTGCCCACTGCCAATGTTTATCTATGTGGGCGTCATGATGCAAATAGATTCTTAACTGCTTGCCTCAGCCTGGCCTAAGTATCCAAGTACTTAGTACTAACGGACTCCCTCAGTGGAGGCTCCAGATTGTGGCCACAGGTGCAGCGGGTGTATCTAGGCCGCAGCCAGTCACGGACAAATGCATATCTCTAATCTCATCTGGGCTTCTATCTACGAATAAACAATGCTCTGTATCATGTTCTGTTTTGTTTTCCCTTCACACTGATTGTTAGAAGTGCTTCGATACATTTCTTTTCTCACCTTTTTATTCAGAAATATTTCAAACACACGGAAGAGTTGAAATTGTCGCATAAAGAACAACTGTGTTCCATCCACTTAAATTTAGCAATTGTTAACATTCTGCGTGACACTTTTTAACCTTCTGCTGTCTTTGCACCCTCAACCATCTCTTAGTTTGTGTGTGTGGGGGGGATTGTGTTTGTTCGTTTATGCCCACTTTCTTCCCCAGGGTCCACGGGAAGCTAAGTTCAGACATCGAGATGCTTCATCCTAAAATACTTTAGTATACATCTCCTAAGAACTCTCTCCTACAAAACTTTCAAACCATAAAAGTTTCAATCCAAAAAAGTCTCAAACCAAAGAAGAGCTCCATATCCCCAAAGAACCCAGGCCCTTTGTTATTCAGTTGGGAGACTGGTTTTCTCAGCATGTGTGCTGGCATCAGTGGGCGCTAGGTTCCAGGCTGTTGCTCCTCCCAAGGGCCAGCCGCTGGGCCTGCCTTTTATTGTTCTTCTGGGCCTCGTCCTGATTCTGATTAAGGAACCAGACACTCAGGGTCTGGGCTTCCAAGCACAAATAACTCACCCATTCTTCTATTTTATGTTTCAAATATTATTCTTTTGAGTAGGAAATACATTCACATGTTATAAAAGGGTGAATAATGCAAAGCCCCCCACTCCCCACCACTCCTGTCTCATAGCCCCCTGTGCCCCTCCCTGGAGGAAACCCATCTTCTTAGCTTCTTGCAAGCCATTCCCAAGATTGCTTATATGTTTACAAGCAAATACATGTGATGTCAATGGCTCCCTTTCACTACAGAAATGATAGCACATTATACACACTGCTCTCCACCTATGTTTATCAATAACTTTAAAAATATGGGGCGCCTGGGTGGCTCAGTTGGTTAAGCGTCAGCCTTCGGCTCAGGTCATGATCCCAGGGTCCTGTAATTGAGCCCTGCATCAGGCTCCCTGTTCAGCAGGGGTCTGCTTCTCCTTCCTCCTGCTCTTGTGCTCTCACTCTCTCCCTCTCTCTCTCCCTTTCAAATAAATAAATGAAATCTTTAAAAAACTTTAAAAATATATAACTAAAAGATAAGCACAATGGTATATTTGAAACTGGTACCTAAATTCAAACTGCTCTGCTGTACTCAATCTTCTCAACAGTTATATATACATAAACACCACAGAAAGTGGTGTTTCCTTAGGGAGCCTCCATTCTTACAAAGTGGTTTCCCCTGAGACTCCTACCAAGCACCATCAACAGAAATCCAAAATCCAAACTCCATCTAGTATGAAAGACAAGCCTATCTAGTATCAAACATAACTCTAACTAATACAGTCCTGAGACTCTGTCTTCCTAGCATGATGTGTACCATATTAAGTACCTCTTTCTAATATGTAATTTAACATAGACGTAGTAGACAGCTCCCACATTTTGGAGCCTGCTGATATAATTTATATTTGCAAATCCTAAACCCTTATCCTGCCTACCCTGCCTTGCTCATTCCTTCCCCTGGAAAGCACAATAATAGCTCTTGCCCAGGTTTTCCTCTTGTTCTCTTTGTCTCCTGACTGAACTGCTGCTTCCCACATGGCCCTGGATGGCATAGCTTGCCCCTTCCTCCTAGAAACAACAAGTAACTATATTTTTTTCCCTTTAGGTTCTTAGTTTATTAATCCTTTCATGAAAAATCTGCACAATCACCACTGATTAAGTCACTGCGGAATCTTTACTCCTTCTGTTGTCCAATCTCCAACTCACTTCTTTTTGCCAGCACCAACATCGGCTTTTGTAGTCTCCCTGAATTTCTTTATTCTGTTCTTGCGTTCCTTTTGCTGTTTTCTCAACATCTTTCTCTTCTTGTATAGGCCATGTCTTGCAAGTCTATGTTTGGGTTCTTTTTTCTTTGCATAATCCAAAGAATCACGAATTGTGCCAAAGCTAGTAGTCTTGCCACCACCAAAATGGGTTCTGAATCCAAATACAAAGATGACATCTGGTGTGGTCTTGTACATGTTGGCTGTTTCTTCTGAATATCTATCTTAGATACTGTTGCCTTTCCAAGGTGAAGAACATCAGTGACCATCTGTTTCTGCCGAAGTAGTCCATTGGTCGTGAACTTCCTGGTCTGGATAGTTACTGATGATGGTAGCCGAGCTTCAAGCAGCCAGGGAGGAAAAAATTGTCTTTTCAACGGCAACCATTTCCTGGTCTGTTGGCCTCACTATGCCTGAATAATATTTAAACCTACATTTTAAAACAATCATGAAGTTTATATAATCAAAGGAAGATATGGTAACATCTCAATTGAATGTTACTTAAAAGTTATATATCTGTGTAGGTGGAGTACAAGGGAGAATTGCAATGGCCTGTCCAATACTAGATAATTAAGTTAAATTATTCCCAAGACAAAATGACAGTCAAAGTCAATGAATTTAATTCATGCTGATTTATCAGGTAAACTGATCATTTAAAATTGAAAAAGCAGAACTAATCTTTTGATTTCTTTACTCATAAAAGGGAAAATTAACCATTTTCTTAGTAATCTTCAGATGTTCCTTCTGTTACAAGAAGTAAAGAGCATGACATCTAGTTCTGTCTAGAAAAAGGTGTAACTTACAGGTTCAACGCAACCTCTATCAAAATTCTAGCTAGCTTTTTTTTAGAAATTGACAAGCCAAAATTTATATGGAAATACAAGGGATTCACAATATCCAAAGCAATCTTAAAAAGAGCAAAGCTAGAGGAATTGTATTTCCCTATTTCAAAACTTACCACAAAGTTATGGTAATCAACCAGTGTGGTACTGGCATGGGATAGGTATATAGATCAATGGAATAGAACTGAGAATCTAAGAATAACCCCTTGCATTGTGGTCAACTGATTTCCTAAAAGGGTGCCAATATAATTCAATGGGAGAAAGGATAGTCTTTTCAACAAATGGTGCTGGGACACTGGATACCAACATGCTAAAGAATGAAGTTGGATCCATTGCTTACATCACACAGAAAAATCAACCCAATGGTTCATATAAAACCATAAAACTCTTAGATGTAGGGGTCTGAGAAACACAGAAATATGTCTTCATGACTTTAGGGTAGGCAAAGTCTTCTTAGGTGTCCATCAGAAAAGTGAATAGACAAACATCTAGTTGGCTCAGATGGTAAAGCATGCAACTCCATCTCAGGGTCATGAGTTTGAGCCCCATGTTGGGTGTAAAGCCTACTTAAAAAAAAGGGGGGGATGCCTAGGTGGCTCAGTTGGTTAAGCATCTGCATTCAGCTTGGGTGGTGATCCCAGGGTCCTGGGGTCGAATCCAGAGTTTGGCTCCTTGCTCAGCAGGGAGCCTGCTTCTCCCTCTGCCTGCTACTCCCTCTGCTTCTGCACTCTCTCTCTCTCTCTCTGTCAAATAAATAAATAAAATCTTAAAAAAAAAAAGTAAAAGACAATCCACAGAGTGGAACAAAATGTTTTCGAATCACATATCTGATAAGCAACTTACATCCACAATATGTAAAGAATCTTATATCTCAATAATAAAAAAGACAGCCCAATAAAAAATAGGCAAAGAATATGAACAGACATTTCTCTAAAGAAGATATGCATGTGAAAAGATACTCAGCATCATTAGTAATTAGGAAATACAAATCAAAAGCACAGTGATCAAATCAGGGAAATACAGTTCAAAAGAATCACATCCACTGTAATTGTTATAGTAAGAGGGAAAATAACTAATGTTGGTGAGGATATGGTGTACTAGGAACCCTCATACACTGCTGGTGGGAATGTAAAGTGGTGCAGACATTTTGTAAAAAGATTGTCATTTTCTGGAACACAGAGTTATCATATGAACAGAAATTCCACTCTTATGTGTATTCCCTGGAGACACGGGAAACTTGTATGTGAACTTGCAGTGTTATTCATAATAGCCCCAAAGTGGAAACAATTCAAATGTCCATTAGCTGATAAATGGGTAAATCCAATGTGGTAAAGCAATACAATAGAATATTTTTCAGTTATGAAAAGCAATGAAACACTACATTTAATGCAACGAAGTGCTACAAATGGAAGAACTTTAAAAACATTATTCTGAGTGAAAGAAGCCAGTCACAAAAGACCACATATTTTATGATTGCAGTTGTATGAAATGTCAAAAAGAGGCAAATCCATGGAGACAGAAAGTAGATGAGTGGGATGGGGTGGAGAGTTGTTGGTAAATAGGAAGTGACTGCTAATGCATACAGGGTTGCTTTTAGGGTGATAAAATATTCTAGAATTGATTGTGGGTGATGGTCGCACAACTCTGAATATACTAAAAGCACAGAATTGTCCACTTCAGTGTGAATTGTAGTCTATGTGAATTATATTACAATAAAGTTATTTTAAAAATGTGTAACTTACTTATCTCAGATGCATGAATAAAATATTCGTGCCAAAGGGCACCACACTTCCGTTGTATGATGGAAAGAATGTTTTTTTTTAAAGATTTTATTTATTTATTTGACAGAGATACAGACAGCCAGTGAGAGAGGGAACACAAGCAGGGGGAGTGGGAGAGGAAGAAGCAGGCTCCCAGTGGAAGAGCCTGATGTGGGGCTCGATCCCAGAAGGCCGGGATCACGCCCTGAGCCGAAGGCAGACACTTAACCGCTGTGCCACCCAGGCGCCCCTGATGGAAAGAATGTTTTAAATCCAGGGTAGCCCTTAACCTTAGATATCATTTAAGTTTTGTATTATATTTTATGACATTATAGATTACTACATGTAGGGAATCTTTTACTTTATAATCCTAAGTTAAGTAAATAAAAATAATAGTTGCTTGAGAAAAGTTCTTCCCAGTAGCCATTTTTTTTCCAGAGAAATTAAACCTTCTAGATCTCAGTGTCTACCTAGTCCAAGTCTGTTAGCATGAGTCACAAATCAGACTTTGGTCTTGTAAATAAAACAAGGAGACCATTTTCTAAATCCCAGACAGGCCTCTTCACTTAGATTACTATGGGGGAGGGTGTTTCCCCTGAATCATCACTGGCTTGGTGCTTTCCCTTTTTGTCTGTGCTAATTGTCTTACTTACTCTATTACAGTTCTCCGTGTAGATGTGAAACATCCGTTAAAGCCATCTTCTGAGAGCTGTAGGAGAAGGAAGCTCTGGAGAAGGAAAGTCTAAGACAGGATTATTGGCTATTAGAATGTACTTTTGCTGCAAATTTCTTCAAAGGAACTTGATAAACCTTTTCAATTTGTGGTTTTGGTTGTTTTTTTTTTTTCGTTTTTCAGGGTTTGCTTCCAGGGAATGGTGCTGTTGTTGCTCATTCTTTTTATGAAGCAAATACGGTAGTGAGTTTAAGTCCCAAATGAAATATAAGTTATTGCATCTTGCACTAATAAGAGGCATAACATTTTGGTGGGCCACTTTGAATTGATTCTAGAGAGAACATATACATTTGAGTGTGTTGTCTGACCCGATTACTGAGTAACGCAAAATCTTTCAGTTTTGAGACAAAAATTCAGAGCAAGAGAACGTACTACAGTTGATTCAACTTTATTGCTAGCTGCTCTGCCACTGGAGCCTAATGACCCAGCAGATTCAGCAGTTCCCAAAGTATTTCTGATATTTTGATAGATATGATGGAGCTTCTGGAAAATTCCAATAGAGAATCTCAGCTCAGACTTCTAGGATTTTGAAGCAAAGCAATGCCATCTTGTAAAGACAGAAAGTCCCTTTCTGAGAAGCAGCACCTGGTTTGCTTCTTAGCCTCAGTAGAGACCAAAGGGAAACTCAATTATCATCTGACCTCAGTTGCTTATTCTGATCTGTGTGGTATTGGACCCATGAAAAGCCATAGAGTTGGTCGTGCATACTGATAATTCAACATCAAGTGGAACAGCGTATAGGAGATTGTGCATGAACATGTCCTGAAGGAGAAAGTTGTGTGAGCAAATGGCTTGGATTTGCATGGCAGTTACTCCTGCTGTACTATTTTTCTCTCAACCCACCTTATGGCCTCACTGGGAGTCTCTTACAACCAGCTGA
This sequence comes from Ursus arctos, assembly GCF_023065955.2. Classification (NCBI taxonomy): domain Eukaryota; kingdom Metazoa; phylum Chordata; class Mammalia; order Carnivora; family Ursidae; genus Ursus; species Ursus arctos. The sequence goes on along the minus strand of NW_026622763.1, from coordinate 4,166,928 downwards.
CTGAGAAAGACTAATTTCCTTCTCAGGATTGGTCTAGGTATGGTTCTGCATGATTTGCTAGTACTGATCTTAAGGTGTTTTTTTTTTTTTAAAGATTTTATTTATTTATTCGACAGAGATAGAGACAGACAGCGAGACAGGGAACACAAGCAGGGGGACTGGGAGAGGAAGAAGCAGGCTCATAGTGGAAGAGCCCGATGTGGGGCTCAATCCCATAACGCCGGGATCACGCCCTGAGCCGAAGGCAGATGCTTAACGACTGCGCCACCCAGGTGCCCCAAGGTGTATTTGTTTTATTTCTTCTTAAAATTTGGGTGGTATATTTTAGTTTATTTATTTTTTTATTTTTTTAAAGATTTTATTTATTTATTTATTTATTTATTTGTCAGAGAGAGAGAGAAAGAAAGAGAGAGGACAAGCAGAGGGAGAAGCAGGCAGAGGGAGAAGCAGGCTCCCCACTGAGGAAGGAGACTGATGCGGGGCTCAATCCCAGGACCCTGGGATTATGACCTGAGCTGAAGGCAGACGCTTAACTGACTAAGCCACCCAGGCATCCTATATTTTTGTTTACTTTTTTAAAAAAGATTTAGAGAGAGCGGGGGAGAGAGAGGGGAGGGCAGGAGCAGAGGGAGAATCTTAAGCTCCACATTGAGCACAGAACCCAACACAGGGTTTGATCTCATGACCCTGAGATCACGACCTGAGCGGAAACCAGGAGTTGGACGCCTAACCAACTGCACCACACAGGCACCCCATTTTTGTTCATTTTTTTTAAGCAATCACTGCACCTGATGTGGCGCTTAAACTCACAACCCTGAGATCAAGAGTTGAGTGTTTGGGGCGTCTGGATGGCGCAGTCATTCAGCATCTACCTTTGGCTCAGGGCGAGATCCCAGTGTTCTGGGATCGAGCCCCGCATCAGGCTCCTCTGCTGGGAGCCTGCTTCTCCCTCTCCCACTCGCCCTGCTTGTGTTCCCTCTCACGCTGGCTGTCTCTCTCTCTGTCAAATAAATAAATAAAATCTTCAAAAAAGAAAAAAAGTTGCATGCTCTACCAACTGAGCCAGCCAGGCACCCCATTAAGGTGTATTTGTTAATACTAACTTTATAATTTAGACTTTGCAGTGTATCAAAAGTGATTTGTAATTGATTTGGAAAAGGAAGTGAACATGACTTAGAGAGAGGTACAATGACTTATAAGGATTCAAGTTCTTACTTTCTTAGGGAGAACACAGGAACATCTCTGATGGTATGAGGTAACAGGATGTTTGGCAGAACCAGGATGATGGAAATATTATTGTTTGTTGGCATTTTAAATATGAGCGGAAAGGTATTCATGCATGCCACGTTTTTATTTTGAAAAAGTTTAGACTCACAGAAATTTGTGATATAGTATAGAGTACACATATACTTTTCACTGATCTTCCCCTAATATTAACAACTATATAATCACAGTACGATGATCAAAACCAGGAAATTAACAATGGTACAATACTATTAACTAAACCACTGACCTTAAAATCCCAGCAGTTTTCCCCCAATGTCCTTTTAATGTTCCAGGAACCAATCCAAAATAACACATTTGTGTTCAGTGTTTGTATACCCTTGTCTCCTCCAATTTGTTTCCTTATTTTACCCCCATTAATTTCCTTGTCTTTCATAATGCTGACACTTTCCATGAGTGTTGGTCAGGCATTTTGTAGAATATCTCCTGGTTTAGGTTTCTTTGATGTTTTCTCACGATTATATCAAAGTTATGCATGGAATGTTGTGTCCTTCCCAGGGCATCATATCTGGAAGTAAATCTTGATCACTTGATTAAGATGGTATCTGCTGGGTTTCTCCAAGGTAAGATTACTAATTTTTCCCTGTGTAATTATTAAATGTCTTGGGATAGATAACTCTGAGATTATGCTAACATCCTCTTTTGCCCGCTGATTTTAGTATCCCATAAGTGAAACTTGCTTCCAATTGGTATGGCATTTGCCTGATGTGTATGTAGAATTTTTCTTATTCCTTCTACATTTATAATTGATATTCTTCCATGAAGAAGAGCTGTCCCTTCTCTCACACTAATTAATTAATTAATTAATTAGTATTAGCATGGAATCATGGATATTTATTTTATTTCATGAGTTATTATCCAGTACTATAATTTTTTTTCTTTTTTTTTTAAATGATTTTTTTATATTATGTTAGTCACCATACAGTACATCCCCGGTTTCCGATGCAAGGCTCGATGATTCATTAGTTGTGTATAACACCCAGTGCACCATGCAATACGTGCCCTCCTTACTACCCATCACCGGTCTATCCCATTCCCCCAGCCCCCTCCCCTCTGAGGCCCTCAGTTTGTTTCTCATAGTCCATAGTCTCTCATGTTTCATTCCCCCTTCTGATTACCCCCCCTTTCTTTATCCCTTTCTTCCCCTACTGATCATCCTAGTTCTTATGTTCCATAGATGAGAGAAATCATAGGATAGTTGTCTTTCTCTGCTTGACTTATTTCACTTAGCATTATCTCCTCCAGTGCCATCCATGTTGCAGCAAATGTTGAGAACTCGTTCTTTCTGATAGCTGAGTAATATTCCATTGTATATATGGACCACAACTTCTTAATCCAGTCATCTGGTGAAGGGCATCTCGGCTCCTTCCACGATTTAGCTATTGTGGACATTGCTGCTATGAACATTGGGGTGCATATGGCCCTTCTCTTCACTACGTCTGTATCTTTGGGGTAAACACCCAGTAGTGCAATGGCTGGATCATAGGGTAGCTCAATTTTTAACTTTTTAAGGGACCTCCACACTGTTTTCCAGAGTGGCTGTACCAACTTGCGTTCCCACCAACAATGTAGGAGGGATCCCCTTTCTCCACATCCTCTCCAACATTTGTTGTTTCTTGCCTTGTCTATTTTTGCCATTCTAACTGGCGTAAGGTGGTATCTCAGTGTGATTTTGATTTGAATTTCCTTGATGGCTAATGATTTTGAACATTTTTTCATGTGTCTGTTAGCCATTTGTATGTCTTCATTGGAAAAGTGTCTGTTCATATCTTCTGCCCATTTTATGATTTGTTTATTTGTTTCTCGTGTATTGAGTTTGAGAAGTTTTTTGTAGATCTTGGATACCAGTCTTTTATCTGTAGTGTCATTTGCAAATATATTCTCCCATTCCGTGGGCTGCCTCTTAGTTTTTCGGACTATTTCCTTGGCTGTGCAGAAACTTTTAATCTTGATGAAGTCCCATAAATTCATTTTATCTTTTGTTTCTCTTGCCTTTGGGGATGTGTCATGAAAAAAGTTGCTTTGGCCGATGTCGTAGAGGTTGCTGCCTATGTTCTCCTCTAGAATTTTGATGGATTCCTGTCTCACATCGAGGTCTTTCATCCATTTGGAGTTTATTTTTGTGTATGGTGTGAGATAGTGGCCAAGTTTCATTCTTTTGCATGCCAGTACTATAATTTTTTAGTTTATTTCCCATATTGCCCTAGCTTTGGCCATTGATAACTCATTCTGTTTGGTTCTGTGTCCTATCGGCATTCCTTCAAATTTATTAAAACACCTCCTGGGGCACTTGAATGGCCCAGTTAGTTAAGCTTCTGCTCAGGTCATGATTCCAGGGTCCTGGGGTCAAGCCCCATATCAGGCTCCCTGCTCATCAGGGAGTCTGCTCATTCCTCTCCCTCTGCCCCCCCCACTCATTCTCTCTCTCTCTCTCCCTCTCTCTCTCATAAATAAGTTTAAAAGCCCCCAAACCGCCACTTCCTTATTTTATCACATCACAAGATATTTCTATTTTCCCTTGTATAAGATTTTGAAGGCGGAAGAGAATCTATGGTGGCAATTTCAGGCAGACCTAGGGCTGATGATAAATGCTAAATTACTCGGTGCTGTAGGCACAGCTGAAAGAGTCAGTATCAGCCTCCTGGATGTTCATTCCCTTAGCCTTCCAATAATTGTTGTATTAGCTCTCTATCACTACATCACAAACCACCACAAACTTATAGCTTAAAACAAATCACATTTTTTATTTCACAGTTTCTTTGAGTCAAGAGTCTGTCAAGGTTTAACTGGATCTTCTGCATCAGAGTCTCTCACAAGGTTGAAATCAAGGTGTTGCTCAGGGCTGGCGTTTCATCTGAGGATTGACCTGGGAAGGGTCCACTTCCTGCCTCAAGTGGTTGTTGGCAGAATTCAGTTCCTGTGGTCCATTGGAGGGAGGGCCTCAGTTCTCAGCTGACTGTTGGCTGGAGAGTACCATCAGTACTGTGCCATGTGAACCTTCCCAACATGGCTGCTTGTTTTATGAAACGGAGAAGGCAGGAAAGACAGTCTGCTAGCAGGATGATGTCACAGTCTCATATGACCTACTCACCAAAGTGACCTCCTTTGATGTCTTTAGCATATGACATGCAACTGTTGCATTCTATTGGTTCGAAGCAAGTTGTTAGGTCAGTTCACATTTATGGGAAGGAAATTGTGTGTAGGTGTGAACACCAGAAGAGGGGGATCACTAGGGCCATTTTACAACGTTTCAGCCCAGTTGTGTAAACCTCTAATTTTTTTCTTGGATCATCTAGAGTAGCTTCTGTTTTACTGATGGAATCCTGGTTGCCCAGCCATCTTGTCAGGATTGTATCTACATCCCTTCTGTGAACTAGGAGACTGCCGTCTGGACTAATCAAAGCTGTGGAGACCATAAAACTTGTAGCTTTCATCTTTATGCATCCAAATAATCTTTCCCAGAAGACCAGGCTGTTTGGACATGCCCTCCACCCCTGAGATTCTTCAACTCTAAGAGGTGCGAGAGGCCAGTTCCAAGAGCCAACACTATGAGCAGAATGCAGATCAGAAGAACTCTTATCCTATAACTTCGAGTATAAGAATTTGTGGGAGATTGATGTCTTTCAAGAGAGGCTGGATTTTACCTTCCTCACCCCATTCACACACATTTCCTGATAATAAGGTGAGAGGAAGGCATGACCCCTAATCTGAAAAGTAAAGAAAAAAGTATAGAAAAAAGGTCTTTTCGGGGCACCTGGGTGGCACAGCGGTTAAGCGTTTGCCTTCGGCTCAGGGCGTGATCCTGGCGTTATGGGATTGAGCCCCACATCGGGCTCCTCCGCTAGGAGCCTGCTTCTTCCTCTCCCACTCCCCCTGCTTGTCTTCCCTGTCTCGCTGGCTGTCTCTATCTCTGTCAAATAAATAAATAGAATCTTAAAAAAAAAAGAAAAAAGGTCTTTTCAACAAATGGTGCTGGATGGTCAACTAATCCCAACAAAGCAGGAAAGAATATCCAATGGAAAAAAAGACAGTCTTTTCAACAAATGGTATTCAGGAAACTGGACAGCAACATGCAGAAGAATGAAACTGGACCACTTTCTTACACCATACACAAAAATAAATTCAAAATGGATGAAAAACCTAAATGTGGGACAGGAAACAATCAAAATCTTAGAGAAGAACACAAACAACAGTCTCTTTGACCTTGGCTGTAGCAACTTTTTACTAGACACATTGCCAGAGGCAAGGGAAACAAAAGCAAAAATGAACTATTGGGACTTCATCAAGATAAAAAGCTTCTGCACAGCAAAGGAAACAATCAGCAAAATTAAAACAGCCTGCAAGAGAAGATATTTGTAAATGACCTATCTGATAAAGGGGTAGTATCCCAAATCTATAAGGAACTTATCAAACTGAATACCCAAAAAACATATAATCCAGTTAAAAAATGGGCAAGAAGACATGAATAGACACTTTTCCAAAGAAGACATCCGGATGGCTAACAGACACATGAAAAAATGCTCAACATCACTCATCATCAGGGAAATACAAACCAAAACCATGATGAGATATCGCCTCACACCTGTCAGAACAGCTAAAGTTAACAACACAAGATCCAACAGGTGTTGGTGAGGATGCAGGGGAAGGAGAACCCTCTTGCACTGTTGGTGGGAATGCAAACTGGTGCAGCCACTGTGGAGAATAGTATAGAGGTTCCTCAAAAAGTTAAAAATAGAACTATCCTATGATCCAGCAATTGCACCACTAGGTATTTACCCAAAAGATACGAAATCCAGATTTGAAATATTACTCAGCCATCAAAAAGAATGAAATCTTGCCATTTGCAATGACATGGATGGATCTAGAGTGCATATACTAAGTGTAATAAACCACTCACAGAAAGACAAATACTGTATATGATCTCACTCATATGTGGAATTTAAGAAACAAAACAAATGAACATACAGGGAACGGGAAAAGAGAGAGAGAGAGAGAGAGGGAGAGAGAGAAAACGTAAGAGACCCTTAACAATAGAGAACAAACTGAGGGCTGATGGAGGGATGTGAGTGGGGGATGGATTAGACAGGGAATAGGTATTAAGGAGGCACTTGCTATGATGAACACTGAGGGTTGTATGGAAGTGCTGAACCACTGTATTCTACTCCTGAAACCAATATTGCACTGTGTATTAACTAACTAGAATTTAAATAGAAATTTGAAAAAAAAAACACCCCAAAGGGTGCTGGAAAAAGTGGATATCCACATTCAGAAGAATGAAGTTGGATCCTTACCTAACACCATATACAAAAATTAATTGAAAATGTAAAAAGACTTAAATATCAGACCTAAAACTATGAAAGCATAGAGCAAAACTTCATGACATTGGATCTTGCATGATTTCTGGGACAGGACACCAAAGGCACAGTCAGCAGCAACAAAAACAGATCGGACTTCACCAAAATTTAAAACTTTTGTGCATCAAAAGACTATATCAAAAGGACAAAAAGGCAATCCACAGAATGGGAGAAAGTATTTGCAAATCATATATTGACAAGGGATTAATATCTAGAATGTCTAGAGAACTCCTAAAACTCAGCAACAGAACCAAACAACCTGATTAAGAAAATGAAAAAAAGTCTTCAGTAGATATTTTTCCAAAGAAGACAGATGGCCAACAAGCACATGAAAAGATGCTCAACATCACTAATAATCAAGGAAAAGCAAATCAAAACCACAATGAGAACTTCCTCCCACTCATTTGGATAACTACTATCAAAAACAAGAAGCGAAACCTGATCAATCACAAGTGTTGGAGGATGTGGAGAAATAGGAACACTTTTGCGGCATTGGTGGGAATGTAAAATGATGCAGCCACTGTGAAAAACAGTAGAGCAGGTCCTCAAAAAATTAAAAATAAAGTTGTTATATGATCCAGTAATTTGATTTCTGGGTATGCCCAAAATGACTGAAAGCAGAATCTCAAAGAGATATTTGTACACCCATGTTAATGGCAGCATTATTCAAAATAGTTAAATATGGAAGCAACCTAAGTGTGCATCGGTGGTGAATGGATAAACAAAATGTGGTGTATACATACAATAGAATACTGTTCAGCCTTATAAAGGATGGCAATTCTGACATATGTGATAACATGGATGAAACTTGGGTACTTTATGCTAAGTGAAATAAGCTAGTCACAAAAAACCAAATATGCATCATTCAGCTTACATGAAATACTTAAGAGTCATCAAAATCATAGCGACTGAAAGTAAAGTGGTGGTTGCTGGGGTTAGGTGGAGGCGGAATGGGAAGTTATGGTTTAAGTTACGGTTTAGGTACAGAGTTTCCATTTTCCAGATGAAAAGAGCTCTAGGGATGGATGGTGGTGGTGGTTGCACAACATTATGAACATATTCAATACAACTGAACTACACACTTAAAAGTGGTTAAGATGGTAAATTGTATGTTACTTATCTCTGTTTCATTAAAGTTTCTTTCTGAGGTTTTAACTTGTTCTTTCATTTTAAGTATATTCCTCTGCTCCCTTATTTTGATTTTCAGTGTTGATTTCTATGCATTAGATGAAACAGCCATGTCTCCCAATCTTGAAGGAGAGACTTTGTGTAGCAGATGAAACTTATCATTCAATCCTGACCTAGCTCTTGGTTGTCTCTGAAACTCTTGTAATTTTTCCAAGCAGTCTGTTTTTATTTTTTTAAGACTTATTTATTTATTTTAGAAAGAAAGAGAGAGAGAGCGTGTGCAAGCAGCAGAGGAACAGAGAAAATCGCAAGCAGACTCCCTGCTGAGCATAAGGCCTAATGATGTGTTTGATCTCATGACCCTGAGATCATGACCTGAGCTGAAATCAAGCATCCCAGGCACCCCCTGTCTTATTTTTAGTAGCTTCCTGTTGTTGAGGGTGTGCCAAGACCAGTCAGTGTCCCAAAGGGAAGGATCCCATCTAGCACTTAGATTCAGGATGTTTGGAAGCCAGACCTTCAGGCAGTAGCTTTTAAAAAATATATATGCAAATATATACAGTCCTGTGGGGCCATAAGCATGATTCCTGCAGATCACCAAGCCGGGTGATCTAGGGATATCTCCTTGGTGGCAGTTGCAAAAATCTGGGGCTCCAGACAGGTAAAGTTCCTGGTTTTCTTTTTCTTAAGGTTCTATTTATTTATTTATTTATTTATTTATTTATTTATTTATTTATTTGAGGTGGGGAGGGACAGTGAGAGAGGGAGAGAAAGAATCCCAAGCAGACTCTGCAGAGCCCAAAGCCCAACACGGGGCTTGATCCCATGACCCTGAGATGATGATCTGAGCTGAAATCAAGAGTCGGACACTCAGCAGACTGAGCCACCCAGGTCCCTCTGTAAGTTCCTTTTTGAGAGATACCAGTGAGCTGTAGTGAGGCAGAGGGAGAGCACAAAGATGGTATCCACTGGCCTAGTTCCCCAAGAGCACCTTTGTAGCCTCTAGATGTATGCCAGACCTGAAGCCTGTCCCTCAGGCTTAACCTCCTGGACAAATAAGTAGGCCTCTTTCACAGAAAGACTGGGATTGCATTTCAGTCTGCTGTCTGTGCTGTGTCCTGGTTGTAGTACCCTGCCAAAAATGGTCTCTCTGATTGTTACAATCCTGTGGGACACAAGAACTCAATGAAATTGAAGATGACAGAAACAAATGGAAAGATATTCCATGCTCATAAATTGGAAGAATTAATAGTGCTAAAATGTCCATCATACCAAAAGCAATCTATAGATTCAATGCAATCCCTATCAAAATACCAGTAGTATTTTTCACAAACTAGAACAAATAATTCTAAAATTTGTGTGGAACCACAAAACACCTTGAATAGCCAAATCTTGAGAAAGAAGAACAGAGCTGGAAGTATCACAATTCCAGATTCTGAAGTATACTACAAAGCTACTGTAATCAACACAGCATCACACTGGCACAAAAATGGACACATAAATTAATATAACAAAATAGAGAGCCCAGAAATAAACCCACGCTTGTATGGTCAAATGGTCTACACAAAGGAGGCAAGAATTGTATACAAAGGGGAAAAGACAGTCTGTTCAATAAATGGTGTTGGGAAAACAGGACAGCTGCATGCAAAAGAAGGAAACTGGACTACTTTCTTACACCACATACAGAAATAAACTAAGAATGGACTAAAGACCTAAATATAAGACTCGAAATCTTAAAACTCCTAAGAGAAAATATAGGCAGTAAATTCTTGGACATTGGCTTTAGCAATATTTATCTGGATCTATCTCCTCAAGCAAGGGAAACAAAGGCGAAGTAAACAACGGGGACTATCTCAAATTAAAAAGCTTTTGCACAGCAGAGGAAACCATCAACAAGATGAAAAGGCAACTCACAGAATGGGAGAGGATATTTGCAAATGATACATCTGATGAGGGGTTAATATCCAAAATATATAAAGAACTAATATAAATCAATATCAAAAAACCCCAATCTGATTAAAAAATGGGCAGAGGACCTGAATAGACATTTTTCCAAAGAAGACATACAGATGGCCAAAGACACATGCTTAACATCACACTAATCATCAAGAAAACACAAAACCAGCACCTCACACTAGTCAAAATGGGTACTATCCAAAAGTATATAAACAATATAACAATTGGTGAGGGTGTGGAGTAAAGGCAACCCTCCTGCACTGTTGGTGGGAGTGTAAATTTGTTTAGCTATGATGAAAAACAGTACTGAGTTTCCTAAAAAAAAAATTAAACATAGAAATACGATATGACCCAGTAATTCCACTTCTGGGTATTTTCTGAAGAATACAAATAAACACTAATTCAAAATATATATCCATCCCTATGTTTATTACGCCATTATTTGTAGTAGCCACGTTATGGAAACAACCTAAGTGTCCATTGAAAGATGAACGGGTGAGGAAGTTGTGGTATATACATACAAAGGGGTAGTACTCAGCCATGAAAAAGAATGAAATCTTGATATTTACAACGTGGATGGAACTAGAGGGTATTATGCTAAGTGAAATAAGTCAGACAGAGAAAGACAAGTGCCTTATGATTTCACTTATATGCAGAATCTAAAAAGCAAAATAAACAAAGCAAAACAAAACAAAAAAACCAGAAAGAGATTCATAAATACAGAGAACATGGTGGTTGTCAGAAGGGAGAGGGGCAGGGGGAATGGGTGAAATAGGTGAAGGGGATTAAGATATACAAACTTCTGGTTAAAATAAATAATTCACTGGGATGAAAAGTATAACATAAGGAATATAGAAAATAATGTAATAACTTTGATAATAGAAGGTAACTACAGTATGGTGAGCATTTTATAATGTATATAATTATTGAATCACTATGTTGTGCACCTGAAATTAATATAATATTGCATGTGAACTATACTTTAATTGAAAAAATAAAGAAAATCTACAATTAAAATAAATAAACAAATGAAAATAAAATGAAAAAACAAACAAAAATCCAAGCTCATGGTTACAGAGAACATATTGGTGATTGCCAGAGGCAAGGGTTGGGGGTAGGGACAAATGAGTGGGGGTGGGGGGGTAAAAAAGAACTCTTTCTCCTTTGGTTGCAGTCCTGTGGGATCTAAGAGTGTAAGCCCCACTGGTCATTAGAGTCAGGTGATGTAGAGGTGTCCCCTTGGCAGCAGATGCAAAAATCAGGGTGTTAGAGGAGATTGTAAGTTTCCTTCTGGGAGATACTGGTGAGCTGGAGCAAGGCAGAGGTTCCCCTAGTTGTTTGCTAACCCAGAAGCCTGCCCACCAGGCTGGAGCTCCTAGACAAGCCAATAGGCCTCTTTCACAGAAAGACTGGGGTTGTGTTTCTGCCTGCTTGTGTGCAGTGCCCTTGGAGTGGTAGTCTGCCCAAAACTCTGGTTGTTACCATCCCATGGCACCTAGGATCAGAAACTCCCTCCGGCCTCCAGAGTCAGGTGATCGAGAGGTGTCTCCTAAGCAGTAGCTGCAAAGACCAGGGCACCAGACTCATGTAAAAGCTCCAGCTGTGGAGATCCTGGAGCTCTGGAGATGGCCGAGGGAGAGTAAGGATGGCGCCCGCCAGAACAAGGCAGAGGGAGAGAACGCAGATGGTGTCCGCCAGAGAGCAGGCCCCTAGACGTGCGCCTAATCAGATGCCTGCCTCTCAGGCCGACACGTTAAAGTTAGCAAAGAAGCCCCATTCACAGAAAGTCCGGGTGCCTCTTGGTCAACTGACTCTGTGCTGAGCCCTGGGGTTGGTGCGTCTATGTGAGCCCTTTAAGAGCCATTTCTTAGTTTGGTCTAGACTTGTGAGTTTTATGGACATGAGCCTCATTGGTTTTCAAAACTAGATGTATAGGGGGCTTGTCTCTCAGGATTAGGTCATAAAAATTGGGGTACCCAATGTGAGGTTCAAAACCTTTGCTTCTTGGGGAGAAGCTCCAGGTTTTGAGTTTCCTCCCTGGTCACTGTGCCAGGGATGGAGTTTATGGTAAGATTGTGCCACAGACTCTCCTACCTGCTTTGATGTGGGCCTTCTCTTACTGGCCCTACGTGTAGGAGTCACTCAGCCAGGTTTGGTTGTTTTGTTTGTTTTTTCCGGAAGTTCTTTAATATGTAGCTGTAGATTTGGTGTGTCCTTGGAAACAGGTGAGTTCAGGAGCTTCCTAAGTTGCCATCTTGAACCAGACCTGGTAAATTTTATGTTATATGTGTTTTATTACAAAAAAATTTGGAGATAAAGGTAGTGACTGCAAAGGAAGGGACAAGGTTCTATCTTATTCCCAGTAAACCTACAAGTGTCCTGAATGGGATCTGGGGGCTGCCAAGCTGTGAAGAGCCAGCACACAGCTAAGGCCAGTTAACGACTAACATATAGCTGCCAGTGGGTCCCCACAAGAGGAACGGGGACATGAATGCCAGGACAGCATGCTGAGGGCTTGCGGGTGCCTTTATGGGGGCAGTCCCACAGTTTTGGCTCTTGCTTTGGAATAAGTGCAGTAGAGAGATAGCATGTTTGGAGACAATGTGTGACAACCTCTTATGACAGCCAATGAAGTAGAAGTTGATAGTATCTAATGCTAATGAAACTTCTTAATAATAAAAATGCCCTGAAGCACGTGTACTGTCTTCTATTGTGCAATTCTAGGGTACCCTCGGCTAGGCCTGATATTCCTTTTTATTTTTTAATGTTGAAATAAAACTTTGATAAGGATTCTTATTACACTGGATACAATAAAATAGCCCATGACCTTAAGACATTCCAGGAGAGAGAAAAATAAAAGGGAAATTCAGTTGAAGTACACAACTATCACCTTGAATGACAAAAAAACAAATTTCGATCGGGAAGTTAATCTAATAAGAAAAAAACAGTAGACAAAACAAACTAACCTCCCCACGGCCATCAGTGAAAATATTGCATTTATCATATTGGAGAGAAAGAAAAATGAGGACTCTCAACATAAACACTAGAGGGATGAAAATAAGAACCAGATTATACCTTCAAATAAAGAAACTTTTCCAGTGAAGCATATTTATGCTGGTTTATGCAATCAGTAAAGATTTAATCATATATACTTCAAGCCCCACAATGTTCTAGGCATAGAGAGCACAGTTACAAACAAAACAAACGAAATTTCTGCTATCAGGGATTTTAAATTCTTGGAGAGAGTGGGTGGAAACAGATCATATATGCTGTCTAGAAAAAACCTATTCTACAGATAAAAGCAAAGTAGGTAGGTTAAATGTAAATGATTAAAAAAGATATACAATGCAAACACCCTAGCTGTATTGGCAACATTGGTATAAAAAATATACTTCAGAACATGGAATATTAGCAAAGATAAAGAGGGATATTTCATTACGATAAAGTGGCAGAAGACATAACAATGTTAAGATATCTGCACCTAGCAATAGAGTTTTAAAATACATGTAGCAAACAGTGAAAGAACTAAAAGGAGAAACAAATTCACTATTATAGTTGTAATACATATCCCAGGTACTGAAAGGAAAAGTACATAGAAAATCAGTAAGAGTATAGAAGTCTTGCACAACACCATCAATCAAACTGACTTAACTGGGATTTACAGAATACTCCATCCAGCAAGACGGAATATACATTCTTTCCAATGGCACATTGACATTCACCGCTCTAGATCATATTGTAGCCGCAATGCAAACTCTGAGAAATTTAAAACAATTGAAATTACACAAATTATGTTTCAAAGCATAATGGAGTTAAACAGAAAGATATTTAGACAATCTTTAAAATATTTAGAAATTGAAGAACACATTTATAAATAGCCCATGAGTCAAAAAAGAAATAAGGGAATTTAAAGAATATTTAGAACTGAATGAAACTAAAAACACAAAATATCAGAATTTGTCGAACACAGCCAAAGATGTAGTTAGAGGGAAATTTAGAGCATTAAGACGAAAGATCTCAAATCAATGATCTAGGCTTCTTTTTTAAGAAATTAGAAAAAGAGAAGCAAATTATTTTTTTAAAGTTTTGTTTATTTAAGTAATCTCTATACCCTGCGTGGGGCTTGAACTCACGGCCCTGAGATCACGAGTCACATGCTCTTCTGATTGAGCCAGCCAGGTGCCCCAAGTAAAGCAAATTAAATCCAAATTATGCAGAAAGAAGGAAATGAAGAGCAAACTTCAATAAAAATGAAAATAGAGAATCAATGGAGATAGCCAAAGAAAGAAAAGTTGGTTCTGTGAGAAGAGCAACTAAAATGGATAAATTTCTAACTAAACTGACTAGAGGAAAAAAGAGAACAAGCAAACTACCAATAGCAGGAATGAGAAAGGTGATATATTTAGCGAGTCTACAATTATTAAACAGACCAAAAAAATACTATAAACTTTATGCTCCAAAATTTGACAATTAGGACAGGGCTCAGCATGTTATGGTTTCTGGGCTACATTAGCCCATGAGCTAAGAATGGTTGTTACATTTTTTTAAACTATGTATTTTTTTTCCAATGTAAAATTCCATGATTCATTACTTGCGTGTAACACCCAGTGCACCATGCACTACGTGCCCTCCTTAATACCCATCACCAGCCTATCCCATTCCCCCACCCCCGAAGCCCTCAGTTTGTTTCCCAGAGTCCACAGTCTCTCACGGTTCATTCCCCCTTCTGTTTAACCCCCTTTCTTGTTCCCCTTCTTCTCCTACCGATCTTCCTACTTCTTATGTTCCATAAATGAGTGAAACCATATGATAATTGTCTTTCTCTGCTTGACTTATTTCGCTTAGCATTATCTCCTCCAGTCCTGTCCATGTTGCAGCAAATGTTGAGAAATCATTCTTTTTGATGGCTGAGTAATATTCCATTGTAGATATGGACCACATCTTCTTCTTCTTTTTTTTTTTTAATGTTTTTTTATTATATTATGTTAGTCACCATACAGTACATGCCTGGTTTCTGATGTAAAGTTCGATGATTCATTAGTTGCGTATAACACCCAGTGCACCATGCAATACGTGCCCTCCTTACTACCCATCACCAGCCTATCTCATTCCCCCACCCCCTCCCCTCTGAAGCCCTCAGTTTGTTTCTCAGAGTCCATAGTCTCTCATGCTTCATTTCCCCTTCTGATTACCCCCCCTTCTTTATCCCTTTCTTCCCTTACCGATCTTCCTAGCTCTTATGTTCCATAGATGAGAGAAATCATATGATACTTGTCTTTCTCTGTTTGACTTATTTCACTTAGCATTATTTCCTCCAGTCCCGTCCATGTTGCAGCAAATGTTGAGAAATGGTTCTTTTTGATAGCTGAATAATATTCCATTGTGTATATGGACCACATCTTCTTAATCCAGTCATCTGTTGAAGGGCATCTCGTTTCCTTCCACGATTTAGCTATTGTGGACAATGCTGCTATGAACATTGGGGTGCATATGGCCCTTCTCTTCACTATGTCTGTATCTTCAGGGTAAATACCCAGTAGTGCAATTGCCAGATTATAGGGTAGCTCAATTTTTAACTTTTTAAGGAACCTCCACACTGTTCTCCAAAGTGGTTGTACCACTTGCATTCCCACCAGCAATTTAGGAGGGATCCCCTTTCTTCACATCCTCTCCAACATTTGTTGTTTCCTGCCTTGTCCATTTTTGCTATTCTAACTGGTGTAAGGTGGTATCTCAAGGTGGTTTTGATTTGAATTTCCCTGATGGCTAATGATGTTGAACATTTTTTCATGTGTCTGTTAGCCATTTGTAGGTCTTCATTGAAAAAGTGTCTGTTCATATCTTCTGCCCATTTTTTGATTTGTTTATTTGTTTCTTGTCTATTGAGTTTGAGAAGTTCTTTGTAGATCTTGGATACCAGTCTTTTATCTGTAGTGTCATTTGCAAATATCTTCTCCCATTCCGTGGGCTGCCTCTTAGTTTTTTTGACTGTTTCCTTGGCTGTGCAGAAGCTTTTCATCTTGATGAAGTCCCACAAGTTCATTTTATCTTTTGTTTCTCTTGCCTTTGGAGATGTGTCATGAAAAAAGTTGCTGTGGCCGATGTCAAAGAGGTTGCAGCCTATGTTCTTCTCTAGGATTTTGATGGATTCCTGTCTCACATCGAGGTCTTTCATCCATTTGGAGTTTATCTTTGTGTATGGTGTAAGAGAGTGGTCAAGTTTCATTCTTTTGCATGTAGCTGTCCAATGTTCCCAGCACAATTTATTGAAGAGATTGTCTTTTTTCCACTGGATGTTTTTTCTGCTTTATCAAAGATTAGTTGCCCAAAGAGCCGAGGGTCCATTTCTGGGTTCTCTATTCTGTTCCATTGGTCTATGTGTCTGTTTTTGTGCCAGTACCATGCTGTCTTTGTGATCACAGCTTTGTCGTATAGCTTGAAATCTGGCAACGTGATGCCCCCAGCTTTGTTTTGCCTTATCAACAATTCCTTGGCGATTCGGGGTCTTTTCTGGTTCCACACAAATTTAAGGGCTGTTTGTTCCAGTTCTTTGAAAAATGTCATTGGTATTTTGATTGGGATGGCATTGAACGTGTAGATTGCTCTGGGTAGCATAGACATTTTAACTATGTTTATTCTTCCAATCCAGGAGCATAGAATATTTTTCCATCATTTTGTGTCTTCTTCAATGTCTTTCAAGAGTGATTTGTAGTTTCTAGAATATAGGTCCTTTACGTCTCTGGTTAAGTTAATTTCGAGACAATGTATGATTTTTGGAGCTATTGTAAATGGAGTGGGTTCCCAAATTTCTCTTTCTTCAGTCTCATTGTTCGTGTATAGAAATGCAACTGATTTCTGAGCATTGACTTTGTATCCCGCCACACTACTGAATTGCTCTATAAGTTCTCGTAGTTTGGAGGTGGAGTCTTTTGGGTTTTCCATATAGAGTGTCACGTCAGCTGTGAAGAGAGAGAGTTTGACTTTTCTTTGCTGATTTGAATACCTTTTATCCCTTTTTGTTGTCTGATTGCTGTTGCAAGGACTTCTAGTACTATGTTGAATAATAATGGGGAGAGTGGGCATCCTTGTGGTGTTCCTGATCTTAAGGGAAAGGCTTCCAGCTTTTCCCCATTGAGAATAATATTTGCTGTAGGCTTTTCATAGATGGTTTTTATGAAATTGAGGAATGTACCCTCTATCCCTACACTCTGAAGGGTTTTAATCAGGAAAGGATGCTGTATTTTGGCAAATGCTTTTTCTGCATCTATTGAGAGGGTCATATGGTTCTTGACTCTTTTCTTGTTGATATGATCTGTCACACTGATCGATTTGTGAATGTTGAACCACTCTTGCATCCCAGGGATGAATCCCACTTGGTCTTGATGGATAATCCTTTTAATGTACTTTTGGATTGTATTACCTAGGATCTTGTTGAGAATTTCACGTCCATATTCATCAGGGATATATGTCTGTAATTCTCCTTTTTGATGGGGTCTTTGCCTGGTTTGGGGATCAAGGTAATAGTGGCCTCATAGAATGAGTTTGGTAGTTTTCCTTCTGTTTCTATTTTTTGAAACAGCTTCAGGAGAATAGGTATTCTTTCTTCTTTGAATGTTTGATAGAATTCCCTGGGGAATCTGTCAGGTCCTGGACTCTTGTTTTTCGGGAGGTTTTTGATCACCTCTTCAATCTCTTCATAATTAATTGGTCTGTTTAAATAATCAATTTCTTCCTGTTTTGCTCTTGGTAGTTTATAGGTTTTCAGGAAGGCATCCATTTCTTCCAGGCTGTTTAATTTATTGGCATAAAGCTGTAGATAAAAGTTTCTAATGATCCTTCCTATTGCATTGGTGTTGGTCGTGATCTCTCCCCTTTCATTCTTAATTTTATAAATTGGGGCCCTTTCTCTATTCTTTTGAATAAGTCTGGCCAGTGGCTTATCGATCTCATTTATTCTTTCAAAGAACCAGCTTCTAGTACTGTTGATCTGCTCTACTGTGCTCCTGGTTTCTAATTCATTGATTTGTGCTCTAATCTTGATCAACTGCCTTCTCGTACGTGGGTTAGGCCTGTTCTTCTGTTCCAGCTCCAGCTTCTTGAGGTGAGAATATAAAAACTGTATTTTAGATTTTTCTATTCTTTTGAGTGAGGCTTGGATGGCTATGTATTTTCCCCTCAGGACTGCCTTTGCAGTGTCCCATAGGTTTTGGACCATTGTGTTTTCATTCTCGTTGGTCTCCATAAATTGTTTAAATTGATTTTTGATTTCCTGGTTTATCGAATCATTCTTTTTTTTATGTAAATTCAATGATTCATTAGTTGCGTATAACACCCAGTGCACCATGCAATACGTGCCCTCCTTACTACCCATCACCAGCCTATCCCATTCCCCCACCCCCTCCCCTCTGAAGCCCTCAGTTTGTTTCTCAGAGTCCATAGTCTCTCATGCTTCATTTCCCCTTCTGATTACCCCCCTTTCTTTATCCCTTTCTTCTCCTACCGATCTTCCTAGTTCTTATGTTCCATAGATGAGAGAAACGATATAATTGTCTTTCTCTGCTTGACTTATTTCACTTAGCATTATCTCCTCCAGTCCCATCCATGTTGCAGCAAATGTTGAGAAATGGTTCTTTTTGATAGCCAAATAATATTCTATTGTGGATATGGACCACATCTTCTTAATCCAGTCATCTGTTGAAGGGCATCTTGGCTCCTTCCATGATTTACCTATTGTGGACAGAGCTGCTATGAACATTGGGGTGCATATGGCTCTTCCCTTCACTACGTCTGTATCTTTGGGGTAAATACCCAGTAGTGCAATTGCTGGATTATAGGGTAGCTCAATTTTTAACTTTTTAAGGGACCTCCACACTGTTTTCCAGAGTGGCCGTACCATCTTGCATTCCCACCAACAATGTAGGAGGCATCCCCTTTCTCCACATCCTCTCCAACAATTGTTGTTTCTTGCCTTGTCTATTTTTGCCATTCTAACTGGTGTAAGGTGGTATCTCAGTGTGATTTTGATTTGAATTTCCTTGATGGCTAATGATTTTGAACATTTTTTCATGTGTCTGTTAGCCATTTGTATGTCTTCATTGGAAAAGTGTCTGTTCATATCTTCTGCCCATTTAATTTATTATTTGTTTATTGGTTTCCCCTGTACTGAGTTTGAGAAGTTCTTTGTAGATCTTGGATACCAGTCTTTTATCTGTAGTATCATTTGCAAATATATTCTCCCATTCCATGGCTGCCTCTTAGTTTTCTTGACTGTTTCCTTGGCTGTGCAGAAGTTTTTATCTTGATGAAGTCCCACAAGTTCATTTTTTCTTTTGTTTCCTTGCCTTTGGAGATATGTCATGAAAAGTTTGCTGTGGCTGATGTCGTAGAGGTTGCTGCCTATGTTCTCCTCTAGGATTTTGATGGATTCCTGTCTCAAATCGAGGTCTTTCATCCATTTAGAGTTTATCTTTGTGTATGGTGTTAGGGAGTGGCCAAGTTTCATTCTTTTGCATGTAGCTGTCCAATTTTCCCAGCACCATTTATTGAAGAGACTGTCTTTTTTCACTGGATGTTTTTTCCTGCTTTGTCAAAAATTAGTTGCCCAAATAGCCGAGGGTCCATTTCTGGATTCTCTATTCTGTTCTGTTGGTCTATGTGTCTGTTTTTGTGCCAGTACCATGCTGTCTTTGTGATCACAGCTTTGTAGTACAGCTTGAAATCTGGCATTGTGATGCCCCCAGCTTTGTTTTTCCTTTTCAACAGTTCCTTGGCGATTTGGGGTCTTTTTTGGTTCCACACAAATTTAAGGACTATTTGTTCCAGTTCTTTGAAAAATGTCATTGGTATTTTGATCGGGATAGCATTGAAAGTGTAGATTGCTCTGGGTAGCATGGGCATTTTAACTATGTTAATTCTTCCGATCCATGAGCATGGAATATTTTTCCATCTTTTTGTATCTTCTTCAATGTCTTTCAAGAGTGATTTGTAGTTTCTAGAATATAGATCCTTTACGTCTCCGGTTAAGTTAATTCCAAGGTAATGTATGGTTTTTGGTGCTATTGTAAATGGGATGGATTCCGTAATTTCTCTTTCTTCAGTCTCATTATTTATTGAATCATTCTTGAGCAGGATGGTTCTTAGTCTCCAAGTGTTTGGTTTCTTCCAAAATTTTCCTTGTGGTTGAGTTCCAATTTCAAAGCATTGTGGTCTGAGAATATGCAGGGAATAATTTCAGACTTTTGGTATTGGTTGAGACTTGTTTAGTGACCCAGAACATGGTCTATTCTTGAGAATGTTCCATGGGCATTAGAATAGAATGAGTATTCTTTGGTTCTGGGGTGCAGTGTTCTATATATATCTATGAGGTCCAACTGGTCGAGTATGGCATTCAAAGCTCTTGTTTCTTTGTTGATTTTCTGCTTAGGTGATCTGTCTATTTCCGATAGTGGAGTGTTGAGGTTCCCTACTATTAACATATTTTTATCTGTATGTCTCTTTATTCTGGTTAAGAGTTGGCTTGTGTATCTTGCTGCTCCCCTGTTGGGGACATATATATTTATAATTGTCATATCCACTTGTTGGATACATCCTTTAAGAATAATATAGTACCCTTCTGTATCTCTAACTATAGTCTTTAGTTTAAAATCCAATCTGTCTGATATGAGAATTGCTACCCCAGCTTTCTTTTGAGGTCCATTGTCATGAAAGATGGTATTCCATCCCTTTACTTTCAGTCTGGATGTATTTTTAGGTTCAAAATGAGTCTCTTGTAGACAGCAAATGGATGGGTCATGTCTTTTTATCAAATCTGCAACCCTGTGGCGTTATGGGAGCATTTAGGCCATTGACATTGAGACTGATTATTGAGAGATATGATTTTAATGATGCCATGTTGCCTGTTAAGTCTTTGTTTCTATAGATTGTGACTTTCTGCTCTGTGTCACTCTTGGGGCCTTTTTACTTTTATAGAATCCCCCTTAATATCTCCTGTAGGGCTGGTTTCGTGGTTACAAAATTGGTCAATGACTGGCGATTCTGGAAAGTCTTTATCTCTCCATCAATTCTGAATGACAGCCTTGCTGGATAAAGGATCCTTGGCTGCATGTTTTTCTCTGAAAGAGCTTTAAAAATGCCCCCCCAACCCTTTCTCTCATTCCAGGTCTGTGTAGACAGGTCTGACATAATTCTGATACCTTTGCCTTGGTACGTGAGAAATTTCTTTGCCCTGGCCGCTTTCAATACTGTATCCTTGGATCTAATATTTGCGAATTGCTCTATGATGTGATGTGGTGTAGGTTTGTTGTGGATGAGCTTGGGAGGGGCCTCTTTGCCTCTTGGACACGAAAGCTTGTTTCCTTTGCTAGATTAGGGAAGTTTTCAGCTACAATTTGTTCAAATATCTCTTCTAGACCTCTGTTTTTCTCCACCACCTCGGGGATGTTGATGATTCTGACATTGGAATGTTTCATTGAGTCAGTAATCTCCCGTAACCTACATTCTTGAGATTGGATTTTTTTTTAAAAGATATTTATTTATTTATTAGACAGAGACAGCCAGCGAGAGAGGGAACACAAGCAGGGGGAGTGGGAGAGGAAGAAGCAGGCTTCTAGTGGAAGAGCCTGATGTGGGGCTCGATCCGGGAATGCCAGGATCACGCCCTCAGCCGAAGGCAGAGGCTTAATGACTGCGCCACCTAGGTGCCTCGACATTGGATTTTTTTGAGCCAAGTTTCTATTTTAGCTTTCCCTTCTACTAACTCATCCTCCAATTCGCTGATACGTTCTTCTGCCTCATTCACCCTGGCCATCAGAGCCTCTAGTTTTGACTGCATTTCATTCAGGGCATTTTTAATTTCTACCAGATTCGCTCTCATTTCTGCTCTTAGAGATTCTATATTCTCATTAACATTTTCGTTAATATTTTTTTCAAGTCTACACATCATCTTGACCATTGTTACTCTGAACTCCATTTCTGATAATTTGGTTATATCCATATCCATCAGTTCTGTGGCAGAGGCCACAGACTCATTGTCTTTTCTTTGTTGGGGGGGATCTCTCCTTCTCGTCATTCTGATGAGGAGAGGTTGCGGGGTTGTCCAGAGCCCAAATTATTGACCAGGACCCAGGCAGTGTGCACTTGTTTTATAGGGACCTTAGGGATGTGGGCTTCTTGATTTTTCAGTGTGCCTTCTGGGGGAGGAGCCTGCCGCGCGATACTCAGGCAACCCTGTTTGGGTAGAGTCTCCGTATCCCCTGCGAGGGGGGATGGGGATGGGCACACTGTGAGCTGGTATTTCCAGGCTTTTGTTCTCTGGCAGCTTTCCCTGGCAGTTTGCTGTGTCTCTTCTGAGAGTCAGAGCAGCAGTGGCCAAATCTCAGCCTCTGTCTCAGAACAGAGGGATCGCGGACCGTTCTCCACTGATGTTCTGGTCACTTTAACTCTGTTTCTGTCGGTGCTGCTAAAAACCCTGCAGTGTCCAGCGTTGTGCGCCCCACAGCTGGTGTCCCAGCCCTCACTTCCGGGGCCAGCGCGTCTCTGTCCTTTGTGTTTCTAACACTGCTAGCCGCCCCGGTTCCCGCGTGTGCGCTCCCGAGCTCTCTGTTTCAGTGTGGTTCGCACGCACTCCAGAGCTCTGGTTTTCAGTCTGGTTGCACGTGCTTTCCCAGGCTCACGGTTTCAGTCTGTTTTCTCGGCGGGTGTCGGGTGTCGGTTCGCAAGTCTGGCCCGCTCCCCAGTGCAGGTGGCTACCGCTTCCCAGTGCCCGAGTTTGGCGGCTCCCTCCCCCTTCTGTTTATCTTCCGATATCCGTGTGTGGCTTCATGGCTCCCCGCTTCGTACCTCAATATTCAGTGCTGGAGATGTTCATCTGGAGAGATCCAGATGTATCTTCCTGCATCTCAGGCTGATTCCGTGGGTTTTCAGGATGGTCTGGCACATATCGAGCTCGACTCAGGGGACCAGCTGAAAAAGGGGACTCCTACTCCTCCGCCATCTTAACTCCTCCCTCAGTTTTTACATTTTAAAAAAGTTTGTTAAAAGAAAAAAAAAAGGAGGAGGAGGAAGGAAAGAGGAGGAAAGGAAGAAGAAAAGAATATGTGACAGAGAATATATATGACCTGCAAAGGCTTTAATATTTACTATTTGGTCTGACACCTGACTTAGATGAAATAGACACGTTCTTTGAAAGACTCAAATTACCAGTGATTGCACAAGAAGAAATAGATAGCCCCGATAGTCTACATGTATTAGGACAGGTTTGTGGTAGGTAGGTGTGTGAGATTAAGTGAGGGTACCAAATTTGAATAGGTACTTACTTTTGGGATCTCCCTAATTAAAGAAAGTGAATGCTTCTTAAGTGTTGAGCCACTCTGAAAACCGTTTGTCGATTTCCTATAGAGTAAATATATATTTACAACATTATCCTGTAATATTACTCCTATGTATTTACCCACAAGAAGTGAAAACAAATGCTCATACTAAATATATATATGAGTGTTAATCATAGCTCTATTCATAATTACCAAAACAACCCAAATGTTAAAAAACTGGTGAATGGACAAATTGTGTTACATCTATTCAATGGAATACTACTGAGTGATAAAAAGGAATGCACTACTGTTCCATGCCAAGTGTATGAATCTTAAGCGAAAGAAGTCAGACGCTTTCTGCATACTGAATGATTTCATTTTTGTAATGTTCTGATAATAGCAAAATTACAAGGATAGAAACACAGAGCTGTAGTTGCCAGGGGCTGGGATAGTGGGAGCGATATGATTACAAAGGGGCAAGAGAGAATTTTGAGGGGTGATGAAATCATCCTATATTGGGATCATAGTGGTCATTACACAACTGAATATACTCATCTAAATACAGAATTATTTATTAAAAAGGGTTAATTCTGCTATATAAAAATTATAGCAATTCAAAGAAAGAAAAAATGAGTGAGGAAGTTTTTATGAACATGTAGAGAATTTCTAGGGTATGTTTTTAAGTGAAAAAAAAAAGCACAAAGTACAAAAGAATATCTAAAATATGTTAATTCTTGGATAAAAGAAAGGAAAAGAAGAAAATAAGTAAGAATATAGAAGATTGGAATAACACTAGTAACCAAATGATTCAATTGACATTTTAGAGTATTCTGTCCAACATGAGCAGAATAGGCATTCAAGTAAACCCAGAACATTCACTGTGATAAACCATATCGTCTGTGAAATATTTAAGTCATAAAAATTAATAATTTGAATCATAGGAAGTATGTTTTCTGAGTATAACAGAATTAAATTAGAAATCAATATCAGAAAGATATGTGGAAAATCCCCAAATATTTGGAAATTAAATTAGTGAAGGAATTTCAGGGAAGTAATGCCAAATGCATTTCCAAATGTATGTACTAGTGGTCAGCTAAAGTTTCCAGGCCAGAAGGTGCTGCTTGCATGTACAATTTCTTTGTTAAAACAAAATCTCCCAAAGTAAAAAAATTATGCACAGAAAAAAAGTGTAGAAGGAAACACATGGAAATTTAGAAATGAATTTGTTTGGACGATAAAGGTATAGGTGAATTTTTCTACATCTGAGTTTTTCAATTTTTTTAAGCTAACAAGTTGTATTTTTTAGTATTGAAAAGCATTACACACAAAAGTCTGAGGTAATCCAAGAACTTGTTAGCAGCTCCCAGCTGGAGAGTTACCTCCTCCAAGAAGCCTTCCTCAGCTTTCCTAGCTGGCTTCATGCCCTTTCTCTGCATACCACCATGACTCAGGGTGGCTCTGTCTTAGTCTTTCACCTGTTTTATAATCATCTGTGTCTGTGTCTCTCTCCTCACGGTCTGGGCTCCTTGAGGGCGAAGGTTGCTTCTGGGCACAGAGTGAGCATTAGTTTATCGGATGAATGAAAGAATGTTAAATATGTCATTTAACATTAGATATAACATCTATATTTCATATACCATAGATTAGGTTGGATTACCATCCCTTCTACATCAGGAAACAGGTATGTGTGGGGTATTCTGTGAGACTGGTCTTTGGAATGGAACCAGAGGTGCGCCGTGGGAAGTTCATCACAGAGGCCAGACACTATGTCAAAACCAAGCTTAACTTATTCCATAACAACCAGCCAGCAACTAGTTTAATATCAAAACAAGGGATATTGGAGGCTTGAGCCACGGACATTAATAAGTTATAGAGGTTTCCTACAAAGTTGATACAAGATGGCCTGGGGCCTAAAGGAAGATTCTTTGGGTACTACATAAAGAACTGCCTTTCCCATTTGGGACACCAGGGCCCTAACTGTGCCTAAGGCGGAGCACAGAGGAAGTTCAGCCCAGGTTGATGCCCCTGAACGTGCAACTGGGGTCCATGCTAAGAAAGATGAGTGCGAGTTCTGGAGGGGAAGAATAGGGAATGGAAAATAACTCACATGGTTGGAAGCCCTTCCATGGCCCTCTCGCCAATGTACTGCTGCATTATTTTAATTCTGTGTGGCCAGAGCTGTGCTCCATCACAGGAGACCCACAAACTGCACATCACCAGCACAGCACGGAGCTCAGCAACAGTGACCCTGGGCGAAACTGTGGCTGGATGCCAACTCCACACTGCAGATTCGCTGTGTGTCACCCTCAGGTTTTCCTTTTCACATCTAACAGAGAACAAGTAAAGACTGGCAGGGATCTGTCTCTTCCTTATCTTTAGTACTCTTCTGGGTTTACACCTGAGTCCTGTGTGCTATTGTGTGCACCCAGATTTATGTAGATATGTTAAAATACCATCTGGAAAAGCAAATGGCTCTTTGAAGTCTGTGGAGAAGGCACCAGATGGAAGCTTATAAGGCTCTTGCTCCCAAAAGCCCTGCATCTAAGACATCTTTAAGTATGATTTTTAAAAATATTTCGGCAATCCTAGGCTTTGCTATTGATAAAATGTACATGTGTAAGCATGCATCTGTTAATGTGGTGTGCAGAATAACGGCCCCCAGAGCTGGTCATGCTCTAATCCTTGGAATCTGTAAATGTTACAAGGCAAAAGTGACTTTGTTGATGGAATTAAAGGTATGGACGTTGAGGGGCGCCTGGGTTGCACAGTGGTTAAGCATCTGCCTTTGGCTCAGGGCGTGATCCCGGCATTATGGGATCGAGCCCCACATCAGGCTCCTCCCTGTGAGCCTGCTTCTTCCTCTCCCACTCCCCCTGCTTGTGTTCCCTCTTTCACTGGCTATCTCTATCTCTGTCGAATAAATAAATAAAATCTTAAAAAAAAAAAGGTATGGACGTTGAGACAGAGAGATTATCCAAATGGACACGATCTAATCACATGAGTCTTTAAAGTGGCAAACCTTTCTAATTGCAGTGGGAGGGACAGAGCAACTGAAGAATCAAAGAATGGGGAGGTCTGAGCTGTAGAGGGCTACGTGCATTGACCGGAGAGAAGCCTCTAGTGGCTAGGGGCAGCCTGAGAGGGCAGCCAGCAAGGAAATTGGACCTGTTGGACCCGAGTCCAACAGCCACAGGGAATTGAATTCTGCCAAAGCCTGAATGAGCAAAGAAGTGGGTGGGTGCTTCCCTGTAGCCTCCAGAGAGGAATGCAGCTCTCCCAGCACCTTGGTTTTAGCCAGCAAGATCCATGTTGGATTTCTGATCCCCAGAACTGTAACATAATAAATTTATGTTGTTTTAAGTTTGTGGCAGTTTGTTCTATCAGCAATAGAAAACTAATACAGGCAAGAAATCATATGCTGCATGTATTTAAAAGGCAAAAGCTTGTGAACCAGTGTTTTCAAATCTGTGGACCACAACCCATTAACCTGTAACAAGTGTTAACTTTTTTGAGGTGTCTTTATTGTCCCTCAGTAAAAAAAAGAAAAAGAACAGAAAATATCGCAGTTCATTTCACAGATTCTTAGCCCAAAACTGTACCCATTGTGACAAATATTGACACCAATTGTGACAAATTAGTGAGGGAGACAGTACAAGGGATGTAGTAGGTGGCTACAAGTCTCGTTTCCAGCTCTCGTTTACGGATGTCACTTGATTCAGTAGTAAATGACAATTGTTTTACCTTTATCAAAATGGGGGAGGTGGATTTGTAGAATTTAATAGTAAAATTTACATTTTACATTTACAATTTAAAAATTACAAAAAAAAATAATTTACAGCTGTGAAATGCAGGGGAATTTTACCTGCAGTTAGTAAGTATGAGATTTCCTAGAGCTAATCTATGAACATTCACATAAGTTTCAACCAGGTATGTGCATAGTAACTTTGTCCTTGAGGGTTCTGGGATGGAATAATTTTGTGAACAGGCATTAAACTAAGTTATTTCTAATTTTTAGTTTTTGTATTGTTTACTTTCTCCCCCTGGGTTGTGTGTGTGTGTGTGTGTATATATATATATATATATATATATATATATATATATATGAATAGAATAATATTTGATATGAACTTTGTAATGGTTTTACATGATTGAATGTGCAGGTGTAAAGGATTGTTCCACGAAATATTTTTTTCAGTTTTGTAGCTGAGCTTATCAGCGCTAGGTCATGATGTGAAATGTGCAGTCTAAGCACTGTTCTATATTGGTTCATTAGAATGCAGTTGCTATGGATAAACCTTATATCATGATCGAACAATCTGTACCATTGGGATTTTTTGTTGTTGTTGTTAAAAGACTGCTAACAAAGACAAAATATTAACAAAAAAAGAATTCCCAGTGAGTAGAGGTTTTGTTTTCAAGGTATCTTTGAGATATAAGCCTTAGGCTAGCATGTGGGGTAGAGATTCCTCAGAAACTGCATAAAACAATCATGGAACTTCTCCCTTTCAAACCTCTATTTCTGATCAGACTAACAAGGATTCAATTTCTAGTTTCTGTCTTTACTCCCAGCAAGGATCCCTTGCCCATCCAACTTCAGATCCGCCTGGGCTGGTGTACCCAAGGTCACTCTCTGTGCATGGGCACAGGGCCACACTTCTTTGTGGCTTTGGGCTGTGTAACAAATTACACCAAAACACATAAAAAAAAAAAAGAAAAGAAACATTGTTTCACATAGTTTCTGTAAGTCAGGAATTAGAGAATGCCTTAACAGGGTGATTTTGGCTTAGGGTCTTTCACCAGGGTCAGAGTTAAGATATGGGCAAGGATTTCAGTCATTTGACAACAGGGGGATTCAGTTCCAAGAGGATGCAAGGCTGATATTGGCTGTTGGTTACAGGCCTCATTTCCTGCTTACACAGATGTCTCCTTGGGGCTGCTTGAGTCTCAACATCAATGTGGCAGTTGGTTTATCCCACGGAGAGTGATGCAAGAGAAAGCAAGATGGAAATTGCAATGTCTTTTATGACTTAATCTCAGAAGACATACTCCATAATTTCCACACTACCCTACAGTAATTCAGGTCATCCGTGTTCGCTATGGGAGGAGACCGCAGAGGGTGTACATACCAGGAGGCAAGAATCTTTGGAGGCCATTTCCAAACCTCCCCACAACCTCCTGAAGCAATCTGATATACAGAGCAGACTATTTTACTTTATTTTAGCAGAATAAAGACCTAAATTATAGTTACCAAGAGGCACTTATTCAAATTTCTGCAAGAATATAATTGAAATCAGCCCAGGAGTGAGAGGATGAACCCATATTGAATTGAACCTATATTAAAAGAACAGTACAAAATCATTATGACATGGACACCTACCTGAAGAATCCTAGGGCAGAGAAATGCTTAGAGAAAATCAGGACTTGGAAACTACCCCTCCCATTCCAAATGCCAATGGTTTGGGTGATGATAGTTGGAAATGATACCTCCAGTTGCCGTGTGAAAACGCATCAAGTGATGACCCCTGCCTCTTGTACATACAGATGATAGAGGTGGTCTGGCCAAGATGGATCAGGTGCAGGTAAAGTCTCCCAAGGAACTATTAGTGTCTTCTCAGTTTGGGAGGGTGCAGCCAAGCCTCTCCCAAGAGGACTGGGGAAGAAGCGGCACTGAAGAGAGTCAGTTCTGGGTCTGGAGGGCTTGCTCACTCCGGAGCATGAGCATGGCACGCATCCTACAGAGCTGGTGAGCACCACGGCTGACCCTTGGGTCCTGAGAGGTGGTACAGCCTGCTCATGCCAGAGCCATAATTAGCCCAAGGGTCAGGCTTTATCTGCAGACCTGACTGGGCCATGGCTAGCCAGTCTGCAGAATTAGGGCTTATTTGGGGTACAAAGTAAAACTTCTTGGCACATGTGGACCTCACCACCCACATGCTACTGACCTGCAAACCAGTCAAGCCATTGCTCCTGTCTCACAGGTGGGGACACGTTTTTGGTGTTGTCTTTTGGACCTTCATCTGCATATTCTTTTACCTCTTCTCCTCTTCCTCTGCTTTATTTGGTCACATATTTAAAATATGCTTTGAAAGTAAGTTCATTGAATTTTTTTAGACAGGTAATGTCACATGTTTTAAAATTTAAAGGGTATAAGAGTTATATAAAAGGGTATAGAGTGACACTTTCCCTCCTATCCAGTGCTGGTGCATGTTTACAACTTGCTTTCACAAAGTGTGGTCTCATGTAACAATGTGTGTCAACTATATTTCAATTAAAAAAATTATAAAAAGCAAAAAAAAAAAAGAAAAAAAGGAGCCTCCTTCTCCAGCAGGATAGTTTGGGCTTCTCTGTGGGGAGTTTGGACTCTGAGAATGACAGCAAAAGCAGAAAACGCTAGGCCTCTTAAGGTTTGGGCTTGGAAGTCCCAGAACAAAATGTCCACAGCACTCTCTGGGTCAAATAAAGTCACGAGGACAGTCTAGATTTAAGGGGGTGAGGTGATAGACTCCACTTCTGGATGGTAGGAATGACAAAATCACATTGCAATAGGAATGTATGATTCAGTGGAGGGTACACTGCATAAATCAGATGGCACCAGGTGTCCCTGTTGCCACAGCTTAGGGGCACAGGCCTGTTAAAGGACAGAGACCTCAACATAGGATTGCAGAATGGATTAGAGAACGCTTGCCCTCCAAACAACCTTACCACCACATCAACAGGGCTCCTGTATAATAATGTGGATTACAGCCTTCAGAACTATAATGATCAAGCTCTCTTTAAGAAGCAGTTTCTAGGGAAACCCAAATATAACAGAGGAGACAAAAACAAGGACACTAGAGGAAATGGAGGTCTCTGACATGTACAGCTATGGCAAACAGTGAACACAGCCTAACTGCCGGCCAGAGAAACACAAAAGTTTACACTTAGGCCTATTTACCTCAGTTCCTTTTACCCAGTACACCATGTATGGGTTTTAAGCAAAATTTACAGGCATACAGGCGGGGATTTTGGAATTATCACAGTGGGATCTTTAAAGTAACTTTAAGGGGCTAAGGGCTCTAATGGAAAAAGTGGACAATACACAAGAACTTCTCTCTGTGTCCTTGCAAGATGGAAGGGCAAGGGAGCTCTCTGGGTCTCTTCTTATAAGGGGACTGATCCTATTCATGAGGGCTCCACTCTCATGACATAATCACCTCCCAAAGCCCCACCTCTAAATATTATCATACTGAGTTTTTGGAGGACACAAATATTCAGTCTATAGCAGATGGTGAAAGATCAGTGGTTGCCAGGGTTTTGGGGGAGAAGTGTAGAGGTGAAGCACAGGGAATTATTTGAGTGGTGAAATTATTCTGTATGAAACTGTAAGGGTAGATACATGCTTTTATGCATTTGTGAAAACCTGTAAAACTAGAATGCTAAGAGTGAAACCTGATGTAAATTATGGACTTTAATTAATAACAATTTATCAATCTTATTTCCATGATTTGAGTTTTGAGAGTCCATTATATATTTCATATACAAGTGTTTTGTCAGATATGTGGTTTGAAATTATTCCCAATATTCCATTGTAGGAATATAATCCTAATATATTACATTGATGCAACATGTTAACAATAGGGCAAATTCTGTATCAGGTGTTGGGTGCTGGGGTATGATGGGTAAAGGAAACTATATGTACTATCTGCTGATTTATTCTGTAAAATTAAAACTGCACTAACAATAAAGTCTATTAATTATTTTTGAAAGTCTGAGTCTCATTTTTCCTCATTTTACAATGAGGAGAGAGAGGAGCAGGTTACTTCTTATATTTCTTCCATCTTTAACATTTATGATTTTCCCCTTCTAAATATACTTTATTTTTTGAAACAGCTTTAGATTCATAGCAAAATACAGCATAGAGTACAGAGAGTTCCAGTATACCTCCTGTATCCACAGAAGCACAACTTTCCCCACTATCAATATCCACAGTGATACATTTGTTATAATTGATAAACTTATACTGACACATTCTTATCACCCAAAGTCCATAGTTTAAACTAGGGTTCACTCCTGGTATTGTACATTCTATAGGTTGACGAATGTATGATTATCTGTATTCATCCCTAGAATATCATACAAAATAGTTTCACTACCCTAAAAGTCCTCTGTGCTCCACCAATTCGTCCCTCCTTCTCCTTAACCCAAGGGACATCTTTGTGGAATAGTTCTGCGTTTTGATTTTGGTGATTACATAAATCTTCATGTCGTAAAATGACAGAACTATACACACAGATTGTACCCATGTCAATTTTCTAGTTTTGATATTGTGCTCCAATTTATTTAAGATATAATCATTGGGGGAACCTGGGTGAAGGGTAAACAGGACCTCACTGCACTATCTTTGCAACTTCTTATGATTCAGTAATTATTTCAAAATAAAAAAAATAAAAAATAAAAAATCTGTTTTTGTACAAATAAAACAGCACTGAACTTTCTGAGAAAGGTTTGGAAAAAGAGAAACTCAATTTTCTTAGAAGCGTTGCGGTATCACATAGTTGTATGTATATCACTGATCAAACATTGTTGTTCATAGAAGACCAGGTTAAAACAAAAAAGTGAAAACCCAACTCCATAATGTGTTGAATTAAAAAACAATTACGTTTTTACAAAAATATCACCGGAAGTGATTTAAAGAGTGGAAAACACACAATGGAAAGCTACTAACACAAAAACTCCCTCAAGAAACGAATTTTAAAACGCTCATTTCCATGCCATAAAATTATTTTAACTCCTTATGTTCCAGCAAAGAACAGAAAACCTAATAGCTACAGTTCTCCAGCACAGTACAGAGATACAGCTATTAGATTAAGAAAAATGTTTTTAGTCCTTGTTCTGGCATACTCAGGGGAAGGACTGCGTATGCCATATAACTAAAAGTCAGTCAAACGTTTACATTTTTTATGTACTTTTAATGTGTTTTTGGTTTTTAGTTCACTTTGACTTAGTTAAAAATATATACTCCAAAGAGGTATTCATTTGTGGGTAGGTAAAACGGTCTGCCCTGTGTCACAGATTCTAAAACAATTTTGCATAGTGATTTGTATTTGCCAAAAAACA
Source organism: Ursus arctos (assembly GCF_023065955.2). Classification (NCBI taxonomy): domain Eukaryota; kingdom Metazoa; phylum Chordata; class Mammalia; order Carnivora; family Ursidae; genus Ursus; species Ursus arctos. The sequence continues at coordinate 4,134,803 of NW_026622763.1, read as the reverse complement.
AAAACAAAGGACAAAGCGGTCCTCGCACAGAAGTTGTCGCTGCCAGTATAAGCTAAGTCGTCTCATAAAATTTAAAAAGTCTTCCTTTTCCAACGCCCCCCGGAACGGTAGTTATCAAAACTTAGGGGGTAAGATAAAGTCCAAGATACCCAGAAACATTCAGCAATTTTTGTCCCCTTGTTGTGCAGCAGTGCTTGTAATATAAGGGTTTAAGAAAGTAGACTCTGAAGCGCCCCACAGTCCAAGTCGGAAGAGAGGCTGAAACCCGCATCCGGCTTCATCACCTGGTACGGTTTTTCGGTCTCAGCGGTCAGTCCTATTCCCATTCCCTAGACCTTAAAAGTGCCGTCCTCCCCAACCACACACGACACAGCGCAAGCAGAGAAGGAGGGAGGGGCTTCCTTGGATACAAGATGGCGGCCACGCGACGCTCTAAGCGGCCCCGGACGCGACTCAGTAGCCGGAAGTCCTCCGGCTCTCGCCATTAGGAAGCGGAAGTAAAAGGCGGCAGGCAGCTGGGGTATTGCTTTACGAGACCGGTTTGTGAGGCGAGCCGCGGGAAAGGCGCGTGTCGGCCGCTCACTGGCGCAGCAGCTGCCGCCGCCGTCACCGCCCCGCCCCGGCGTTGTCGCTGGCATCGTCGCGGACGAAGCGCGGCCCCAGCATGGGCAGGAAGGGGGACGCGGGCGGCGCATGTGCCGCGGCTGCGCGGCCGGTGACAGGTACCCCCGGTGTGGCGTGGGGAGGTCTCGTGGACTGGGAGACGGTCTGGGACGCGAAGCAACCCCGTGCCCCGGTCACCTTGAGTTTCTGCTTCTTCCCTGACTCAGTTTCCCCTTCCGTGCCGCAGTCCTGTCCCTTTTTGCGAGTCCCCCAGGTTGCCCTCAGTGGTCTTCTGGGCAAGGTATCGCTTCTGCGACAGGGGCCGCGGGCTCTCTTTAGCGGTTTTGAGCCTTCATTGAAGAGCTTTGAGACCCGTGTGCCCAAGTGCAGAAAGAGGTGGGGGAAGTGCTCTAACCTGAATTTAGACCAAGCCTGACCTTAAGTAGGTTGAGAACCAGCAGTTTGCAGGATTCTGATTGGAGAACGACTTGATCTTTTTATAGATTCATTTTCCCTATAAACGAATTCGGGTGATGCGTATTGGTTGCCGTTTTCATTTAAATACGAGGATCTGTTCGCTGGAGATTGGACGATCGGGTTTCACTTTTTGTAGGACCTGCCAGAAGAGTAAGATCTGCATACTATCAATAAGTTATGGATGTGAACTGTTCTTCGTTGGCCAAAATCTCCAGATTGTTTTGCATTTCTTGCCAGATTTGAGAACTAGCGTATTTTGTTCGTTTGAAGTCCGGAGGTCTTACACCTTATTGTGCTACGCTATCTTGGAAACATTCATTGTGCACTTGCCAGCCAGTTTTAGTGTGATGTTTGAAGACACTTAAAACAGTTACTTAAGACCACAAAATTTGGGATGATTGTAGTCTTTCCACTTGGCTTGCTTTTGACAAACTTAGTTGACACTCTTTTTTTTTTTTAAGATTTTATGTATTTTTTTTACAGAGAGAGAGCAGGGGGAGGGGCGGAGGGAGAGGGAAAGAGAATCTCAAGCAGGCTCCGTGCTGAGCCTGAAGGGGGAGGCTTGATCTCTCGACCCTGAGATTATGATCTGAGGGGCAATCAAGAGTCTGAGCCTAACGAACTGAACCACCTAGGTGCCCCGACACTCGTTTTTGTGAAAGGAAATAAACATTGCTTCGTGCAGTAGCATGGCAACTTTATAGTGCACATTTAACTTGAGGGGAAGAAATTGAACTATGTAGAAAATTCTGTTAGATCTTTTCTGCAGTTACCTGTGATCATTTTCATATCAGATGTATAGTAACTACTTTTATAAAAAATTAGATTTATGTGGTTCACAGCAAATGGTCTTGCTAATAGGTATAAATGCATATTAAGTTTAATTATTTGGGAAGTAAATTTATTTCTCAAGAAGGGTCCTTCCTAATGTTTACCTTCACTGTTATCATGTATGTTGAAGTTCAGATGGCTGTCTATAAGCTTGCAGGGTGCAAGTTAGTTTTTTAAGAGTTTGTCAGCTGTTATTTTCAGTTTAGAAATGGAAAAAGAAGTTGGTGATTTAGAATTTTATACCTCTTCTGTTTTCCAAAAAGTGAAAAGTGTTTGCCGTAATATAATTTTTATTACTATTTCCAGTATCTTGCTGTAGATCAATGAGTAAGAGATAGTCATTAATTTGAGCTAAGGAAAATGGGCCACAGACTAGATCTTACAGATAATACATTTGGGTCTAGGGCTTATTAAAGGATGTTTTTAATTTGCCCACCGTGCCGCAAGCATTATGCCTGTGATCAGGCAATGCCGCGTTGTACATTGTGACAGCTACTATTTCTCACATTATTCATATTTACTAGCAACATTTAAGGAGCACTAGGATTAGAATGATAAGATTCTCATAAAATGAAGGCATTCTCAAACAAAAGGCCACTTCAGTAAAGTTCTTACTTCTGCTTCTCTAAAACAGTCTTTTCCTGTAGTTTTACCTATGGCATTAAGGATGTGGGGTCCGGGTAGGAAAGCTCTTCTTTAATGTCCACTTTTCTCTGTCATCTCCAGTGCTGCTATACCTTGCCCCAAGAACTCTATCTCTTTTTAAAATAGTTCAAGGTGGACCAAGAGTCTTGGTGCATAGAGTTTTCATATTAACCCTTCTTAAGTCCTAGGCTTTTTGTAGTATCTTTCTTCTTGATGTCACACTCCTTTCTTTCTGTTTGCTTTCATTCTTCCCTTAATGAATGAACCCTGTATTTATTATTTCATTTTGAGCACCTACTGCGTTCCAAGCATTATGCTAAGCATGTGGCCCTGACAGACAAAACTCCCCTGCTCTTGAGGAGCTCACATTCTGTCCCCGAAGTGAGCCTGAATACAGATATGTCAGGCTAGTTGGTAAGTTCGCTTTGGTCCCAACTTCAGGCTGGCATGCTTGGTTTCAGGTAGAAAGTGTGCCTTCCTCGGCCACTTATATCCCAAGGACTCTGTCCCTAGAAAGTCCTTGGACTTGCCTTGGTTTTCACAAGAAAGCTCTTCGCTCAGTCAGGGTTCTCACAGTATCAGTTCTTATCCTTCCCAAACCAGACAGCCAGGGGAAATAGCACGGTATTGTAGAACTTAAAAACAGGCAGACGTGGGTTCCAAGCTTTGCTGTTTATTAGTCAGACAAGTTACTCAGCCTCTCTGAGCTTCCATTTTCTTCTTTTTAAAGTGGGAATGATAGCGTTTCATCCATTATGCAGCATAGTTATAGAATACCTACTGTTTGCTAGGCACTGTGCTGTTTGCTGTGGTGAACAAAGTAGACATGGCTGACACCCTTTGGGAACTACAGTCTCCTGGATAGTTATGTGGAAGGACTAGATATGGTATATGCAAAGCACCTGACACCGTGCTTGGCCCAGAGCAATTGCTCAGTAATGCTAATGTTTCCTGGGGGACCTTTTGTCACTTGCTGTTCCCTCACCAGTCTATGCATGCAGCCTGCCTGGGGTTACTGGCAGTGGTGTCCAGATTCCATCCAGAATTACCACTTTTGGGATTAGACATCTAGGCCCCTTTGGGGCAAATTGTAAATAGAGTGGTAGCACAGTACTGCTTGAACATTGTTCATATATTCTGTCTCCAGTTTAGGAGTTTTGTGACTTTTGGGGAGGATTTTATTTCCCTTAACCACAGAAAATGTATTTCAAAGACATTTTTTTGAGCCCATGTAATAACGATGTTGCATTATTATTCTGTAATTTAGATGGTGGTTTCTTATGAGAACGTCTTTTATTAGAACAATTAATTCTGTTATAGTACTTGGCACTTCAGACAGTGATTTTCATATTGCTTTTTCATTCTCAGTGTCCTGGTTTGGCAGATACTGATATTCCTATTTCAGAGTCTGGGAGACTAAGGGCCAGAGAAGTTACTAGGGAACTTGCTTGTGGTTAAACTGCTAGTAAGTAGCAAACTCAGTAATTTGTCAGAAGTCCCTGACTCTGAAAGGTTCTCTCTTTTCACTAACCAAGTGTTTCTATCATGCAGAGTAGGTTTCTGAGGCTGCAGTCCTGCAACCTGTAAGGGGAGGGTGTCTCAAGAGTTCTTGAGTGGTCTGAAGTTGTATGCAAAGGTTTTGGTCCTTGCTTGCCCCTCTGTAGCAAATGTCAGTAACTTTTGCTACACTCTGAAGGGGCCACCCTCTCCACCCCCCAACCCTCACCCCAGTCAGAAATCACTGCTAACAGGTTTCAGTGTTAAGGGTCTTGTTGGTTAGCCCTAGTCTTTACAAATGTTGGTTATTTATTTATTTATTTATTTTTTAGTGCTTATTTATAAATGGGATGTTAATATTAATCAGTCAATTGAATCAATTAAGTTGGCAGTGCCTGAACTAAAGACTCTTAAAAGTAACTTTACTATTTGGTTTAATTTATTTTGCTTTTGACCATTTGTTCTTTAGAGATATTGTGTGTTACATGAAACAGGATGTTGGCACAAATGTTAATGCTTTTTGTAAAAAGAGGGTTTTGACTGGTCCTCCAAACAATAGCTTTTCTAACCAGTATCTCAAGGAATTGGGGTGAGTCTGGGGTGAGGCTTACCAGACATTAGAATGCAGAAGCACAATTTTGGTTTGGTGTTTCCCACATATTCATGTCCTCTTTGGATTCCCATTCAAATGGGTGGAATTTACATGCTGACCTACATAGCCTGGGGGAAGTCTGATTAGGGTTCTGTGAGGCAGACTTCTGAGATGAAAAATCAGGCCAAAGAAGCCTGCAGCTGGAGACCTTTTTCTGAAATGATCTGGACACCTCAGTATGCTTGAGGAGTTGGCTGCTGGGAGTTCAGGAGGTCTGCATTCGATGGCCATGCCAATTTACCAGTGACCCCCAACTTCCTTATTTTGTAGATAGGGACCCATTGAATTCTAACATTCTTCATTTAGGACCAGTATTTGGGTTTACACTCAAGACCCATCGGTTAGCTCCCTAGGGCCGTGGTAACAAAGTGCCAAACTGTGTGGCTTAGAGCAATGACAGGTTCCTGTCTATCAGTTTTGGAAGCCAGGACATTTTAAATCAAGGTGTCACAGGATCATGTTCCCTCTGAAATCTGTAGGGGAGGGTCTTTCTTTGCCTCCTCCAGTGTCTGCTAGCCCTAGGTGTTCCGTGGTTTGCAGTATAGTTCCAGTGTCTATCTCCGTCTTTCCTGGCATTCTCCCTGTGTCTGTTCACATGGTGTTCCCACTGCATGCTTGTCTCTCTGTCCACATTTTCCTTTTTTTATAACACCAGTCATATTGGATTAGGGCCCACCCTAATGACCTCATTTTAGGTAGATTACCTCTGTTAAGACCCTGTTTCCAAATAAGTTCATATTTTGAGGTGCTGGGTTAGGACTTTTGGGAGGACCCATTTAATATCCTTACATTTTCATCTGTCTCAGCGTTGTTTATTCTCATGCTCTGTAAAGTATGATTGTGTGCAACCTGCTGTGCCACCAGCTGACTTTTATACCTGTGTATAGTTTAGGCGCCCCAGGAAATGAAATGGAGTCTTTGTAGGAAAGAGTATATGATCTATACTCCTTTAGTTATGTTATCAGTCACTCAGTAAGTTGAAACCGTAGAGATATTAGGTGCTGTTAAATTTCAGAAGCATTTCCATTTCTGTAATTTTCATGTTATTTTGTATCTGTAAGTATTAAGATTCAGGTTTAAACATTTCTTTGTAGCAAAACCTTTTTTTTTCTTTTTTTCCTTTTTAGGGGTTTGCTATAAAATGGGACTTCTGATTGTATTCACTGGACTGTGCCTGTTGGCCTTAGTAAAGGCAGATTCAAAAGCCATTACAACCTCTCTTACTACAAAATGGTTTTCCACTCCATTGTTGTTAGAAGTCAGGTAAGAAGACATCTTTTTTTCTTTCATGTGTTTGAGTAAAAATGTAGGATCTGCTAGTGAGTATGCAGGAGCTTTTTTAGGCAGCGAGATTATCATCACATGTATTTAGTCAGCACCTCTTCCAGTGTGCATTGTGCTGTGTGCTAGTTAGAGGCTGTTAGAACACAGAATCTGTCAGTAGGATAGGATAATATGGATTTGTAGAGATACTTAGGGACTTCTTTGGACAAATATATTGAATTGGTTAAATTATCTTCTAAGAAAGGTATACATGTGGTAATAAAGGAAGAGAGAGTTGTACTTAAGGGAATTTTTCTGTTTATTTGAAAAAGGTTTTAAGAGGTGTTTAATAAAAGAGAAAGAGGAGAGTTTGGCAAGATGGGGGGAAAGAGGGCCCGCCGCTCCTTCTAAGAATTTGGGAGAGGACCTTGAGATACGAGAGTGCAGAGGGGAGGCTGAGGACACGGGTAGATTTTTATCTAAGATTTACATGTTCCACATTTTAACATCTCCAAAATTAAGATTCATTTTAATGAAATCAAGATGTTATCTTACAAATAAAATTGGTAACATTTTCATTTTTAGTGTTTCATAAAAACGATATGTCTTAAAATTGACAGTGTCTTAAACTCAATAAAATACAATATAGTCAATAATTTCTTGGGAGATTTTGTATTCCAAGTGTATTTTTTAGTTAGTGTTTATATACATCTTTTTTTGCCAGTCTTTTGTTTATGGAGGGAAACCTATTTTTATTGTATCTGAAATAATATATAGCTAGTACTTGTAGAGAGTCATTCTAAAGCATAAATTTAGGTAGATTGAGTGGCAAGCAGTTGGTAAATCTCAGAATTTGATGGTGCTAGAAATTTGAACTGTTGCATTACTTCAGTTAACTTTGGTCTCTCTTTGTACTCTTCGACTTAGAATTTCATCTTCTAACATTTCCTCCTTCATCCCTAGCAAAATGTGAATGAAGAGTTCTTGTTGTGTTGATTGTGTTTATGAATAGTTGCATCTCCTAAGGAAACAGCTTCATTTCGTATTGATAAGAGGACCAGTGGGAAAGTGGGACTTTTAGGACCTGATTTTGCCTTGCTCAGGAGCCTCACTAACTTTCCGCTGGTCAGACTTAAACTTGTATCACTCCTATGTGCCTCCCTTTTCACAACAATAAAATGGCCAAAAGAAAAAATTCCTACTGCATTTATTTCATAGCAGTGTTACAATTTGATAAGTGGATTGAGCTCTTCTGGTGTCAGAACTTTTATTAGATAGAGAGGGCACTTATAAAAATGAAGTGACCAAAGGTTGTTTGAGGTCTAAACTGCGTGAGCGGACTCTAATAGCTGACTTTTTCCCCCCCTTATTTTATTTTTGATGATTTGTCTGGTGTAAATTGAAGTGTTTGAAATTTACTCTCACTTCCTAAATAATTTTGTGCAATTAACTGTAACAGATGTTTTTTAATACTCTACTTGACATTCTTTACTGAGTTCCACTCAGCTACTCTCACACTAATTTTTTGGTTTTGTACATTGTCTCAGAAGATTCTTATGGCATAATTTATGGGACTTTTGAAAAAGTATGTTAAAACTGTCAGCCTTAATTAATCCATTTTTTTCAGTTTCTTTGATCTCTGTGAAGTGAATAATGTATACCGCTTCCTCCACCAACTTTTCCTTTCACAGACATCTCCCCCTCTCACGATGTCCTGGCCAGTTGCCATTTTGGTTGACTATTTTTAATAAGTCCTCTTCTGTGGCTATTTGCAGACACTTTGCCAAGGTAATGGGACATCTAGGCAGCTCAGAAATAAGTTGCACATATTAGAAATCCTCGCTATTTCTCTTCAGAAGTAGCTGAGGCCACCATTCTTCCCTCCCAGGTCCATGGCAGACATTGATGGCAGATCACAGCATTGTCCATCTGAGTGAGGGTGAGGGGACAGAATATATCTGTACACATTGAGGCATGCAGCTACCACAGATATTTTGCCTTCCCTTCGTCTAGCTCTTAGAAACTAAAAATACTCCCATGTGTATTTTTAGATTAGGCCTGATCCTAATGAAGCAGTTGTACCCTTCTGGTTGTTCATGAGGTGTTACATATTTAATTGAAGTAGAACACCGTATATGTTTTGGACAGCCATAGTTACTAACAGAAATATTGTGTAAGTAAAGTTCTGTTATTGAAATAGAAACTAATCATTTATTGAGTACTAGCTACTATAATCGCCCAAGAATGCAGCATGATAGAGATATAAATCAAATAGATTTGAGTTTGCATTCCAGATTTTTCATTTGCTAACTCTGCGCCCTTAAGCAAATCAGTAATCTTTCTGAGCTGCAGTTTCTTTATTCTAAAAATGGTTATAAATCAGGGTGGCTGTGAGGATTTAAGGACATGGGTGAATATGCCAAGCATAGTGCCTGTCACGTAGTAAGCCCTCCTTAAATATTCATTTCCCTTCCCTTTCTGGTTCTTTATGGAGGGAAGACCAATTCTGATATCCAACAATAACTTTGGAAATCTAGAAAACAAGTTTGTTACCAGATTTATGCTATCTGGTGGACATTCAGGTTGTTTATGTTTTTTTTTCTTTTGTTATAGATTAAAAACTTTTTATTGTGATCTTTCAAAACATTTGAAAGTGGAGAAAATGGTACATAAAATGTGCTGTCCCTTTACCTGTCACCCAGTTTCAGCAATTATCAGCTCAACTCCAGTAACCAATAACTACCACTACCCTCCTCCCTTATCCTGCTGGAATATTTTAAAACAAAGCCTAGACATCATATAATTTCATCTGAAAGACTGTAGATGTTTTACTCAGTGGAATCAGCGTAAGAAGCTAAAAAACAATTTAAAATGAAAAGCAAACAAACTGAATTATACTGTAAACAAATGGCAGCATTCCCTTTAATATTATCTTGTTTGCTCTTACCGTCCTTGGATTAGTTCAGTGGGTCTAGTAATTAATTTTCTTAAGACTGTTTGGAACTTAGATGTCGTAAGACTTCTTTATGCAGTGGGATGATGAAGAACGTATATTTCGAGATTTCCTGTAATTATATGAAGAGCATATATTTATTTGCAGATGGCCTTTTCAGGAGGGTCTTTGCTTCAGTGAATCCTTGTTCTCACCATTACAACCTTTTACTGTATTATCCCTCCCCCCCTTCCACAAGCTTATCTTGTGAATGCAGCTTTAATTGATTAATTTAGTGTTTATTTGCATATCATAATCTATTTTTCTTAGTATGTGTTTTCTTAGACCATAAGCTATTATAAGGTTGGTATGATGTCTGTGCTAGGTACTAGGAAGCCTAGAAAAATGCCACATTCAAGGAGGTACTAAATAACTTAATACAATATGAAAATGGGTATTTTCAGAAACCTATATTTAGAGAGGCTGTCTATTACCAGGTAATGTTTCTTATTTTTCCCATATTTCTGTGTCTAGCTGTGGAGTAGAGTGAGAGTTGTACACCCCAGTGTTGACAAGTAATGGGAAAGTCTTCCTTTGGCTAGGTAAGCTGAGATCCAGATCTGTAGTTTGCTTTAAGACAGTGAAAGATCACCACTACATTAGTATTCTGTCTCAGGAGGAGATAACCAATTTACATGAGTCATGCAATCAGTACACACATTTTCTTTTAGGGATTTTAGACTCTGGAATGTAGGGAAATTTAGAATGGTCATTATTTAGGTCCATAGAATAAAGTCAAGAAAAAATTAAGGCGGTATTAAGTTCTTAAAACTAATTTTATTAAACTAAAATTTGGTGATCTTGAAAATTTGGATTTATGGATGTTAAAAGATTACAACATGCTGCCTTTAGAGAGACCCTTAGGCAAAACATATTTTTTGTTCTTTGTGAGGTCTTTCAGAAAATAAGTGAGCAGAACTAGTACCAGAATTATCAGTTCTTAATTCTGCTTCTACTACCAATAGCATTTTCACAAGATGGGGTTTCATTAGCTTTATTTATATTGGGACTTCCCTCTTGTTACATTATTGTTCCAGGTTTCTTATGGAATACCTATTAGGCTCTTAATATGAATAAGTGAATAAGCTACTAAGCTAATTAGTTATTAATAGCCAATAAGCTAGTAAGACTTGCTTATCATTAGAATATATATTATACATGCTTGTGTATAATATATATTATAAAAGCCAAACTCTGGACATTTGGAAACTTAAAAACCTATTTTACTCTTTAGTAATGTAGCTTATATTAGAGGATTTTATTAAGTTGTTTTATTTCTGATATTTCCCCCCTTTTCTCCCAGTGAGTTTTTAGCAGAAGACAGTCAAGAGAAATTTTGGAATTTTGTAGAAGCCAGTCAAAATATTGGATCATCCGATCATCACGGTAAAATTGAAGCAAATGCTTCTTTGACTTTGGTATCTGGGAAAATATTAGAAAAAAGTAGTCTCTTTCACAGTATTTGTGGCGTGGCAATTAATGGAAAATGCTTTTATCTTTAATGACTAAAGTTGTAATGGTAGCCAGCAGAGCCAACGCAAACTAATACTCTTGAAGCAGTTTATAACTTTGGCTATAAATACTACGTTTGATTTCTTCTTTCCCCCTTTTTTTGTTCTTTTGTGTTGTTTTATTAGAAGTGCTGTGTGAATATTTTGTAGAAGTCAAATTCATTTAAAATCATTTAGTAGTAACTTAATTACCATCAGATTTGATTCCTTTTCTCTTTTGTAATGGACTAGTTACACAACTGATCTATTATCTGTTAGGTTCGTTATCATTAAGTTAGTGCCATTCAAAATGTTTCCTGTTACGCCTGCCAGCCACCCACTTCAGTGTCAAGGTAGCAGATGAATGACAATGTCAGCTATCACTTGTTTACAGTTTATGATGTGCATTCACACCTTCTAGTTCAATATAAGCTTTATAGATGTTTGTAGATGAACATTACTAGTCAAAGATGTGGACACGGGTAGCTAAAACCTTGAATGTTCCATTGACAGGCCTTGTTGAAGAGCAAATGTGTGAAAACAATGTGACTGCTGTTAATATTTAACTGAGTTGATTTTTAACTTTTTGTTTTTTATTAAAAATAATACAAATTTTAAAAGTCAAGTCTGAATTTCTTTTTTGTGATATTAGTACATAAAGGTTTGAGCAAGCATCTGTAGTTTGAGTTACATAATTTAGAGTCAACTGGAATTGTTTGCGTTAGTGAAAAAATTTTACTTTTAGTTTACAATTTTGTAAAGCAAATTTATCAAAGTGGGTTTTATAATGAAATTTGAACTCTGACATTTAAAATGAAATTTCCTCAATATAAATGATAATGTGTTTTTGGTTAAAGTTGGGGGATATGAATTCTTAGAAGTGATCATAAAGTATGTTAAATATTTTATTTGAAATATTATTCATTGTTCCACCACCCAAAGGTATTGACCATTAACATTCTGGCAACATTTTAAGTATTTCTTTCTGGTGTCTTTTTCTAACTAGAAGATGCTCATGCCATGTAGAACCTTATATATTTTGCTTTTCAAAATGTTATATTCCTTAAAAACTTTTTTTGATACATATATATGATTTAATAGTTAAGCTTATAAAAGGCTTATACAGAAAAATCTTGTTCTCTCCCTGTCCGCCTTCCTGTTTCTCCCCTGCTTTTTATAACTATTTAAATTAGTTGTGTTTAGCCTTCAGTGGTTTTTTTTTTTTAACAACAAATACATAATATGTATTCTTATATCTCATTCTTACAGTAAAAAAGATAGCTCACTATGTACAGTTGACCCTTGAATAACATAGTTTGAACTGCATGGGCCGACTTATACTCGGATTTTTTTTCTGTGAATACACTGTAGTACTTGAATGTATTTTCTCTTTATGATTTTCTTTATAATATTTTCTTTAGCTTGCTTTATTGTAAGATTACAGTATAAAATTGCATATAACATACAAAATGTGTGTTAATTGACTTTTACGTTATCGGTATAGCTTCCTGTCACCAGTAGGATATTAGTAGTTAAGTTTTGGGCGAGTCAAAGTTATACCTGGATTTTTGACTGCATGGGGTGGTTGGTGCCCCTAAACCCTGTGTTGTTCAAGGGTCAACTGTACATTGTTTTGTACCTTGCACTTTAATGTATCCTGGGGATTTTTTCATGCTGGTACATGTATTTTTATTTCCCCCCCTCAGGTAGTTTGTTCCAGTTGTTGAAATACTTCTTCCCAAACTACAATTTTGTTAATACCTTTAATACTCTGTACCTCCTCATCACATTGCTCAGTTTTGTTGGGTTATTTGAGTAGGTAACAAACATATGGTAGGCACCGGGGATACAGAGATAAATACATTTTAACGTCTGCCTGTGGGGGCTCAAAAACTATTTGGGGAGAGGTAGATAGTGAATAAATAATTTAGTAAATGATGTGATAAGTGAAAGAGGTAAGCAGAGGAATATTATGGGACCAAAGAAGAGATGTATTCGGTCCAGTGAGGCATGGGGTAGGGATTGGGAGTGACTTTGCAGAGTAGGTGGTGTCATAGCTGAATTCTTCTTGTGGAGGTAGGTAGGAGTTAGTCATCCAGGTAAGTGGGACAGTTGTAGTCCAGGTAGAGGGAATAGTGTGAACAAAGGGAAGAAGAGAGGAAGAGTCCAATTACTTACTGTACTCTAGGGAATTCTAAGCATTTGACGACAGTTCACAATAGGATAGTGGTAAAATTTTGCCACACGTACCTCTGTAACACATAGCTTTATACTTTATGAACTATCTTATTTGGATATGTCTAGTTGTATATAATTATTTTGGATAATGTTCTTCTTTGACAGGTACTGATTATTCCTATTATCATGCAATATTGGAAGCTTCATTTCAGTTTCTGTCACCTCTACAGCAGAATTTGTTGAAATTTTGTCTGTCCCTTCATTCGTATTCGGCTACAATTCAAGCCTTCCAGCAGGTAAGTTCAGTGCTTAGAGATAACAGTATTTTTTAGGGATTGTATAACATGATGATTGGATATATTGCAGTTGTCCTGGCATTGTGTTACAGAGCTATAACTTTTCTGACTGAAATTTCTGAGGATTTGTTTATAAATAGAAAGCAAAGCTGACATTAAATCTTCAGATCACAGGTTTTTTTTAAGTAAAAAAACATAATTTGCACTTATTTTCTTTTAAGAAGGAAAAAAAAAAGAATATCCACATAAAAACGAAACTACCAGTCTTCATTAATACAACACAGTGTAGGATGTATAGTCTTGACCGTGAATCTGATCACAGCCTGTAGATCTAAAAGCAGTTCACAGGAAATTCAGGGGATGGGAAATATGAAGCAGTGTCACAGGGGTAACAAGAAAATCTGGAATGTAGAGAGATTTGTAGTTAAATGATCTGATTTCTTCAACACATGTTATTAGGAAAGAAAGGGAAGGAAGAACTTCAAGAGAGACTTAAAATATGTGTCAACTTAATGCAATGTGTGGATCTTGTTGGATTTTGAGTTGAACAGACTCCCACTGTAAAAAAAAAAAAAGGTGAGAGAATCAAAGATGAGCATACACCAATCATACATTTGATGTAAAAGAAATGTTAATTTTAAAACCACTATTTTATTATAAAATAAAGCAGTCATAGAAAACTACTCACAAGAAATATATTGTGTAATGAATTTTTGCAAAGTGAGCACTAGTAATTTTTAAAAAAAGTATTTATTTTATTTGTCAGAGAGAGAGAGGGGGAAGGAGAGAGAGCAGGAACAGGGAGCCGCTGGCAGAGGGAGAAGCAGGTTCCCCGCTGAGCAAGGAGACCGATGTGGGACTCGATCCCAGGACCCTGGGATCATGACCTGAGCCAAAGGCAGACACTTCACTGACTGAGCCACCCAGGTGCCCGAGCACTTGTAATTTTCCCCCAGGTGAAGAAGTAGAATTTAGCCAGGCCCTCAGGCAGCCCGCCCGCCCTTGTGCTCTGCTCTTCTCACAGCTACCATTCACCCTCCGAGAGAACTACTTAATCAACCTCTGTGGAAATGACTTGCTGCAATTCTTTATCATTATATTGCCTAAGAGTGCATCTCCACACAATAGTTTAGTCTTGCCAAGTTTTAAAAATTTTGATAATTTTTTTTTGGTGGGGGGGTGTTGAATTTACAGGTTCTTCTTCTATCCCTTTCTTTTCTTTGAATACATTTTTTCAGTCTGTATTTTGTTGATCACATACTCATGAGTCAGTTCAGCTTTTTCTCTGTCCTCTGTTTACTGCACATAGGCAGCTGATCCAGAGGCTCAGTGAGACTTGGTGTTTCATCCTTTTGGCAAGTGTATAGGTAGTGCTGTTTCCTTAGGAGATACCTAATGTCTTTCTTCTCTTTTTGAAAGGTCAGCAGTCATTACTGCTCTGTGCTTAATCCATTAATTCTTTGGGGGTTGTAAAGTGGTAACTCTCATTCTTTTGTTGTTGTTGTTGTTCTTGGAACATGGATATAAAGAGGTACATATCCTCACCTGGTACTTTTCACATGGGGAAGGCAGAATGCATGCTTGATTCTTTCCTGCTATTTACCAGGTTTTTGAATGAGTTTGATTCACTAGCATCCTTTTACTTTAACCATTTATTGTTTCAACTCTTTTTTTTTTTATTGTGGGAAAATGTAGATAAAGTAAGATTTATTGTCTTGGCCATTAATTTAAGTGTACAGTTCAGTGGTATTCAGGACATTCTTATTGTGCAAGCATCACCACCATTCATCTTCAGAACACCTTTCATCTTGCAACACTGAAACTCTATACTCCTCAAATGATAACTTCCCGTCCCCCCTTCCCCCACCCCCTACCTGGTAACTGCCAGTCTGCTTTCTATCTCTGAGTTTGCCCATTTTATTAGATACCTCTTTTAAGTGGAATCATACAGTGTATGTCCTTTTGTGTCTGGCTTATTTCACATAGCATAATGTTTTTAAGGTTCATCCGTGTTGTAGCATGTATCAGAATTTAATTTCTTTTAATACTGAATAATATTCCAGCGGATGTATATGACACATTTGATATATTCATTCATCTGTTGATGGGTATTTGGGTTGTTTCTTCCTTTGACTGTTATGAATAATGCTGCTTGGAACATTGGTTTATGTTTGAGTCTCTGTTTTCAGTTCTTTTGGGTGTTATATAGAAGAGTATAATTCATGGATCATGTGGCAATTCTGTGTTTAACATTATGAGGAATTACCAAACTGTTTTCCATAGTAGCTGCACCATTTTACATTCCCACCGGTAATGTACCAGGATTTCACTTTTTCCACATACTTCCCAACACTTGTTATTTTCTATGTTTTTGATAACGGCTGTCCTCATGGGTAGGAAGTGGTGTCTTGTGGTTTTGATTTTCACTTCCTTAATGACCAGCGATGTGGAACATCTTATGTGTTTATTGGCCTTCTGTGTATCTTTTTTGGAGATTTGTCCATTATTTGTTTTTACCCATTTTTCAGGTGGATTATTTGTTTTTGTTGTTGTTGTTGTAGGAGTTTTGTTTTTTTAATATACTCTGGGTTGTAATCACTTATCAGATACATACTTTTCAAATACTTTCTCATGTTCTGTGGGTTGCCTTTTCACTGTTGATAGTGTCCATTGATACACAGAATTTTTAATTTTGATGCAGTCTGTTTTATCTATATTATCTTTTGTTGCCTGTGCTTTTGGTGTCATATTTAAGAAGTCATTGCCAAATCCAGTGTCATGAAGCTTTACCCTTATGTTTTCTTCCAAGAGTTCTGTGGTTACCATATTAGCTCTCAAGTTAGGTCTTTGACCCATTTTGAATTTATTTTTGTATATAGTATAGAGTAAGAGTCCATCTTCATTCTTTTGGCTGTAGATATCTAGTCTTCCCAGCATCATTTGTTGAGAGACTGTCCTTTTTCTATTGAATGGTCTTGGCACCCTTGTTGAAAATCAGTTGAGTGTATGTATGAGGGTTTACTTCTGGGCTCTTTATTCTACTCCATTGGTTGATGTGTCTTTACTTATGAAAGTACTATACTGTTTTGATTGCTGAGCTTTGTACTAACTTCAGAAAACAACATATGAGTCTTCTACTGAGTTCTTTTGATGCAGTGCCAGTAGTCTTTGATTGCTTCCTTGTTATCTGATATGGTAAGTAGTTTCAGATTTATCTTGTATATCTCTGGCCCTAGATTTGAGATCAGCTATTTCTCTAGGAGACTCATTAAAATTTTTTGTTTGTTTATTTGTTGTTGGGAATGGTATTTTAAGAGCACAATTGTCTAGGCACTAGGGATATTCATTGCAAATGGATTTGTCATTGTTCTTAGGCCTTTTAAATGGGCAGAGGTAGGAAGTGACTACAGGTGTATCTAAAGGCAAAATATATGAAGCTATGTAAAGATGAAATACTTCATGAGTCATACTGGTATTTCCAATTCAAATTCAAGCCTACTTTGTTACATCTATAGGTCTTTTCTTCCACACTGAGAATATCAGTGCTTAAGGTTGTATGGGATGATAGAATTAGACTATCTTGTGGTTTAGTTGTTTGTTTTATCCATGTTATATAAACAGTAACCTTAATAACAGTAGTCATACTGTTTCCACAATTACATTTTCTTTCTTTCTTTCTTTCGTTCGTTCTTTCTTCCTTCCTTCCTTCCTTCCTTCCTTTCTTCCTTTTCTTTCTTTCTTTTTCCTTTTCTTTTTCTTTCTTTCTTCCTCCCTCCCTCCCTCTTTCTTTTCTTTTCTTTTCTTTTCCTTTCTTTCTTTCTTGAACTGAGATCAAGACCTGAGCTGAGATCAAGAGTCAGACTGACTGAGCCACACAGGTGCCCCCACAATTACATTTTCTAAAAACAGTTTGGCCTAGTGATCCCCATTATCCCTTCCCCCATTTTATTTTATTTTATTTTATTTTATTTATTTATTTTATAATGATTTTTTACTATATTATGTTAGTCACCATACAGTACATCCCTGGTTTTTGATGTAAAGTTAGATGATTCATTAGTTGCGTATAACACCCAGTGCACCATGCAATACGTGCCCTCCTTACTACCCATCACCGGCCTATCCCATTCCCCCATCCCCCTCCCCTCTGAAGCCCTCAGTTTGTTTCTCATAGTCCATAGTCTCTCATGTTTCATTCCCCCTTCTGATTACCCCCCCTTTCTTTATCCCTTTCTTCCCCTACTGATCATTCTAGTTCTTATGTTCCATAGATGAGAGAAATCATATGATAGTTGTCTTTCTCTGCTTGACTTATTTCACTTAGCAGTATCTCCTCCAGTGCCGTCCATGTTGTAGCAAATGTTGAGAACTCGTTCTTTATGATTGCTGAGTAATATTCCATTGTATATATGGACCACAACTTCTTAATCCAGTCATCTGGTGAAGGGCATCTCGGCTCCTTCCACGATTTAGCTATTGTGGACATTTCTGCTATGAACATTGGGGTGCATATGGCCCTTCTCTTCACTACGTCTGTATCTTTGGGGTAAACACCCAGTAGTGCAATGGCTGGATCGTAGGGGAGCTCAATTTTTAACTTTTTAAGGGACCTCCACACTGTTTTCCAGAGTGGCTGTACCAACTTGCATTCCCACCAACAATGTAGGAGGGATCCCCTTTCTCCACATCCTCTCCAACATTTGTTGTTTCTTGCCTTGTCTATTTTTGCCATTCTAACTGGCGTAAGGTGGTATCTCAGTGTGGTTTTGATTTGAATTTCCTTGATGGCTAATGATTTTGAACATTTTTTCATGTGTCTGTTAGCCATTTGTATGTCTTCATTGGAAAAGTGTCTGTTCATATCTTCTGCCCATTTTTTGATTTGTTTATTTGTTTCTCGTGTATTGAGTTTGAGAAGTTCTTTGTAGATCTTGGATACCAGTCCTTTATCTGTAGTGTCATTTGCAAATATATTCTCCCATTCCGTGGGCTGCCTCTTAGTTTTTCTGACTGTTTCCTTGGCTGTGCAGAAGCTTTTGATCTTGATGAAGTCCCACAAGTTCATTTTACCTTTTGTTTCTCTTGCCTTTGGAGATGTGTCATGAAAAAGGTTGCTTTGGCCGATGTCGTAGAGGTTGTTGCCTATGTTCTCCTCTAGAATTTTGATGGATTCCTGTCTCACATCGAGGTCTTTCATCCATTTGGAGTTTATTTTTGTGTATGGTGTGAGATAGTGGTCAAGTTTCATTCTTTTGCATGTAGCTGTCCAATTTTCCCAGCACCATTTATTGAAGAGACTGTCTTTTTCCCACCGGATGTTTTTTCCTGCTTTATCAAATATTAGTTGCCCAAAGAGCCGAGAGTCCATTTCTGGGCGCTTCTATTCCATTGGTCTATGTGTCTGTTTTTGTGCACTTCTGTTCCATTGGTCTATGTGTCTGTTTTTGTGCCAGTACCGTGCTGTCTTTGTGATCACAGCTTTGTAGTACAGCTTGAAATCCGGCATTGTGATGCCCCCAGCTTTGTTTTTCCTTTTCAACAGTTCCTTGGAGATTCGGAGTCTTTTCTGGTTCCATACAAATTTAAGGACTATTTGTTCCAGTTCTTTGAAAAACGTTCTCGGTATTTTGATCGGGATAGCATTGAAAGTGTAGATTGCTCTGGGTAGCATGGACATTGTAACTATGTTAATTCTTCCGATCCATGAGCATGGAATATCTTTCCATCTTTTTTTGTCTTCCTCAATGTCTTTTAAGAGTGATTTATGGTTTCTAGAATAAAGGTCCTTTACGTCTCTGGTTAAGTTAATTCCAAGGTAATGTATGGTTTTTGGTGCTATTGTAAATGGGATGGATTCCCTAATTTCTCTTTCTTCAGTCTCGTTATTCGTGTACAGAAATGCAACCGATTTCTCAGCATTGATTTTGTATCCCGCCACGTTACTGAATTGCTCTATAACTTCTAATAGTTTGGGAGTGGCTTCTTTTGGGTTTTCCATATGGAGTATCATGTCATCTGCGAAGAGAGACATTTTGACTTCTTCTTTGCCGATTCGAATACCTTTGATCCCTTTTTGTTGTCTGATTGCTGTTGCAGGGACTTCTAGTACTATGTTGAATAATAGTGGCGAGAGTGGGCATCCTTGTGGTGTTCCTGATCTTAAGGGAAAGGCTTCCAGCTTTTCCCCATTGAGAATAATATTTGCAGTAGGCTTTTCATAGATGGCTTTTATGAGATTGAGAAATGTACCTTCTATTCCTACACTCTGAAGGGTTTTAATCAGGAAAGGATGCTGTATTTTGTCAAATGCTTTTTCAGCATCGATTGAGAGGATCATATGGTTCCTGAGTCTTTTCTTGTTGATATGATGTATCACGCTGATTGATTTGCGACTATTGAACCACGCTTGCATCCCAGGTATGAATCCCACTTGATCGTGGTGGATAATCCTTTTAATGAACTGTTGGATTCTATTAGCAAGTATCTTGTTGAGGATTTTGGCGTCCATATTCATTAGGGAAATCGGTCTGTAATTCTCCTTTTTGAGGGGGGTCTTTGTCTGGTTTGGGGATCAAGGTAATATTGGCCTCATAGAATGAGTTTGGTAGCTTTCCTTCTGTTTCTATTTTTTGAAATAGCTTTTGGAGAATAGGTATTATTTCTTCTTTGAATGTTTGGTCGAATTCCCCAGGAAAACCGCCCGGGCCTGGAGTTTTGTTATTTGGAAGGTTGTTTATCACTGACTCAATTTCTTCATAATTAATTGGCCTGTTTAAGAAATCAATTTCTTCCTGTTTCAATCTTGGTAGTTTATAGGTTTCCGGGAAGGATTCCATCTCTTCCAGATTGCTTAGTTTATTGGCATATAGCTGTTGATAAAAATTTCTAATAATCCTTCCAATTTCAATGGTGTTCGTCGTGACCTCTTCTTTTTCATTCATAATTTTAATAATCTGGGTCCTTTCTCTTTTCTTTTGGATAAGTCTTGCCAGTGGTCTGTCAATTTTATTGATTCTCTCCAAGAACCAGCTTCTAGTCCTGTTGATCTGCTCTACTGTACTTCTGGTTTCTGCTTGATTGATTTTAGCTCTAATTTTGGCCAACTGCTTCCTCGTGCGTGGATTAGGCCTGTCCCTCTGTTGCTGTTCCAGCTTCTTGAGGTGAGAATATAAAAACTGCATTTTAGATTTTTCTATTCTTTTGAGTGAGGCTTGGATGGCTATGTATTTCCCCCTTAGGACTGCCTTTGCAGTATCCCATAGGTTTTGGACTGTTGTATTTTCATTCTCATTGGTCTCCATAAATTGTTTAATTTGATTTTTGATTTCCTGGTTTATCGAGTCATTCCTGAGCAGGATGGTTCTTAGTCTCCAAGTGTTTGAGTTTCTTCCAAATTTTTCCTTGTGGTTGAGTTCCAATTTCAGAGCGTTGTGGTCTGAGAATATGCAGGGGATAATTTCAATCTTTTGGTATCGGTTGAGACCTGTTTTGTGTCCCAGAACATGGTCTATTCTTGAAAATGTTCCATGGGCATTAGAATAGAATGAGTATTCTTTGGTTCTGGGGTGTAGTGTTCTATATATATCTAAGAGGTCCAACTCGTCGAGTATGGCATTCAAAGCCTTTGATTCTTTGCTTAGTTTTTGCCAGGGTGTTCTGTCTATTTCTGATAGTGGAGTGTTGAGGTCCCCTACTATTAATGTATTTTTATTTATATGTCTCTTTATTTTGGTTAAGAGTTGGCTTGTGTATCTTGCTGCTCCCTTGTTCGGGGCATATATATTTATAATTGTCATATCCACTTGTTGAATACTTCCTTTAAGAATAATATAGTGCCCTTCTGCGTCTCTAACTATAGTCTGTAGTTTAAAATCCAGTTTATCTGAAATGAGAATTGCTACCCCAGCTTTCTTTTGAGGTCCATTTGTGTGAAAGATGGTACTCCATCCCCTTACTCTCAGTCTGAATGCATCTTTGGGTTCGAAATGAGTCTCTTGTAGACAGCAAATGGATGGGTCATTTCTTTTTATCCAATCTGCAACCCTGTGGCGTTTTAAGCAAGAATTTAAACCATTAATATTAAGACTGAGTACTGAGAGATATGCTTTTAATTCTGCCATGTTGTCAGTAAAGTCTTTGTATTGGCTGTGACTTTCTGTTTTGTATCACTCTTGGGGCCTTTTTACTTTTATAGAACCCCCTGTAATACCTCCTGTAGGGCTGGTTTCGTGGTTACGAAATTGGCTAGTGAGTGTCGATTCTGAAATGTCTTTATTTCTCCATCAATTCTGAATGACAGCCTTGCTGGATAAAGGATCCTTGGCTGCATGTTTTTCTCTGAAAGAGCTTTAAAAATGCTCCCCCAACCCTTTCTCTCATTCCAGGTCTGTGTAGATAGGTCTGACGTAATTCTGATGCCTTTGCCTTGGTACGTGAGAAATTTCTTTGCCCTGGCCGCTTTAAATACTGTATCCTTGGATCTCATATTTGCGAAATGTACTATGACGTGACGTGGTGTAGGTCTGTCATGGTTGAGCTTGGGAGGGGTCCTCTCTGCCTCTTGGACACGAATTTTTGTTTCCCTTGCTAGATTAGGGAAGTTTTCAGCTACAATTTGTTCAAATATCTCTTCTAGACCTCTGTTTTTCTCCACCCCCTCGAGGATGCCGATGATTCTAACATTGGATCGTTTCGTTGAGTCAGTAATCTCCCGTAGCCAACATTCGTGGGCGTGGATTTTTTTAAGACCATCTTCTATTTTTATTTTTTCCTCTATTAACCCATCCTCCAATTCACTAACCCTTTCCTCTGCTTCTGTGACCCTGGCCGTCAGAGCCTCTAGTTTTGCCTGCATTTGGCTCATAGAATTTTTAATTTCTGTCAAATTCGCTCTCATTTCCGCCCTTAGGGATTCTATATTCTCCGTAACATTTTCCTGAATACTTTTTTCAAGTCTACTCATTATCTTGACCATTGTTACTCTGAATTCCATTTCTGATAATTTGGTTACATCCATATCCGTTACTTCTGTGGCAGAGGCCACAGACTCACTGTCTTTTCTTTGCTGGGGGGGGCTTCTCCTTCTTGTCATTCTAATGAGGAGAGGCTGCGGGGTTGTCCAGAGCCCAAATTATTGACTGGGTCCCAGGCCGTGCCCCTTGTTTTATAGGGATCTTAGAGATGTGGGCTTCTTCTTTAAAGATTTTATTTATTTACTTATCTGAGAGAGGGAGACAGACAGTCAGCAAGAACGGAACAGAAGCAGGGGAGTGAGGGTGGAAGAAGCAGGCTCCCATCGGAGGAGCCCAATGAGGGACTCCTTTCCGGAATGCTGGGATCACGCCCTAAGCCGGAGACAGGCGCTCAATGACTGCGCCACCCAGGCGCCTCGGGTTGTGGGCTTCTTGATTTTTCAGCCTGCCTTCTGTGTTCTGGGGGAGGGGCCTGCCGCGCCGATACTCAGGCAACCCTGTTTGGTTAGAGTCTCCGTGTCCCCTGCGAGGGAGGATGGGGATGGGCACTCTCTGAGCCGGTATTTCCCGGCTTTTGTTCTCTGGCGGCTTTCCCTGGCGGCCGGCTATGCCTCTTCTGAGAGTCAGAGCAGCAGAGGCTGCATTGTCACAGAACAGAGGGATTGCGGCCCGTTCTCCACTGATGTTCTGGCCACTTTAACTCTATTACTGTTGGTGCTGCTCAACCCTGCAGCGTCCCGGGATGTGCGCACCAACCCAGCGTCCCTGCCGTCACTTTCAGGGCCACTGCGTCTCTGTCCTTTGTGTTTCTAATGCCGCCAGCCACCGGCCGCCCCGCACGCTCCCGGGTCTCCCGGTCTCAGTCTATGCCCCGTGAGCACACCTCAATTCCGGAGTTTTGTGAGAAGCCTGGTGGCGCGCGCACCCGGTTCAGGGTCTCAGTCTGCTGTTTCGTGGGTGCCGACCGCGAGTCCGCCCGCTCCCCCGTGCAGGTGGCCCGCCAGCCGCCAGCCGCCCCGCGCGCGCTCCGGGAGCTCCCGGTCTCAGTCTGGATACCGTGAGCACACTGGGATTCCGGTGTTCCGGGAGATGCCTGGTGGCGCGCGTTCACCGCTCACCGGTTTCAGTCCGCTCTCTCGCGGGTGCCCTCTGTGAGTCCGCCCGCTCCCCCGTGCAGGTGGCTGCCGCTTCCCGGCACCCAAACGCGGCAGCTCCCTCCCCCTTCCATTTATCTTCCGATATCTGTGCACGGTTTATAGCTCCCCTCTTCGTACCTCAACACTCAGCGCTGGAGATGTTCATTTGTAGAGATCCAGATGCATCATCCTGCGTCTCAGGCTGATTCCGTGGTTATTTAGGCTGGTCTGGTACCTATCCAGCTCGACTCAGGGGACCGGCTGAAAAAGGGGTCCCCTACTCCTCCGCCATCTTAACTCCGCCTCCCTTCCCCCATTTTAAAAAAT
Source organism: Ursus arctos (assembly GCF_023065955.2). Classification (NCBI taxonomy): domain Eukaryota; kingdom Metazoa; phylum Chordata; class Mammalia; order Carnivora; family Ursidae; genus Ursus; species Ursus arctos. The sequence goes on along the minus strand of NW_026622763.1, from coordinate 4,111,444 downwards.
GGATATATTCTACCAAGAGCATAGGTGTTTTGTATTATACTCTCCCCCTCAACCCTCATTTAGTCTTAGTTTTATAAATAATTTATATCTTGAATGCTCACCACCAGTCCTTTTGTCACATGTCTCTCGTCACTTGGCTTTTCTGACCCTTGCTTACTGTTAGATTCCTCAAGAGGGGCTCATGGGAACAATATTTCCTCAGTTTTGCATGTTTATGTGTGTTAGATATGAAGTCCTTGCTTTTTTTTTTTTTTTTTTAAAGATTTTTATTTATTTGACAGAGATAGAGACAGCCAGTGAGAGAGGGAACACAAGCAGGGGGAGTGGGAGAGGAAGAAGCAGGCTTATAGCGGAAGAGCCTGATGTGGGGCTCGATCCCATAATGCCAGGATCACGCCCTGAGCTGAAGGCAGGCGCTTAACCGCTGTGCCACCCAGGCGCCCCTGAAGTTCTTGCTTTATATCCACTTTCCTTGGCTAAAACATATTTCATTTTCTTTTAGCATAAAGTCTTCTTGTAGAAAGTTGGGTGATAATCTAATTTTCTTTCTCTTAAGGTCTCTTGGTCTTTTTCTCTAGAGGCCCTAAGGATTTTTCTGTTTTTCCTTAATATAGCTTATACTATATTCTAATGAATTATGACTGAAAAAAATTGAGGAGTGATTGTTCTGGGTCAATATTCTCAGGTATCCGGTATGTTCTTAGTAATAAAGAGTTTCAGATCATTTTTTATTTCAAGAAAGTTTTCTTAAAAATTATAGTTTGTTCCAGTCGTTTGTTTTGTAATTCATATCACCTCTCTGTATGTTGAATTTTCTTTGCCTAGCTTCATTGTCACTTTTTCTGAATTGCTTTCTCTTTATTTTTTTTTTGATTTTTAAATACTTCCTCTTTTTCATCTTCTATTTATCTTAAGTCATTACTTCTCATGTTTGCTTTTGTGCCCCTTCTAGTTTAGTCTTCATTTCTACAATGATTCTTCTTTTACAAATTCTTTTCTCTTGAGTCTTTCACCTCACTTCTGAGTTTTTCAAATTTTGTCTTAGGTTCTTCTTTACGTCTAATATAATTTTCTTGATACATTTTAACTTGTTTGGAATAGTAGTTCACATTTCCATTTGTTTTTTGGCTGTGTTTTTCTGACATGGCTTTATTAGTTATGCTGTCCCATATGGTAGCCAGTAGCCATGTGTGGCTATTTAAATTTAAATGTTAGGATTAAATGAAATAAAAAAATTTAGCTCTTCAGTTGCATCAGCCAAATTTCAGGTGTTTGATGGTCACCAGTGGCAAGTGGCTACCACATTGGACAGTGCGGATGTAGTAGATTTGTGTTGTTGCTGAAATTTCTCTTATACAGTCCTCATCCATGAAAATAAGGATGTTATTCTATTCCTCCCCCCTCCCTTTTCTTAGCTTTGTGTGGGATTCGACATTGAGACTTTTCTTCTCCTTTTAATGAAATTGGTTTTCCTTATCTTTAAAAGGTTGGCATGGCTCCCTCTTCTGTTGATTTTAGGTAATGTTAAAAAATGTGGCTTAAAAAAATGGTGTTATGGATAGGCTGGTGATGGGTAGTAAGGAGGGCACCTATTGCATGGTGCACTGGGTGTTATATGCAACTAATGAATCATCGAACTTTACATCAAAAAAAATAAATTAAAAAAATGGTGTTATGGTTTTTGAGATTTCCTTTATTCCCCTCCTGCACTTGCATTGGACTTTCTCTTTAGTTGTCTCTATGCTCTTCAAGTTTTATTGCACCCTCAGCAGTTTCTCCTTACAGTGGGGCCCTGTCCTCGCAAGTACTCCTAGCTTTTGAGTTTTGAGAGTTCAGGGCAGCTAAGCTGCCCTAAGCCCTTAAATCTTTTCATGGACCTCCTTGTGCTCACCTGGTACTAGACTGAACAAATGCATTGGCCCACCATACTTTACGGTGAAAACCTGTTGGCTGTTTGGTTTTCTTGTTGGCAGGATCATCAGAATCTCTGTTATTAAACATCCCTCTGCTTCCTTCTCCATGGCATCTGATACCCACAGGTCTTATGTCATAGGGATATTTTTTCCCATTCATTTTGTCTTAGTATGATCCATTGGCTATCTAGTTGCTCTGTTTTAATGAAGGAACTTGGGAAGATTGCAAAACTATATTGCCAGTTGCCATCTATGGAGAATTTTATTACTTTTTAAGAGGTTGATAATGAGGTGTTTTAAAAAATCTCTTATCGTTTATTGAGACAAACTGAAACATTATAAATGAAATATTATTTGGGATTTGCGTCAAAATAATCTATTGGAGTGTGGCAGGAAGATGGATGAAATAAGATTGGCCATGAGTTGATAATATTGAAGCTGAATCTTGGGTACATGGGGCTTTATCATACTATTCTTTCTTTGTGTTTGTAAATTTTATAATAATTCACTAAAATGAAGAGTGTAATGAAAAGTTTTCATGTCAGTTTTTCATGGCAAGCTTTCCGTTTCTCCACCTCTGAATTCTTTCTCTTGTATTTATAGGAAAGGACATCTTAATGTATTACATAAATGACATCAGTGCACACAGCAGCACTTGTCATTATATCCTTTCTTTTCCCATGTCATTATACTGAGTCTTCTCAGTGTGTCTCTCATTGAAATTGCAGCTTGACTTGTCTCATTATGCATTGGCATTTATGCATTTCACTTTAAACAAAGTCATGTCTCATTTAGCCTTTCTCTGGAATATCTTACTATGCTTTGTAGATAATTTTACCTTCCATCTATTCCTTTTTAGATCCAGTTACTTTTTTAGATTCTATGTCATTCTTCCTACTTCAGAGAGGGGTTTCAAGTTAATTTGCATATTTATTATATGGACTTAATATACTTAATAGGGACTGTGTAGTTACACTTTGATGCTTAAAGTTGACATTTGTAAGCTTAGTTTTCTTGAAGGTATATACTGTATTCCTTGGATATCTTTTGTTATTTTCTGAGATAGAATTTTAAAGCTCTGTTTTGGGGACGATATTAACACCTACCTCTTGGGGTGATATTGAGAGGAGCTAGATGAAATAATAGGTAAGAAACAGTGACACAAAAAAACTCTTACATTCTGTCACATCATGGGGGTTCAGTAGATGTTAATTTTTGCTTTTATTGATGTTATTTCATTGCCATCTAATTACCTATTTAGAATATTCATGTCTTTACTCTTTGGTTAGAGACCATTACAAGAATGTCTTGTGTCTTAAATGGCAGATAGCAACTGATGAGCCTCCACCAGAAGAATGTAATTCATTTTTCTCCGTGCATGGAAAGAAGACCTGTGATTTTGACACCCTTGAGACTCTTCTCCTCACAGCATCTGAAAGGTAGATTGTGTGTTTCTTCATGTAAATGTCATGCATTGCGTTATGCTTTCTTTTATATTAAATCCACCATTGGATTTTTCATGCGGGTTTTGTTTGTTTGTTTTTTAAAGATTTTATTTATTTATTTGACAGAGAGAGACAGCGAGAGAGGGAACACAAGCAGGGGGAGTGGGAGAGGGAGAAGCAGGCTTGCAGCTGAGCAGGGAGTCTGACGCGGGGCTCCATTCCAGGACCCTGGGATCATGTCCTGAGCTGAAGGCAGACGCTTAACGAATGAGCCATGCAGGTGCCCCTCTTATGGGTTTTGTAGTGTGTAGGGAGTGTGGATTCTGGAGCCAGACTGACTAGATTTGAATCCCAGCTCCGTTACTTAAAATAGTTTTGTAGACTTAGGCAAATTACTTAACCTTTCTTTCCCTATATCATTTCGAAATGGAGATAATAAGAGTACTTAATATTATTCTTATTATTTAGTAATGACCGTCTGAGAGATTATAAAGGCTTTGTCATTAGCTTAGTAAAGAATACCTGTGTATTAGAGCCAGTGCCTGAAGTAATGATACTAATGATAATGATTTCTCAGAGTATTATTAGTTTCAGACTAAGGAGACTATTTAAAAGATAATTGCAAGCTTAATTTGAATATTAAATTGGTAATTAATTGGCTGGCTTTTTTGCTTAAAGGTAGGTTTTCTGTGGTGGACAGTTATACCAGGTGCCTCTTGCTGTCTGGCTACGGCAGTAACTTGCATTGTACCTTCTCGCTAATGCCATTATAAATAGGGTAACAGTGTTCTCTCTGTGGTGTTGCTCTGCTGTACCAGAAGAGCGTTTTAGGCAGGGTAGTTCTTCTTTAGTAAGATTATCTGCCCAGCACTTGTTCTCTGCTCACTAAATGGCATGAGAGCCTTTTACTCAGAATGACAACCAGAAAATGGGGTGTGTGTTCCAGCTACCTCCAGGTCCAGGGATGGACGTTCGAGAAAATGGCTTGCGTGGTAAAGTGCTGTTCCCTTGGGGTAAACATAATTAATTGATTAAAAGAAAACCTCTCTAACTTGTTAAAACAATAATGTAGGCCTTCATAAAGAAAAGAGTGATGGTGTCTCTTCTTCTGAGAGATGGTTAACTATTTTTAATGGTTTGTCATATTGTTTTAGACTTTTTTCTGTGGTTAATAAATTTATACAGGTATGTAGGTTTATTTTTATAAAAGATTTCTTCCCATTAGTACATGTAGGTGTACCTCATTATTTTTAACACATGCAAAATAACTATGTAAGAATGTACCATAGTTTTTTACTGATAGTTTTTAAAATTGTTTCCTATTTTTTTGTTTTTGTTATTATGGTAAGACTATAATGAACATTCTTATTTATACGTCTTTACTTTTGATGGAATAATTTATTATAAAATAGTTTATTGTAAGAGGGAATGGCAGGTCATAAAGTCTGTGCAATAGGATCTATTAATATCTTTTTTGTTTCTTTTTTTTTTGAAAGAGAGAGCAAGCGAATGAGTTGGGAGGGACGGAGGGAGAGAGAAAACCCCAAACAGACTCCACATCCAACGTGGGGCTCAATCTCATGATCCCAAAATCATAACCTGAGTGTAAACTAAGAGTCAGACGCCCAACTGACTGATCCACCGAGGCCCCCGAGATCTGTTAGTATCTTGATGCCATTATTAGGGAATTTTTTTTTTTGAGGATGAAGTTTTAAAATTTAGGAGGAAAACTTAAATGTTAAATCGTTGAGTAGGAAGATCATAGTAGTAAAAATGATAGAGGAGAGAGATGCTGTGGTTGGCAAGTTATATGCTTGAAGTCATCCTCTCTTTTCACATAATTTGTACTTAAGTTTTCAGATAAAGGATAATCAATTTACCTGGATGGTGCAGTTGCTTAAACGTCAGACTCTTGGTTTAAGCTCAGGTCCTGATCTCAGGGTTGAGGGATTGAGCTCCATGTTAGGCACTGCGCTCAGTGTGGAGCCTGGAGATTCTCTCTTTCTCTCTCTCTCCTCCTCTCCCTTGCCTACGTTGTCTCTCTCCCCATCTCTAAAATAGATAAAAAAATCTTTAAAAAGAAAAGGATAATCTATTTACATAGTAGAAAAACTTAACTAAAATTTTAGTATTGTGAGATGTGGATATGTATCCTTTTTCTGGCTTTCATCCTTTAGGAATTGGTAACAGTTATTAATCAAAGTCTGCATTTTTATAGTTGGTGTTTATAGAATGTATTTTTATTATTTTTAGTCATGAATAATTAAGACTCATATCTGACAGCATTTTTTTTTTTTTAAGATTTTATTTATTTATTTATTTGACAGAGATAGAGACAGCCGGCGAGAGAGGGAACACAAGCAGGGGGAGTGGGAGAGGAAGAAGCAGGCTCATAGCGGAGGAGCCTGATGTGGGGCTCGATCCCATAACGCCGGGATCATGCCCTGAGCCGAAGGCAGACGCTTAACTGCTGTGCCACCCAGGCGCCCCTGACAGCATTCTTATTAACTGAAAACTATTTCAGATTTTGATAGTGTTTGTATTAAGATGCTTATACTCTTTACTTATTGCTGCTGTAGTTCCATCTTGTACCATTTTTAATGTTTAAGAACTTTTTTAAGTTTAAAATTTTAAGGGGCGGGTAGGAGGATGGGTGCAATAGGTGAGGAGATTAAGGAGTGCACTTGTGATGAGCATCAGATGTTTTATGGAGGTGTTGACTCACTATATTGTGTACCTCAAACTAATATAACTCTATATGTTAACTAAATGGAATGGAAATAAAAACTGAAAAAAATTTTAAGCTTTTAATATTTATTTTCAGACCCAAACCTTTATTGTTCAAAGGAGATCACAGATACCCCTCATCTAATCCTGAAAGCCCAGTGGTGATTTTCTACTCTGAGATTGGTGATGAGGAATTTTATAATTTCCACCGCCAGCTTATATCAAAAAGCAATGCAGGCAAAATCAATTATGTATTCAGGCATTATATACTTGTAAGTATTGATTTATTTTAGAACTTCTATAAATGTTATTTTGCCCAGCATGACATAAGCACATAAACTAATAATATCCCCCCTTTATAAAGTTATTTGAACTACTTTTCATCATATCTGTTATTTGCACACAGGAGGTACTTTGCTTGCCTTTCTGAAGAAATATAAAACAACTATGCTTAAAAAATGGCTTACTAAAGTTTACATTGTATTTAAAAATGAACCATGTAAATTATATTTTCTAGATTTAATGTAATCAGCATATTGTGAAACTGATTTTTTTTTTTAGAACTGATTCTTGAATTCCATTCTTTCAGACCTTTTTTTTTCATTTTGCCGTGTTTTCATTTGATGAAAAAGGGAGGATTGCTAGATATAAAAGCAAGCGAAATTGATTTAAAATTAGGTTTTTAAAATTTTTTGTAACATTTAGCATTTAAGACATATATATGTAAACATATCAGCCTTTAAAGTTTCTGTGTCATAATAAGCTCAGTAAAATTGAGTGGTAAGTCCATACAAGTAAAATAAAATTTTTAAATGAAAATTTTTGTGAACAGAAACATATTTTTTTTAATATCCGGTTTTTGGCAACTGCTCTCCTTCCGCCTGCTTTCCAGGCTTTATTGCTGTTATTGAAGATTAAAATATCTAAAGCGCCATCCTCGTTCAGGATGGTGGTAAGCCTGTGACAGTTGGTCAGCCCAAACCCTTCCTGCAGACATTTAAATTCAATTAAAAGTGAACACATAACACACATGGTCCCAACAAAATACTTCTAGGTTTGAAACCTCATCAGTTTTCAGACCTGCTATGTAGGTTCTGGAACTTCCTTTTCTCTTTGGTTTGGCTACTTTTGCCCTTTTAGCTGTCCCTTCATCTGGTTTTGCTTCTACTTGGAATTCCCATTCCCATACTTGTGGCAGGATACAAAATCTAAAGGAGGCTGGGATTCCTATGGAAGTTTAAGTATATTTTGAGTGCATAATCCTAGGTGGTGGCTATGTGACATTAACATCGTCATGTCCTGTTCACTGTGACATGTAAAGAACCAGATAGTAATGGTGGAATACTTACTCTGCTTGCAGAATCCCAGGAAGGAGCCTGTTTACCTCTCTGGCTATGGTGTGGAATTGGCAATTAAAAGCACTGAGTACAAGGCCAAGGATGATACCCAGGTGAAAGGTGAATTTATAAATTAAGACCAATGTGTTTTCTTTAAGTGAGTGAAAGGGAATTTGTTTCCTTAATGTAAAATAATAGATTTAGAAGTATGATGAACCTGTGTTTGAAATCTGGTTGTGTTACCTCTGAGTTTGGTGATATTAAGCGAATTCTGTAGGTCCTAAATTTTTCCTTTATAAGGTGCAGATAATGGTCTATGCCTCCTAAAGTATTTGTGAGGAGAAAATAAGATGTACAGGTAAAGAAGGTAGTACAATGTTTTTGCACAAAAAGTTCAGTAATTGTAGCTGTTATTATTGATGATATGTAGTTCACAGATAGCCATTGATTTGTGACCCAGTGTGAAATCTTAAAACTATTTTTTACTTAATGAACAGTTTGTGTTTTTTATTATTTTCCGCATTTGGAATAGTTTTGTTTTTTTTATGGATATAGTTCCTATTTTGCTATTCTAGAGTTTTGAATTCATTATTTCAACCACAAGGTGGTATTTTTTTTTTTAAGATTTTATTTATTTGAGAGAGAGAGAGAATGAAAAAATGAGCAGAGGGAGGGGCAGAGGGAAAAGGAGAAGCAGACTCCGTGCCGAGCAGAGAGCCTGACATGGGGCTCGATCCCAGGATCCTGGGATCATGACCTGAGCCAAAGACAGATGCTTAATTGACTTAGCCAGCCAGGCGCCCTCAATCACAAGTTTTATGTGTAGTCTCTCTATTTCTTCCTTGTGAGCTCATTTTAAAGATAAAAATGATTGGTTTGAGTAAATGGAGGATAGTCTAGTATTTCATCATTCTGTTATCAATAATTATATTTAGGATTAAGTTGCCTAATTGCAAATTCTTCAGAATTTTGATACTGAAAAATCCACTGTTCATAATTTTAAAGGTGTTACTTTTGAGCTTTTTAACATATAAAATTTTCCAAAGTGTAAGGAAAGAATCCATTTTTACTTTATCCAGAACAGAAGATACCTTGAAAAACACATTTATTCTGTTTGTTTGTTTGTTTAAAAAAAACCTGCAAAATGTTCATTGAGGTATTTAATGTTTTAAATGGTATTAAAATTTCAGGTGCTTTTGCTTTTACATTATTCAAATTTTATGAGGTAAATAACATTTTAATTTCCTTTCTAAACAATTAGACGTGTATTTGCTTGTGCTTTTATAGGAACTGAGGTAAACACCACAGTGATTGGTGAAAATGATCCCATTGATGAAGTTCAGGGATTCCTCTTTGGAAAATTAAGGTATGGCATATTATTTTGGGAAATGCCCTTACTCTCTTAAAGCTCCAGGCTTCCTCCCATTATAAGCATCATCTTTCTCATTACTGTCTGAGTTACAGATCTCTCAGTAGTTCTTTCTATACGTAATCTGATATGAAGCAATTACCACTTCACCTACTGTGTAGTTTATGATTCTCCAGGCATTTGAAGCACATTATTATTAAATGATATTAAGATGGCCTGCCTATAGCTTTAGTTGATTTCCTTTTCTGGGCCTTGAAATTGATGACATAAAGTTACATTCCAGTTTTTGATTCACATAGTAGTAACATATAATTGTTTCACTCAATTTTTTCAAGAAAATAAAAAAATATTTTAAGTGAGAGAGGTCATAGCTATTTACTTAAGCTAAGCATAGCCTGAAACAATGCAAAAAAGGTACATTCAATTGAAATACATTAGACTTTCCTTCAGATTAAAGAGGATAAAAGATGATTTCTTGAAGAAAAATTCATAGCCATTTTATGAAATTTTATAGAAATTTATAGCTGAAAATTCTTCTTAGCTGTTATTTTAAGTGTTGTAGTTATTTCTATTATGCCTTGAAAATTGTTTAGAGTCCTGAATTCTGCTTTATCTGGAAATCTTAATGAGGACAGCTACAGTGAGGTTTTTTGGTTTTTGTGTTGGGCTTTTTTTTTTTTTTTTTTTGGTAAAGGAATGGATCATGAAGAAATATATATAGGCCCAGTTTCATGTATTTGAGCTTTAACATTTGGCCCAGTGAAATGACTTAATCAGACTAACAATTTAGCAGAGATGAGTCCGTTCATGTTGAATTTCTGTGCATAGGTTCAGTTTACCCTATGCATATGTATGTTTCTTTGTGTTTAACATTAGTTTGGGCCTCCTTAGTATGCAGTCAGATTCCATTTTTATTGAACCCAGGTTTCCAGAATCTCTTTTCATATTCATGTTTTTTATGTTTGCTTTTTGGATAGCATTATGATCTTATGTATTTAGAGCACAAAGCTAGTATGTAGAGTATTGAAGACATTTCCTTTTGTGGACATTCAAAACAGTTATTTAGCTATCTAACATTTTCTGATATTTTTATCGTGAAGGTGAGTTTGTAGTAACTGATTGGAAATGAATTGGTTGGAAGGTGAAGAATCTGAGTAAATATTTTAGTTTCTGTATGTGGCATTTAAGAATTTTGAGTTTCTAGTATTTAAAAGAACAGAATTACTCTACCAGCCATCTGTTGTCTGATCTAAATGATATGTATCTGCGTCTGATAACTTCTGTTTTACTAGCTTTAAATAGAATGTACTGTATTTCAAGATAAAACTAAAGGAAACCCAATAATCTTGGTTACCTTAAGTTGTATTATTCGTGTGATTAAAGGATTTATGAGCATGTAGCTGAAAGAAATCCATTTTGGGACTGGCAGCGATATATTTCCAGTTTTATTTTGAGAAACTAGAAAGATTCAGTAAAGTATATGGAAAATAATAGAACATACCCATGTACTTAACACCCAAAATTGATGGTTGTAATCATATTTGCTTTTCGGTTCCAAAGAACTATTTATCAAGTTTTTTCCCAACATATGCCTTCTTTTACTTAAAAGAAACAAACAAACAAGGGTAAAACGCTACAGGTAGAGTTGGGGGTCCCCTTGGTCACCACTCTCAGTCCCATCTCCTCTCCCTGACACAGAGAATCACTATTGTAGTGATTCATTTTTTTAATCTGTAAATTTTATGATTTTTAAAATAGTAATTTTCTATATTAGCTTATTTTTTAAATAAGATTTTATTTATTTATTTGATAGAACATGAGCAGGGGTTGGGGCAGAGGGAGAAGCAGACTCCCCACTAAGCAGGGAGCCCAATGCAGGGCTCAGATGCAGGGCTTAATCCCAGGACCCTGGAATCATTACCTGAGCTGAAGGCAGACACTTAACTGACTGAGCCACTCAGGCACCCCTATATTAGCTTATTTTTAAGAAAAATAATTATGCTTTAATATTTTTCATATATTGTAGGAATTTTCTTATTGCTAAGGGGAAAATCATGAAGATAAAATTGGAGCCAACTTCTAAGTGTGCTTTGAGAAAGCAAAGACACATTAATAAGACTGATTTTATGTTTCTTTCAGAGACCTGCACCCTGACCTGAAGGGGCAGTTGAAAGAACTCAGAAAACATCTTGTGGAAAGCACCAATGAAATGGCACCTTTAAAAGTTTGGCAATTGCAAGGTAATAAACATGTAGAGGAATCAACTCGCCTACTTTTTGACTAAATTTTATGGTATTAAAAAATGTAGAATTTGAAATTAATGTTGTTTATTGGCCAGATTCTGAGGGTACCACAGATTTTCAAGATAGAGTGATTAATTGTGATTAATCAGAAAAGAAAAGTCCTTTTGGAGACAGATAACACTATGCAGAAGTACATATAAAAATGAGTGCCAGATCTTTGTGTGAACAGATACATAAGTGTGTAATAGTACAAACATGTTTGTCTTAGTCTTTATGTTTCTTTATATATACATTTCTTGAACAGTGTATCTGTTGAATGTTAAAGACATATTAACATGGCAGGATATATTCTTGCTTTTCTGGTCCAGAGATGTAGTTATCACATGATTATTATTTAACATAATTTACTAAAGTCTTTTGCTATACTTCGTGGTATGTTATAAATTCAGAAAAAGGAAGTGAATAAAACCTGAAATTGGACTATGGGCACTCTCTGAAATGGTTGCATTCTCAGGCATTCTCAATTACCAAGAAAATTGTGAGAAAGAAGTGTGTTTTTTTCTTATTTCTCTTTGCATTAGATTAATGCACTTTAAATTGCATTTGACCTTGTTGCAGATCTCAGTTTCCAGACCGCTGCCCGAATCTTGGCTGCTCCTATTGAATTAGCTTTGGTAGTTATGAAGGATCTTAGTCAAAATTTTCCTACCAAAGCCAGGTAATTAAGAGTAAGGCTCTGACACATTCTTCTCTTTGACACATACCTAATTATCTTCATGTTTACATGCAAGATGAGGCAAGTAAAATATGAAAATGCTTAGAAAATTAAAGTTTTACTATCAGTACCATACTGCTAATGATACTGTCTTTTTGGGAAGGTGGCAGTACCATATATCGTCTGGTTGGAGAGACCCATCTAGCTTGTGTCCTTGGCTCTGTCACTTGCTAGTTGCATGATGTTTGCAAATAAGTGACCTCTCTTTACCTCACTTCCTCAGCAGTAAAATGGAAATAATGATACCTACCTCTCAGGATTAGATGAGTTAACAAAATCTAATGTATGCAGATATAACTAATCTAGGGTCTGGCATGGACTATGTTTTTGTTCCTAAAGAGTTTCATATACATCATCTTATTCAAACTTGATGAGGAAAGTGAGTTCTAGAGGCTGACTTGCTCATGGTGACACAATAAGATTTTGAATACAGCTGATTTTTGATGTTGCTTTCAGTTGTATAATGGTCTTCCACATCTTCTAAATAAATGGTTTTAAAAGCCAAATTTTTAGAGGCTAATGACTTAAATGGTTGCCAGTGTTTTTCTTGAGTAACTGAACAAGGTGTTTTGACTTCTGATGTGAGATATTTTATAAATAAGTTTGCTTATTTGATTAGTCTTGGAAAATATTTCTTAGACAGGACTTATAAATCATATAGTACATTCTCATTTAGCAGCATGCTTTTGAAGATACACATGTAGGATTACACCTCCGCTTAAAGTGTTCAAATAGGATGAGCAGTCTGTCACCTTAATTTAACATTAGCATTTAGCCTGTGAACAATAAAGTCATGTATAGGAATAGAGTTACATATATTTAACCTAAGATCTTGGGGAATAACTGGACTTGCTTTAAAATGCTGCTGCTACTGCTACTTTTCTGTGGTGTCGTATCTTGTAATAATGAAAATATACGTACACCTGAATGGAGAAATGTATTTATTTGTGAAGGTGGAGGTTTTCTGTTTTGTTTTTTTTCCATTTAGTTTCTTGTAATGTATTGAGCAATGTGTTGTTTCATATGTAAATACAGGGAAATTGAAGACATTTATATCAAATGTTAACCTAAACACTAATAACATTTTTATTTTTTTAGAGCAATAACAAAAACAGCAGTGAGTTCAGAACTTAGAATCGAAGTGGAAGAGAATCAGAAGGTACTACCCAGTGGAAAATCATTATTTTCCTTTCTGTTTTGTATTGTATCTTTAAAGATGAGGAAATCTGAGTTACATCAATGACATTTAACAGTTTTACTCTCCTTTTAGTAAAGATGGTGGTGTTTTATTTCTCTAATCTTTTTTTGTATTTTTAATTTTTAATGAAAGTTGAATATGAATATAATCCAAACATCGGGTGCCTGGGTGGCTCAGTTGGTTAGGTGTCTGACTTGATTTTGGCTCAGGTCATGATTTAGGGGTCCTGGGATCAAGCCCCATGTCGGGCTCCGTGCTCAGTGTGGAGTCTACTTGTCCCTCTTCCTCTGCTCCTCTCCCCACTCATGCTCGCTTGTGCATGTGCTCTCTGTCTCTCTCAATTAAATAAATAAAATCTTAAAAAAAAAATCAGATAGTGCCACCACTTTGTTTAGATAAACAGCATCCTCCTAACATGACTTACTACCTGTTTTGTCCCCCTTACCAGAAGTATCTGCTTTCAACACTTAGCTAATTGTTTTGATATTTATCCCCAGATTTCTAGCAAGTTTGAATTGGTACGGTGTTTTCCAGTTTAGAACCTTATGTCTTGGCCTCCATTACAAGGATGAAGTTTAACTTTCTTTCACCGCCCCTCACCCCCATGTCTGCCATCACTCCATATTGGTGCTTTCTGTCTCTCTAATTTCTCTGTGTATTTATGTTGTGATTTTATCAATTTTCGTTCTGTTCCGCTGTGGTCTGGTGGTTCTCTATGTCTAGGGCATACCAGTTATCCTGAAACCTTGCTTTAATCTCTTTTGTTGGCTCTCCTGTTCTTGGATTCCAGGGCTGCTTTGTTTTTTGGTTTACTCCCTTATTTTGGTGCAGCATATTATTCTTCATGAGAAAAGTTGCATGCGAGGTGAATTTCAGACTCTGAGAAATCAATTTCCCATTTCCGTTTTTTTTTTTTTTTTAAGATTAATTTATTTGAGAGAACACAAGCGGGGAGGAGGGCAGAGGGAGAGGGAGAAGCAGTCTCCCCACTGTGCATGGAGCCTGATGTGGGGCTGGATACCAGGACCCTGGGATCATGACCTGAGCCAAAGGCAGAAGCTTAACTGACTGACCCACGCAGGCACCCGTCCACTTCTCTTTTTATTAATATCTTCTCTGGGTATAGAATTCTGAATTGGAAGTCATTTAGAAGTTTTGTTACCAGACCAAAGTGGGTCTGGTCCTTGGTGAGTTATAGACAGAGACCATACCAGGTGGAGTTGCCTCCAGAGATCATCTTTATTTGTATAGATAGGGAGATCATGGGGAATAATTTCCAAAGCCATGACTGTTCCAATAGGGGTAAGCTGGCTCCTTTTATTAGGATTTGGGATGAATATTCCCCAAAACCGGGGACTTTAACATTGCAATGAAGCTGAGGAGGTGGAGCACTTTCTGATTCATCTGCAGGGGTATCATCCCTCATCCTCAAATGTTTCTTTTACTGTTCCAGCAATTTGTTAGTTTCAAAAAGATGAAATTGACAGAACCTTTTAGGAGTTTCCTGAGTTCCGTAGGTCATTCCTGAGTTCAGGGGGTCAAGGGTGACAGTTTGAAGGCATTGCTTCTTGGAATTTTGATTTCTATTGTGAATATGAGAAATTTGAACCCTTGGTATGAGATCTGCTTTACTTCCAGCAATCATTCAGGATCTTTTCTTTGGCCCTTTTATCTGAAATTTCACAGTGCTGTGCCTTTTAAGAAAATCTGTGTTCTATTGGGTGGTTGGTGGCCCCTCCAAATCTGGAAAATAATTTCCCTTAGCTTTGGGAAATTTGCTTGAGTTACTTCTTTTCCTCATTCACTCTGGTTTCTCTCTTTTATTTTCCTGGAATTCTTCATTTTTTTATAATAATTTTTTATTATATAAGTCACCATACAGTACATCCCTAGTTTTTGATGTAGTGTTCCATGATTCATTACTTGCATATAACACCCAGTGCACCATGCAATATCTGCCCTCCTTAATACCCGTCACTGGCCTATCCCAGTTCCCTAACCTCCTCCCCTCTGAAGCCCTCAGTTTGTTTCCCAGAGTCCATAGACTCTCGTGGTTCATTCCCCCTTCTGTTTACTCCCCCTTCATTCTTCCCTTCCTTCTACCAATCTCCCTGCTATTTCTTATGTTCCATAAATGAGTGAAACCATATGATAATTGTCTTTCTCTGTTTGACATATTTCACTTAGCATAATCTCCTCCAGTCCTGCCCATGTTGCTACAAATGCTGGGTAATCCTTCTTTCTGATGGCTAATATTCCACTGTATATATGGACCACATCTTCTTAATCCAGTCATCTGTTGAAGGGCATCTCGGCTCCTTCCACAATTCAGCCATTGTGGACAGAGCTGCTATGAGCATTGGGGTGCATATGGCCCTTCTCTTCACTACGTCTGTATTTTCGGGGTAAATACCCAGTAGTGCAATTGCTGGATCATAGGGTAGCTCAATTTTTAACTTCTTAAGGGACTCCATGCTATTTTCCAAAGTGGCTGTACCAACTTACATTCCCACCAACAATGTAGGAGGGATTCCCTTTCTCCACATCCTCTCCAACATTTGTTTCCTGCCTTGTCCATTTTTGCCATTCTAACTGGCGTAAGGTGGTATCTCAAGGTGGTTTTGATTTGAATTTCCCTGATGGCTAATGATTTTGAACATTTTTTCATGTGTCTGTTAGCCATTTTTAGGTCTTCATTGGAAAAGTGTGTTCATATCTTCTGCCCATTTTTTGATTTATTTGTTTCTCGCGTATTGAGTTTGAGAAGTTCTTTGTAGATCTTGGATACCAGTCTTTTATCTACAGTGTCATTTGCAAGTATCTTTTCCCATTCCGTGGGCTGCCTCATAGTTTTTTTTTTTGGTTTTTTTTTTTTTTTACTGTTTTCTTGGCTGTGCAGAAGCTTTTTATCTTGATGAATCCCCTAGAAGTTCATTTTTTCTTTTGTTTCTCTTGCCTTTAGAGATATGTCATGAAAAAAGTTGCTGCGGCCGATGTCAAAGAGGTTGCAGCCTATGTTCTCCTCTAGGATTCTGATGGATTCCTGTCTCTCATCGAGGTCTTTCATCCATTTGGAGTTTATCTTTGTGTATGGTGTGAGAGAGTAGTCACATTTCATTCTTTTGCATATAGCTGTCCAATTTTCCCAGCTCCATTTATTGAAGAGACTGTCTTGTTTCCACTGGATTTTTTTCCTGCTTTGTCAACGATTAGTTGCCCAAAGAGCCAAGGGTCCATTTCTGGGTTCTCTTTCTGTTCCATTAGTCTATGTGTCTGTTTTTGTGCCAGTACCATGCTCTTTTTGTGATCACAGCTTTGTCGTATAGCTTGAAATTCAGCAGTGTGATGCCCCCAGCTTTGTTTTTCCTTATCAACAATTTCTTGGCGATTTGTGGCCTTTCCTGGTTCCACACAAATTTAAGGGCTGTTTGTTTCAGTTCTTCGAAAAATGTCATTGGTGTTTTGATCGGGATGGCATTGAAAGTGTAGATTGCTCTGGGTAGCATAGACATTTTACCTATGTTTATTCTTCCGATCCATGAGCATGGAATATTTTTCCATCTTTTTGTGTCTTCTTCAATGTCTTTCAAGAGTGATTTGTAGTTTCTAGAATATAGATCCTTTACGTCTCTGGTTAAGTTAATTCTTAGATAACATATAATTTTTGGTGCTATTGTAAATGGAATGGGTTCCCAAATTTCTCTTTCTTCAGTCTCATTGTTCGTGTATAGAAATGCAACTGATTTCTGAGCATTGACTTTGTATCCCGCCACATTACTGAATTGCTCTATAAGTTCTAGTAGTTCGGGGGTGGAGTCTTTTGGGTTTTCCATATAGAGTATCATGTCAGCTGCGAAGACAGACAGTTCAACTTCTTCTTTGCCAATTTGGATACCTTTTATCCCTTTTTGTTGTCTGATTGCTGTTGCAAGAACTTCTAGTACTATGTTGAATAAAAATGGGGAGAGTGGGCATCCTTGTGGTGTTCCTGATCTTAAGGGAAAGGCTTCCAGCTTTTCCCCATTGAGAATGATATTTGCTGTAGGCTTTTCATAGATGGTTTTTATGAGATTGAGGAATGTACCCTCTATCCCTACACTCTGAAGGGTTTTAACCAGGAAAGGATGCTGTAGTTTGTCAAATGCTTTTTCTGCATCTATTGAGAGGATCATATGATTCTTGGCTTTTTTCAGTGTGATATAATCTATCACACTGATCGATTTGCGAATGTTGAACCACTGTTGCATCGCAGGGATGAATCCCACTTGGTCTTAATGGATAATCCTTTCAATGTACTTTTGGATTGTATTAGCTAGGATCTTGTGGAGAATTTTGGCGTCCATATTCATCAGGGAAATCGGTCTGTAATTCTCCTTTTTGAGGGGGTCTTTGCCTGGTTTGGGGATCAAGATAATACTGGCCTCATAGAATGAGTTTGGTAGTTTTCCTTCTGTTTCTATTTTTTGAAACAGCTTCAGGAGAACAGGTATTATTTCTTCTTTGAATGTTTGGTAGAATTCCCTGGGGAATCCGTAGGCCCTGGACTCTTGTTTTTCGGGAGGTTTTTGATCACTGCTTCAATCTCATCATAATTAATCGGTCTGTTTAAATAATCAATTTCTTCCTGTTTCTGTCTTGGTAGTTCATAGGTTTCCAGGAAGGCATCCATTTCTTCCAGGTTGTTTAATTTATTGGCATAAAGCTGTTGATAAAAGTTTCTAATGATCCTTCCTATTGCATTGGTGTTGGTCGTGATCTTTCCCCTTTCATTCTTAATTTTATAAATTGGGGCCCTTTCTCTATTCTTTTGAATAAGTCTGGCCAGTGGCTTATCGATCTTATTTATTCTTTCAAAGAACCAGCTTCTAGTTCTGTTGATCTGCTCTACTGTGCTCCTGGTTTCTAATTCATTGATCTCTGCTCTAATCTTGATCAGCTGCTTTCTCATGCATGGGTTAGGGCTGTTCTTCTGTTCCAGCTCCAGCTTCTTGAGGTGAGAATGTAAAAACTGCGTTTTAGATTTTTCTATTCTTTTGAGTGAGGCTTGGATGGCTATGTATTTCCCCCTTAGGACTGCCTTTGCAGTGTCCCATAGGTTTTGGACTGTTGTGTTTTCATTCTTGTTGGTCTCCATAAATTGTTTAAAATGATTTTTAATTTCCTGGTTTACCCAATCATTCTTGAGCAGGATGGTTCTTAGTTTCCAAGTGTTTGAGCTTCTTCCAAATTTTTCCTTGTGGTTGAGTTCCAGGTTCAAAGCGTTGTGGTCTGAGAATATGCATGGAATAATTTCAGTCTTTTGGTATCAGTTGATACCTGTTTTGTGACCCAGTTTATGGTCTATTCTGGAGAACGTTCCATGTGCAATTGAAAAGAATGAGTATTCTGTTGTTCTGGGGTGTAGTGTTCTGTATATATCTATGATGTCCATGTGGTCTAGTATGTCATTGAAAGCTCTTGTTTCTTTGTTGATTTTCTGCTTAGGTGATCTGTCTATTTCTGAGAGCGGAGTGTTGAGGCCCCCTACTATTAATGTATTATTATATATATGTCTCTTTATTCTGGTTAAGAGCTATTCCCCTGTTGGGGGCATAGATATTTATAATTGTCATATCCACTTGTTGGATACGTCCTTTAAGAATAATATAGTGTCCTTCTGTATCTCTAACAACAGTCTTTAGTTTAAAATCTGATCTGTCTGATATGAGAATTACTTCCCCAGCTTTCTTTTGAGGTCCGTTGGCATGGAAAATTGTTCTCCATCCCTTCACTTTCATTCTGGATGTATGTTTAGGTTCAGAATGAGTCTCTTGTAGGGGCGCCTGGGTGGCACAGCGGTTAAGCGTCTGCCTTCGGCTCAGGGCGTGATCCCGGCATTATGGGATCGAGCCCCACATCAGGCTCCTCCGCTATGAGCCTGCTTCTTCCTCTCCCACTCCCCCTGCTTGTGTTCCCTCTCTCACTGGCTGTCTCTATCTCTGTCAAATAAATAAATAAAATCTTGAAAAAAAAAAAAAAAAGAATGAGTCTCTTGTAGACAGCAAATGGATGGGTCATGTCTTTTTATCCAATCTGCAACCCTGTGGCATTATGGGAGCATTTAGGCCATTGACATTGAGAGTGGTTATTGAGAGATATGATTTTAATGATGTCCTCTTGCCTGTGAAGTCTTTGTTTCTATAGATTGTAAATTTCTGTTCCGTATCACTCTTGGGGCCTTTTTACTTTTATAGAACCCCCCCTTAACATCTCATGTAGGGCTGGTTTGGTGGTTACAAATGCTGTCAGTTTCTGCTGATCCTGGAAGGTCCTTATCTCTCCATCAATTCTGAATGACAGCCTTGCTGGATAAAGGATCTTTGGCTGCATGTTCTTCTCAGATAGAGCTTTGAAAATACGCCTCCAACCCTTCCTAGCCTTCCAGGTCTCTGTAGACAGGTCTGACGTTATTCTGATATTTTTACCTCTTAAGGATTTTCTTCCCACTGGCCACTTTCAATACTGTATCCTTGGATCTATATTTGCGAAATGCACTATGACGTGACGTGGTGTAGGTCTGTTGTCATTGACCTTGGGAGGGGTCCTCTCTGCCTCTTGGACACGAATGCTTGTATCCTTTGCTTGTATCCTTTGCCAGATTAGCGAAGTTCTCAGCTACAATTTGTTCAAATATCTCTTCTAGACCTCTCTCTCTCTCCTCTGCCTTGGGGATGCCGATGATTCTGACACTGGAACGTTTCTTTGAGTCAGTAATCCTCCGTAATCTACATTCTTGAGATTGGATTTTTCTGAGCCAAGTTTCTGTGTTAACTTTCTCTTCTACCATCCCATCCTCAATTCACTAATTTGTTCTTCTGACTCATTTACCCTGGCCATTAGAGCATTACTTTAGACTGTAGTTGATTCATAGTATTTTTAATTTCTGCCAGATTCGCTCTCATTTCCACCCTTAGAGATTCTATATTCTCGTTAATATTTTCGTTAATATTTTTTTCAAGCCTACACATCATCTAGACCATTGTTTTTTTTTTTTTTTTTTTTTTTTTTAAAGATTTTATTTTTATTTATTTGACAGAGATAGAGACAGCCAGCGAGAGAGGGAACACAGGCAGGGGGAGCGGGAGAGGAAGAAGCAGGCTCCCAGCAGAGGAGCCCGATGTGGGACTCGATCCCGGAACGCCGGGATCACGCCCTGAGCCGAAGGCAGACGCCTTAACGACTGCACTACCCAGGCGCCCCTAGACCATTGTTACTCTGAACTCCATTTCTGACAATTTAGTTATATCCATATCTATTATTTCTGTGGCAGAGGCCACAGTCTCTGTCTCCTTTTTTTGCTGAGGGTTTGTCTTCCTTGTCATTCTGATGAGGAGCGGTTGCGGGGTTGCACAGAGCCCAAATTATTGACCAGGACCCAGGCAGTGCGCGCTTGTTTTATCGGGACCTTTGGTATGTGGGCTTCCTGATTTTTCAGCCTGCCTTCTAGGGGAGGGGCCTGCCACGCTGATACTCAGGCAACCCTGTTTGGGTAGAGTTGTCCTATCCCCTGCGAGGGGGGATGGGAATTGGCACAATGTGAGCCGGTATTTCCGGGCTTTTGTTCTCTGGTGGTTTTCCCCAGTGGTTTTCTGTTGGTCTTCTGAGAGTCAGAGCAGCAGTGGCTGAATCCTCGCCTCTGTCTCAGAACAGAGAGATCACAGTCCACTTTCCACTGAGCTCTCTTGGCCTCTTTAACTCTGTTTCTTTTGGTGCTAACAAAAACCCTGCAGCGTCCCGGGTTGTCTTCCAGCCCTCACTTACAGGGCCAGTACATCTCTGTCCTTTGTGCTTTTAACACCGCCAGTTGCCCCCGGTTCCCACGCGCGGTCCTGATCTCCCTGTTTCAGTGTGGTTCCCGCGCGCTCTGGAGCGCAGGTTTTCAGTCTGGTT
Source organism: Ursus arctos (assembly GCF_023065955.2). Lineage (NCBI taxonomy): Eukaryota > Metazoa > Chordata > Mammalia > Carnivora > Ursidae > Ursus > Ursus arctos. The sequence goes on along the minus strand of NW_026622763.1, from coordinate 4,090,508 downwards.
GCGCACGCGCTCCCGAGCTCTCAGTTTCAGCCTAGTTCGAGTGTGCGCTCCGGTGCTCCGGTTGTCAGTCTGGACGCTCGCCTGCTCCTGAGCTCCCGCTTTTATTCTGGTTCCAGGGAGCGCTCTGGAGCTCTGCTTTTCAGACTGGTCGCACGTGCGTTCCCAGGCTCTCGGTCTCAGTCTGTTTTCTCACGGGTGTCGGTCTGCAAGTCTGGCCCACTCCCCAGTGCAGGTGGCTACCGCTTCCCGGCGCCCAAACACGGCAGCTCCCTCCCCCTTCCGTTTTATCTGTGCGCGGTTTCACGGCTCCCCGCTTCGAACCTCAATACTCAGCGCTGGAGATGTTCATTTGTAGAGATCCAGATGTATCTTCCTGTGTCTCAGGCTGATTCCGTGGGTGTTCAGGATGATCTGGTACCTATCCAGCTCGACTCAGGGGAGCAGCTGAAAAAGGGGTCACCTACTCCTCCGCCATCTTTTCTCCCTCCAAAATCTGGAATTCTTCATTTTTAAGTTATTTCATTGCCTCGACTAGTTTGTCCTAATTAAAAAATACATTTTATTTCCTGTTTTCCAGTTCTTTTATGCTTTATTTTAAAACTTTCTGGGAAAGATTTTCAACTCCTTTGTTGATATTTTTCCTTTAGTTTTCAAATCTTTAATTTCTAAGGGTTCTTGTTCTTAGATTCTTCTTTTTATGGTGTTCTTATATTTTTCTGACTCTAGCAGTGGTGCATGTGTATGTTTTCTTCTCTCTTGCACCATCTGTTTTCTTTTAAGTTGACTTTCTTTTTGTTTTGGCCTCTTGTCTTTAATGTTGAAGGCTTTCCTTACACGTTCTGCTCATATTGAAGAGAGTGAGGCAGTAAAGAACTGATGGGAAGCCTTAAGGATGAGGCTTTTTGATGGTAGGCTCTCCTGGTATGGCCTTTTCCTTGTTCACCCCAGTGTCAGTATCCTGGTACCTTTCCTCTTGAGCTATTCAGTCTCCAGAAAAGGATCTTCTGATCTTCTGCCTGGAGGGTAAAGTCTGGCTGCCTGAGTGGTAGAAGCCCAGTAGGAAGAACATTCGGGAACTTCCACTCAGTCCGCAGTATGGGGTCCCTGCCCTCAGTTGTGCTTCATTTCCCAAAGTTCCCAGGTTCTGTCTTTCACTCTTTGCAGGGAATGAGCCTCCATTTTTCTGGAGTAGAGGGAGTCATGACAGCAGTCACCTTACTGTGTGAAATCAGGGCAGTCTGAGGGCTCTTATCTTTACAGCACGCTTTTTTTAGCCTAGTTATTACACCTTCATACATGTGTTCTTTGTACTGTCAATTCTTGAGCCTTTTGAGGAGGTCCACAGGATGACTTGTGGTTTCTGTTGGCTTTTCCCACTTTTGGCCTGGCATACAACTTTCTTGGGATTGCTAAGACAGTTGGTACTCATGCATCTCCTTTCCACCTTCCAGAATTAATTGTCCTTTTTCTTTTTTGTCCTCTTTGTTGTGGATTTATAACTTTATAAAAGTCCCTTTTTAAAAAACTGATATTTCAAGAGAGTTTCAGGACGGAAAAAAAGAAATGCTTATGCTCAGTCTACTATCTTTACCCCAGATTTTTTAAACTTTTACGTATGAGATATTAATTAAATAGATCTGAGGAATAAGTAAACCAAATTTATCTAAAATATTTACTAAGTTGAAGAAACCTTATTAACAGTTTTTATTTACCTCATTTTTGATTTCCAGAATAACAGTACCAATATTATCTAATTTTTAGGGCTACTTTCCCCTGCAAGAGAACAAAATATTAAATTATATAGACTGTAGTACTTCCTTGATTCTTTGGGGTTTTTTAAAATTAAATATTTTGTTAAAGTATAAAATACGAAAGTATACAACACATGCAAAAATGTGCACAAACCCACAATCTTTAGTGTGATCAATTTTCACAAAGTGAACTTTGCTCTGTTACCAGCACCCAGATCTTGAAGTAGATATGAGTCGTGTTTAGCAGCTCAGAGTCACTGTTTCTTATAGTCATAGGGTGTACAGCTTGGGTGTGAGTGGACATGGAGTTTTTCTTTCCCATGTAAGAAATTCCTATTCTGAATTGATGCAACTCTCCATTTTCCCTTATTTTACTTGCAGTTTAATACTTGCAGGGCAAAGAAGCAAAAGGTGTGGCCTCCTCATTATTTTATGCTTTACCCATGCAATACTGGGCCTTAAAGTTTACTTCTATTAGTCTGCTGACTACTGGGAAATGAAGGGAGCTCAACAGTCCCTGTCCTCCTTTTCCCCGCCCTGTGAGAACTAAGGGCTTAAGTTCTGTCCCTAATATCTGAGTAGTTTTTTCCCTTTGCTGTGTGGATTAGCTCCCTGTGGTGTGGAATATGAATAGTAGTCCCAGTTTCCTTGGAAGGAAAGAGTAATTAAACGGAAAGAATAGAAGTCAATAGAAGCTACAGCATGGCATCCAAGCAGTGTGTCTGATGGGTCAGGCAGGTCTGAAGGGCTGCAGGGACTGCACAGTCACCTGTGTGTCAGGGAGCCACTGTCTTAGGGAGCAGCAGTTGAAGGGCCCCATGGAGATCAGGTCTTGGACAGTTAGGTTGCATGTGGCTACTGTCTTCAGGGCAGCAACTCAGTTTCTTAGTGTGCATTAGTTTGAAGGTTTAAGGGAGGTGTGGGGTTTTGAAACCCTTTTAGATTAGATCCCTGGAGTTCATCAGGAAGGCCCAGCTGTTAGTGACTGCTGTCGCCACCTTGGTTGGCATCACAAATAGGAAGTAGTAATAGAAGTCCTCTTACATGAAAAGTGACCCTCAGCGCTTGGCTTATTTAACCAATCTCCCTCCTCCTCCTTCCCCTGACATTATAGGAAACAGTTGTATTAATCGTAGTTGGAAGGAAGAAGGGAGGAGTCATGTATTTCACATGAACTAGCAGTTTCATTGCAATGCAGTAAATGATAATAGTCTGTGGGAGTACATAAAAGGAAATCTTAACCCAGCCTTAGGGTTTCCTGTAATAAATAAGAGGATGCAACGTTTGTACATATACTAAAGTCAGAAACATGGAAATTTTTGTTAAATGTTCTCTTTCTGCTCCTTAACAATTTTTTAAAAATATTTTAGTATTTCAAGGGAACTTTAGGATTACAGCCTGGAGATTGCGCGCTCTTCATCAATGGACTTCATATTGATTTAGATACACAGGATATATTCAGGTATGGATAATATTTTTTATTCTCTGAAAAGGTTTTATAATGTTAGCTCCTTATAGCATGTTCAGATTGTTTTTCCTACTTGACATGGCACATTGCAAAGCCTATTGGCTTACCAGGTGCAGTGAGTAGTGAGTCCTGAGTCCTGGGTGGATGACTGGGATGGACACGATAATAATGTCATTTGTTATCATAATGTACATTCAAGGCCTTGGACATTGAAGGCCTTAGTGTCTTTTGAGGATGCCCTTTTTTAGAGCTATAGTTTTCCTCTTATCCATAAAAAAAGAGTGTGAGTGGGTTCTTTGACTTCTGGAAATAGTGTAAAGTAGGTTTATTCAAAATACTGCCTCTGCCTCCCATATCTCAGAAGGTGTTCCATTTTACATACATTATTTGAATATCTAGGGGCACTTGGGTGCCATAGTCTGTTAAGTGGCTGACTGATGGTTTTAGCTCAGGTCATGATCTCAGAGTTGTAATCTCATGACATTGAGCCCCACGTGGAGCCTGCTTGAGTTTCTCTTTCCCTCTCCCTTTGTCCCTCCCGTGCTCTCTCTCTCTTTTCTTTTTCAAATGGATAAATAAATCTTAAAAAAAAAAAGAATATCTACCTTTTTGTGTTGCTAAAATGGGGTTCAGGGCTAACTTGCTCTAAATTGGCCTTATGAATTTTGAGGCGGGGGGTGGATAGTTTGGTAGAATTCAGATTTTGTCCTTGGAATTGAGATTGACACAGTTGACACTGTGGCTTCATAATAGTAAAAACAAAAGCTATGGCTAGTGCTTCAGAAGAACCAGTTCCCACAATAGTATTTTTCACATTAATTATTTTAATTGAGCTTTTATGTCCTCCTCCTGCTTTTCAGAGCCAGTAAAAAGTTAGTAAAATGGATGTGGACGCTTTAAAAAGATTGTATTTTTTTAAAGTAAAAAATATACACCTATGTCTTTAATTTTTCAGAGTTTACAGATTGAGTACTTGGCTTATTTAAACAGTTTTAAGTGATAGACAAAATAAAAGAACTAAGAAAAGTCAAGTCTTCATCCTGGCTTATTTCTTCTTCCTTCCCATCTTTTCTACCTTCCCTAGCAAACCTTTATGTTGAGTATAAATTCTTCCAGACCTTTTACTGTGGTTGTATATGTGTGCACCTTGTAAATTGACACTGATGTTGTAACTTATGTTAAATCTATATAATGTAGTTATTTTTTAAAATAAATTTTTAGTTATGAGATAATTGTAGATTTATATAGAAATAATACAGAGAAGTTACCATCATTTTTTTTTTTTAAACATGTAGTATAAAATTCAGGTGAGGATTATTTCATCCTCAAATTGTGTGTTTATATTTAGAGGTAATTTTATACCTGATAGATACGTTGGTAAGTATAAATAAGAAGCAAGTCCTACCTACTTCGTTCTGTATATTTTGACAAGATGAAGCAAAGGGAAGAGCTCCCTTTTTTGATTTCTTGGCTAGTTTGAACAGGGCATTGAGTTTGAACTGATAAATTTTTTCATGGTGAGGGTTTGTTTGTTTGTTTGTTTTTTTAACTTTTTCTACTAAATACCTCCCCCCCCCCCCAGTCTGTTTGATGTTTTGAGGAATGAAGCTCGGGTAATGGAGGGTCTGCACAGATTGGGAATAGAAGGCCTTTCGCTGCATAATGTTTTGAAACTGAACATCCAGCCCTCTGAGGCCGACTATGCTGTCGACATCCGGAGTCCTGCTATTTCCGTAGGTATTCTGGAGTGTCCTGGGGGCATTCTGGCCAGGCATTTTATTATGGTTTTCTCATTTGTGTTTCGTGAGAGGTAGGTTACTTCTGCCATCTCTTATATTGGCATCATACAGTGATTTACAACAGCTGCTTATTTGGGACTCTGTATATATAATAAAGTAGTCCCTTAAATCCTCCAAAAAGTTGAATTATTATGTTTAATGTGATTAAGACAGTGATTTTTCCAGTTTTGTATCCCCCTAGGATTCGGCTGAGTATCTCTTGGGAAAAAGAATGCTAAGTTTGTATTTTCTCAGTTGCATACAAGTTCTGTGTGATTTTTTTTTTTTCGCCAATATCCTTCTTTAAAAGAACTTTGATTATTTTGTATGTGAAGAATTTATATAGATTAATATCTGCTCTATTGGTGTCTCTGAGCCTCTGTCTCCTTGTATGGTCAAAGGAAGAATGTTGTTACAGGTGTGCCTGGCACACCCTTGACCCTCCTGTCCTTTTTTCTTGGTTTCTGTACTGCATTTATTGTGGGGAATTTTTTTCAAAAGAAATTATGTAGAATGTAGATGATCATTACTTGAGTTCTCCCTAGGTAATGTAGTTTTTATTTTGATGAATATTGTTACATCATTTGTTTTCTTGTTAAAAACATTTTTAATTACAAAGAGTAAAGAGATTAATATAATTAATAACAGTATAGCCCATCACCATACTTAGTACATGTTAACATTTAATCATTTTGTGTCAGATCTTATTTTCTTGGAAGAAAACAATGTTTCTGTCCAAATCCTCTTTTACTTCCACCCCTTTCCTCCCTGCAGCTGATTGCTCTTTGTAAGTAGGTGTACATTCCTCCTGTCCCTTACTTTATTACTTTATTTCCTATTGTATGTTTTGAAAATTTGAAAAATGCCATAGCAGTGTCCTTCATCATTTTCCTTGTTACTCAGCAATTTTGTCAGGACTCACATAGTTTGACCCATATAGATCTATTTTATCCTATCATGTTTTATATTTTGCTTATTAAAAAAAGATCTTTTGTACAATTACAGTTTAAAAGTCAGGACATACAGAAGGGTATGTCATCATACCCATACCTCATCACCCAGCTGTCCAGTTTTTCTCCCTAGAAGTAACAGGCATTATCAATTACTTGTGTATCCTTTCAGAAATACTCTGTTTACACAAACAAGGTTATGTTCACATACTTTCCCACCTTGTCCTTTTTGTAGAAATGTTACATACTGTTTACTCACTGCTCCCTTTATGGAATTAAGTTGTATCCAGTTTTTTGCTGTCACAAGCAGTACTATACCCTTTTGTACCTCTCTCTCTGTGCATATATGTGAGAATTTATTTAGGATGGATACCTAGAACTAGAGTACTTCTCTAAAGTGACTGTTTCAGGCACCAGCATTGGGTGAGAGTTCCAATTGCTCTATTTCCTTGCCTATTCTTGGATATTGACAAATATTAAAATTTTTTCAATTTAATGAGTGTGAAATTTCGCTGTGGTTTTAGTTTCTAATTTAGTGAAGATTTGCATCTTTCCCTGTGTTAATTGGCCTGTTTAATTTCCTCTGTAAATTTCTTCATATCTGTGGCTTATTTTCATTTCTTATATGTTGCGGACCATTTTTTATTAATGTGTTAGATTTCTGTACATAGTCTTGATACTAGTCCTTTATTGGTTTTGTAGGTTGCAAATATCTTCTGTTCTGTGGCTTGTGTTTTAGTCATTCATTTTTCTACTAGATCTTTGTATTTTTGAAAATGGTTTTTCCCATGTGATTCTTCTTAAAATCATTTCAAGTCTTACTGTTATTTCTGGTGATTTCACTAATAGTGGCTCAAGTATATGCACCATGTTGTGCTGTTTTTTTCCTAGTGGATCAACAATTTGGAGGTTGACAGCAGATATAATTCATGGCCTTCTAGTCTGCAAGAGTTGCTTCGACCCACCTTTCCTGGTGTTATCCGGCAGATCAGGAAAAATTTGCATAACATGGTGAGTAAAACTACTTACTGTCTGGTGATGAGCTGTTTCTCCCTTGTCCTCTTCCCTACCTTTCAGCCATATTTAGACCGTTCATTTCTCTCCTGTACTAATTGCTTCTCCCACCACTATGACCACTAAATATGATCTTTTTCTACCTCCATATTCAAACTGAAGGGTTTTTAAATGTTTTGATCATGTGTAAGGCTGTGAGATGTCATAGTGGCAATACTGCCGCCATCAGCTTGTAAAGAAATGTTCCTCATCCTTAACCTGAAAGTTTAGGCCATGTTGTTTTAGTTTTTTAAGATTTATTTATTTATTTTAGAGAGAGATTGAGCGAGAGAGCTTGCAAGCAAGAGTTGGGGGGGGGGAGTAGAGGGAGAAGGAGGGAGAGAGAATCTTAAGCAGACTCTGCACTGAGCATGGAGCCTGATGTGGGGCTTGATGGCATGACTCTGAGATCACAACTTGAGCCGAAACCAAGAAGTCAGACCTTTAGCCGACTGTGCAGCACGGGCGCCCCTTATTTTAGTTTTAAGATAGTTTTACTCAGAAGATGAATATGCTGCTACTCTTTTCCTTTAATATCTTAATATCTAAAATTTAAATAAATCTGTCTGTGAGCTCCTACTTGTTAATTCCTTATTTCACTGCTTTAGAGAGGGAGAGGAGGAGGTTTCTTAGTTGGGTCTCTTTTTCCCTCTCATTTCTTCCTCTTCCACCATTTGCTCTTAAAGAGATTGGGGGCAGGTCTCCTTCCCCAGAACTTGCAAGGGAGACTGTTCTCTGTACTTGTCTTACTCTTAAAACCACTTTTTTTCCTTCCCAGTCAAAATTTCATTCTCTTTTTCATACTATATATCTGAACTTTATTAAATGGGATTATATACGTATTTAAAGCACATCATGAGACCTTAATACATGATAGCTATTATTGTGATCTAAAAATTGAGTTCTAAATGAATTCTTAATTCAGAGATGCTTAGAAATGAATACACAAAAAAGATAATCTCCATTTTCTAAGGTAGGAGAGTTAATAAAATGGGTTTTTTTTAGGTGTAGTAAAACTATAGGTGTTAGTAATCTGGAACACAATTCCCATGTTATTAGCAGAACATCATGAGGAAATCACTTCATATTTCAGTACTGCATTCTTTTGAACATTAGGGAGGGAAACTGCTGTTTGTGTTACTCCTCTTTCATGTGGTTCAAGAGTCGCTGGAAAAAGATTACTTTCAAGTGCAAAGAGTAACAGCATTATTATTGGCCCTGTGACATTTGAATAAATTTCATTTTGTGTGTTCCCTTCCCCCTTCCCCTTTACAGGTTTTCATAATTGATCCTGCTCATGAGACCACAGCAGAGTTGATTAACACAGCTGAGATGTTCCTCAGTAATCATATACCACTAAGGTAACACTGGTATTGATTGGATGATATATGTCTAATTAGCTGAGGTTTTGTCATTCTTAAATGTAAGTCTGGTGCTACTGGATATTTAATAGTCGGATCATTAATGGCAGTTGTATCTTTTATTTAAGTATGAAGCAGTATCTTTTGGGGTAGAAAATTTGATTCTCAATGAATAAAAGCTTACTGCCATTGAATTATTAATAAATAGCCCATGTAAAAATAGTTTGTGGTCTCAGCTTGCTTCCCAGTGAAAGGGAGTTTTCCTAGGTAAGTGTCCGCATCACAAAGCCTATTTCCCTTTTCGGTGGAGATAAAGAGCTTTGCCAACAACTTTTTTAGACTGCCAAGGACTAAGTGTACATGCAGCTTTTTTTTTTTTTTTTTTTTTTTTTAAGATTTTAGTTATTTATTTGATACAGAGAGACACACAGCGAGAGGGGGAACACAAGCAGGGGGAGCGGGAGAGGGAGAAGCAGGCTTCCCGCTGAGCAGGGAGCCCAATGCGGGGCTCGGTCCCAGGACCCTGGAATCATGACCTGAGCTGAAGGCAGACGCTTAACCGACTGAGCCACCCGGGTGCCCCTACATGCAGCTTTTTGTAGATGCAGACATACTTGTTTTATTTGCATTGCCAAATCTACCAACAGGGTACTTGAATGTCTGGGTTTTCCACTGTGCTTTTTTTAAGAACAGTGTTTTAATGCTTTATGAATACATGCTAAGATATCTTCACTTATATTCTTTTTTTAAAAAGATTTTGTTTATTTATTAGAGAGAGAGAGTGAGAGATAGAGATCATGAGCAAGGGGAAGGGTAGAGGGAGAAGCAGACACCGCACGGATCAGGGAGCCCAATGCAGGACTCGATCCCAGGACCCTGGGATCATGACCTGAGCCAAAGGTACGCTTAACCAACTGAGCCACCCAGGCGCCCATTTTCACTTATATTCTGAATAATGTCGACCAAAATTTGAATTCTTAGAAAACATGAAAATAGAGAAGTCTAGCTAACAAATACTGTGTGTTCCGTACCCAGCACTGAGCTAAATGCTGTGGATAGTTTCTAAACTGTATTCTTACCTTCTTGGAAAAAGACTGTGCATACTTTCAGACACTTTAAGAAAATATTTGATCAGATGCTAGGTTATGTCCTAGTCATAGTGCTTTAGAATTTCAGGGAAGCAAAAGATTATGAACTAAGATACTTGGGAGGGACAGGGGTTTCACAGAACAGTTGGATAGTAGTTAAGCTTTGAAGAAAATAGAGGGTTTTTGTTGATGGAAGAGCAGAGATTTTTAGTGATATTTTTCATGTAAAATATGAATACCGCCTGCTTTATGGAGGACTAAACTACTGGATTGCAGCCAGAGCTATATTTTGATTAAAAGGGAAATAAAAGAACACTGAAGTTGTTGGCCCATGGTACACGATGGGCACTAAGTAAGTATTTATTGAATTGCATTGAGGGACAAGGAGAGGGAATGTGGTTTTTACATTGTGAGGGTAGGTGAGAAGACACGTAACTCATAGGCAGTAGAGACACGTGTTGGCATACGTAGTTGGTGGAGAAACCCAAGGCAGACTGGCTGTTGTTTTAGTCTTTGTTTCCCTTGATGTGTTAGACTAGGGTGTTGACAGGCTAAGGAGAGGAGGGGACAAATCTGGGAGACTCCCTAGTACCACAGGGAGTCTGTGCCTGTAGAAGTCTGAAGAACCCTAGCTTACAGAAAAACTCTGATGCCCCTTCTAAAAACTGGAAACGTGGAAAAGGGAATTCCTTTGTGAGGAGATATTTAGCTCTTATTTTTGTTTTCATAAGGGTAACATTTAGGTCATTTCTGCCTGGAGCCCACTCATATGATATCTGTTATCAGTGGGATTTTAAAAAACACACAATTTTTATCTATAAACAAACCCTCTTGCCACCACCATCTACATATATACACACTCTCCACATACCTCAGGAGAGCATGATATTTGATATGTATCTTCTTGTATTTTCTTCTTCTATTTTTAGGCTTTACCTTTTTCTTTTTTTAATTAATAGACTTTGTATCTTTTAGAGCAGTGTTAATTAATTAGCCCATATTGATACATTATTATTAACTAAAGTTCATAGTTTACATTATGGTTCATTGTTTGCATTGTATAGTCTGTGGGTTTTGACAAATGTATAATGACATGTTTTCACCATCACACGATCCTACAGAATCCTCCGTGCCCCACCTCTTTGTTCTTCCCTCTCAACTGCTGGCAACCACTGGTCTCTTTATTGTCTCTATTGTTTTGCCCTTACCAGACTTGGGACATGTATATATCTTTATTAGGTGGGCTTTCTTTTTTTTTTTTTTTTTCATTTAGCAGTATGCTTTTAAGGTTTGTCTATGTCTTTTTACGGCTTGGTAGACCATTTCATTTTATCACCAAATAATATTCTGTTATATAGATGTACTCTAGTGGGTTTTTTTTTTGTTGTTGTTGTTTTTTTAATCCAGTCACCTATTGGTAAACATCTTGGTTGCTTCCAAGTTTGGGCAATTATAAATAAATTTGCTGTAAACATCTGTGTGTAGATTTTTGTATGGACATAAGTTTTCAGCTCATTTGGGTATATACCAAGGGACACAATTGCTATATCTTATGGTAAAAAGTGTTTTGTTTTCTAAGAAATTGCCACACTGTCTCTGAAGTGGTTCTACTATTTTGCGTTCTTACCAGCAATGAGTTCCTGTTGCTCCACATTCTCTCCAGAATTTGGTGTTGTCAATGTTTTGGATTTTATCCATTCTGATTGTTGTGCAATGGGATCCCATTGTGGTTTTAATTTGAAATTCCCTAATTACATGATGTTGAGCTTTTTTCTTTTCTTTTTTTTTTGCTTATTTGCCAACTGTGTGCCTTGGTTGCTGAGATACCAATTCAGATCTTTTGTCCATTTGAAACTTTTTGTTGTTGTTGAGTTTTAAGAGTTCTTCGTATATTTTGGATATCTGTCCTTTATCAGATACATATTTCTCAGTTTCTTACAGGGTTTCTGCCAGTCTGTGGCTTGTTTTCCTTCTCTTAATGGTATCTTTGACAGAGCAGAAGTCAATGAAGTTTAGTGCGTCTTTTTTTTTTTTTGGTCATTGATCATGTTTTTGCTTGTTAGATCTAGTAAGTCATTGTCCAACCCAAGATGACCTAAATTTTCTTTTTTTTTTTTTTTAATAATTTTTTATTATGTTAGTCACCATACAGTACATCCCCGGTTTCCGATGCAAGGCTCGATGATTCATTAGTTGCGTATAACACCCAGTGCACCATGCAATATGTGCCCTCCTTACTACCCATCACCGGTCTATCCCATTCCCCCACCCTCCTCCCCTCTGAGGCCCTCAGTTTGTTTCTCATAGTCCATAGTCTCTCATGCTTCATTCCCCCTTCTGATTACCGCCCCCTTTCTTTATCCCTTTCTTCCCCTACCGATCATCCTAGTTCTTATGTTCCATAGATGAGAGAAATCATATGATAGTTGTCTTTCTCTGCTTGACTTATTTCACTTAGCATCATCTCCTCCAGTGCCGTCCATGTTGCAGCAAATGTTGAGAACTCGTTCTTTCTGATAGCTGAGTAATATTCCATTGTATATATGGACCACAACTTCTTAATCCAGTCGTCTGTTAAAGGGCACCAAGATGACCTAAATTTTCTGTGTTGTTTTCTAGGAATTTTATAGTTCTGTGTTTTACATTCATGTTTATGATCCATTTTGAGTTAATGTTTTGTGAGCGGTATAAGGTTTCTGCCTAGATTTGTTTTTTTGCATTGTGGATATTCCGTACCATCACCATTTGTTAAAAAGACTGTCCATTCTCAGTTGAATTATATTTACTCCAATATGTAGGCTAGTGACTTCTGTATTGGCCAGTGCGAGTTTTTGTTTTTTGTTTTGTTTTTTTTGCCAGTTTGTAGATGTGTAATGGTATCTTTTTGTGATTCATTCTTTTAAATTAATTTAAATTTTAAAATGTGATAAACATTAACCTTGGTTGTAGCTTTTTGCTAACAGATAACAGTGAAAATTTTTATGTTTTCCATTTACCTATGATTTTCATCTTGCCTATGTTAATCTCAAAATCCACCCCCCTTTTTATATATTTTCACATTCTGAAAATGTTCACTTCCCCTAATTTTTGCTTAAAAACAACAAAATCTCCATCTAAAACTATAGCAAACCCTTCATGTCAGTAAAGGCCTTTCACCATGGGAAACAATGTGCTTTAACAGTTGAAAAGTCTAAGCCATCTTTGGGAACCTGCTTTTCTATTCTGTAAGTGATGAATGCCTTTGCCAGCTGTATTAGAGTAGGATGTGAACTGTGCTTTTCAGGAGCGGAAGTTTTCAGTAGAGGAAGTTACAGTATGTGAGTGGGATACAAGGATGCCATTCCTTTTAACCAGTTGCATTTTTTTTATAATAATAATTTTTTATTATATTGTTAGTCACCATACAGTACATCCCTGGTTTTTGATGTAAAGTTCGATGATTCATTTTTGAGATAAGTTTCTTTTTCTTCTTTTTCCCCTTCCCCCTCTCCCCCAGAATTGGTTTAATCTTTGTGGTTAATGACTCTGAAGATGTTGATGGGATGCAAGATGCTGGAGTGGCTATTCTGAGAGCGTATAATTATGTTGCCCAAGAAGTGGATGATTATCATGCCTTCCAAACTCTGATACATGTATGTTTTCAGTCAAAATGGTGAATAATTTTCTTAATGTAACTTACTCTAAAAAATAGTATAAGTTAAGAGAATTTTATATTTCTGTAAATTATTATTCTCTGAACCTTTGTGTTTTATATTTAAGCATTGCTTTTACTGGTTCACTGATGTTAATAATAGATTGCTGTGATTTCAGCTAAGATAAGATTTCTTAGGACCTCTACTAATGTACCTTAGTCTTCTGCCTTTTGGTGACTTGAAATCACTAATTAATTTTTTTCTTTTTTCTTTTTTGGTAAATGTGATGTTTTCTGCTTGTTTAAAAAAATGTTTGCTTTTTTTCCTTTTAAGGTCTTTATGGTATTTTAATTTAATTAATATCAAATCATAAATTCTTGTTGTCTGTTTTCTCCTTATTTTTTACCTTGGGAACTGAAATGCCCTGAGTTTTAAATATACTGTAGATACTTTCTCAGGTTCAAACAAGGAACTCTTTTATTTTCTTTTTCTTCTATTTTTGAATATAAAAAATTTATAAGTAACAGTTCTTTTGCTTACAGATTAGTGGTAATTATTAAAAACTATCTTTGAAGCAGTTGATTTTTACCACTTATTTTTTAACCTGTAAACATGTCAGCCTGCTGTTTATTATGTTTGTTATGTTTATTGTTTAGAGATTCAGTCTGGGGCATTTTTTATTAGTTAAAATGTTCATTTATTTATTTGGCTAACATCTATTAAAGACTTACCATTTGCCAGGCCTGGTACTAGCTGCAAGGGATACAAAGAAGAATAAGACTTCACCTCTGTCCTCAAAGACCTTACAGTCTAGTGGGGGACATGTCCATGCAGATGGTTAATGTAATGTGGGAAGCACAGCCAACTGTGGCAGCACTAGGACCTCACTCCTCTAGGGATAGCATTGTTGTGGAGTAGGAAGTTGTCCCAGCTCAGTGTAGGAGGAAAAACAGGAGTCAGTTGAACAATGGCTGCAAATCAGAGGTAGTGATTCCTTTGTCTGTGTGGCGCAAGCAGAGCTGAGAGGGGAACCTAGTCATCGAGGCTGTCAGGCCATGCGATGAGTGTCCAGTTTGCAGAGGTTAAACTCCAGTTAAAAACATCATTCTGATGCATGTATGGAGATGGGTCTGATGGAGGGTAAAGACAGTGGCAGGGATAGTGATTGGTGAGCTGTTGCTGGGATCTCTGTGAGAGATGATGGTGAAGGGTGGTTAGCAATAGGTCCATAGAGGCAGAAATAAGATCAGAAGAAGTTGCTGAGGATGTGTTTTAATGTCTTCTTTTTAAAGTTGTTCCCCCACCCCCACAGCTGTATATATGACGGGTGTATATGTATATGAGTTTTCATTTTTTCAAATTTTTATTTGCAACAGCAAAAACATTGTGTGTTTATTTTAAAAATTTTTAAAAAATAATATTAAAGTGTATCAATTTAAAATTTCTCTGTCTTTCCATTTCCTAATCCTGCTCCTTAGAGGCAACCACTATTAGAAGGTTGTCTTATATCCTTCTAGGTGTTTAACTGTATACAGACACAGTTGTGTTATTTGTTTTATATTTGCTTTTAAAAACAAGGATTTTGCCATACATATTTTATAAGTTTCGCCCCCCTAAGCATCCTGGCCATGAGTTCTTATTTTAAGGATTATGTAAAGATATTCAGATTTTTAAAAAATTAACACATTTTTGCATTTGAGACTTAATGTGAGTTTGAACTGATTGGGTCATTTTAAGAATATGTAGTTTCTAATGTAATAAGGAAGTATATGAAAAATGGAGAATTGCTAACATGTTCCATTTTAGCTTTCAAGAAAAATAGCCATGTTTTCCCTCTACAAAAGAAATCTTTTGTAATAAACATTCTGAAATTTGAATTTAAAAGTGTGTTTGGTTGCCTCATTTTTCTTTTCTTCAGATATATAACAAAGTAAGGACTGGAGAAAAAGTAAAAGTTGAACATGTGGTCAGTGTCCTAGAGAAGAAGTATCCATATGTTGAAGTGAATAGCATTTTGGGGATTGACTCTGCTTATGATCGGAATCGGAAGGTAAGAAATTCTTGGCACTTCTCATTGGACCGCAACAGTATGCTTTCCTTACCTCCCTTTTTTGGGGAGTTGTTATTAATAAAGGTAGTAGTGGTTAAAGTATTTAGGTACTTAGCATTTAACAGTTTAAAAACCAGGTTACTTTTCTGTGTTTGTGAATGCAATTTATATTTCAATTTCAATATATTTCATTCTTATATTTATATTTCAATTTCAGTTATATTTCAGTGCGTTATATTTCAATTTAAATTTCAGCTTATATTTCAGTCATTCATTTTTAGCTGGCATATTAACTATTAAATTGAAAAACAGATTTCTTTTACACAGTGCAGTGGTAGTACTTGTGTGATGTATGTTCCACATAAAAGCTATTAGAAGTGTATGATGTATGCTTGCCAGGATATGACTTATATTGATGTTGTTTCGGCTAAAGATAAAAATATATTAAGACATGTAGTTAACAGAATGGCAAAGTTTGATAATAAGTTTATAGGGAAATATTTAAAATTTTTATTTAAAGATAATACTATTTTTTGTGAGACATTAAATACAGTAAAAGGACCTTTATCTGTTACAGGCAGGAACAAGCTAGTCAGTTTATTGAAAATAAATGTTTAAGCAAGGAATCTAAAAACATTTCTGAGATATTTTAATTTAAAACAATAAAAATGTATTTACAAACTTTTTTTACTTTTAAGTGAAGGACATGTTTCTTCATGGTTCAGTCTTGGTAGGTTGTATGCTTCTAGAAGTGTATCCATTTCTTCTCTCCATAAATTGTTCATAGAAGTCTCATGATCCTTTGTACCACAGAAATGTGGTGTCAGTTCTGATTTTATCTAATTTTTTTTCTCTTTATTTGTCTAGCAAAAGGCTTTTTGCCGATTTTATCTTTTGAAAAAACAGCTTAGTTTCATTGAACTTTTCTATTTGTTTTTCTGATCTCTGATCTTTGTTTTTTTCCTTCAGCTAAATTTGGGTTTAGTTCTTTTTTTACCTGGTGCCTGGTGGTGTAAAGTTAGGCTTCTTATTCGAGATCTTTCTTTTTTCTTAATGTCGGTATTTATCACTATAAAATTCCTTATCAGAACTATTTTTGCTGCATCCTGTAAGTTTTGGTGCAGTATGTTTCCATTTTTGTTTTTCAAAATGTTTCTTTATTTCACTTTTGATTTATTCTTTGACTCACTGATTAAGGAGTTTGTTGTTTAATTTCTACATATTTGCAAATTTTCCAGCTTTCCTCATGTTACTGATTTCTAGAATATTTCGTATGTGCTTAAGAAGCCGTGTATTCTGCTGCCGTTGGATGGAATATTCTATATATGTCTTTTAGATCCATTTGGTTTAAAGTATAATTAAATTCCAGTGTTTCCTTACTAATTTCTGTTTGGATTATCCGTTGTTGATAGTGAGGTTTTGAATTCCTCTACTCATATTGTGGTGTTGTCTGTTTCCCTTGAGAGTTATTACAAGCGTGTTTTCTGTTGCCACTTTTAAGACTTTGTCTTTTATTTTTGACAGTTTTATTATAATGTGTCTTGCAGAGGATCTCTTTAAGTTGATTTTGTTTGGTAACCTGTAAGCTTCATGAACTTCAGTATCAAATCTCTCCCCAGATTTGGGGACTTCTCAGCCATTATTTCTTTAAATAAGTTTTTGATCCTTTCTCTATCCTCTTGTCTCCTTCTGGAGCTCTAGTAATTTGTAAATCATCTAGATAATATTTCTTTAATTCTTTTTGTTCTTGTTCTCCTCTGGATAATTTCAAAGTTCCTGTCTTCTGACTCACAGATTCTTTTTTCTGCTTGATCCATTCTGATATTAATGCTATTTCATTTTTCTTTTCATTTATTGTATTCTTTGGCTTCAGAATATCTGTTTGGTTCTTTTTTATGATTTCTGTCTCTCATTAAAAGTGAAATTTCATTTGTGGGGTTTTTTTTTTGAATTTTGTTCAATTATTTTTCTATGTTTTCTTGTAATTGAGTTTCCCTTTAAACAACTTTTGAATTCATCTTTGGGTAATTCACAGATATCCATTTCTTTGGAATTGGTTACTGAAAGATTATTGTGATCCTTTGGTGCTATCATGCTTTCTTGATGTTCCTTGCAGTTTTGTGTTGCTTTTTTGCATTTGAGGTAGCAGTCACCTCCCACAGTCTCTACTAACTGCCTTTAGGAGAGAAGTACCTTTTCTCACACCTGCTAGGAATTCTGAGGCTTTCTCAGGCCATCTGTGGATACATACGCTCCATACTTGTGTACAGAATTCTTAAGCATGCCTAACTTTTCGATTCTACAGTGCCCAAGGCTGGGTGCTGGCTGCCCTTCTTTTTGTTTTCCCTAAGGTGGACTTAATGCTCCAGTATTTTGTCTCTCTGACCCACATGTTTGGGCTGGCTTTCTGTGCTAGTTCACAAGCCATCTGGTAAAGCTCACTCTTGCCACCACTGTCAGGAGCATACACAGGGAGCTGGCCACAGGGTGAGGGTGAGTGTAGGTGGGTGTGTCCATGAGCCATAAATGGGATCTGTGGATGAAGTGTCCCCCGTAGCTAATGGGTAGGCTTCTTGATGGAGTCCATGATGCAATAAGTAGGATCTATCCCCTTTAAGTGCTTTCTGAGTACCATCTGCTGCCCTCTTTAGCCTTTTTCTACCTCCAGTCACACAGTTCACAATTCGGTACTCTAGATGGGATAAGAGAGAAATGAGCCTCTTTGGCAGTATTCCTTATAGTGGGGGAAGTTGAATGCTTGCTCACCGGCTCACTTGCTGTCAGGTCTCCCCTGCAGGAGAAATCATGGGCCCAGATCTCTTGGTCCTAAGCTGTGCTGCTTTGGGGGAGGGCTGATGGAAGTGAAGTCAGACTGTTCTTCTTATCTTCTCCAATGCATCCAGTCTCATATTTTTTTGCTCCATTGGTATATTACAACTTCTCTGCTGGAAACCTGGACTTACACAAAGGCTCTCTCGTCTAAAGGTGATTGCTTAAGACAGCTTTTCCCAAGGGTTCTCAGGCTGTAGAGCCAGTTGATGAGCCAATGCAGGGTCCACAGACAGGGTTGAAGTCTGTATGCCTTTTACGTGATGCATGGGTAGGTGAACCTTCTTCTGGGTTCCTTGGCATATGGTGCTGGATCCCAAACCTTCCACAAAGGCAGTTTTGTCTATGGATAGATGCCAAATTATTGTTCGGGATTGGGAAGGACCAATGACGTATGTTCTCTTCAGCCACAATACTGATGTCACTCCTGCTTTAGTGTTAAGTCCCTTAGTTTTAAAGTGTTAAGTCAGGGATTAAGAAGTTGTGGTCCATATATACAATGGAATATTACTCAGCTATCAGAAAGAACGAGTTCTCAACATTTGCTACAACATGGACGGCACTGGAGGAGATAATGCTAAGTGAAATAAGTCAAGCAGAGAAAGACAACTATAATATGATTTCTCTCATCTATGGAACATAAGAACTAGAATGATCAGTAGGTGAAGAAAGGGATAAAGAAAGGGGGGAGGTAATCAGAAGGGGGAATGAAACATGAGAGACTATGGACTATGAGAAACAAACTGAGGACTCCAGAGGGGAGGGGGGTGGGGGAATGGGATAGGCCGGTGATGGGTAGTAAGGAGGGCACATATTGCATGGTGCACTGGGTGTTATACACAACTAATGAATCATCGAGCCTTGCATCGAAAACCGGGGATGTACTGTATGGTGACTAACATAATATAATAAAAAATCATTATAAAAAAAAAAAATAAAGTGTTAAGTCAGGTTTAGTGTTACAGCTGGTCATGAGGTCTATTTAGGGTAAGCTGAACATAGTTCCATTGTTCTGTTGTATCCTTCTGTTCACTCACTTGCCTTATGTGTTTTTTCTTTTTTTTAAAGATTTTATTTATTTATTCGACAGAGATAGAGACAGCCAGCGAGAGAGGGAACACAAGCAGGGGGAGTGGGAGAGGAAGAAGCAGGCTCATAGTGGAGGAGCCTGATGTGGGGCTCGATCCCAGAATGCCGGGATCATGCCCTGAGCCAAAGGCAGACGCTTAACCGCTGTGCCACCCAGGTGCCCCGCCTTATGTGTTTTTTAAAATAAAACTGATATGGTGTCCAGCGATTTTCTAGATAAACACAAACAACAAGAGTAATAACTCTGTAGAAAAAGAATAGGTGAAATAAAAGGAAAGAAGGGCCACTTTGGGAATACCAAAGAATTGAGGGAATTCATGAGGTTTTCTCAAGCCTTACATTTGGAAAATGTTTAACTTTATTTTTTAATTTTTAATTTTATTTTTTTTCCCTTGGAAGGGAGAAGTGCCTGATTTTCCCCCAGTGTGCTGGCTTGCTTGCTCTTTACCATTTTAACATTAGATCTTATGTTGTTTAAAAATTTTCAAGTGTAGTTAACATGCAGTAGATATTAGTTTCAGATGTATAATATAAAGATCCACCAATTCTATACACTACTCAGTGCTTGTCATGATAAGTGTACTCTTGATCCCCTTTATCTCTTTCACTCATCTCCTCACCTGGAAAACGTTTCACTTTAATTTTCTCTCATTCTACTGAAGAAAGAGTACATATTGCCTTTTCATTGTGGATGATTGCTATAGCAAAGATATTTTCTTGAGAAATACTGGACACATTGAGAAAAAGGATATTTTTACATGTGTTGAAATCTTGATTTTACTGATGAATCAAATAAATGTGTCAGAGACCTAGCTCCTCAGTAGTTTCCCAGTCTTGGCTCTTTTCTTCATCTGTACTGATTAGAGGCCCTTCCTATGTAAGCAAATCATCTTATGCCATTTAATTTCCTAGCCATTTGAGTAAACATACTTTCATGACAAGGATGTTGTGAGATTCCCAGAAGTACTGAGAATCTAATGATTCTTATTAGATTTTCAAAACTGTAGCAGCTGTGCTTCCACATGAAAAAGCCCAAGAAAACAGATTCTTTTGAAAAATTTTTGAGGAGGAATGAATTCCTTTAGCAATTGTTATTACACTTACAAATACTTGTACTGGGGTGCCTGGGTGGCTCAGTTGTTTAAGCAGCCTACTTGATTTCGGCTCAGGTCATGATCTCAGGGTCCTGGAATCAAACCCTACACTGGGCTCTGTTCTGGGCTGGGAGTCTGCTTTAGGATTTTTTCTCCCCCGCCCCTCCCCGCTTGCACATACGCGCTCTCTCTCAAATAAGTAAATAAAAATCTTAAAATAAATAAATAACTGTACCTTTTATTATAAATCTGAAGCTATGGTATCCTCTGTGTATGATATTAGAAAGTTGTAATTATTTGTACTAGGCAGTACAATTCAAGTAGAATTTTTTTTTTTGATTTTTTATTATATTAAGTTAGTCACCATACAGTACATCCCCGGTTTCCGATGTAAGGCTCAATGATTCATTAGTTGTGTATAACACCCAGTGCACCATGCAATACGTGCCCTCCTTACTACCCATCACCAGCCTATCCCATTCCCCCACCCTCCTCCCCTCTGAGGCCCTCAGTTTGTTTCTCATAGTCCATAGTCTCTCATGCTTCATTCCCCCTTCTGATTACCCCCCCTTTCTTTATCCCTTTCTTCCCCTACCGATCATCCTAGTTCTTATGTTCCATAGATGAGAGAAATCATATGATAGTTGTCTTTCTCTGCTTGACTTATTTCACTTAGCATTTTCTCCTCCAGTGCCGTCCATGTTGTAGCAAATGTTGAGAACTCATTCTTTCTGATAGCTGAGTAATATTCCATTGTATATATGGACCACAACTTCTTAATCCAGTCATCTGGTGAAGGGCATCTCGGCTCCTTCCACGATTTAGCTATTGTGGACATTGCTGCTATGAACATTGGGGTGCATATGGCCCTTCTCGTCACTACATCTGTATCTTTGGGGTAAACACCCAGTAGTGCAATGGCTGAATCATAGGGTAGCTCAATTTTTAACTTTTTAAGGGACCTCCACACTGTTTTCCAGAGTGGCTGTACCAACTTGCATTCCCACCAACAATGTAGGAGGGATCCCCTTTCTCCACATCCTCTCCAACAATTGTTGTCTCTTGCCTTGTCTATTTTTGCCGTTCTAACTGGCATAAGGTGGTATCTCAGTGTGGTTTTGATTTGAATTTCCTTGATGGCTAATGATTTTGAACATTTTTTCATGTGTCTGTTAGCCATTTGTATGTCTTCATTGGAAAAGTGTCTGTTCATATCTTCTGCCCATTTTTTGATTTGTTTATTTGTTTCTCGTGTATTGAGTTTGAGAAGTTCTTTGTAGATCTTGGATAACAGTCCTTTATCTGTAGTGTCATTTGCAAATATCTTCTCCCATTCCGTGGGCTGCCTCTTAGTTTTTCTGACTGTTTCCTTGGCTGTGCAGAAACTTTTAATCTTGATGAAGTCCCTTAAATTCATTTTATCTTTTGTTTCTCTTGCCTTTGGGGATGTGTCATGAAAAAGGTTGCTTTGGCCGATGTCGTAGAGGTTGTTGCCTATGTTCTCCTCTAGGATTTTGATGGATTCCTGTCTCACATCGAGGTCTTTCATCCATTTGGAGTTTATTTTTGTGTATGGTGTGAGATAGTGGTCAAGTTTCATTCTTTTGCATGTAGCTGTCCAATTTTCCCAGCACCATTTAGTGAAGAGACTGTCTTTTTCCCACCGGATGTTTTTTCCTGCTTTATCAAATATTAGTTGCCCAAAGAGCCGAGAGTCCATTTCTGGGCTCTCTATTCTGTTCCATTGGTCTATGTGTCTGTTTTTGTGCCAGTACCACATTGTCTTTGTGATCACAGCTTTGTAGTATAGCTCGAAATCCGGCATTGTGATGCTCCCAGCTTTGTTTTTCCTTTTCAACAGTTCCTTGGAGATTCGGGGCCTATTCTGTTTCCATACAAATTTAAGGACTATTTGTTCCAGTTCTTTAAAAAATGTCCTCGGTATTTTGATCGGGATAGCATTGAAAGTGTAGATTGCTCTGGGTAGCATGGACATTTTAACTATGTTAATTCTTCCGATCCATGAGCATGGAATATTTTTCCATCTTTTTGTGTCTTCTTCAATGTCTTTCAAGAGTGATTTGTAGTTTCTAGAATATAGGTCCTTTACGTCTCTGGTTAAGTTAATTCCAAGGTAACGTATGGTTTTTGGTGCTATTGTAAGTGGGATGGATTCCCTAATTTCTCTTTCTTTGGTCTCGTTATTCGTGTATAGAAATGCAACTGATTTCTGAGCGTTGATTTTGTATCCCGCCACGTTACTGAATTGCACTATAACTTCTAATAGTTTGGGAGTGGCTTCTTTTGGGTTTTCCATATGGAGTATCATGTCATCTGCGAAGAGAGACATTTTGACTTCTTCTTTGCCGATTCGAATACCTTTGATCCCTTTTTGTCGTCTGATTGCTGTTGCAAGGACTTCTAGTACTATGTTGAATAATAGTGGCGAGAGTGGGCATCCTTGTGGTGTTCCTGATCTTAAGGGAAAGGCTTCCAGCTTTTCCCCATTGAGAATAATATTTGCAGTAGGCTTTTCATAGATGGCTTTTATGAGATTGAGAAATGTACCTTCTATTCCTACACTCTGAAGGGTTTTAATCAGGAAAGGATGCTGTATTTTGTCAAATGCTTTTTCGGCATCGATTGAGAGGATCATATGGTTCCTGAGTCTTTTCTTGTTGATATGATGTATCACGCTGATTGATTTGCGACTATTGAACCACGCTTGCATCCCAGGTATGAATCCCACTTGATCGTGATGGATAATCCTTTTAATGAACTGTTGGATTCTATTAGCAAGTATCTTGTTGAGGATTTTGGCGTCCATATTCATTAGGGAAATCGGTCTGTAATTCTTCTTTTTGAGGGGGTCTTTGCCTGGTTTGGGGATCAAGGTAATATTGGCCTCATAGAATGAGTTTGGTAGCTTTCCTTCTGTTTCTATTTTTTGAAATAGCTTTAGGAGAATAGGTATTATTTCTTCTTTGAATGCTTGGTAGAATTCCCCAGTAAAACCATCCGGGCCTGTAGTTTTGTTGTTTGGAAAGTTGTTTATCACTGACTCAATTTCTTCATAATTAATTGGCCTGTTTAAGGAATCAATTTCTTCCGGTTTCAATCTTGGTAGTTTATAGGTTTCCAGGAAGGATTCCATCTCTTCCAGATTGCTTATTTTATTGGCATATAGCTGTTGATAAAAATTTCTAATAATCCTTCCATTTTCAATGGTGTTCGTTGTGACCTCTCCCTTTTCATTCATAATTTTAATAATCTGGGTCCTTTCTCTTTTCTTTTGGATAAGTGTTGCCAGTGGTCTGTCAATTTTATTGATTCTCTCCAAGAACCAGCTTCTAGTCCTGTTGATCTGTTCTACTGTACTTCTGGTTTCTGCTTGATTGATTTTAGCTCTAATTTTGGTCAACTGCTTCCTCGTGCGTGGATTAAGCCTGTCCCTCTGTTGCTGTTCCAGCTTCTTGAGGTGAGAATATAAAAACTGCATTTTAGATTTTTCTATTCTTTTGAGTGAGGCTTGGATGGCTATGTATTTTCCCTTTAGGACTGCCTTTGCAGTATCCCATAGGTTTTGGACTGTTGTATTTTCATTCTCATTGGTCTCCATAAATTGTTTAATTTGATTTTTGATTTCCTGGTTTATTGAGTCATTCCTGAGCAGGATGGTTCTTAGTCTCCAAGTGTTTGAATTTCTTCCAAATTTTTCCTTGTGGTTGAGTTCCAATTTCAGAGCATTGTGGTCTGAGAATATGCAGGGGATAATTTCAATCTTTTGGTATCGGTTGAGACCTGTTTTGTGTCCCAGAACATGGTCTATTCTTGAGAATGTTCCATGGGCATTAGAATAGAACGAGTATTCTTTGGTTCTGGGGTGTAGTGTTCTGTATATATCTATGAGGTCCAACTCGTCGAGTATGGCATTCAAAGCCTTTGATTCTTTGCTTAGTTTTTGCCAGGGTGTTCTGTCTATTTCTGATAGTGGAGTGTTGAGGTCCCCTACTATTAATGTATTTTTATTTATATGTCTCTTTATTCTGGTTAAGAGTTGGCTCGTGTATCTTGCTGCTCCCCTGTTGGGGGCATATATATTTATAATTGTCATATCCACTTGTTGAATACTTCCTTTAAGAATAATATAGTGCCCTTCTGCGTCTCTAACTAGTCTGTAGTTTAAAATCCAATTTATCTGATATGAGTATTGCTACCCCAGCTTTCTTTTGAGGTCCATTTGCGTGAAAGATGGTACTCCATCCCCTTACTCTCAGTCTGAATGCATCTTTGGGTTCGAAATGAGTCTCTTGTAGACAGCAAATGGATGGGTCATTTCTTGTTATCCAATCTGCAACCCTGTGGCGTTTTATGGGATGGTTCAAACCATTTACATTAAGACTGAGTACTGAGAGATATGATTTTAATGATGCCATGTTGCCTGTAAAGTCTTTGTTTGTATTGGCTGTGACTTTCTGTTCTGTATCACTCTTGGGGCCTTTTTACTTTTATAGAACCCCCTGTAATATCTCCTGTAGGGCTGGTTTCGTGGTTACGAAATTGGTTCGTGACTGGCGATTTTGAAATGTCTTTATTTCCCCATCAATTCTGAATGACAGCCTTGCTGGATAAAGGATCCTTGGCTGCATGTTTTTCTCTGAAAGAGCTTTAAATATGCTCCCCCAACCCTTTCTCTCATTCCAGGTCTGTGTAGACAGGTCTGATGTAATTCTGATGCCTTTGCCTTGGTACGTGAGAAATTTCTTTGCCCTGGCCGCTTTCAATACTGTATCCTTGGATCTAATATTTGCTAAATGCACTATGAAGTGACGTGGCGTAGGTTTGTCGTGGTTGAGCTTGGGAGGGGTCCTCTCTGCCTCTTGGACACGAATGTTTGTTTCCCTCGCTAGATTAGGGAAGTTTTCAGCTACAATTTGTTCAAATATCTCTTCTAGACCTCTGTTTTTCTCCACCCCCTCGGGGATGCCGATGATTCTAACATTGGATCGTTTCATTGAGTCAGTAATCTCCCGTAACCTACATTCGTGGGCGTGGATTTTTTAAAGACCATCGTCTGTTTTCATTTTTTCCTCTATTAACCCATCCTCCAATTCACTAACCCGTTCCTCTGCTTCTGTGACCCTGGCCGTCAGAGCCTCTAGTTTTGCCCGCATTTGTCTCATAGAATTTTTAATTTCTGTCAGATTCGCTCTCATTTCTGTCCTTAGGGATTCTATATTCTCAGTAACCTTTTCGTTAATAGTTTTTTCAATTCTACTCATCATTTTGACCATCATTACTCTGAATTCCATTTCTGTTACTTTGTTTACATCCATATCCATTATTTCTGTGGCAGAGGCCACAGACTCACTGTCTTTTCTTTGCTGGGGGGGCTTCTCCTTCTTGTCATTCTGATGCGGAGAGGCTGCGGGGTTGTCCAGAGCCCAAATTATTGACTGGGTCCCAGGCCATGCCCCTTGTTTTATAGGGATCTTAGGGATGTGGGCTTCTTCTTTAAAGATTTTATTTATTCATTTATTTATGTGGCAGCCAACCAGCAAGAGAGGGAACAGAAGCAGGGGAGTGGGAGAGGAAGAAGCAGGCTCCCAGCGGAGGAGCCCGATGAGGGACTCCTTTCCGGAATGCTGGGATCACGCCCTAAGCCGAAGACAGGCGCTCAATGACTGCGCCACCCAGGCGCCTCGGGTTGTGGGCTTCTTGATTTTTCAGCCTGCCTTCTGGGGGAGGGGCCTGCCGCGCCGATACTCAGGCAACCCTGTTTGGGTAGAGTCTCTGTGTCCCCTGCGAGGGGGGATGGGGATGGGTACTCTCTGAGCCGGTATTTCCCGGCTTTTGTTCTCTGGCGGCTTTTCCTGGCGGTTTGCTGTGCCTCTTCTGAGAGTGAGAGGAGCAGGGGCCGAATTTCAGCCTCTGTCACAGAACAGAGGGATTGCGGACCGTTCTCTACTAATGTTCTGGCCACTTTAACTCTGTTACTGTTGGTGCTGCTCAACCCTGCAGCGTCTGGGGATGTGCGCCCCACACCCGGTGTCCCAGCCCTCACTTCCAGGGCCGGCGTGTCTCTGTCCTTTGTGTTTCTAACGCCGCCAGCCGCCAGCCGCCCCGCGCACGCTCCGGAAGCTCCCGGTCTCAGTCTGGATCCAGTGAGCGCACCAGGATTCCGGTGTTCCGTGAGATGCCTGGTGGCGTGCGCACCCGTCTCACGGTCTCAGTCTGCTGTTTTGCGGGTGCCGTCCGCGAGCCCCGCCCGCTCTCCCGTGCAAGTGGCTACCGCTTCCCGGCGCCCGAACGCGGTGGCTCCCTCCCCCTTCCGTTTATCTTCCGATATCTGTGCACGGTTTCATGGTTCCCCGTTTCGTACCTCAATACTCAGCGCTGGAGATGTTCATTTGTAGAGATCCAGATGCATCTTCCTGCGTCTCATTGTTTAGGCTTGTCTGGTACCTATCCAGCTCGACTCGGGGGACCGGCTGAAAAAGGTGTCTCCTACTCCTCCGCCATCTTAACCGGAAGTCTCAAGTAGAATTTTTAAACTGAAGATAATGTAGTCTAATAGATGTATATTTATATCTTTCAAGCTAATAAGATAATAATATTTAAGAAAAGTCCTAACTTACACATGTAGACATTTTGTGTTTGGCATGTTAACTCTGAGTCCTTATTACTTTGAGTTATCATTTGTGAGTAGCTCATTCATAAGATCTTGCTTGTAATTATGAAGGTTTTAAAATTATTTATAGGTAACATTTTTAGTTATCATTGATAGAAATTCTCATGTAATTTTTAAGTTTGGCTTTTTGGTAATTAGGCTGCATTCTGTTACTTGGTCTGGTAAGTTATTTACAGTTTGTAAGAAAGGAAGATATATACAGTCAAAACATCTCCCTCCCACTCGTGATTTTCACTCAGTTGCCATTTCCAGAGAAAACCAGTGTTATTTCTTATGGTCACCTAAGAGTTATAATGTGGGTTTGGTTTTGTTTTGTAGGGGGGATAATTTTCAAAACTCAAAATATGTTAAAGTTGAGTTTTTAATGAATGTCTTTGAAATGGTTGAGACATCAAAGAACAGAATTAACATGGGAAGAATTTTAGAAGTGTAAATTTTAAAAGTATAAACTATGATATGTAGAAATGGCAGAAATCAAGGTAGAAGGCCTTTCTGCCTGTGCCATATTATCGTCCACCTGATAAGTCTGTACCATTAGTTACTGTTGTGGCTAGATCTGATTAGAACCTAATTAGTCTGTTGTTGACGATTGTTAGTTATACAATTGAAGTACTTTTCTATTTATATATAAATATATATAATTCTGCTATTTTCAGAAAGTATTAGTTCAAAGATATCTTACAAGAATGTTTTAAGGAATCCTTTTTACATCTTGGGTAGTGATGTAGATTTTACTTTGACAAGTTAGTCGGGTTTGTGGTTGATATCTAGGGGGAAGTACCCCTATACTGACTACCACAGAAGAATGTTCATCTTAGATATATTTACCTTTTTGTTGGCCTGGTATTTCCCTGCTAAGGAACCTCTGTTGTCTTGGAGAAGGAAAACGATTGGGCTTAGTATATTATGGAGCAATTTTCAAGCACTGTTTACCACCAGCCTTGTTTTGTTTTCTAGAAGTGTAATTTCTATGTTAGTGATAGGGATCCTTTTAAATTTAGATTGGGGTATAAATATTTCATCTCAGGCTATCTGCCCAGGAGCACTCATAATTTATGGCAGTCTGTCATTGTGCTTTCCATAATGATAGCCTCTAGCCACATGTGGATTTTAAAATGAAAATTAATTAATTTCAGGTGTTCAGTAGTTACATGTGGTTAGTGGCTACTGCATTGGACAGCAAAGATAGGATAGCTCCATCATTGTTGATAGGTCTGTTATACGTCTTGGCTATGGTATATGTAATTAAAGTTTGGTAGCCTGGGTAGCTTAAAATTACCCTCATCCCCAAATCACTTCCTAATTTGCAAGGTTTTGTGGTTTTACAAAAACTCAGTAATCAGTTTCATATTACCCAGTAGGATATTAAGTGTGTCTCTTCTGATATTTCTTTAAAGGCATTTCTTTAGTTATTTCTTGGTGACCATATTTCTGTTGATTTTACTTTTCTCGTTAGCACATGTATGTATGAAAAATATGCTTTGTTCCATTTGTTTCATGAAGGACAAAAGATGTTTGTGGTCCCTTGTGTTTCAGGAAGCGAGAGGCTACTATGAGCAGACTGGGGTTGGTCCACTGCCTGTTGTTCTGTTTAACGGAATGCCCCTTGAAAAGGAACAGTTAGATCCTGATGAGTTGGAAACCATCACAATGCATAAAATCCTGGAGACCACAACCTTCTTCCAAAGAGCAGTGTACTTGGTGAGTGGTATTTCAAGGGTGATTTTGAAAGAGAATGGTTTGCTTACGTTTTTATAGACTCTGTAGTAAGCAATAATATTCTTTAAGTATTACTGTTTTTTATACACCACTTGTTATTGGTTTGTAGATTCCCAGCAAGTTGTGCTATAATGAAAATATTCACAAGACTTTCTGTACATTGTATTCGAAATAGCTAAATTTATTGTTGTCAAGATTAAATGTTTAAATGTTTATTTAAAAAATTCTAAAGAACTGGGGCACCTGGGTGGTGCAGTCGTTAAGCGTCTGCCTTCGGCTCAGGGCGTGATCCCGGCATTCTGGGATCGAGTCCCACATCAGGCTCCTCTGCCAGGAGCCTGCTTCTTCCTCTACCTGCCCCCCTGTTTGTGTTTCCTCTCTTGCTGGCTGTCTCTGTCAAACAAATAAAATCTTAAAAAAAAAAAAAATTCTAAAGAACTTAACATTTGTAAGAGACATTTGTTCTACTTGTAAGGAATTTTGACTTAGGAAAGACTCAAATATTATATATTTATATTTTATATTTATATAATTTATATATATAGTTATTGTCAAGACATAATTCACATGCCTAAAACTCAGTATTTTAAAGTGGACAATTCAGTGTATTTAGTGTATACACAGATTTATGCAAGTTTAACCTCTGTGTAATGTTAGAACATTATCGTTACCCCTAAAATCCAGTGCCCTGTAGCATTCACTCTGCATTTGCTTCTATCCTAGACCCTGGCAACTATAAATCTATTTTCTTTCTCTATGGATTTGCCTATTTTGGACATTTAATATTGTATGATTTGGGACATAAATATTGGTCTTTTTAAAAAAAAATTTTTATTTTATTATGTATGTTAGTCACTGTACAGTACATCATTAGTTTTTGATGTAGTGTTCCATGATTCATTGTTTGCATATAACACCCAGTGCTCCATGCAATACGTGCCCTCCTTAATACCCGTCACCAGGCTAACCCATCCCCCCCCCGAAACCCTCAGTTTGTTTCCCATTGTCCATAGTCTGTCATGGTTTGTCTCCCCCTCTGATTTCCCCCCTTCATTTTTCTCTTCCTTTTAATGTCCTCCATGCTATTCCTTATGTTCCATATATGAGTGAAACCATAAGATAATTGTCATTCTCTGCTTGACTTATTTCACTTAGCATAATCCCTTCCAGTTTCATCCATGTCGATGCAAATGTTGGATATTCATCCTTTCTGATGGCTGAGTAATGTTCTGTTGTATATATGGATCACATCTTCTTTATCCATTCATCTGTTGAAGGCATGTCGGCTCCTTCCACAGTTTGGCTATTGTGGACATTGCTGCTATGAACATTGGGTGCATGTGCCCCTTCTTTTCACTACATCTGTATCTTTGGGGTAAATATCCAGTAGTGCATTTGCTGAGTCATAGGGTAGCTCTATTTTTAACTTTGTGAGGAACCTCCGTACTGTTTTCCAAAGTGTCTGTACCAGCTTGCATGCCCACCAACAGTGTAAGAGGGTTCCCCTTTCTCCACATCCTCTCCAACATTTGTTGTTTTTGCCTTGTCAATTTTTGCCATTCTAACTGGTGTAAGGTGGTATCTCAGTGTGGTTTTGATTTGAATTTCCCTGATGGCTAATGATGTTGAGCATTTTTTCATGTGTCTGTTAGCCATTTGTATGTCTTCTTTGGAGAAGTGTCTGTTCATGTCTTCTGCCCATTTTTTTGACTTGATTATTTGTTTTTGGTTTTAAAAATTTTTTTTTTATTTTATTATGTTAGTCACCATACAGTACAGATTATTTGTTTTTTTGGTGTTGAGTTTCAGAAGTTCTTTATAGATCTTGGATACCAGCCCTTTATCTGTGGTGTCATTTGCAAATATCTTCTCCCATTCTGTGAGTTGCCTCTTTGTTTTGTTGACTGTTTCCTTTGCTGTGCAGAAGCTCTTTATCTTGATGAAGTCCTAAAAGTTCATTTTCGCTTTTGTTGCCCTTAGCTTTGGAGATGTGTCTTGAAAGAAGTTGCTGTGTCTGACGTTGAAGTTTTCCTCTAGGATTTTGATGGATTCCTGTCTCAAATTGAGGTCTTTCATCCATTTAGAGTTTATCTTTGTGTATGGTGTAAGAGAATGGTTGAGTTTCATTCTTCTGTGTATAGCTATCCAGTTTTTTCAGCACCATTTATTGAAGAGACTGTCTTTTTTCTGTTGGATGTTTTTTCCTGCTTTGTCGAAGATTAGTTAACCATAGAGTTGAGGGTCCATATCTGGGCTCCCTATTGTGTTTCATTGATGTATGTGTCTGTTTTTGTGCCAGTACTTTGCTGTCTTTGTGATCACTGCTTTGTAATATAGGTTGAAGTCAGGCAATGTGATGCCCCCAGCTTTGGTTTTCTTTTTCAACATTTCCTTGGCGATTCAGGGTCTTTTCTGGTTCCATACAAATTTTAGGAATGTTTGTTCCAGCACTTTGAAAAATGCCATTGGTATTTTGATCGGGATGGCGTTAAAGTATAGATCACTCTGGGCAGCATAGACATTTTAACAATGTTTATTCTTTCGATCCATGAGCATGGAGTGTTTTTCCATCTTTTTGTGTCTTCCTCAATGTCTTTCAAAAGTGTTTTGTAGTTTCTAGAGTATAGATCCTTTCCCTTTTTGGTTAGGTTTATTCCAAGGTATCTTATGGTTTTGATGCTATTGTAAATGGAATCAATTCCCCAATTTCTCTTTTTTCAGTCTCATTGTTAGTGTATAGGAAAGCGGCTGGTTTCTGTGCATTGATTTTGTATCCTGCCACATTACTGAATTGTTGTATGAGTTCTAGTAATTTGGGGGTGGAATCTTCTGGGTTTTCCACATAAAGTATCATGTCATCTGCAAAGAGAGAGAGTTTGACTTCTTTGCCAATTTGGATGCCTTTTATTTCTTTTTGTTGTCTGATTACTGAGGCTAGGACTTTTAGCACTATGTTGAACAATAGCATCCCTGTCGTGTTCCTGACCTTAAGGGAAAAGCTCTCAGCTTTCCCCCATTCATAATGATATTCACTGTGGGCTTTTCGTAGATGGTTTTTATGAAATTGAGGAATGTACCCTCTATTCCTACACTCTGAAGAGTTTTAATCAGGAAAAGATGCTGTATTTTGTCAAATGCTTTTTCTGCATCAGTTGAGAGGATCATATGGTTCTTCTTGTCTCTTCTCTTATTAATGTGTTCTATCACATTGATTGAGTTGTGAATGTTGAATCACCCTTGCATCCCAGGAATAAATCCCAATTTGTGGTGATGGATAATCCTTTTAATGGACTATTGGATCCTGTTAGCTAGGATCTTGTTGAGAATTTTGGCATCCATATTCATTAGGGATATTGGTCTGTAATTCTCCTTTTTGATGGGGTCTTTGCCTGGTTTTGGGATCAGGGTAATGCTGGCCTCATAGAATGAGTTTGGAAGTTTTCCTTCTCTTTCTATTTTTTGAAACAGCTTCAGGAGAATAGGTATTATTTTTTCTTTGAATGTTTGGTTGATTCCCCTGGGAATCCATCAGACCCTGGACTCTTGTTTTTGGGAGGTTTTCTATCACTGCTTCAATTTCATTACTGGTTATTGGTCTGTTCAGATTGTCAGTTTCTTCCTATTCCAGTCTTGGTAGTTTATCAGGTTTCAGGAAGGCATCCATTTCTTCCAGGTTGCTTAATTTGTTAGCATATAGTTGTTGATAATAATTTCTAATAATTGTTTCTCTTTCCTTGGTGTTAGTCGTGATCTCTCCCCTTTCATTCATAATTTTATTAATTTGTGTCCTTTCTCTTTTCTCTTGGATAATCCTGGCCAGTGGTTTATTGATCTTATTAATTTTTTCAAAGAACCGGCTTCTAGTTTCGTTGATCTGCTCTGCTGTATTTCTGGTTTCTAATTCATTGATCTCTGCTCTAATCTTAATTATTTCTCTTCTACTGCTTGGCTTAGGCTTTATTTATTGATCTTTCTCTAGTTCTTTAATATGTAAAGTTAGTTTGTGTATTTGGGATTTTTCTGTTTTTTTTGAGTGAGACTTGGATGGCTGTGTATTTCCCCCTTAGGACCACCTTTACAGTATCCTATGGGTTTTGGACTGATGTGTTTTCATTCTCATTGGTTTCCATGAATTGTGTAACTTCTTTGATTCCGTGGTTTACCCAAACATTCTTTTTTTTTTTTTCTCAAAGATTTTATTTAGTTATGTGACAGAGAGACAGCCAGCGAAAGAGGGAACACAAGCAGGGGGAGTGGGAGAGGAGAAGCAGGCTCCCAGCCGAGGAGCCCAATGTGGGACTCGATCCCGGAACACTAGGATCACGCCCTGAGCCGAAGGCAGACGCTTAACGACTGCGCTACCCAGGCGCCCCTTACCCAAACATTCTTAAGCAGGGTGGTATTTAGCTTCTAAATGTTTGAATTTCTTCCAAATCTTTTTTGTGATTGAGTTCCAGTTTCAGTGCATTGTGGTGTGAGAATACGCAGGGAATAATCTTAGTCTTATGGTTGAGAACTGATTCGTGATGCAGTATGTGGTCTATCTGGAGAAAGTTTCATGTTCATTTACCCTTCACTTTTAAGTGATAGTTTGCTTGGATATGGAATTCTTGGTTGATGATCTTTTCCTTTTAGCACTTTTAATCGGCCATTCCATTGCCATTTGATCTCTGTAGGTTCTCTTGAGAAACTAGCTGTTAATCTTATTGAGGATCCAGTCTGTTAGGAATCTCTTCTTGTTCCTGTTTTCAGGGTCTTTTATTTGTGTTTCATTTTGGACATTTCATTAATTTGTCTAGGTGTGGAGCTATGAATTTTCCTACATGGAGTACATTACATTTGTTAAATATGAAAATTAGGAGCTTTCCTTCCAATCATTTTTTCTCATAGTCTTTCTGCCTGTAATGACACCAAACTACTCAGAGTTAGGCCAAATGTGACAGTTTAAGGACATAATTTCCTACAAGGTTGCCTTCATTTCAGACACTAGCCACAAGTTTGGAGGTCCCCAGATCACCCTCACTTAGTATGAACTGGCTAAAAATGAGGGGCACTTAATACCCTCCTCAGTTTTGGTAATTTGCTAGAATAGCTTACAGAGTTCAGGATAGTGCTATGCTTAAAATTTGTGTTATGATAATAAAATAATGCAAATGTGAACCAGCCCAAAGGTGAGGTGCATAGGGCAAGGTTTGGAAAGGTTCCAAACATAAAGATTCTGTTATCTTCTCCCTGTGAAGTAAGGATAACATTGCCTTTTCTGCTCATTGGTGTGTGATAGCACGTGGGGTATTGCCAACCAAGGAAGCTCAGCCAAGTTTTGGTGTAAGAATTTTTACTGGGGCTTCCTGTTTAGCCATAATTGATAGAATCATCGGTTACATGATTGAATTCAGTCTCTAGCCCCTCTTCCTGTTTCCAGAGATCAGACTGATAACTATGCTGCTCAAAACCCCAACCATCTAACCACATGGTTGTCTTTCTGGCTTGGGCAGCCCTCTCTGAGTTGTCTCATTAGCATAAACTGTCTAAAGGCCCACCTTGAGTCACCTCATTAGTATAAACTATTACGTGTAATCCCCCCCATGAATAACAAAGATGCCTCTCCTATCACTCAGAAAACTCCAGGATTAAGAAGTTACTTTAATGAGGGCACCAGCCAAATTCTTAATTACACACTCTCTCTCTTCCTTTCCTCTCCTG
This sequence comes from Ursus arctos, assembly GCF_023065955.2. Lineage (NCBI taxonomy): Eukaryota > Metazoa > Chordata > Mammalia > Carnivora > Ursidae > Ursus > Ursus arctos. Next base: position 4,056,252 of record NW_026622763.1, on the reverse strand, counting down.
CATAGATGCATATATTGATACTCTGTAGTATCCCCACAAGTCTCTTTCTTTTCCTGACATTGGATAATCTCAGTTAATGTATCTTTAAATTCAGAGGGGTTTTTTTGTTTTGTTTTGTTTTGTTTTACTGCTAGTAGCAGTAAATTAGCTATTTACTAGTTAACTTAGTTCTAGCTAGTATTAGCTAATAGCTAAAATCTGCTATTGAGTCCTCTTAGCAAATATTTAATTTCAGTTATTGTATTTTTAACTGCTTTTTCTATTTGTTTTTTTTCTATAATTTCTTTCTCTTTATTGATACAGTCTGTTTGGTGAGACCTAAGTCTCAAAGTTCCTTTAGTTTGCTAGACAGGGTTTCCTTTTGTTTTTTGAGTATATTTAAAAGAGCTGATTTAAAGTCTTTGTGGAGTAAGTCCACTGCTTGGGCTATTTTAGAAACAGTACTCATTTATGGAACATAAGAAATAGGAAGATCGGTAGGAGAAGGAAGGGAAGAATGAAGGGGGGTAAACAGAAGGGGGAATGAACCATGAGAGACTGTGGACTCTGGGAAACAAACTTAGGGCTTCAGAGGGAGGGGGGTGGGGGATTGGGATAGGCTGGTGATGGGTATTAAGGAAGGCACGTATTGCATGGTGCACTGGGTATTATATGCAAATAATGAATCATGGAACTTTACATCAAAAACTAAGGATATACTGTATGGTGACTAACATAACATAATAAAAAATTATTATAAAATAACAACAACAACAATATGTGTTAAGTGTTCTTTTCCTTAGTATGGGCCATACATTAATTTTTTTTGCATGTTTTTAAAATTTTTGTTGATAACTGGACATTTTGGCTAATATAATGTGAGACTTGTAGAAATCAGAGTCTTAGCCCTACCAGGGTTTATTGTTGTAGTGCTTGTTTGTTCAGTGACTTTCAATGCTAATTCTTTAAAGTCTGTATTCTTTGTCCTGTATAGCCTCTTAAGTCTCTGCTTGTTAGCTTATTGGTCAGCTAATGAATAAACAGATTTTCTTAAATGTATAAGTCCAAGAAAGTCTCCAATTTTTTCCCAAGAGTGTTTGTGTACGTGTTGGGGCATGCCTTCAGCACTCACCCGGCAGTTTACAACTTTGCCATAGCCTCCTGTTCTTGCTTGAACAGAGTTTCAGGTTAGTCAGCAGCGAGAGCATTAGGACTTTTTTTTATGGGCATGCACCCAAACCTGGGCACTGTCCATGTGGCCTTTGAGGTTCCGAGGCATATGTGAGAGCTTTTCAAAACCCTTTATGGACATCGCATTCCCCAGCTTTTCCTTTTATGTTTTTGCCATTTCATGTTAGCCCAACTGTTGTCACTACTTTGAGCAGCAGACATTAAACAATTGCTCCTGATTCTTTTTGACAAAGATACCCAGGAAAAAGTTGTTGTCACTGAGTATGTCAGTTCAACTGGAGAGAGCACCTGGGAATATTCCTAGTCTGCTGGTTTCTACATTTATTTCAGGGCTGTTGGTTTTCAAGACTCCTGTGTAGCTGGGGAGAGATAGATAGTAATAGGGCAAGTGAAAGTGTCACGAAGATTATTTTCCTACCAAGATCCAGCTATTTTTTTTTGAATGAAAGTCATTTGGAATTTTGTAAGCCTTTGGTTAATTTCCAGAGTTTTGAAAAAGTTTCACAATTTTTTCCTAGTGTCCTTGGTGGTTTTTTTTTTGTTTTGTTTTGTTTTGTTTTTGAGGAGAAGCTTTCCAGAGATCTTCACTCAGTTGTTTCTGCTGAATGGCACTCTCAAATACAGTATTTTTATTGTAATAAAATATACAAAACAAAATTTTACCACTTGAACCATTTTAAATTCTGCATAGACACATTAGGTATATACAGAGTTGTGCAACTTTTACCACTACCTCTAAAACATTTTTATCATCTCAAACAGCAACTGTTTACCCACTAAACAGTAACACTTCATTGCTGGCTCTCATCAGCCACTGGTAACCACTCTTCTGCTTTTTGTGTTATGAGTTTGCCTATTCTAGGTGGCATCATAGAGTATTTGTCATTTTTGTGTCTTGCTTATTTTAAGGTTCGTATGTGTTGTAGCATGTATCAGAATTTCCTTCCTATTAGAGTTGAATTATATGCATATACCACATTTTATTTATCCATTCATGTGTTGGGTGTTTGGGTTTTTTCCACCTTTTGGTTATTGTGAATGCTGCTATGAACATTGGTGTACAAACATCTGTTCAACTCTTTGCTTTCAATATTTTTGGATATATATCTAGTGGAATTGCTGGATTGTATGGTAATTCTGTCTTTTAACATTTTGAGGAACTACCAAATTATTTTTTAAAGCAGCCATACCATTTTACATTCCTATCACCAAATATACAAAAATCTCATTTCTCCACATCCTCTTTAATAGTTGTTTAGTTTCTCTTTTTTTGATGATGACTATTCTAGTTGGTGTGAAGTGGTATACTGTTGTGTTTTTTTTTTTATTCACATATAATGTATTATTTATTTCAGGGGTACAGGTCTGTGATTCATCAGTCTTATATAATACCCAGTTCTCATTTGTTACAACACATAACTTCCCAAATGTCTGTCACCCAGTTACCCCCTCCCCCCACCTGCCTCCACTCCAGTAACCCTCAGTTTGTTTCCTATGATTAAGAGTCTCTTATGGTTTGTCTCCCTCTCTGGTTTCATCTTGTGTCATTTTTTCCTCTCTTCCCCTATGTTTTTTAAATTCCACATATCAGTGAGATCATGTGATAATTATCTTTCTCTGATCGACTTGTTTTGCTTGGCATAATACCCTCTAGTTCCATCCGCGTCATTGAAATGGCAGGATTTCATTTTTTTGATGGCTGCGTAATATTCCATTGTGTGTGTGTGTGTGTATATATATATATATATATACCACATCTTCTTTGTCCATTCTATTTTATTTGCATTTCCTTAAGGACTAATGAGACTGAGCATCTTTTCATGTATTTAATTGGCCGTTTGTTTATCTTCTTTGGAGAAATGTCTATTCAAGTCTTTTACCCCTTTTTGAATTAGGCTCTTTTTTGTTTTTGTTGAAGTGTAGACTTCCTTTTGTATTTTGGATATTTGTCCCTTATCAGACATGTTTTGCAAATACTTTCTTCCATTCTGTTGGTTCTCTTTTCACTTTTTTGATAGTGTCCTTTGATGCACAGAAGTTCTGAATTTTGATGAAGTCCAACTTATCTGTTTTTTCTTTTGTTGACTGTGATTTTGGTGTCATATCTGAGAAATCATTGTGAAATCCAATGCCATGAAGATTTTCCCCAATGTTTTCTTTCAAGAATTTTATAGTTATAGCTCTTATATTTATGCCTTTGATCTATTTTGAGTTAAGTTTTCTGTGTGGTATATGTAAGGGTCCCACTTCATTCTTTTGCATGCGGATATTCAGTTTTCCCAGCACCACTTGTTGAAAAGACCAAAAAAAAAATCTTTAAAAGCTACTTATCAGGCTGATTGTTAAAGCGTTTATACAAAAAAAGCAAAAAAACCCCAAAAAATGAAACAAAAAAACCCCCAAAAACAAAACCTCAAAACAGAAAAAGTGTTGGCTAAATTCTATTGCATGCTCCCACATGAATAAGGTAGTTTTGTTAGGGAATTTGTTCTTCATGCAGCTACTGGAATAAATGTGAAAATATAATTTTTATTTGAATGAGTATGGCTTATTTTCCAAAGTTAAGAATAGTTTAGAAGAAATGATAATTATTTTCCTTGTTCAAGTGATATTAATGAAAAGATAAAAGATAATTCAAACATTTTTGTTTTCCAGCATCCATTTAAAGCATTTCTTTTTCAACACTGTTGGATGTAAAAATTCAGAAGAGTTTCTCTGTTTTTCAGATATCTGTTGTTTAAAATGATCATTTTTAAATACACTCCCTTTGAATGCTAGTTTTCCTCTGTTTCTACTTATATTGCCAGTGAGAAGTTTGGTTTGGTTTAGCTAAAGAAAGTTTTATTTGAAATAGGATGACAAAAGTCATATGTGCTCCTATACATATTTAAAAAACACTAAATTGGGAGAATATTAAAGTGTCTAAAGTAAAAATGAGAGTTCTTCCCTTCATCAGAATCCTTAGAGAAATAAGCTCTTTGTGCCCCCATGTATACAGAAGTATATACTTACATATGTATTTGTTAGCTTATCTTTCTAATTGAATGTATCTTTGCTTTGTGTTTCTGAACATATAACTCCTTGTCAGTGCTTTTAGATTGCTGCATAGTTTTTTCTTTTTAAGAATGAACAATCATTTATTTTATCCCTTAATGTGTTAGACATTGCTTGTAGAATTTCACTGTTATAAATAGTGCTGTAAAGAATACTCTCACATGTATATCTTTGTACCTTATTTTTTTTTGAGAAATACCAGTTGTTGGAATTGTTTTGTCAGAGGGTAATGTACATTTAAAACTTTGAACTAGAGTCACTGTAAAAAGGTTTGATATGCAGATGGTGTGAAATTCAAATGTGTATAGAGGTATAAATGTAGAGAAACTTTCACCCATTCACTCCTGTTCCCTTGTCACTCATCTTCTCTTTCGAGAACAACTAGTGTGTGTGTGTGTGTGTGTGTGTGTGTGTGTGTGTGTGTAGATGGGCTGCATTAAAAGGTATGTACATTTAAAATTTTGATAGGTGTTGCCAAATTACCCTCCCTGAGCTAGTTAGGCTCCTAGGTGGAATCAGTTCAGATTTATCATAGAGACCAAAGTTACATACATGGGTGTACATCTATACTAAGTCATCTAGGAACTTTGTAGTCTTTTGAATTGTATGGTTGATTCATATGCTCCTTATTAATTTCTAGTTTGAGAATTTGCATATGAGTTCTCTATCTCGCGGGATAAGTAGCCACAGAAGATGGCTAATTCAAGTTTCTTAGACTTGACTGTGTATATTTGATTTACATCTGTATCTCCCTTGAAAATTGCTTTAAAATATGGTTTTATATGAAATATTTTGAGTGTGAAGAACTTGCAAATTTCCATAGCCATATACATTTGGCTTTGAGATCACCTTCGTGAACTACAAATATTTCTATATATCTAAGATGTGGTCCATATATACAATGGAATATTACTCAGCCATCAGAAAGAATGATTACCCAACATTTGCAGCAGAACGATTACCCAACATTTGCAGCAACAGGGATGGGACTGGAGGAGATTATGCTAAGTGAAATAAGTGAAGCAGAGAAAGACAATTATCATATGGTTTCACTCATTTATGGAACATAAGAAATAGCAGGGAGATCGGTAGGAGAAGGAAGGGAAGAATGAAGGGGGAGGAAACAGAAGGGGGAATGAACCATGAGAGACAGTGGATGGTGGGAAACAAACTGAGGGCTTCAGAGGGGAGGGGGGTGGAGGATTGGGATAGGCCAGTGATGGGTAGTAAGGAGGGCACGTATTACATGGAGCACTGGCTGTTATACACAAACAATGAATCATGGAACACTACATCAAAAACTAAGGATGTACTGTATGGTGACTAACATAATAAGAAATTATTATTAAAAAAAAAGAGGTATGAAAGGGAAGAAAAAATGAGAAATGATTTCTCCTCGCTGAAATATAATTTTGACTCTGGAAATGTAGCAGTACTTTGATGCCTGAGATTGAAAAAAGCTTGGGGTGATTTTTGTTTTTTAAGTTTTATTTATTTGAAAGAGAGAGTGTGCAGGAATGGAGAGGGGCAGAGGGAGAGAGAGTCTTAAGCAGACTCCATGCTGAGCATGGAGCCTGACCTGGGGCTTGATCTCACCATCCTGAGATCATGATCTGAGCCAAAACCAAGAGTCAGGTGCTCAACCAACTGTGCCACCCAGATGCCCCTTGGAGTGATTTTTATTGTAAAATACATTAAGTGCTTAAGAGAAGGCATTTGGCTTTTTCCTTTAGAGAGAGACTATGAGCAGCTCTCAGGATGGATTTTTGGTTATGGTAACTCTTACCTAATTTGTAGAGCTCCCTTATTTCTGGGGAAGCACAGTAGTGTGTGGAGAGACCACATAAACTTGGCTTTGCATTTCATACTCGAATCTCCTTAGCTCTGTAACTTTGAGTAAGTTACATAACCTTTCTGTACCTCAGCTTCCATCTTTAAAATGTATGTCAATAATAGCTGCTTTGTGTTGTTGAAAGAGTTAAAGATAATATACATACATAAATGTCAAGCTGTGCTTGGCAATGATAGGGACCTATAATGTTTAAGCTTCTCTTTTTAAGTGTTACCAATACATAAGAAACTATTGATTGCAAAGTTAATGACTTTTTAGTTCCTAATAAATTATTGTTCTAATTCGTTTAACTCTTATCCCGTTCCCACCCTGTTAAATTTTTTTCTTTTAGGGTGAACTGTCCCATGATCAGGATGTGGTAGAATATATCATGAATCAGCCAAATGTTGTACCACGAATCAATTCTAGGATTTTGACATCTGAGCGAGAATACCTGGATTTAACAGCAACCAGTAAGGAACATTTCAGGAACAACTTTGGGCGTTTTTTCATTTGTGTTTCAGAATCTTTGCATCTTTTGGATTGCAGTGTTTAGAAGATAACCCAAGATTGTGACACAATTTTATGTTTTAATTCATTTCACTTTTAGTTCATACCATGAGCCTCTAAATTCACAAGAGTTTTCTCCAAAAAGAGAGAAATTCTTCCTGTATAAATCCTTGTCAACTTTGAAAAATATCCGTTGTCTTTTTTTTTTTTAGAGAGGGAGGATGGGTGGGTGGGAGAGAGAGAATCTTAAGCAAGCTCCACACACAGTGCAGAACTTCTCACAACCCTGAGATCATGACTTGAGCGAAATCAAGAGTAGGATGCTTAACTGACTGAGCCACCCAGGCACCCCTCCATTGTCTTTTAAACGCTAGCTGTTTAAGCCTTAGGTGATGAGACTACATCTGTGTTGTTGACTTTCTTACAGTCATAAAGCTGTTAAACAGCTGTCTTTTCTTCATCCTTGTTCTGGAATCAGGTAGCAGTGATGTGGACAACACCTCAGGTGGTTTTACTCTGAGAGGCTAGGAATGCCTATCTAAAAAATAAACCTTCACTGAGATAAAGTGTACATGCCATAAAACTCAGTCTTTTGAAATCTTATACATTTTAAAGTGCACAATTTTTGGTGTATTCTCAAAGTTGTCTAATCATCATTGTTTAATTGTAGAACATATATCACCCCCCCTAAAAGAGACCATGTACCCATTGGTAGCTACTCTCCATTTCCCCTTTTCCTACCTCTCCACAACTGCTGATCTAGTTTCTGTTTCTAAGGAAGTTTTCTACTGGGTATTTCGCATAATTAGGAGTTTTCTGTGACTAGCTTCTTTCACTTAGCATAATGTTTTTGAAGTTTTATCCATGTTGTAACATGTCCCAGTACTTTTTTGCCTTTTTATGGCTGATTAATATTTTCTTGTATGGATAGTCCACAGTTGGCTTACCTAATCCTCAGGCGGTGGGTGTTTATGTTGTTTCGCAAGAATACCTTTGCAGGGGTCGCTGTGTGAAGCCCAGATGCAGTTTGTTCCTTATGTCTTTCCTTGTGGCTCTGAAGGCCATTCCAGCAACCAGCTGGTTCTGGTCACTTGCAGAAGTCTCACTGGGCGAGAAAAGATAGTGTAACAGAGAAATACAGGCCAAGGGCATTTGCTGTTGTGGTGGGATGTGATGCACACAGAGCTCTAGGTGTAGTTGTTACTTTATGGCACCTGTCTCTAATCTACTTGAAACTGAATTCCCTTTCTTTTAGACAGAGAAAGATGTACATCTCTGCTTATGTTTGAAAAAGGAAGTAGTCAGAAAGTGACATAAACTGTTTCTTCATAGTTAGGTTTTAGCTTTTTACCAGAAGTTTTAATAGAGCAAGTCAAGCAGTATTAGGAGTTTTGTCCCAAGTTTTTGTTGTTTCCATCATTGTCAATTAAACTACAAAGAGTTCTCTTTGGAGTATTCATGAATAAGGAGCACAACAATAGTTCTGTGTTTCCGGATATCTTTCTCTACTGAATGTTGAAGTGATCAGCTGTGAAATAATGCTAGTTCACAGTGGCAAAAATGCAGTTTGCCTGGTGAACATTTTGGAGCTGTCTGTGGAGGAGCAGTTGGCATCCTTCTCACCAAGGAGTCATAGCTCCATTGTTACCTACACTGCTCTTGGCCTTCACTGTCCTGGGACCTTCTTAGAAGGATACTATGTTTTAAGGCTTTAAGACTTTTGGTGCTTTCTCCCCTCCTCTACATGATGTCATGAGCTGTGTCTGTCTTATTTACCATTTCTCTCCTTTTACTGGAATATTGACTGAAAGGATAGTAAATCCTTGGTATGGTCTGTTGAGTGAAAGGATAAGTGGGTGAGTGGGTGGACAGACATAGAGGGAGGGGTGGGTAATCCATCTATGTGTGGAGGATGGTGATAGAAGAGGGGCATTTGTGTTGGAGTGAATAAGGCATAAGACTGGGGAGATTCTTAGAGATAGAGGGTTTCTGATACAGGATGAAGACCATATTATAGGTGGGAAGAAATTACTGGGTAGTTTAGATCAAAGGAATGACTTGATGAAACTGGGATTTTAGCAAAAGTAACTCAAGGGGAAATGAATGGTAAGAGCATTGCTTGAAGACACTAATTGTTCAATAAACATGAAACAATAGGTTTCACGCACGCATTTTTATAAATCTCATATTATGGACAAATCAGATTATCAGTTGAATATTAATGTTAGACTGAATTTAGGCATGTTAATTATAAATCTATTTCAATTTTCTCTTCCAGATAACTTTTTTGTGGATGACTATGCTAGATTTACTGTTTTGGATTCCCAAGGCAAGACTGCCGCTATTGCCAATAGTATGAACTATCTGACCAAGAAAGGTAATCCATTTTAGGCTTATCTTGGATTCAACTTTTTTTTTCTTTTTTAGTATTTGTAGAAATAATTCAATCTTCAGTGTCTGCTAGAAAGAGATTTCATTTATTATTTCTTATAATGATTTGAATCAAGAAAATACCTTTAAAATTCAATTCTTTATGAAGTGGAGTTTTTGAAAATTCAGATGTTATTCTTATAAATTTATATTAGATATTAAGGTGAAATGAAAAATTTTTTTCATGATTCAAAATGTGAAAACATTTATGATGTAAACATGGGTTAATGAATTGAAAATTGGTTTGACTTGCCTCTTCCGGGACAACACTGAGTTAATTTTTTTAGGGGTTATAAGATAAACTTGGTTCTAGGAATCCTTGTGCACATTTTAAAACTGATTTTTAATATGGGGTCAGTTATTTAGGCTAATATTATGTGAGATTATGTCATTTTAATGGCAGACAGATGCTTTCCCCCTCTGGTCATACTTACTATCCTTTCAGAGCACTGACTGTCATTTAAGGCAGCTATTTTTATCCACGCTGTAGTCTTGTCCTAGGGAGAATTTCTGCCTTCCCAGATCTGTGTAAATAAAAGCTATTGCTCCATTTGGTTCCTCAAGGAATTGGTTCCGAGGGGCCCTGGAACACTGCTATACCCCTAAGGGGACTGCAGAGCAGAGAGAAGATTGATCATATTAGGTTTATTTAAAATTTTGACTCTTACAGCAGGCATCAGTTATAGCAATGACATTTTCTTCTACTCTTTTTCCTTTACCTTTGTCTAGGAATGTCCTCCAAGGAAATCTATGGTAACTTTAAACCTCAGAATGTTCAGTTTCTTTTCTTAATTATCTTATGTGGTTTCAGGCAATCTTGTGATTCAGAATTTATTGACACTTTATTGTGACATTTCTGGAACCTGTGGGTAACAGTAGATAATTTATCACATGCAGATAAAATTTGTATAAATTGTATAAACGTTTGCAAAGAATTCTATTTCAGAAAGTTACAAATTAATGTGATTAAAGACTGATATGTTACCCACATGTTCAAAGGCTTTTTTCCATTGTATATGCTAACAGTTGCCTAAACCATAATAGAATTAATAAATGCATGTTCCTAGTTTGTAATTAAGCCACAGGGAAGTTTACCCTGCTTTCATTCTAGTGTAGAAGTTTTGCTACTTTTGCTTTGTATCTTTATTAAACTTGTCATTTTCTTATTTTTTGCATGGTTTTCAGAAATTATTTGGCTTAATAACAACATTGAAATATAGAATGTGCTTTTTTCCCTGCGACTCAGTGTGTTGTTTTTGTTTTTCTACAGATGATTCTTTCATTAGGCCTGTGACTTTTTGGATTGTTGGGGATTTTGATAGCCCTTCTGGAAGACAGTTACTGTATGATGCTATTAAACATCAGGCAAGTATCTACACCTCCATTGTGTGTGCTGTTACTGTTCTGGGTGTGAAGTGGGAGTCCTGCTTTTTTCATGGTTGATGGAAAGGAGCATTGTTTATCCCAATAGTGAGAAAAGAGAGGAGACTGCAGTGTTCTGACTTCACTGAAGGGTATACATTCTTCTAGAGAAAAAAAAATAATGAGATCCTTATCATAGACAAGTTTTTATTGCGTGACTCTTCATGTTCTTGCTGCAGAGATGCTGCAAAGATCATGCTGTATATTGCATGGGGGGAGGCAGGTCCTTTTCACTGAAGGAGGTCTAAATGGGGAAATACTGTGCAGACACCTTAGTGTTCATATAATAGAAGCAGATCTAGGCGCACAGAGAGATGCACATGTGGATGGTCTGAAATACACATAGCACATAAGTCGTAGAACTTGAGCGAATGGCAGTTGTGAATGGTTGGGAAGAAGTGGACTCCTCTAGAGAGTGTCATTGTCAGAGAATGAGCTGTTACAGTGCCTTTTCCTGAGCAGTTTCAGACTGACTCTTCATCCAGATTTCACACCCTTCCCATGTCCCCTTGCCACCCTGGGTCCCAAGGAAGATTACTGAAGTACTAAAATATCAAGGTGATTTCAACTTCACTAACATGCTAAGTGCCTTTATTGTCTAGGGGAGTAGACCCGATGGTGTGGCCATTTCAAAGTTAAATCAGAATGAAGGACAGTAGATACATACGTAAGATTCTAACTCAAATTTATAAATGCTCAAGTGGTGGTAGAGTGGGAGAGCAAGAAGGGAGAATTGAAAATTTTTTTTCTTAAATTATTTTAGAGGGAGAGCACAGCGGGAGGGGCAGGGGGAGAGGTTGAGAGAATCTCAAGCAGACTCCATGCTGAGAGTGGAGCCCTGTTCGTGGCTTGATTTCACAACCCTGAGATTATGGCCTTCGCGGAAACCAAGAGTCAGAAGCTTAACCGATGGCACTTGGATAGTGCCCTGAGAATTAAAATTTTTTAAAAAATATTTTAATTGAAGTAAAATATAGAATCAAAAGAAGTGCACAAATCATTGGATACATAGTGTCACAAAGGGAACACCCAGGTGACTACCACCCAGGTCAAGAAACAGAATTGTCAGATTCGCTTGTGTCTCCATCATCCCCCTCCCCATATTTGTTTATGTTTGCTTTCTTTACTCAACATTTTTGAGATTTATCCACGATATTACACGTAGCAGTAGTTAGTTCTTTTTCATTGTGCTATTGTATGGCTGTACCACAAAGTTATAAAGCTTTGTTGAATCTTTTTGATGGACAGTGGCGTTTTTTTCTAGTTAGGGGCTATTCTGAGGAATGCAGCTATGACTATTTCTGTATGAATCTTTAGATACACATTAGTATGAATTTTTGTTGCTTATGTTCATGACATAAGGTTTTATGGGTCCCAGATAACTTATGCAACATGGATTCTTATCTTTTTACTCAGGGGGAGATTAATTTTTTAAAAAGACTTTATTTGTGAGAGACAGAGCGTACAAGCAGGGGGAGCAGCAGTCAGAGAGAGAGACAGGCTCCCTGCTGAAGCAAGGAGCCGGATGTGGGTCTCAATCCTGGACCCTAGGATCATGACCTGAGCCCAAGCAGATGCTTAACTCACTGAGCCACCCAGGCGTCCCAGGCAGAGATTAATTTTTTGCAAGGAATCTGGAAAGCCCATGTGAACAAAGAAGTATTTGAATAGAAGCCTGAAGATTGGTTGGGACCGAGGGGAGAAAAGATGGAATGTACTTGGGATTTGCATGCCAACTCGAAGCATGGAGTGTGTTAAAATAATAAAAAAAGGTGTTGGGGAATACAGGACTCTGATGATCTGTAATGGAGCTATATATACAGGGATGGTAAGAAATGAAGTTGGAAAGGTAGACTGGGGACCAGTTCATGTAGGGGTTTGAAAGCCTGGCTATAGCATTTTAATTTTATTCTGTATACAGAAGAGAACTGAAGACTTTGAAGAGAGGTTGTATTTGCTACTTAATGGAATATGATGATGTTAATGCCACTTTTTAAGTTCAAAACATCTACCATATAACTCTTATTTCCCATTTTGTAAATAGAAATCCAGTAACAATGTTAGAATAAGCATGATCAATAATCCTAGTGAAGATATAAGTTATGAGAACACTCAGATCTCCAGAGCAATCTGGGCAGCTCTTCAAACACAGACCTCCAACTCTGCTAAGAATTTCATCACAAAAATGGCCAAGGAGGAGACTGCAGAGGCCCTGGCTGCAGGAGCCGACATTGGGGGGTTCTCTGTCGGGGTAAGTCTCTGTGTGTTGCATGGGGCTGCCTTGTTCTGTGACTTTCCACAGAAGTTCATTCCCATGGTCTGATGTGTCTTGTTCATGATTGGGATTTGTGATTTTAGTACTGAGTTTCAGAGGATTTTCTTCGTTTGGAAGAATCTTGCCAAGAAATAACAATTCTGCCACATTCCCCTTACCAGTTTTATTATGTTCAAATAAAGTTTTAAGATATGACCCATATAAGTTTATGTTGTAAGCACAAAGTCATTTGTTTTGTATAGTTTTTAAAAGACAGGCAATATTTTTTTTATTTATAGAGCAAAAAACTGATTGAAGTTTCTTATGAGTTAGAGGCTTATGTGTTCTTGATGTGTTCTGATATAAGCCCACCTGTATTCATTATATAAGTTACTATCTTTTGGACTATTTAATAGATTTAAAATTCTTATAAAATGATGAGTATACTTGATGTTTCAGTTAGAAAAAAGGCTCTAGAAATTAGCAAGATTTTAAAATGCAGAATAAAGATATAATGAAGAATAATTTGCCAGTTGAGCAATCACATAAAAGAATAGGAGCAGGAAATAAGCATTACTTGGTAAGTGGGAGGGTGGGAGAAAATAGGAGTGGAGAATTGAGACATCATAATGTTAATTCTTAAAATTAGTGCTGACTGTCCATTCAAAGTATTTTATGATTTATTCATTATGATTATTCATTTTTATGGCTTGCTTAATAACAATTACTTTTCCTTAATAACAATTACTTTCCTAGGGCATGGATTTCAGTCTTTTTAAAGAGGTCTTTGAGTCTTCCAAAATGGATTTCATTTTGTCTCATGCCATGTACTGCAGGGATGTTCTGAAGCTGAAGAAGGGACAGAGGGCAGTGATCAGCAATGGAAGGGTGAGGATTTTGTCCTGAGACAAACTTGACCTCAAATTAGATCAGTGAACAGTGTTGGCAGTGTTCTCTTCCAAAGCTAGTAAACTCTTCAGAGTCAAAGGGGATTGGGGCTTATGCAGAGCTGATGATAATTTCTGCATCCTTATTTCAAAGGAGGTTTGCTTTTGACATAAGCATCCTTGTGTAAAACCTTCCTGCTGTGTAATTATGTCCTGCCGCATGTACAGTGGCAGTGAGAGTGTAGTTTCTCAGAATAAGTTGATAAGGCTTTGATACATGAAGTATTCATCCCCTGTGTTCATAGTTGTGTAGTCTCTGGTCAACTTCATTGGTGTAGGCTTAGACTATTTCATACATATCTGCAGCCAGGGACGTGAGACTGGGGGGGATATACCAAACTTTAAACTCTTAGCACTGAGGATGAAATCTCCGCTGTCTGTCATTCACTACACCGCATCTCTGGTTTGGTTCTGTTTTTAATATTCAGCTAGAATTAATGAAACTATGTTGCTATTTTGTTTTACTTCAGAGTTGCTTACTAGGAAAATATTGTGAAGTGTACAAGTCTACCCTCTGTAGTTGAGGAATTGATAAGTAAATAAATAACTGGATGAGTTGATTTGGGTTTTATTTTCACCTTTTTCATTGATGTTATGAGATGTATACATGTCTTGGGTCCTTAAAGTGATTAGGTTTATAAGATAGCCTGAGGACTTCAGAGGGCTTCTTTCCAAAACCGACCACTCTGCCCTTCTTCACAGATCATTGGGCCACTGGAGGACAGTGAACTCTTTAATCAAGATGATTTCCACCTCCTAGAAAATATCATCTTAAAAACTTCAGGACAGAAAATCAAATCCCATATTCAACAGCTTCGGGTAGAAGAAGATGTGTAAGTTTTGCCTTGGAAGAAAGTAATCAGTGCATGTCATAGGGACTGTGTTAGTTGAACTTCCCTCATGCTACCTATTTCATGGTGTTTTATTTCCAGTTTGAACATATAATAATGCTTTTCAGTTGTTTATGCTTCTGTTGAAACAAGTTAATTTATTTAAAGATCTGAATTAGGTTTTTCCATTTTGTTTTTTTCGATGTGGAAAATTTCAAACATATGCAAAAGTAGGGGGGTGAGTTTTTGTTTTTGTTTTTTATTATCTTGGGATACTTTTGTAAAGAGATACTTTCCCTTTTCTGTTTTATTTTGTTCCAGAAAGGAAAGTCAGGTTAAATGCTTTTTTTCCTTTATTTACTAGTATAGAATAATGAGTTGTTTCTCTTGCAGCCTCCAAAGGTTATGATTTGGTTATTGTTGGTTTTTAATTTTTATTTTAATTCTTTCAGTGTTGTTATTAGCTAATGTATTATTTTATTCTTCAATATTTTATGTATTTATTTGATAGAGCAAGTGAACGGACAAGCAGGGGGAGGGGCAGAGGGAGAGGGAGAAGCAGACTCCCTGCTGAACAAGGAGCCCGATGTGGGACTCAATCCCGGGACCCTGGTATCACAACCTGAGCCGAAGGCAGATGCTTAACCAACTAAGCCACCTATAGTTGATGTATTTTAATGAGTTATTTCCCAGTGGAAGAAAATGAAATTATTTAACTGGTCCATGTACCTGCTGTATAACTAGAGCCCATAGGTCATATACACGTGGTTTCTGTATTAAATATCAAATGAATGTAGTTGAAAGGTGTATTTTTATGTTTAATTTTTTGAGGAACCGTCATATGTTTTTCCACAGAGATGATACCATTGTGTTTCCTAATGCATAAAGGTTCCAATTTCTCCACATCTTTACCAGTACTTGTTATTTTCTGGGTGTTTTTTTTTTTTTTTTTGTAATAACCCACTCTAATGGGTGTGAAGTGGTATTTCTTTGTGGTTTGATTTGCACTTCCCTAATGATTAGTGATGTTGACAGCTTTTTACATGCTTATTAGTCATCTGTATATCTTTGGGAAAATATCTTTCCAGTACTTTGCACTTTTTTTTTTTTTTTAAAGTAATCACTTTACCCACAGTGGGGCCGGAACTCACAACCCCGAGATTAAGAGTCTCATGCTCCACTGACTGAGCCAGCCAGGTGCCCCTACTTTTCACTTTTTTTTTTTTTAAAGATTTTATTTATTTATTTGACAGAGAGCGAGCACAAGCAGGGGGAGCAGCAGGCAGAGGGAGAGGGAGAAGCAGGCTCCCCACCAAACAGGGAGCCCGATGCGGGGCTTGATCTCAGGACCCTGGGATCACGACCTGAGCCGAAGGCAGACGCTTAACAGCTGAGCCACCCAGGCACCCCAACTTCACATTTTTAATTGTTTTTTTTATTATTGAGTTATAGGAGTTCCATGTAAATACTTTGGATATCGATCTCTTATAGATAGATGATATGCAAATATTTTCTTCCATTCCATAGGTTGCATTTTCATTCTTTTGATAGTGTTCTTTGGTGAGTAAGTTGGAGGCTATAAAATTTAAAAGTTCTTCTGGTTTTTTTCTTCATCTCTTTCATATATCCTCATGCTGCAGAGTTTAAGAGCCTTAGTGATGTATTGATTTTCATCTCAACCAATAATGATGCTACAGATAAAGAGGTTTCCTCCTTCCTCTGGCTTTTTTTTAGTGATGCCTTTGTTCTGGCCTATGAAACACTTCCTAATGCAAGTCAGGAGGTGTTCCTGTGACTTGAAGCCATCATATCATGGGCATAGGCTTGGTGTGGTGTGCCCTTGGACCACTCCCTCTCTTTATGGAGTCTTTATGGACTATATTGCCAGTTTTTCTCTTGCTTATTGGTGTAAAGTTCATATGTTCTTCAGACCATCTTGTTGGCATTCAGTACTTAGGCTGATTATATTATGTTCAGCAATAATTGGAAAAACCTTCAGTTAAAGAGATGCTAAATTTTCACCAACTGTGTCTTTCAGGGCAAGTGACTTGGTAATGAAGGTGGATGCTCTTCTGTCAGCTCAGCCAAAAGGAGATGCAAGAATCGAGTACCAGTTTTTTGAAGACAGCCATAGGTACAGAATTAATATTGAATTTATGCATATTCTTGAATAAAATCTTAAGGCTGCCTTTACCTCATCTCCTTTGTTTTTTCATATGAAGCATGTATGTAAATTCTTATTGGAATGGAAGATTTGTCCAGTGTGCAGTTTTCATATATACTCATTTTCATACGTCGAATTCATATACAGATCTCAGTTGCATAAAAGTTGACATTTATTTTTAAATACATCTGAAATAGTTCTGACTGTACCCTTTTAGAAAACAGAAAGCATTTAATGAAACAGTTGTAGTTTTCTGATATTCAAAAATAAACAGGTTGTTAGGGCACTTGTATTGTTCATCTTTTATTGAAAACGTTTTGTTTTCAATAAATAAAAATAAGTTTAGCATTATGAAAAAGCCCTTGCCTTTTGGTTTTGAGTTTTTTATTTGAAAAGTTTCAAAGCTTAAGAATAGTTGAAAGGTTATTACAGTGAACACCCAAATATCTTTAACCTGTGTTCACCGGTTGGTAACATTATGCCACATTTATCTGTCATCTGTGTGTGGGTTTCTGCATATGTGTGTATGTATAGTACATACAATGTGTATTTATGTTTGTGTACAAACTTCTATATACTTACGTTTTTTCTGAACCATTTGAAGGTCCGTTGCAGACATCATTACACATCATGCCTGAATCCCTCAGCATGTATCTCCTGAGCACTAGGAGTGTCTCCACTGTTGGCATACCTCAGAGATTTTACCTGGATACAGTGACATTAAGTAGTACACAGTCCATATTCACATTTCTCCAAGGCCCCAGTAATGACCTTTGAAAACTGTTTTGTTCTTTAATTTGGTCCAGATCACACGTTGCAGTTCTTTGTTGTGTGTCTTTTAGTCTCCTTAAATCCAGAACAGTTCCCTGCGTTTTTTTGTTTTTTATTCTTTGTGTTTTTTTTTTGTTTTTGTTTGTGTGTTTGTTTTGTCTTTTATGACACTGACTTTTTTAAGAGTCCACGCCAGTTATCTTGTAGAATGTCCCATAGTCTGGGTCGTTTACTCACAATTAGACAAGATTAAGTTGTCTTTAGGAAGAACCCCTACAGTTGATGTATGTAGCCAGGCAAGGTTATATATCTTGATTGTGCCTTAGAGGCTTTAGATATTGAAGCCTGCATCCTACTTCTTTATGATTCTGATTTATTTAGTTTGGGGTAGATTGTACTTTGGTTTTGTTGATCCGTGCTTTCTTACAGCAAGTTCTTATGGGGATCAAATTTGACCAGACTGTTTGATGATCCAAGCTGGAATGGAGACCCTGTCCTTTCTCACTGGCTATGTGTCCTAACTTCTTACATCGCCAGTGGGTGAAGACTTCTATGGCTCCTTGCTAATCCTAGCTGGATTTTGCCCATTATCACCCATCTTCTCATCACGGTATACTTTCAGGAAGTAACCCATCTAGTTATTACCACAAGAAACATATTTCCTAATTGGCTTGCCATCCTGTTTGCCTTTCATGGCCAAGATAGTGAGTCCCGAGCAAGAATCTCTTCCCTTTTTAGAACATCGTTTTCTCCATGAGTCTTATATAATTAAAATGCTCTAATTATAAATTCTGTTATGAGACAAATTATAATTAGAGAAATTCTTCTTACTGGGGTTATGTTAGTTAAATGAGTGTTTGTTATATTTAAATCAGAAGTTTCTTATTTATGTGAGAAATAAAAAGGTCTGAATTATTGCTTATGTATATCCTTGCCCTAAAAGTGTGGCTCACAGAACAACAGCAGGGCATCATCCGGGAGCTTCTCAGAAATGCAAATATCTGGCCCCAGCCAGACCTCCTGAGTCAGTATCTACATTGTAACAGGATCCTCCCAGGTCACTTTAGTGTACCTTAAGATTGGGGAAGCACTGTATTCTTTGATGTTTGCTCTACTCACTATAGGAAGATGTATATGACCCCCAAATCTTGTTTCGGTGTCTGTACTTTTGGCCTTACTCTGGTCTTTTCTCTGATATAGCAAGTATATTTCAACATGATACTGTTAGTTTATACTGTTCTCCATTTCCATACCACTGTTCCTCTAATCTTGGCTTTTGTTAATCTTTTTTGTTAGGGAGATGTGCGGTGGTCAAAGGCCCCACAGGGTCCGTTTCTGGTTATGCCTGTTGCAGATCACTTAGAACGCTGGGTCAGAACATTAACATATCACACAGAACTCTACCCAGACCTGCCAGGTTCACAGGTTTTGGCCTGGGCATGCCTGACTCAGATACTATACTCCACAGGACTCTTCTTCGGAACTTCTGTTCTTCTTCCCTTTGTGAGAATTTACATAATGCTATTCTCTAGGGAGCTTTTTCCTTCTGGAATTCTAGAGAAGCACAGAAATCCAGGTTATCTGAGGGCAGTGGCTCTCCTACTTTGGCTTTTACCTAGAGAGTTTGTTAAAGGGCAGATTGCCTGACCCACCCCCTGAGTTTCTGATTCAGGAAGTCTGGGTTGTGGCTGACAGTTTGTTTCTAACAAATTTCCAGATGAAGCTGATAACTGCTGGTCTGGAGCCACACTTTGAAAACAGCTGTATTAGAGTTAAAAAAAAAATGTTATTTTGGAATAATTATTGACAGCTGGAATTGTTAATTTTATCAAAAATTGAAAACATCTGCTTTGATAACAGGCACAAAGCTATTTTGATGGTTATTTCCAAAGCAGTTTTGAAATAATCTTCATCACCATTTAAACTATCGTTACCCAGTTTTGTTAGTTACATTTTATTTTGTACTTTTGTTTTCCTCCCACTGGATAAATGCTCTTGCGCAGTACAAGAGTGGTTAGCACCAGAACTACATTAACACACTGTTCAGAGCAAACAGATAGGCATTGATTTGGCCAATTAAGTTTTGGAAAATTGGATGTATTTTAAAATCCTTTCAAGTTTACTCCTTTTCAAAATATAGCAGAGGCTCCTGCTCCTCTTAAGTCATCTGAGTCAATATGACTTCGGAGGGAGGCTGTGCAGCTGGAAACTACAGATGGGAAAATGTACATTCTCCTCAGAAATCCTAGAGGTACAACCCAAAACCCAAACAGCTGCTGTTTTTCACTTAGTAAGAAGACAAAATATGTATAACTTAATGTCCTTGTAAATTGACTCAGTTCTTTTGGAAATGTGATTGACAGTACATATTATCCACAAAGATGTTTGTATCCTGTGACTCTGTAATCTCGTGTCTAGGACTTTGTCTACTAAAGAAATGTCCAAGTATGAAGAAAACTGTATGTATGAAGTTTCTTACAGGCTGCAAGCCATCTAAATGCCCAACACTAAGGAATAGCTTAAGTAAACATGGCAGATTCACTTGGTAAATAGAAGATTATTTTTTATTCAGGATAGTTGATGTGTAACAATATGGAAAAATCGTTATGAAAAAGTGGTAGGGGAAGGAAGGAAATTGTTACAAAATTGCTGATATTCTTTGTATAGCTACTCTTTATAGAGGCATTTGAGAAGGTCTACAGAGAGAAATGCCACAGCATGGTTGAGTTGGGATGGCGAGATTTTATGATTATTTCCTTTTTCTCTCATATGTTTTCTGTAATGTTCTTTGTATTATTTTTAAAAATCCATTTATTTCTTCTCATACCCTTCTTGCCAAGAAATAAAAGTTGGCTTAATGTTTGTAGTTGTTCAAAAGCAAACATTAGCTTTTAGTAGATTTTGGTTAAATAGTCTTAAGCTGGTTTTCATCTTTTGTTCATTTTGAGTGAACTTGAGTCATTAGCAGGTTTTGCAAACTTTGAGGTAAACATAATTACATGGTTAACCGCTGTGTAGCCAGCCTTGTTGTTCTAGATCTGAAGTGTTTTTGGAAATGCTGAGAAAGCTGATAGGTTATGTTGGTCTTAAAAAATGGTTAGCTTGTTTCCTATTTTCCACCAGATTAATGTTTTGTCTTTTGATCTCTGTAGTGCAATTAAAATGAGGCCAAAGGAAGGGGAGACGTACTTTGATGTCGTGGCTGTCATTGACCCTGTCACCAGAGAAGCACAGAGACTTGCCCCATTGCTCTTGGTAGGCATGGCCTAAGAGGCAGTTGCGTCTCTTTATCTGAAGTGGTCACAGGCCCTGTGACTCTCTGAGAGTGTCATTGTTCCCCTCGTTATCTTCAAAGGGCTTTGAAAAATGCTACAGGGCATCTTGGCAGAGCAAATGTCTTCATATATTGGTAATGGCTCTAGAAACAGCCTCACAACCTTAGAAAGTTGGTACAAGTTTGGTTGGTTTCCTCATGTAATTTTTAAAAATGTCCTATTTAGAGCAAGATATGTTTTAATTAAATTGATTTATGCCATATTTTGATTTATAATGAATGAGAGTTAAAAAGGTAAAATAATTTTGCTTTACTATTTTCTTTTTCTAATACTAGCATTTTTTAAATTGTAGCATGTCTTGTAGATTTGTATAAGATATTACAATTTTAGGAAAATTTAAGAGCTTTGCCAAAAAGACAGTTTCCTTAACATTTTTTTTGAGTTGTATTTCTTTTTTAAGGTGACGTTTTATTCATGTATAATCAGCTAAGATTTTTGTGGGTGTGTGTATGTGTGTATATATATATATGCATATATATATATGCGCTTTTTTTCTATTATTGTATGTAAACTGCACTGATGAACCTTTAATATTTTCCTTGTGTAGACAGTTCTCTATTATCCATCAGTTGCTTTACCACACAAGGGCGAGCAGTGATTTGCAATAGCCCACTTGCCATGTTTTTTCCAAGTAATGTGTGTGTGTGATTTAGATTGTGTGCCAGAGTTGGGATTTCCAGAAATTTCTCTGCAGATTTTATGGCTTCTATTATCTTTCTGTCTTTCTTGAGAAGTCAGAGATGTTCTTTCAACTCAGTGTCGAAGTGATAAGTTTCTGAAGAGAAAATGTAAATATTTTGTCTCAGATATTACTTTCTCTATAGGAAAATTTTATGTTTTGTCTCTGGTTTGCTCTTTTAGGTTTTAACCCAGCTGATCAACATGAATCTAAGAGTGTTTATGAACTGCCAATCTAAACTTTCTGACATGCCTTTAAAAAGGTAAAATAAGCTGTTTAAGAAATCAATCAAAAACGTGGTACTAAATCTGAATGCTGGTATTGAATGTTAAGGATCAAGTGGGTTTATAGGTGGACTTCATGTTTGAAAAGGTCATTTACTGAATGTTCAGTTTTGCTAAATTTCTGCTCTAATCAGAAGTTCTAAGAACTTAGTGTGGGTATGGAAGCATTTACGTGGCATTAACTCAAGTTACTTGGACCTGCCTGCCTGCCTTCCTTCTTCCCTCCCCCTCTGTCCCTTCCCTCCCTTGGAATTACATAGTTCTTTAATTTTAGAGCATTTGGATCAATATAGCTATTAAATTTACCTAGTTAGTTTAAAAAAAAGTGCTGTAGTACAGAAAGAAACTTGTCTGCCCTTTTTATCTTAAAAGTGGAGCAGTTATTTCAAGTTGGAGTATATTTGTCAGAGGAAGCTTACTGAGGCTCATTTGCATTATCTTTTTTTTTAATTTAAGATTTTATTTATTTATTTGACAGAGAGGCAGCTAGAGAGGGAACACAAGTAGGAGGAGTGTGAGAGGGAGAAGCAGGCTTCCCGTGGAGCAGGGAGCCCGATGCGGGCTCGATCCCACAACTCTGGGATCATGACCTGACCGAAGGCAGACGCTTAACACGACTGAGCCACCCAGGCGCCCCTCATTTACGTTATCTTGAGAAGGAGGGCAGGCTTGCAGGCTTAGCTGTATGTCGTCTGAACCTTGGAATGGTCATTTCATGAAGAAAGTTAAATAAAAAGCAGTCAGTAGTAATAGGGTAACATCTGCTGGGTCTGTGGGAAAATTCTGATAAAAATAATGTGCCGTGTTTTATAAGTTAGATTCTAAGTGAATTCAAATAGTGTTTGAAACAGTTCTCAGCTTCTGCATTGTCCTTGAGTAGGAGAAATGTTTAAACGACTATGTATAGTGTTTTCAGGGCTCACCTGAGAACTGCCATCATTTAGGACTTTGTGTTTAAGAGAAAAATAACTTTTTCTCCCTGAAGGAAGGCATGTGCTCAGGAAATCTTGTGACTCCAACAACAGCCATCCTTAGCAGTACCAGAAAGAGTGACCTCTCCTCTCAGTTCTGTCCCTCCTGCTCTTCTCTTGCATCTGCAACAACCACAGGTCAAGAGATGGTTTTGGAAACACTTTTCCCAATCTGGGAGGTTACCCTTCCAAATCTAGTTTGTTTTATTTTAAAGCAACTAGTTACCAGTGTGGATGCCTGTGAACTTAAGGACTGTGGGTGTATTAAAAAGACTCACTTTTTATTTTTTTTTTTTTAAATTTCAGCTTTTACCGTTATGTCTTAGAGCCAGAGATTTCTTTCACTCCAGACAATAGCTTTGCTAAGGGTCCAATAGCAAAATTTTTGGATATGCCACAGTCTCCTCTGTTCACCCTGAATTTGAACACACCTGAGAGTTGGATGGTGGAGTCTGTCAGAACGCCATATGATCTTGATAATATTTATTTAGAAGAGGTAAGAATATCATTACTTCTACGTATGTAATCTTGTGTAAAACCTGTTTAAAATGGAGTGGTTGTAGTTTCTGACTGAACAGACTGGATCACAGTCTAGACAGGCCTCTGAGATGTCTGTGTTCATGTATAATTGTATTTTTAAAAAATAACAGCTTCATTGAGATCTATTTCACATACCATAAAGTTTACCCTTTTAAAGTATACAGTTAAGTAGTTTTAGTATATTCACAGAATTGTGTAGCCGTCACCACTAGATAGAAAAAGTCCATACCCATTAGCAGTCACTCCCCATGACCCCCTGGCAACCACTAATCTATATTCTGTCTCTGTGGATTTGCTTGTTCTGACGTTTGATCTAAAGAGAATCATATATTTTTGTGACTGGCTTCTTTCACTTCAGTGATTATTTTTAAGGTTCATCCATGTTGTAGCATGTATTAGCATTTAATTCTTTTTTTATTGCCAGAAAATATTTTATTGTATGGAAATACCACATTCTGTTTATCCATTCATTGATAGATATTTGGGTTGTTTCTACTTTTTGACTATTATAAATGCTGCTGTGAACATTCATGTCCAAGTTTTTATAGATGTGCTTTTATTTCTCTTGGAATTGGTGGATCATACAGGAATTCTGTGTTTAATCACCTGAGGGATTGCCAAACTGTTTTCCAGGGCGACTGCACCATTTTCCGTTCCTACCCATGATGTTCAGCATTTTTTCATGTGTTTATTGGCTATTTGTATATCATCTTTGGGGAGAAATGTCTGTTCAAATCCTTTGCCTATTAAAAAATTTGCCTGTTTTTTATTTTGGAATTGTAAGAGTTCTTTGTATATTCTAGATAAAAGTCTGTTATCAAATATTTGATTGGTCAATAATTTCTTTCATTCTGTTAGTTGTCTTTCACTTTCTGGATAATGTCCTTCAAAGCACAAGTGTTTCTAATCTCGATGAAATCTGTTTTTTTCTTTCGTTGCTTGTGCTTTTGGTAATATACCTGAGAGAAATCAGTGTTTAATCCCAGGTCACGAAGATTTATTCCTATATTTTCTTATAGGACTTTCAAAGTTTTAAACTCTTACATTTAGGTCTTTTATTCATTTTTAGTTACTTTTTGTGTGAGGTAGGGTTACAGATTTATTTGCATGTGAATATCCATTTGTCACAGCACCATTTGTTGAAAAAACTGTTCTTTCCCAACTGTATGGTCTTGGTACCTTTGTCAAAGGTCTCTTAGCCCTGGATGAATTTAATTCTAGACTGTCAGATCTCTTCCCTTGATCTGTGTGTCTATCCTTAGGCCACACTTGTCTTAACTGTAGCTTTGTTGTCAGTTTTGAAATTGGTAAGTTAGTTTTCTAATTTTATTCTTACATTTCAAGGTAGTTTTGGCCATTTTGGCGAAGTTTGCATTTTGGAATCAGCTTGTTAATATCTGTAGAAAAGGCTGCTGGGATTTTGATAGAGATTACATTAAATCCCTAAATCAATCTGAAGAGTATTGCCATCTTACTAAGTGTTCTGACCCATGACTATGGGATGTCTTTCCATTTATTTGGGTCTTTAATTTCTTTCAACAATGTTTTATAGGTCTTAGTATACAGGCCTGTAAAAGATGATGTCATCTGCAAATAGAGGTAGTTTTATTTCTTTCTTTCCAAACTGGATGTCTTTTATTTAATTTTCTTGCCTAATTGGGAAATTTTTAAATTACCAATTCAGTCTCTTGTTATGGATTTGTTTGGATTTTCTATCTCATCTTAAGTCATTTTCTGGAGTTTGTGTCTCAGGAATTTATCCATTTTATCTAGATTACAATTTGTTGGCCTATAGTCAGTCATAGCATTTTCTTACAGTCTTTTAAATTTAGTTTTGGAGTGATATTTCCTTTTCCCTTGCTGACCTCAGTGAGTTGGCTCTTCTGTCTTTTTTTTGTGGTCATTCTAACTAAAAGTTTATCAGTTTGTTGGTATTTTCGAAGAATCAGCTTTTGGCTTCGTTGATTTTTCTCTGTTTTTCTGTTCTTTATTTCCTTATGTTCATATAGCTGTTTGGAGTATCTAAGGTAAGTGGTCCTGTCCCCCAGTCCATTTTCAAAGATTGAGAGCTCACAAGTGCAGTTTTTTCTGATGTGTCTTCACAGCCCTCACTCTGTACCTAGCTCGGAGTATATTAACAAAAGAATTAAAACATATGGTCTTTACTTACAAGGAGCTTACAACATCTCAGAACCTCCTTCCTTTCTAAAACAACTGTCTCTGTGTCTTTCCTACATATTCTTCCTACAATTGAAGCCTGTTTCCTGGTTCTTCTTGGGAATTGGGAGACCAGGAACTTGAAGATGGTTATTAAAGGACTTCTCAGCCTCCTTTTCATTAGGGTAAAGAAGAATCCTTTAGGTGTTAAGTTAGGGAAGAGTGTGTGTACACACTTGCCTTATTCCTCACCTCAAACCTGTCCACCATGTTTGTTAACAAACAGAAAATGCTGTCTTTGCCCTTGAAGAACCAACTTTTGCTGTGGAGATTGTAAGGTGGCCACAGAAAGCACTAAAGAGCAGCGTAAGGAGGCACAGAACAGACGCAGAGCAGCTTTCTTCCATGTTCTTAGAGTTTTTGCTGCTCTTTCCTAGGCTTTCTCAGCTTTCTTTGTATCTGCTGAAAACATAGAGCCTGGGACTTGGTGAGCGTGTGGAGGTTAGCCCTGAGTTTCCATTGTTAGGCTTTTGGAATTTAGTGTTGCAGTAACATATTAAGCTCCAAATAGTGTGTTATTAGCATTAGATAGGATTACAGAGCCAAGTGCGAACCAGCCTGGGATAAAACCCTTTAATTTACTAAAGCCTAGCTGCCCCAACACCTTGCAATTATATCGTATTTTCTACAAGGAATCAGTAATAATTTAGGCTGTTGATGCAGAACATGAATGGTTTTTTGCCATTATGGAACCATCAGATACATTGTGGATATTTGCATTTAGAGCAGCAGTAGTATTTTCAGCTATATCCTGTAGGCTGAGAGGAACTTATGTTTCTCTCTGCTGTTTCTCATTGTTTTTTTGTTATCTTCTTTATTCTTTAGCTTTTAGATCGGTGCATTCTTTTGGCAGTGTGTTTTACATGGTTTTCCCAATACTACTTCCTAGATGATAGCCTTTTCCTCTCATCTGTACATCTGTACAAAACTTCCTTGCACAATCAAGATACAGAGCATTTCTGTCACCCCAGAAAGTTCTCTTGTGCCCCTTTGCAGTCAGTCCCCTCCCCTTTCTGTCACTATAGTTTTGCCTTTTCTTAAATTTCTTAGAAATATGATGTACAGTATGCAGCCCTTTATGTCTGGCTTTGTTCACTTTGTATAGTGCATTTGAAGTCTATGTTGTTGCATGTCTCAAGAGTTTGTTTCTTTTTATTGCTGAGTAATTTTCAAGTTATTTAATTCTGCTGTTGCAGGTGGATAGTGTGGTGGCTGCTGAGTATGAGCTGGAGTACCTCTTACTCGAAGGTCACTGCTATGACATCACCACAGGCCAGCCCCCACGAGGATTGCAGTTTACATTAGGAACTTCGGCCAACCCAGTCATTGTGGATACCATTGTTATGGCCAATCTGGTAAATAATCAGTACATCAGGTAGCGGCATTGAGTCATGTTAATTTGGGCACTGTAGTTTATGATGAAGCAGTTTGCATTCTGAACATGAGTGAGATTAAAATTCATGATTGACTGAATTTGGTCAATATACAAATCATAAGTTAAACTTACAGATTGGAATTACATGTTAGCCTAAAAAAATGCTAGAATATTCTGAATATTCTGTTCTGATCAAATTGGCCCCTGCAAATGTATTGCTTCAGAGCTGACGGCATTTTTCTTGGCTTTGGAGGTTTGTAGCTTTTTCACACTTGACACATTGATCCTTCACTCACTTACAGATCAAGGGCCCCTTTCTTGGCTTCACTGGCCTGTATTTTGCTAGTGTTTCTAATGGGTAGATTTCTTTTTGTAAAAAGCATTGCGCTGAAATTATGACTGTCTTATTTAAAATATGAGTGATATTTCAGAAGAGGAAATAACTGCTCCTCAGAAACAGCATTTTGATGTTTCAAAGAGAACTAAAATTTGCCTTTCTTCTTGCCTTAGGGCTACTTTCAGTTAAAAGCCAACCCAGGAGCTTGGATTCTCAGACTAAGGAAGGGTCGGTCTGAAGATATTTATAGAATCTACAGGTAGGATTAAGTGATGTGTAGGTGCTTTTTTTCCAGAACATTTTACAGGGAATCAGCTTGAATTGAGTACTACACTGGCAGTTAGCCAGGGAATAAGGATTTAATTTATGTGTGATGAAACAATGCTTTTCCAGGAAATTGAGTATGGAAGAATTGTCAGGGTATGATTGGGTAATAAGTGTTATAAATACTAGTAAGTATAGTCAAGTTTCACTCTTTGTGCTAACAGCATCTTAGAATCAGATCATTCTCTCAGTTTGATGAAAACCATAGGCAAATGAGAAATTGAGTCATTTCAAGAAAGGAGAAAAGAAATGAATAATAGTCAAACTTTTCTACCTAGACAGTGTATTTCTTGACTCTAGGTGAATTGCAGATACACAGTAGGTGTAAGCTTTGGCCATGAAATCTTGGGGCTAGCACTGAGTTTCTTGGTCTGTGGTAGGTAGTATGGAAGTACTTCCAGAGCATTTCGTCAGTCACCAGGTTTTTGCCTTCACGTTTGCTATGGCTGCCTATTAGTTCAAAAAAAATTATACTGCCATTTTGAGTTTATCTTTGTGTATGGTGTAAGAGACTGGTCCAGTTTCATTCTTCTGCATGTGACTGCCCAATTTTCCCAGCACCATTTATTGAAGAGACTTTTTTCCATTGGATATATTCTTTCCTGTTTTGTCGAAGATTTGTTTACCATAGAGTTGAAGGTCCATTTCTGGGATCTCTGTTCTGTTCCATTGATCTTTGTGTCTGTTTTTGTGCCAATACCATGCTGTCTTGATGATCATAACTTTGTAATATAGCTTGAAGTCAGGTATTGTGATGCCCCCAGTTTTGGTTTTCTTTTTTCATCATTCCCCTGGCGATTCAGGGTCTTTTCTGGTTCCATACAAATTTTACGAGTGTTTGTTCCAGCTCTGTGAAAAATGTCGTTGGTATTTTGATAGGGATTGCATTGAAAATGTAGGTTGCTCTGGGCCGCATAGACATTTTAACAGTGTTTATTCTTCCAATCCATGAGCATGGTTTCACTCATATGTGGAACATAAGGAATAGCGTGGAGGACCATAGGGGAAGGGAGGGAAAACTGAATCGGAAGAAATCAGAGAGGGAGACCAACCATGAGAGACTCTGGATTCCGGGAAACAAACTGAGGGTTACAGAAGGGAGGGGGTCGGGGGGATGGGGTAACCGGGTGATGGGTATTAAGGAGGGCACATGTGGTGATAAGCACTGGGTGTTATATGCAGCTAATGAATCGTTGAACACTACATCAAAAACTAATGATGTAGTATATGTTGACTAATTGAAGATAAAAAAAAAGTTAAAAGGGGAAATAAAAAAATTATACGCCTTTTAAAAGGTATAATCTGAATTCTGTTTAACACAATTTAAATTAGTTTTAAGCTATGTGAAGTTCATGTCAATTTTTAGGGAGTGATTTCCATTATAGTGTATTTAGAACACCCTCTTGTGTCATCTTAGTTCTATAGGGTCTGTAGAGCAGTGTGGGTTCTTCAAGCCGTGTTATAATAACATATTCATTGTAAATGCTAGGTTTTCTTCCAAATAATGTTTTAGTAAATACAGTTTTGCAAAATTTAATCCCATCTTAAGAAGTTTCCTTGTTCTTCTTCTAAACCCTGTCCCTGCCGTGTGCCCTTTCCCTGGCTGCTCTTCCCCCTTCCCTAGGAGTGTGGAGTCCTCCTCTCTTCCTACTTTCTAGGGTGCCCTTCATCTTGGATATCCCCAGACTCTGTAGTGTTTTATGCTCCCCCATCAGAATCTTACCTTGCCTGAGAACTCCGCTCTCTGCTGATGATAGTGAATGCAATGAATTAATATTTTATCATGGCTTTCTGCACTTAACACCTTGAAAATTGGTGCCTGTAATAGCTGATTGGGGATATCTTATTTTTAACTTTAAATGTTTCCTGTTCTGCCTCAGACATCCCTGCAAATAGAGCTTGTTATAGTTGTTTCTCCAGAATACGGGCACCAGATTGAGTACAGGGCCTAGAGTTGGCTGATTGTGTGCCTCCAGGTAGAAGGATAGAATAGATGCCTTTACAGAACTCTGAAGTAGAGCCGTGCTTTGTTACTTGCCCATTGAAAGAGTAGCCGTGATGTGTTTCTGGTGGTGGTGCAGAGTGGCTCATGCCCTTGGGCAGTCCTTTATTGCTGGTGCTGAACTTGGCTCAGGCTTTGTGAATACGGGTGCGCATCATGCGCTTGCCAGCACTGGGAGCCTCTTACTCTGTGAAAGGTAAAGAGGAGACTCAAGAAGGAAGTTTGGGTTGTGACTGATTGGAATGTTCAATGTTTGAAGGATAAAGATTCCGACAAATGCTTCTGTGTAGCTTGAAGGGACTTCCTGCAGGTTGCAAGAAAATAATTTGTTCTGGAAAACTCCTTTGTGATAAAGATGATGGACAATATGGCAGATTGATGTTAGACCACTTACTGCATTTTGAGAATTGTGATTTGTAATGCCTGTCTTATTCTTTCCCTTTCTTTTCTCTCTAAGCCACGATGGCACAGATTCTCCTCCTGATGCTGATGAGGTGGTTGTTGTCCTCAACAACTTCAAGAGCAAAATTATTAAAGTGAAGGTGAGTTTGGTAATACTTAAGGCAGCTACTCTTTACGGTGGGTAAAAATAGCAGTATTCTGGCATTCAGTAGCTCTTATCTAGAAATAGGTGGGTGTGTTAACTGATAATGCTGTCACTGTGGTCATCATTTTACAATATATATGCATATCAAATCA
Organism: Ursus arctos; assembly: GCF_023065955.2. Lineage (NCBI taxonomy): Eukaryota > Metazoa > Chordata > Mammalia > Carnivora > Ursidae > Ursus > Ursus arctos. The sequence goes on along the minus strand of NW_026622763.1, from coordinate 4,026,106 downwards.
TCACATTGTACACCTTCAATTTATATAATGTTGTTTGTCAGTAATTATATCTCAGTAAAGCTGAGGGGAAGAAAAACCAGCTTAAGACTTTAATTCACCTTTGGTATTTTAGTGTTTATTGGAATGCCTTTTTTTTTTTTTTTCTCCCTGAGAGAGAGATCATGCAGGGCAGGGTTGGGGGGAGACTAAGGAGGGAGAGAGAAAGAGAAAGAGAGAATCCTAAGCAGGCTCCACACCCAGTGCAGAGACCGATGCAGGGTTCGTTCTTGACCCTGAGATTATGACCTGAGGCAAAATCATGAGTCAGACGTTTAGCCCGCTGAGCCACCCAGGGGCCCGGAATACTTCTTTAAATGTGAGATGTCTTTTGTAAATACACATTTTTGGCTTTTTTCAACTGAGAGATTGCACCTTTTGGGTAATCTCAGTGAGCAAGACAAGTCTCATTTTACATAAAGTGTTTTCACAGATACTGTTTTGCTTACATAGCCATAGTTCACATTATTATTGATGACTCTTCTTAGAAAATTGGGAAGAATGTCAGTGAAAATTTCAACAACAATAATAATTGATAGCCCTATTTCATTTCTTTTCACTTCTCAGAATTTTACGTTCTTAGTGCCTTAAATTAAAAGGTATTATGGAATAAATAATCATTACGCACAGTAAATAACAGAGCAGACCACACATGGTTGAGCAGAAAACTGGTCCCTGTGCTGGTGAGAAGATTCAAGTTGTCTTTATCCTAGTAAATCCTAAAAACAGGCTGTGATATGAAGTGACTTCTTCCTGACAGCGCTCATGTGGGTTGCACTCCACCCCGGGAAAACCAGCTGTCAGCTTGGTGGATTAGGTTTCTAGTTTTGTTTAGACTCTGTTTCCTACACAGTTGAATTTGAGGTTCTTTGACCATTTTCAAAGTAAAAATAGTTGTTATCTAATTAAGGGAGGTTGCTGTCTCATCACCTGAAGTTTTAATGTGATATGTTGAAGATCGTTGTATTGAACTCGTCTAGACTCTAGGTGGGTTGTTGTACTTGTGGGAGAATTCGTTCCCTATTGTTGACAGCACTCCTCGCATGTGGTTACAGGTTCAGAAGAAAGCAGATATGGTGAATGAAGACTTGCTGAGTGATGGAACTAATGAGAATGAATCTGGATTTTGGGACTCCTTCAAATGGTAAATTGGCATCATTAAAAAAAATAGTATCTCTTATGGAAAAACTGAGATATAAGCACCATCCCTCCTTTCTTTTGAGTATAAGAATCCTATCTGGGCCTTTCAGAGTCTGCACTCGGCCACCAAATCTTGTACTTCTATTTAGCGTAGATGAGTGTTTTCCATTGACTAAGTGAAGGAGGTTAATGTCCCCTTGTGGGGAGGTTACTTCTTGACTCTCATTGGGTTGTGCCTGCCTTTTGGAGAGTTCAGTTTACTTGCCATTGAGCAGATCATATTCTGTGGAATAGCCTGTGTTCAGTCTATTCCAGAAGCTATGTGGTACCCTGCAGGCAGCATCCTTCTCTTTTCCTGTGGTGGCTTGGTTGCCTTGTGCCCTCTCGGTGCCAGTGGATGCTTCACCGGCTCCTCCTGCATCACCCCGTAGGGAAGGAATGGGAATGGGAAACACCATCTCTGTAGCTCTCTCCTTAAAGGGCTGTGTGTCTGTACCAGCATTTCAAGTGTTCTTGTTTTTATCTTAATTATTATAGGGGCTTTACAGGAGGACAGAAGACTGAAGACGTGAAACAAGATAAAGATGACATAATTAATATTTTCTCTGTGGCATCTGGTCATCTCTATGAAAGATTTCTTCGGTTAGTCATGTTGATTATTTCAGTATATACAAATGAGTTTGTCACAGTATTCTTATTTAGAGAGTGAATGTTTTAGGGGATTCTGTCCATTATGCTTCTGTGTATCTGAAGCAGTCTGAGGATTATGAATATATAATTGTATTTGTTTTGATCTGCCAATCTCATAAAGTCTAGCTGTATCATAAATGCATCTGTGTGGATATTACAAGGCTATAAACCTTTATTTTATTTTATTTTTTTTTAAAGATTTTATTTATTTATTCAACAGAGATAGAGACAGCCAGTGAGAGAGGGAACACAAGCAGGGGGAGCGAGAGAGGAAGAAGCAGGCTCATAGCGGAGGAGCCTGATGTGGGGCTCGATCCCATAACGCCGGGATCACGCCCTGAGCCGAAGGCAGACGCTTAACCGCTGTGCCACCCAGGCGCCCCAAGGCTATAAACCTTTAATACCACTGCATGTGCATTATAACTAGTGGTGTTTAATTGGCCACCAAACATTGCTTAAACCAGAAATTAGGAGGTTAACACAGAGAATAGAAGTGGAATAGGGCTATGGACCTGCCTTCCAAGATTCGTAGGAATTTAGAGCCAGGAGTGATCTTAGTTCTTATAGAAGAACACCTCTGTTTTATAGACAGATTCAGAGGGTGAAGGAACGTGCCTGAGGTCACACACCCAGGGCCAAGGAGAAGGCCACAGCCTTGGGCTGGTTGATGCAGTGGTCCCCAGGGGAAGACTTGGCTGTGAATATGATCCTTTGCTTGAGAGTGACTTTCCTAATGCCAGGGTTCATTTTACTTTTAATTTTCCATGACAAATCTAGGATGGCAAATAATTAAACGTCATTTTGCTCAGGTTCAGCCTCCCATTTCCAAGAAATAACTGACCTAAAATAGTTAATGCCAATTGTTGGTAATAAATCAATTTAATTAAATTCCTTGACTCAGTTTGTTTTTTTCTGTTTTCAAAGTAGGATATCCTGATGCCGTAGCCATTTCCTATCCCCTGACCTCTCCCTGCTCTCCTCCCTGGCAGGGTCTTCAGTCGAGGCTGTGGGGGGCAGTGTAGCCACACAGAGCTGCTGTGGCCTTATAGGTTTTCTTTTCAGAGTCCTGTAGTATTTAACCACAACCTTCATTATTCATTTGTACCATAATTAAGATAGCAGTTCATGAAGCAGTTCATTTAAAGATGAAACATGATTAAAACATTTGCCTGTATGAGGTGTATTTTTATGAGTGAGAAATACTCTTTCTTTCCCATTCAGTGATAACTTTATATAATAAGTGCAGTTTTCCATTTTCCATTACTAAGGGTCTCTCTTTGCCATCAGTTTGCTCTGCCATGAAGAACATTTAGCAGTCTTATGATTGACTACTTGATTTCATTGAGATTAAAAAGCATTGTAAGATTATTATTGATTATTATTTGCTTTTGTTTGACAGTATAATGATGCTATCAGTACTGAAGAATACCAAGACTCCTGTGAAATTCTGGTTCCTGAAGAATTATTTGTCTCCCACATTTAAGGTTTGTTCCTCAGGAGAAAGGGAAGGATTCTTATTAAGGAGATATGTATGGTATATTATACTTTTTACTGCTTCAGTTTTACTTGTATGATTTAAAAATTTTCCTTTTAATTAGGTTTCCCTTCTTCAGTTGCATATATTTATTTATTTATTTATTTTAAGTAATCTCAACACCCAGCGGTGGGGCTCAAACTGACTACCCCAAGATCAAGAATCTCATGCTCTTCCAGCTAAGCCACCAGGTGCCCTAGTTGCATATTTCTATGTTCATTCCAGACTGGATTATTTTGGAGGAACAGTCATTATAAAACCAAACACAAAATTATGTACCTGTTTGAAGCTTGGATAACATTGGAGGAAAATCTGTATCTTTTGTTTTGATGAAATAAAATTCTCTTTCTCTGAACATGTGTATTATAGTTTAATTAGAAAGCACAGTTGAAGTTATTCTGTATTCTTTTATGTAGTCACAGGTGAGTCAGGGTCAGATTTCTGTATTAGACCACTGTTATGGTAAATGTGTTGCTTGTGCCATAATCATGATGGCTGACTCACATTATAGAGTCGATTTTCTTCATCAAAGTAAATGGTTGTTTGTTGTTTCCTATGTCCAAAAACAGGAGTTCATACCTTATATGGCAAATGAATACAATTTCCAGTATGAGCTTGTCCAGTACAAATGGCCTCGGTGGCTTCATCAACAGACTGAGAAACAGCGCATCATCTGGGGTTACAAGATCCTCTTCTTGGATGTGCTCTTCCCACTAGTTGTTGACAAATTCCTGTTTGTGGATGCTGATCAGGTGAGCTCTTACAAGCCAGATTTAAACAGTTCATATTGGGGCGCCTGGGTGGCTCAGTCGTTAAGCGTCTGCCTTCGGCTCAGGTCATGATCCCGGGGTCCTGGGTTTAAGCCCTGCATCAGGCTCCCTGCTCAGTGGGAAGCCTGCTTCTCCCTCTCCCGCTCCCCGTGCTTGTGTTCCCTCTCGCTGTCTCTCTCTCTCTATCAGATAAATAAATAAAATCTTAAAAAAAAAAACAAACAGTTTGTATTAAAGGCATTAGACTTCCTTCTCCTTTTTAAATGATTTTGTTTTTCTAGTTACAGAAAAATACATGCTTATGTTACATTTTTTAGAACATATGGAAAGTTACAGCCAGATGTGATCACTTTTAAAATTTGCATTTGATGTATCTCCTTTTCGTCTTTTTTTCTATGCCTCTTTTATACAGTTTTGATTACATCACGTATGCAGTTTTGTTTCTTACTTAATTCATGTAACGTACAAACTAGAAACTGGAAGATTGAGGTTTAACGGTGCTTGCCATTATCTCCAATTATTTACCCAAAAGCTAGGAGTTACTGACATGGTTAAGAGAGGGGAAGCTCTAGTCGATAGATAGGCCTGGCCTTGATAATTTGAAACTCTTCAGCTATTCTTCCTTCTGTCAAGATTTGACCTAAAAGGAACACACTGTGGTTTTAGACCATACAAACTCAAAAAGTGTGAATATAGTTTTCCTTTACAATCTTACCCCTTACCCTGAGCTGGCTGAAACCTGAGGTAATCACCTGAATAGTAGTGATATGTAATATGTACAAAAGTCATGCCGCCAGAGGCTTCATCTGCCTCTTTGGAATTACCTGCCTCATCTGGCTCACTATCACAACTGGCTTGACCTAAAGCATGCTTTCTGCATTCTGATATAAGCACACTTACTCTTTGTTGAGTACTTGCTGTGTGTCAGGGATCTTTCCACAGCTGTCCATGTATTGATTCATGTAATCCTGTGAGTTCTCCATTTTACATGTGACTGAGGAAACTCAGTCACAGAGAGGCTAAGTAGTGTAAATTTGTTTTATTTCTACCTTTTTGAATACTTAGAATACTGTGTGCCAAGCATGAGGCAAAGTGTCTTCTTATATGTTTGCGAAGGCAGTCAGCTAATCAGTGTAAGAATCTGGGCTCAGGCCAGGTCTACCACTGGAGCCTGTGCCATTAACCTCAGAGCTGCTCTCTGCAATGTCTCGGTGAGGCACTCTGTATTTTAAGGAAACTGCTGCCTGCTTGGCTGTTTAACAAAGGACTTGTGGTCGTCTACGTGGCTCAGTCGGTTAAGTGTCTGACTCTTGGTTTTTGGCTCAGGTCATGATCTCAGGGTCGTGAGATGGAGCCCTGTGTCAGGCTCTGCACTGGGTGTGAAGCCTATTTAAGATTCTCTGTCTTCCTCTCCCTCTGCGCCTCCCTCCCCCCATCCTTTCTGGCCCTCCCTCTAAAACAAACCAAAACAAAACAAAACAAAACAAAACAAAACAAAACAAATGACTTGTGATCTTCTTTTCTCCAGATTGTACGAACGGATCTGAAAGAGTTACGAGATTTCAATTTGGATGGTGCTCCTTATGGCTATACTCCTTTCTGTGATAGCCGAAAAGAAATGGATGGCTACAGGTTCTGGAAATCAGGGTACTGGGCCAGTCATTTGGCTGGGCGAAAGTATCATATCAGGTATTAAAAGAGGAGTACTCCCAATGCTGTTTGATTTTCTTTTCTTAAAAAATTTATTTTGCATATTTGAAATTGTGAATAGGTAATAAATTAATACAGTTCAAAAATAAAAATTATAAAAAATACGCTGTGAAAAATAATCTTCCCAGTCCTTTCTGTCTTCTACCCAGTTCCCATTTCTACAACAGATAACCTCTGTTAATTTACTATATGTCTTTCCAGAGTTTCTTGATTCTTACATTAACAACTGAACTTCTTTTTTTTACACAAAATATACCATCATATTTACAGTTTTGTGCCTTGCTTTATGTAATATCTCTAGTAGATCTTACATCAGTGTGTTGGAGAGAGACTTTCCTTTTTACATCTACGTATTATTCCAGTATATATGTTATTTATGGTATTTTGCTGTGACATATGGCATTGCAGTGAATAATTAAATACCTCATTTAGTATATTTCAAATATATCTGTAGGACAAATTCCTAGAAGTAGAACTCCTAGGTTGGACTGTGTAACATTACATTATCTGCTCTGGGCCGAGTGTGGTTTGGAAGATCTGGAAGGTCTGGGATGTGTAGGTAGCAGCATTTACAGAGATAAATGTTGGGGTTTGGTGATTTCTTTATCATTAGTTAATGTTCCTGGTCCAGAGGATCTGTAACACTGTGGAAAAAATTTAAATTTTAAATTACACAGGTAATTTTTTCCCTGCAGCATTTAAGACATCATCAGGATATCTTTGACTGATGGTTAGCTTTTATTACCTAATCTGCTGACATTTGGTAAAAGTTTTCTTTTGTCAGAGATTTAAGGTAGCTTCATAAGGAACGCAATTGAATAAGGAAGAGTGACGAAGTGAGGTTGTAGTGGCAGAATATGGGTTTTGCAGTAATTTCCTGAGCCATCTTTGAAGGAACACATATTGACCCTGAGCTCCACTGCGAGGCCACCCCGTACTTTTTCAAAGAGAGGCCAGGATGTTTACCTGGTGACCATTATTCAGTGAGGTTACTTTTTCTGTCACAATCCGTGGTTATAACAACTAGTTCTTCTCTATCCAGTGCCCTGTATGTCGTGGATCTGAAGAAATTTAGGAAAATAGCTGCTGGTGACAGACTCAGGGGACAGTACCAAGGTTTGAGTCAGGATCCTAACAGCCTTTCAAATCTTGATCAAGTAAGTAGCTTTTTTTTTGGTTAACATTTTCAGTGATAAGTATGCAGTATTGTGTCAGGAATTGAATTATTATTTTCCTCTCAATTCTCTCCTATGTTGGGACAGTATTTTGTTTCTTCATGGAGAGGAATTGTGTGGTATATGTGTGTGTGTGTGTATGTGTGTGCGCGCACGTGACATTTTTATCCTCAAGAGAAGACATAGTAGTGAAAAATGTTGTAGGCCTGATGTGAGTTTAGAAAGGAGATGGAAGGAGGATGCTGCCTCTTCAAACCATTACCATATCTTGTAGTTTTGCACCCAAGATATCTTGTCTGATAAATTTGTTTTTCTGCCTGCTAGGAGCAATTTGTTTCTGTTTAGGAACTAATTAGTAAAGATTCACAGTAGATAGTCTCACAATTTCCCTTTTTTCTTTTCTTTTCTTTTCTTTTCTTTTCTTTTCTTTTCTTTCTTTTCTTTCTTGTCAGAAGAGAGAGAGAGCACAAGCAGGGGAAGTGGCAGGCAGAGGGAGAAGCATGCTCCCCACCAAGGAAGGGGCCTGGTATGGAACTCGATCCTAGGACCTTGTGTTCATGACCTGAGCTGAAGGCAGATGCTTAACTGACTGAGCTACCCAGGCGTCCCTCCCTTTTTTTCTGTCAGAAACCGTGGTGTTTTTGAAGAAGTTTAGCCAAATCAATTTATTAATGCTAAATATTTTTCAGAAGTGAGATTATAGTTTGTTTTACATACCTAGTTTTACATATTTTTTCTTAAGTCTGCCTTAAACATTTTAAAATCATTATTGTCATATATACCACCCATAAAGGAAAGCATACAAAACAAAAACATACCGATATATACATATTCATATGCATCGATGAATTACCACAAAGCAAATGTGCATATACCACCATCCAGTTCAAGAAATAGAACATTACTAGCATCCCAGCAGCCATCCTTCTTCTCTAACAGAAGTTTCCAGTGTCCTGACCTTGGTGGTAATCATCTCCATGCTTTTCTTTATAGAATTACTACTCTAACATGTATCCTTAAATATTGTAGTTTAGTTTTGCCTGTTTTTTTTCTCCCTACCTCAGTTGTATCTTAAAAGCTGTACTCTTTTGAGTCTAATTTCTTTTGTTTAACGTTATGTTTGCAGTTCATCCATTTCGTTGTGTGTAGTGGTACTATGTTTTGTTTATACTACATTTGGGTTTTCCATTTTTTGTCTTCCATGGATAATGCTGCTGTGATCATTCACAACTGTCTTGATGCACATGTACACATATTTCAGTTGTGTGTACAACTACAGGTGGAATTACCAAGTCATCAGATTGGTATATTTATCTTTATTAGATGATCCTAAACAGTTTTCCAAAGTAGTTCTAATTTATACTCCCACCAGCCATGTAAGAATTCCTGTTGCTCCATGTTTTGACCAGTACTTGTTGTCAGTCTGTTAATTTGGTATATGTGAAATATCATCCTATGTGGCTTTCATTTGGAGAGTTTATTACATTTACATTTTATGTAATTATTAGTGAAGTAGGACTTACATCTGTCATTTTAAATCCCTTGTTTCCTCTACTGTATATTTTTGAGTTATTTTCTCAGTGATTGTCCTGGTGATTATCATTAACACTTTAACTTATGACAGTTTAGTTTGGGTTACTAACAACTTAATTTCAGTAGTATACAAAAACTTTGTTCCTATATAGCTGTGTTCTCCTCCTTCCCATGCTTTTATTATCATACAGTTGGTATGATACATTGTATATACATTGTATGATACATTATATGCTCATCAACACAGATTTATAATTACTGCTGTTTGTAATTGTTTTTAAACCATGGGGAAAAGGAGCTCTAAGTAAGAAATACATTGATATTATCTTTTATATTTACCTACATACCTTTACTGGTGCTTTTTATTCCTTCATGTGGATTCGAGTTACTGTCTAGTGTCCTTTCATTTCAGCCAGAGGACTCCCTTTAGTATTTCTGATAAGATGTCTCTAGAGCTACAAACTCTTGGGGAATGTGTAATTTTCTCCCTCTTCTTCCTTCTTTCTTCTTCTTTCTTCTCCTTTCTTCTCCTTTCTTCTTCTTCTTCTTCTTCTTCTTCTTCTTCTTCTTCTTCTTCTTCTTGAGGGATGGATAGATGGATGGATGGATGGATAGTTTTTTGCTGGATATAAAATTCTTGCTTTACATTTTTTTTCCAGTCATATTTTTCTTTGAATATATTGTCCCACAGACTGTTAGCGTCTATGTTTTGTGATGAGGAATTAGCTGTTAAATTTGAGAATCCTGTACCTGACAAGTCACTATCTCCAGTCTATTCTTTTGATAGTTTGATTATGATGTAGCTAGGTTGGGTCTCTTTTGAGTTAATCCAACTTGGAGTTCATTGAACTTCTTGAATGTGTAGATTGTTTTTCACCAAATTAAGGAAGTTTTATTTAAGTATTATTTCTGCCCCTTTTTCTCTCCTCTTGGGACTCTCATTGTATGTGTTCATGTATTTGATGGTTTCCCACAGTTCTCTGAGCTCTGTTTATTTTTCTTCATTCTTCTTTCTGCTCCTGGAAAATCTTAAGACTGGATAATCTCAATTGATTTATCTTCAGTTGACTTGATTATTTTTTCTGCTGCTCAAAGCTGTGGTTAAACCTATGTAGTGAATTTTCATTTAAATTATTGCGTTTTTCAACAGTACATTTTGTTTGGTTCTTTTGTATAATTTGTATCTCTTTATTCTCTAATTTTTGAAACATGATTCTCATTCTTTCTTTTGTTCTGTTAGACTTGGTTTCCTTTGTTCCTATTTGAACATATGTAAGATACCTGATATAAAGTCCTCGTGTTATAAATCCAGTGTCTGAGCCTCCAAAAGTGTGGAGGCTTCTACTGATTATTTTTTACCCCTGTATATGGGTTTTGTATATATGGTATTTTGCATGTCTCTTCGTTTTTGTTGAAAACTGAAAATTCCAAGTAATATAGTGTGGCAACTCTGGAAATCAGACTTTTCTCCCCTCCCCCGGGTTTATTGTTGCTGCTCATTGCAGTAGTAGTTGTTTTGTTTGTTTTTGGACTTCTAAACCAGTTCTGTGAAGTCTGTATTTTTGGTCTGCCTGATTAGCTTAATGGTCAGCCAAAATTGGACAGAGATTTCCTTGTCTGGACTTGGACCAAGACATTCATTCTTTGTCAGCGGCCTCTGGGTACATGCTGGGACACATCCTCAACAGCCAGCCAGGCAGTTTACAACTCTACCGTCTTTGTTGCATAGAACCTCAGGATCAACCAGAGATGAGAACTTATGGCTTTATTAGGTCTTTCTTGCTTATGCACACACCACTGAGCATGCTCAGAGCCTTATACATGTGCATGGCCTTCTGTTTTCCTGGGAATATATCTTTTCTTTTCAAAGCCTCCTATGGATGTCTCATTCTTTGGTTTCTCCTGTTAAGAATTTTGCTTAGTGGGTTGCCTGGGTGGCTTAGTCGGTTAAGCGTCTGCCTTCAGCTCAGGTCATGATCCCAGGGTCCTGGGATTGAGTCCCGCATTGGGCTCCTTGTTCAGCAGGGAGCCTGCTTCTCCCTCTGCCTGCCGCTTCCCCTGCTTGTGCTCTCATGCTCTCTTACACTCTCTCTCTCTGGCAAATAAATAAAATCTTAAAAAAAAAAAAAAAAGAATTTTGCTCAGTATATTCTTTGCTCCACTTCAGACAGCCTCAGAAAGCTTAATACAAACCTCAAGTGCTGTTGAGGAGAAGCTTTTTATCATTGGGTTAAGTTCAAGTGAGATTGAAGAGAACCGGGCCTATATAGTAGTCTTCAAATAATGGCTCTGCTTTGGGAATGAAACTTGAAAGACCTCCAGTTTTGTTCTCCTTCCTCCAGTATGGGAGTGTAGGCTGTTATTTTTTGGGGAGCAGGAGAATAGGAATAGGGTAAGTTCAGATGTCTCAAAATTCACTGTTCTATCAACATTCAACCAGTTTTTGTTGGCTTTTAGTTGCTCCTTACGTTGCTGCAAACCTTTGGTTAATTGCCAGAGTTCTGAAAAAAGTTGATTGTATTTTTGTCATGTTTTTGGCTGCTTTTATGGAGAGGTGAACTTTCAGAGCTCCTTACTGTAGTATTTTTGCTGATTTTGCTCCTCATTGTGGTTTTATTTTGCATTTCCATTATTAATATAATGAAGTTGAGTACTGTTTTGTTTGTTTATGGCCATTTATGTATTCTCTTTTGTGACATGCTTATTTAAGTATTTGCGTTGTTTGAAATTTTTCTTGACTTAAGGGTATTCTTTATATATACTGATAGTGTATCCTTATATATGTTGCAAAATTTCCCTTCAACTCTCTTAATGGTATCTTTTGTAGTCAGACTGGTCAGTATTTTTTTCTGTTATGGTTAATCCTTTTTGACCCCTATTAAAGTCACAAAGATACTATTTTAAAATATGAGCTTTATTTTTTTCTTTCACATTCAAATCTATATTCCAGTAGGAGTTTTTGAGATAGAGTTCAACTTCCATTTTTTATGTACATACACAATTATATCAGTTTTTTTTTTAATTAAATGCACTGCTCTATGATACCATCTTTGTCAGAGATGAAGTACCCATGTATGCATGGATCCATTTCTGGGTCTTCTAGTTTTTGATTAGTCCGTTTGTCTATCTTCACACCCATACTGCCAATATCTCAATTACTGTAGTTCTATAATAAGTCGTGATGCCCAGTAAATCAAATCCTCCCACCTCACTCTTCAAGAATGCCTTAGAGTATTCTTTGTCCTTTATTTTCTCATCCACGTTTTAGAATGAGCTTGTCAAGTTCAGGAGGAAAAAAAAAAACAATTGCTAGGATTTTATATTTGGATTGTGTTTAATTTCTGTCAGTAATGTAGATTGCTTTCCTCAGAGATCTTGTACATCTTCATTAGAGTTACTTTTAAAAGCTTTTGTTTCTGTTTGTTGCTGGTATCTAGAGCTGCAGTTGATTTTTGTTCATCGTCGTATTCAGCTACCCTGCTAATCTGTATATACTTTTGTCTTTTCTAAATATTTAAGCGTGTATCTACAGATAATGGCAGTTTGTTTAGTTTTTCAATCTTACATTAAAAAAAATTTTTTTTTCTTTCACTATTTACAGGGACTTCCATAATGTTGAATAGAAATGTTGATAGTGGACATTCTTGACTCAAAATGATGAAAGTTTTCAATATTTCACCACTAAATATGATTGTTATAGATGTTTTGTAGATACCGCTTATTCACATTAAGAAGGTTCCTTTTAGTCCTTGTTTGCTACTTAAAAAAAAAAGATCTCTTGCCTTAAATTTTGTTAATTTTTGACATCTGCTAAAATAATATGATTTTTCTCTTTTATTCTGTAAATATAGTTAATTTTATACCTAAATATAAACTTTGGCTGCATTCCACACATTTTATATGTAGCATTTTCCTTGTCATTTGGTACAATATATTTCTAGTTTCCAGTGTGATTTCTTCTTTGACTCATGAGTTATGTAGAAGTTATTCCAAATACATAGGAATTTTCTAGTTATATCATTGCTAATTTCTAACTCAGTTACTTTATGGTTTGAGGATTTCTTCTGTATGATTTCAGGCGTATGAAGTTTGTTGACCCAAATGTGATCAGTTTTGGTAAACATTTCATTTGGTTTTGTATCCTGGAGATATTAGATATAGGCCATTAGGTCAGATTATGGGTTTTGTGTGTTTTTTATCTTTGTTTTTCTATTAATTACTGAGGGAATTGTGTTTAAAATATTTTTCTATATTATGGTATCCTCCTCATCTCTGGTTTTGTCAGATTTTGCTTTATGTATTTTTAGACTATATCATTAGGTACCTAAAAACTGAGAAGTCATATATATCTTACAGTTGAACCTTTAATGATTTTTGGGGGGTCTGGGGTCTTAAAGTGTGCTTCACCTAATATTAGTGCATCTATTCCAGTTTTCCTTTTGGTTATTGTTATGTGGTATATTGTTTTTATCCTTCTATTTTCAGTTTTTCTCTATCCTTATGTTTTAGTTCTATTTCTTATAAATAGCTTATATCTGTTGATTTTTATGTTTGGTATAACAGTCAATTAATTTGAACATTTAGTCCATTTATAGTTAACGTATTCCCCAGTAAGATTGGCTTTTCTAGTATTTCTGCTTATTCCATGTGTTCTATTTCTTTTTTCGCCTTAGTTTATTTCAGATTGATTGAGTTTTTTATAATTCCATTTTCCCTCTGTTAGCTTAAACTATGTATATATACTTTTCTTTCTTTAAGATTTTTTAATTTTTAAGTAATCTCTACACCCAACGTAGGGCTCAAACTCACAACCCCAGGATCAAGAGTTGCATGCTCCATCATTTGAATCAGCCAGATGCCCCTTAAGCTATATACTTTTTTAGAGTTTTTTTTTAATGATTATTCTAAAGATTATAATATGCATTTCTGAATTCCAAAGGCTAATATTAATTGGTATATTTTACCCACCTACCAGACAGTGTAAAACATAGAACCGTGCTTCTCAAATTTTAGCATATATAAAAGATTCACTTGGAGAATTTGTTGAACCATTAACTCGTGGACCCCATCCCCATAGCCTGATACAGTAGGTAGATGGTCTGGTCCAAGCACCTGCATTCCTAGCAAGCTCCTTGCTGCAGTCTGCATACCACAGTTTGAGTAGTACTGGCCCTAGAACTCACTGACTCCATTTATCCTCATCCCAGCCTGAATGGCTGTTGCCTTGTATTTGAGATTTCGCTATATTTTAAACCCCAGAAATTATTCTCCTACAATACGATCATTATCTGTTTATAAGATTTAGATTTGCTTACATGATTACCCTGCATTCTTCCCTGCATTTCTGGGCTTCCATATAGGATCATTTTCCATCTGCCTAAAGAATATCATTTAATTTCCTTAGTGTAAGTTTACTAGTAGCAGTTTTTTTTTTTATTTTTCTTGTCTGTGTCTTTATTTTACCTGCATTATTAGGTATAATTCATGTAACATAAAATTTACCATTTTAACCATTTTTAAGTATACTGAACAGTGGCATTAAAGTACATTCACGGTGTTGTGCAGCTGCCCATCTCCAGAACTGTTTCATCATCCCAAACTAAAACTCTACCCATTAAACAGTAATTCTCCCTTCTTTTCTCTTCCCAGCCCCTGGCAACCTCTATTCTATTTTCTTTTTTCTTTTTTTAAAGATTTTATTTATTTATGTGACAGAGAGACAGCCAGCGAGAGAGGGAACACAAGGAGGGGGAGTGGGAGAGGAAGAAGCAGGCTCCCAGTAGAGGAGCCTGATGTGGGACTTGATCCTGGAACGCCGGGATCACGCCCTAAGCCGAAGGCAGACGCTTAACGACTGCGTTACCCAGGCGCCCCACTATTCAATTTTCTATCTGTCTAGATACTTTTGGAATCATACAATACTTTTCCTTTTTGTGCCTGGCTTATTTCACTTTGTATAACATTTTCAGGTTTCATCCATGTCATAGCACCTATCAGAATTTCTTTCCTGTTAAGATGGAAGAATATTTCATTGTAAATACACACATACATAAACACACACGCACACACACACCCACCCACACCCCATATTTTGTGTATCCATTCATCTGTTGATGGACATTTGGCTTATTTCCAGCTTTTGACTATTGTGAATAATGCCTCTTTGAACATTTGTATACAAGTATCTGAGTCCCTGCTTCAAATCTTTTGTGCATATACCCAGAAGTGGAATTTCTGGATCATATTGGTTGTTTGTGTCTTAAGACAGTGGGACATTTTATTGTGTCAAACTCAAAAGGGTTGCTGGGAAAAAAAGCTTCAAAGCATACAGTTCACTCAAAAACATGTGAGCTTCATCAGCTTGGGATCAAGCCCCAGTTGACAAGGTGGATTCAGAGCTTCCTTTATGCAAAATGGTGAAGTATAAAAGCCACACTGTATGCTTAGTTAACTTTGAAGAGGCAGTAGCATTTTTTCCTAGAATTGCCTTCATGGAGGGAAGTCTAGGTGCAGGTTACTTGTGAGTTTTAAGCTAAAGTTTTTCAAGTGCTTATCATAGGTAGATGTTTTGAGTCTTCTAAATTTTGTGGTTTTAAAAAACATGACAAATAAATATTTTAGCTTCTCTAAGGTTTTTAGTAGACCCTTTCAATTCTAAAAATTTGTGATTGGTATGTGATATGTAATGAGCAGCTGTCATCACTAATGTGCTATGCAGTCATTTACATTTCCCCCAGAACTTTAGATTGTTGTGTTTTATTTTCTTTTTACCAAACAGGATTTGCCCAATAACATGATCCATCAGGTGCCAATTAAATCACTCCCTCAAGAATGGCTTTGGTGTGAAACGTGGTGTGATGATGCCTCTAAGAAAAGGGCAAAAACAATAGATTTGGTAAGCTGTCTGTGGTTCTTTTCTGCATCTTAGTCCAGTGTGATTTACAACTAGATCATTATTAACACACACAGTCTTAGTCTTCTCTGTAGTTGTGCAGGTTGGGGACTATAGCACGTCTTGCAACATCCATAGATCTCTGCTGCTTGCAGCAGGCAGCTAAGTCCTCTAGTGTCTGATGGGGCTGTTTCAATTACTTAAAATCAGTGAAGTTACTGCTTGTCTTATGGGATTATCTCTGTGCCTTGCGATTTTACCACAGGAATTTTCTTTTCCTGCTTTCCTGTCACTCCCCACAACTTTGTAGAAGCTTTATGTGACCCAGTACCACATTGCTTCTGCTCATCTGTCATTTGGTTCCTCACTGTTGTTCTTTTTGTTCAGTTGGGATTTATAACCCAAGAACAGACACACCTTTGAATTCCGTATAGTGTGCCCTGTCTTCAGCTTGGTTCAGTATGCGATTTGGGTTTTTACAGTGTAATAATCCAATGACCAAAGAGCCCAAGCTGGAAGCAGCTGTTCGAATTGTCCCAGAGTGGCAGGACTACGACCAGGAGATCAAGCAGCTACAGACCCGCTTCCAGAGGGAGAAGGAGATGGGAATGCTGGACAAGGAGAAGACAACACAAGAGTCACGCTGGGAAGGTAGGTCCAACCTTTGGTCTTAGAGAAGTACTTATTCGAGTGTCTGATTTATATTTATTGCAAAAACAATAGAATAATGAATAAAAGGAATCTCAGCCCTTCTATCTTGACATCAACCAGTGTATATTTTTCGTTTTCTTTTTTAGTTGGCCTTCTAAATGGTATGTATTAATACAATTAAAGTCCAAGCTTTTCTTTGCCTTTTTTTTTTTTTTTGAGAAAAGTTGCTTTAATTGAGATTATTGTTGTTTAGGCTTGTGAGTTTTATGATACATAAGACAAGCAGGAGTCTTCTGGTGTGATATTGGTCTGCTTGGACATGAAGCTCTAGGTCCTTACGTCCATCTGAGAAGCCTGACATTATTTTGGGGATCTCTTGTCAGTTTCCTTGGTTTTTTATTAAATCTCTCCAGGCACTAGTAAATGAACACATTTAGGATCAAGACAAAGTACATATTGATTTGAAAAAAGTGTTCTTTCAAAGAAGCATATTGGGGTGGAGAATGGAGTGTTTGTATTTAATTTAGGCTAAGAATAGAAGGGACTAAATCTTCATGTAATATTTTCCCTACTCTGTGTACATCTCAAATGGTATGCAGTTGACAAAAATCATTAGAATACAAAAGTGACCTTTTTAAAACTATTAATAAGCTGAGATCTGGGTTTTTAACATTTATTCAGCTCAAAACTAATTCTAAAAAAGGAATTACAGAACATGGATCTTGAGTGATTCACTTAACCATCCTGAAGACTGTACCATGATGTATCACGGCCAAGAGCCTGAATATTCAGAATAAGAATAATTGAAATTCATTAGTGAAACCTGAAGGATTTCTGTCGATACATGGGTGAAGAATGTAGACATACTGTTCAAATAAGAGGAGAACACAAATAATAAGTAGAGTTGAGGAAACAATAATCACATTAAAGGAATCTGTCATTAATATATACTCCATTGAGGAAATACGAATATTGATACTGATAATGCCATTTGTTGGGGAGATCGTGAAGAAACTGCTCTGGGTCTGCCTTGCTGAAGCTTTGTGCATTAGAGCAATCCTTGTTAAAAAGCAATAAATTGGGGTGCTTGGGTGGCTCAGTTGGCTAAGTGTCTGACTCTTGATTTTGGCTGTGCTCATGATGTCAGGGTGGTTGAGATGGAGTCCAGCTGTCAGGCTCTGTGCTGGGTGTGGAGCCTGCATAAGATTCTCTCCCTTTCTCTTTAAAAGAAAAAAAAAATAAAGGCAGTAAATCAGCTCTCAGGAACCATTAACATGTTTTATTCCCTGAATAATTCCTTTCTTGAGAATTTACCTTAAAGAAATGAGTCCACACAAGAAGAAAGTCATATACATGGAGAAATTTATTACTTATAAACCAAAAGCATTAAAAACAGTTTAAACATCCAAGAATAGAGAATGGTAAATGAGCTGCACTTTTGCTTAGGAAAATGTTTATATGTTATTAAGTGAAAAAAGAAGAATCCTGACTAAAAATATGTGCGTTTTTACCACAGGTAAATATTGTATTTGTGAAAACAGTTCTGCTGGAGTGGGGTATGCAGGTAGTTTCAGTGTTTTTAAAAACAAAAAGGCCTTTTTAATTTTGTTTGTGTTTTCAAAATACAATACAAGCACACCAAACCAAAGTTCAAAGGGATAAAAGGGAGGTGGGGCCATAATTAATAAGTTATAATACCAGAAAAAAAAATCAGTCTGTATTTTTGTAACTTGAAGATAAACCATTTTATTTTCAATTGTTCTCCTTTTCCATAGGACCTCAGAAACGAGAAGAGTTATGATCTTCATTCACAAGAGGATAGGAAATTACACCTTTTGAAAAACATTTTTTATATTAAATGCTAGTTTTTTCTGATCTGTCTTTACAACTGCTGATAAACTGGCTGGGCAGGTGTGCCATGCCTTTTGATTCTGAGCATTTGATTTTGACTTCTGCACACCAGTGGGCTCTGGATCTTTGGAGTTAAGGCTCTATTGGATTTGTACCTCAAAGGAAGACAAGTGGCTGATCTTTTGAGACTCTGTAAAGAGCAATCTTCTAACCAGAAGGGAAAATGGCAAAGGCAACTGGAAGAAAATGAGTCCTGTGGTGCCCACACCCAAGAGCACACACATGCTGTACTGCCACAGGAAGCCAACCAGCCAGAGCCGCCATGTTCTTCCTTACCTCAGTTTACTGGCAGCGGAGCTCAGTCTGCAGCCTGCGCTGTGGTGGCAGAAGCTTCTGTGTGGCAGAAGCCTTGTCCAAGGTCCACACACCTTGAGGTTGATGCCAGTGCGCTCCTGTGTCCTTTTGTTCTCTTCCCCAGCATTAGGTTCATTGTCGAATTGAAACCTAACCAACAATCATGTGTCTTCAGGGTTGCTCGTGGCAAATTAATTTGGGGACAGGATGGGGTGGGTTGGCGTGAGGGTAGGGGAAATATCAGGAGTAGGAGGACTCTGAGGTGTTGGGGGGGGTTGGTGAGGAAGACAGAAATTGGCCATTCTCTTTTATAAACCATTAGTACCATGTGACTAATTTGAAATGAAAACATGATTCTTATTCCTCATCCAACCCCAGTAAACTTTTTAGGTAATTGTTTTGTAAACAATTTTTGTATTTGTGAAAGTCTCTGCTTTTTCTTCCCACTTTCTAAAAAAAAGTCTGTTATTGATTTCCTTACTGGATACAGCCATAGTGAGCCCCTCTGGAGATCCCATCTCGCAGGGCTCGGGGCTCCCTCAGGAAGGTCATCGCATCATCCATCCCTCTGCTCCTGGGGAAGGGGGGTGGTTCCTGTCTCAGAGCCAGGCAAAGTTGGCTTTGACTTCTCTCTGCGAAGGACTCCCAGAGCTGAGAACAGGAGAGATGTTGAGTGTGTAATTCATGTTTCTCTGTACACTGTTCTATATTCCTTTCAGTTTATTGCTGCAGGTTGCCTTGGGTTTGCCAAAATTGCCGGTGCACCACCTGTTCTGACTGCAGGTAATCATGTCTTGAAGCAGCATTAACCCTTTAGTCACTGCTTTTAGTGTCTTTACTTTAGCAGCCCAGGACGGCCCTTCTGGAGTAGCCTCTCCTGGTGAGTAGGCAATGTGGGGAGGCACCCAGGGAGTCTTCTGGCATGTTGTTGGCCTGCACGAGCGTGAGGCTCTAGGTCCTTCCCTCCATCTGCCCAGGCTGCAGGGTATAGCAGCAAGAGCACTCCCATGGACTGTACCTCCTTCTAGTGCTAACTGTTTTTGTCTCTAATATTTTGCCTGCTTTTTAAAAATGTGAGGAGCGGCTGCAGATGGATAGCTGAATCCTCACTCTTCCACACCAGGGAACATTGATTTGCAGTCTTTTTTAAAAATCAGAGTCTTATGACAAATATTAAATAATTAATTTTTTCCGTATTCACATAAGCAAATGTTAGCTTAGGAGTCGGTCTGAAGGAGCTTTTCAGTTTGCTTTTATAATTAAATTAAAAATTGGAAAGAGGGGAGCCCGAAAGATTTTTAGGTAAATTGATCCAAGACTGAAAGGTCCCACAAAACATTGCTGTTGACAAAGGCTATAGCTTGCATCCCCCTGCCCTGCTGCTCACCTGGTCAGAGTAGCTGAAGGGATAAAATCAATGAGAGCAAAAAACATTTGTTCAGCTTCATCTTAGGTTTAATTAAGCCTTCAGAGAGGCGTCTGCTTCTGTCGCTTCAGTCTACACTATAAACAGAATTGTTCATTTTCTCTGAGTTTATTTTCTGGGAGATTGAGCAAGAAGTACTAAAGTCATTGGGGTATGCTTTTTAAATGCTGGTTCCCTTGGAACATGGAACAGGCCACCTTTCTTCATGTCTTTTCACCAAGTGTCTTATGCATATTCCATGTGAGGAGGGTACAGTGTGAAATCTGTTCTCTGTAGTATGTGTGTCCTCACTGCCCTTATCCATCACCACCCTAAACACAAGTCTTACCAGTAGTTGAATCTACGTAAGACCAAGTTTGCTTCTGAAGTAGTCTAGGGCCTTCCTTCCTTCTCTTGGTTCATGTGTCATCAGCATCTTTCAGGATGAACCTCTAATGCCCTAGGAAATGATAATACCACTAAAATTTGGTCTTGGTCAGCTTTGTCTGTGTCTCTACTGTGTGAATGCAAATTGTGACCGAAAAGATAGATCTTTTTTTTCTTTCCCAGTAAGCAAGATGGTTTTTAACCATCATTTATTTATATGTAATGGAGTTTTTTTTCTCTCATCATGCCGTAATGGAAAATTTTCTTTCTGAATCAGTGCTAGAGTGATGTAAAGTAATGTGACATGTCAGAGTGACATGCAACAGTGTGAGTTTTATGTTCTATGAACAGTGGTGTTTGAAATCAAAACTCATGCACACAGCCTGCTGCCGGAGCTGTGGGGACATGCCTATGTTTGTTTTAAAATTGTGCTCAATACTTACCATACTGAGAATGATGACACATTAGTTTCCCATAAGGTTGATAAAGTGTGGAATCTCAAAATGTGGCATTTCAAATGGAAACATACAGATGTTTGCCTACTTACTACACACATATGCCTCATGGTAGGCCCGTGTGTTGTGTCAACTCAGCTCATGGGAGAGCAAAGATTATTAAGAAATCATTTCCAGGAATGGAACTTAATGAATTCTCCTGTCCTCAAGTCCTCATATTATGAACCGTGTTGAGGCTCTGCTTGACTGGACAACTTTTGTCTGGTTGCAGGGACTCAGTCCCTGAATGAAGGGGCGAAAGCTAGGGGTGGCATTGCAGTTTTCAGAAGAGACTGGCCCAAGTAATAGGAAGGAAACCCCAGTTTCCTTTAGCTGGGAGTTATACTTGAAGGACACTGTCATTTGGAATAAGTCAGACACTGCCCTCCTAGCAATGAGTAAAATTATTCCCCTTACCCACATCTACCCTAGGAGTAAATTTGGGTACTTAAAAGCAGTCCTTTTCTAAAATTGCCATGAGCGATTAAAAGAAATAATTCAACTCAAGAGTTAAAAGGGAATTTCTAGTGCATTTTTTGGAATACAGTGTTAGTGCTGTGGCATCAAATTTCATGGAAATGGAAATGTTTTGGTAAAGTCACTTAATGGAAACTGTTTGTTGGCAACAACAAAGGGAAGGTGCATTGTGTGCGAAGTTATTTAAATATCTATTCCATTGTGTAATTTTAATAATTTTTAAGTATTTGCTTTTATGGGGATATTTTTGTGGGATGATAAGAGTTAAAAATAGCTATTGTGTCTGGTTTGGTGGGATGACATTTTTTACTTCAGTTCATATTTCCCCTGCCTTGATGCAGTGGGGGAAGATCTCAATCATGACTTTGGTAATTACCTGATTGAATTCAAGCTAATTAGACTTCATTAACTCAGGCTGTAATTGATATTTCAAACTCTCTGGAGGATACAATTTCTCTTTCATTTGGTATTTGGTCTCTTGATCTAATACAGAAATGACAGTTTTGGGTAGCAGTGAGTCAGTGCATGGAGTAGTGGATCTCTCCTCTTCAGGGTGCCATTGAGTGCTGACAGTTTTTAAAAAGAAACCACAAAATCAGCTTCAAGCAGGTGCATGCTCCCCAAAAGTACCACATTAAGTTTAAACTCCCTGATAATGATTTTGCAAGCAAGAGGCTATCTCCTGAGTCTTAAATTACCTAGTAACACAGAGGCCAAATATGGAAGATTTAAGAAGAAACAAGTTAGGGTAGAGCTAAGACCATCCCACCTGTAATTTATGCATTGCCTTACTTGTCACCACTTAGGTTTCCAGAGAAGGGGCATAATTCCTCTTCAGAATAAAAGTAGCAAAATCTAAGTTCAACAATTTGAGAAAAAGATTATCAGGTACCATGTTTTCCAACCAGTTATCCTTGGTAATAACAAGGTAAACAATAGAAAAATGAAAAATGTTAGCATTTTTAAAGAAAACTGTGTATTAGAAAACCTTCTTTATAACTATTCTCTTTTATTGTAATCCTGTTCCGTCAAATGCAACATAGGTCCAGGTGCTGCCCCTTGCTTGGGAACAAGCACTGGGGCTCTAAATATATGCAGAGCCCTCTGCACCTGAGGTGAACTGAGAATGAATTTCCTGGTACTGTAATGAAAATAAGGTCTGCTCAACACAATAAACTTTTCCTTGTCTTCTTTATCTGGTCAGTCATTCAGCTTTTATGTTTAGGAAGGACATAATCATTAGAGCTCAAAGTTCTCCCCTTTCATCGGACAGAAGAAGCAGGCCTAGACAGGAAGGAGAGCTTTACCTGAATGTCTCCTCTGGTGTTGGAGCTGGGTCCAGTTGCTGCCTATTCTCTGGGTTCTCACAATAGCACCCATGCCTCTTCAAGGTCTCCAGCCTTGGGGAACTGCCACAGGTGGGGTCTTGTAGGCAAGCCACCCTAGGAAGGCTAACTGTAACGAGAAGGATGGCATAGAATTTGAACATTTTGCACATTCTTTGAACTCCTGCTCTGGGGCTAGACTTGAAGATACGGTTCTTGACACTCAGATGCTCCCTGGACACTGCAAGCTAGTGTAATAAGTGCTCTTGTTGAGGTGGAGGTCAGGGAGTGGGACCTGGTGGCTGTGACAAGGCAACAGAGGGCACCTGAGGTGGAAGAGAGAAGGGATTTATTTGGTGGTCAGGAAAGCTACAGATGACACTTAAATTGAATCCTGAAGAATAAGTAGGAGTTATCCATGTAGGATGTGGGAGGTGGGATAGAGGGAGGAGCAGGAGCTAGTGTGTCTCATTTAGAGAGCTGCAAGTGAACCTAGAGTTATAGCCAGGAGAGAAGTTCTGAGGCAGGGATCTGAGTTTGATCCCAAGGCCACAAGAAAGCCCAAGTGGTTTTTAACTGGGTACCAACATGAAATTGGCTTTTTCTTGTAATGAATTTTTTATTTGCAAATAGCACATATAGACCGAAGTACACAAAGACATCTTGATAATTTTCAAGGTGAAGACTTCCGTAACCATTACTGAGATAAATAAAGTTGGATTTTATTTTAAATAACAAACATCTTACTACCATCTAGCTTCCTGTAATGGCAAGAGTGTCTTGTATCAGACAAACCCTCCTATTGATAATTATACACATTTTAGAAATGCACAGGAAAGTGACCAAGACAGGCAAAAACTAGAGGGGACTCTATTCACTGAAAGAAGAGTAACACATTAGATAAGATCCACATTTAAGTGACTATTTCTTTTGTGGCCCACAGAGAATAAAACAAAAAGTGTCAATCTCATGAAGCTGAGGAGCCAAGTCAGAATTCAGGGCTGTTGGAGCAGCTTGGAAATCGAAGGGGGAAATCCCAGAAAGGAGGAAATTATAGTGCCTTGAGTTTGCCTGACTCCCCTCAAATCCTCAGCTGACTCTTAAATTATGCATGAACTGGGTAGGATTCTAGGGAGCCCAACAGAGAGCAACAACTGGAATGCTGGAAAAGCTCAGCTGAGATATCAGCAGATGTCTGGGGCTGGGGAGGGAAAGTTTGGAATTTATGTCCCACCAAGTTAAGAGATGTAGTAAATATTTGGGGCTTTTCATTGAAAACCTTGTAGGTCATGCCTTAAGATGAGAACCACAGCTCAGGTCTAGGCCCTAGGACTTAAGGACAGAACTAAAACAGACCCACTCTAATAAAACCTAAAATCAAGCCTTCAAAGAATCAAGGTGATCTGCTAGTGACAACTGCCTACTAAACCAAACTCAGTAATTCAGCATGTCTACAACACATCCAGTATGTCCAGTATACAATTACAAATCAGGAGACATAAGAAGAAACAGGAATGTATGACACATAACCAAGAAAACAAAAATAGACCCACAAATAAGCAAGATGTTAACATTATTTGAATAAGAATTAAAAAAATAAATACCTTAAAGAATCTATAGAAAAGGGTAAATACAAAGGATGAAGATGTGGGGAATTTTAGAAGAGACCCACAATTAAAAAAATTAATTTCACAGAAGGGCTTAAATGATTAAACTGCAGGGGTGCCTGGGTGGCTCAACCAGTTGTGTCTGACTTGATTTTGGCTCAGGTTAGTCTCAGAGTTGTGAGAGCGAGCCCCATGTCAGGCTCTGCGATTGGCATGGAGCCTGCTTAAGATTCTCTCCCTCTCCTTCTGCCCCACCCCACTCTCACTCCTTCCCTCCCTCTCAAAAAAAAAAAAAAATCTGTAAAAGATTAAACACTGCAAAAGAAAGGATCAGTGAACTTAAAGACAGGTTAATAGGAATTATCCAAATTGGAGAGCAAAGAGGGAAAAAAAAGATAAGTGAACAGAATTGTAGTAACCTGTGAGGTAATAGTAAACAATATAACAAATATGCTAAGTGGAGTCCTAGATGAATAAGGGAAAATATTCAGAGGAAAAAAAACATGGAAAAAAATTGGGAGAAATAATGGCAAACTTTTTTCAAAATGTGATTAAAAATATCAACTCATGGATCCAAGAAACTCAGTGACCCCCTGTAATGTAGTTTCTTAAAAATTCTCTCTATACCTAGTTTTGTGGTCCTGGCTACGGACCAGCAAGTTATCTTAAGCATCCAATTAAGTTCACACCCTCAACCACTTTACTGGTTGGTCATGCACATTCTGGGCCACTACACACCCACCCTAATCACCCAAGGCCAGGTACCAGACAGGCCAGCGACAACTCCTATGCTCCAGAGCCCACTGGAATTCTTCAAATAAGCTAGTCCTAATCCTTTCCCTTCCTTGCCCATTCATTCCTGAGGAAACCACAATAAAGATTCTTGCCCACAGGTCTTACCTTGCCTTTTTCCTCAAGACCAACCTTAGTGTTTCCCCTGAGTAATCTTGTATGGTGTGAACTGTGAACATTGCAAAACTGTGACACTCTTCAGGTTTCTAACTCTATGTCACCCCACCCTCCCAAAAGCAGGATAAATATAAAGGCCAAACCTTTGGCACATCTTAGTCAAATGCTGAAAACCAGAGATAAAGAAAATCTTTTAAAAGTTGCCAGGAAAACAAGACACATGATACACAAGAACAATAATAAGAATGATAGCTGACTTTTCAACAGGAAAAAAAGAACAGATGACAGTGAAATAACATTTTTAAAGTGCTGAAAGAAGGAAAAGCTGTTTTAACATTCTATGTGTGGGAGAAGTGTTCTTCGAAAATGAAAATGAAATATAATCATTTCAGAGTAACTGAATGCAAAAAGAATTCATTCCCAATAGATCTGGACTATAAAAAATGGTAAAGTTTCCTCAGACTAAAAGGGAAATGATGCCAGACAGAAATGCAGATCCACAGGAAAGAATGAAGAGCACTGGAAATAGTAAATATGTGGGTAAATATACTATTTTTTCTTTAAGAGACTATTGATTGCTTAAAGTAAAAATGATACCTGTAATAATAATACCTACGTATATGTAGAAGTAAAATATATGACAATTTCACAAAAGGTGGGAGTTATAAGATTCTTACTTGGTAAGAATCTATGGGAATTTGTATGACAGTAATGCAAGATAAACTGATAAGCTGAGGGAGCATATTGTTTTCCTTAGAGTACACTAAAAAAAAAAAAAAACCAACAACAACAAACAACACAGTTATAGCACCTTCCCCCCCGATGGAGATAGAATGCAATGCTTAAAATTTTTTAATTAAAAAAAAATGTGAAAATCAAACCAATAGAGGCAGGAAAGGAGGAGCAAAGGAACAAATACAAAGGAGATAAATACTAAACAAATAGCCAAATAGCAGTCTTTAAACTGAAAAAAATCAAGATTTGCATTTTTTGTTAATAGTCTTAACTACTCTAAATAAAAGGCTGGGATTTTTAAATTGTGTTTTAAGAATAATTTATAAGGGATAAAAATAAATAGATAGGTTGACAATAAGAAATATACCACACAAATATAAGAAAACTGGTGTGCCTGTGTTAATATAAGACAAAAATGAACCTCAAGACAAGTATTACCAGAGGATAAGGAAGGACATTCTATAATGATAAAAGTCAATCGAGAAGCCATTAACAATCCTAAATATGTATGTACCTATTGACATTACTTTAAAATGTATTTGGGGTCAGTCACCCCACTGAGTCAACGACTCAACTGGAGAAGCTATTAGAATAAACTATTTTGGAACTTTGGAACACATTTGGGCACTTACAACAACCAGAGTAGTGCTTCATGAAGAGGCTTCTGAACTTTTGTGAGTGGCATGCACGAACCAACTACCACTCCCTGTTTTTTGGGCACAACTTTGACTATGGGAACAGGAGCCAGTGTAGGCAGAGGTGATCTTGTCCTCAAAAGAGTTGGCTTTGTGCATTTGAGCTGGTCTGGTGATGCCCGAGGAGCTGGCACAGATACTTGCATCAGTTTTGGCCCCCAGTATAAGTGGCTTATCCTGGTGTCATCTATCTGAAAATTGAGAGACAGGGCCTCTTTTTTTCCTTGTTGGAGATAGACATTTAAGGAAATTGTTCTTGGTCACTGCTTGACTACAGAGATAATGAGGCAGAAACCTCTGCGACCACACACAACAAGGAATGCATACTTTGCAAAAAATAGTTTGGGAAAGTCACAAACAGATGGCTTCACCCTCAAAAAGCAAAAACCACCAATCCTTGAGGACTTGGAGAATCAGATTTCCAAAGTAGGCATATTATAATACCCAGAATGTCCATTTCTTTAAAAAGAAAAGTTAAAAACATACAAGGAAATAGGAAAATATGGTCAATCACAGGGGGAAATAATTGACAGAAATTCTCCTTGAAAAAGCCCATGCAATGGAATTATTAAAGACATTGAGTCAACTGATTTATTATGCTCAATGAACTAAATGAAGCCATGGACAGAGAACTAATGGAAATTAGGGAAATGACATAAGAACAAAATGAAAATATATTTTAAAAAGATAGAAATTTAAAAAAGGAACCAAATCCTGGAGCTCAAAAGTACACTAAGTGACATGAAACATTCACTGAAAGTATTCAAAGGCACATATGAACAGGCAGGAAAAAAGGATCAAAGAATTAAAGACTAAGAGAGTTGAAATTATTCAGTCTGGGGAGCTGAAAGAAAAAGGAAGAATCTGGGGGACCAATGTGACCCTATCAAGTGTACCAATATATGCATCATAGGAGTCCTAGAAGGAGAAGAATGTGCAGAAAAAATATTTGAGGAAATGATGGTCAAAAACTTCCCAAATCTGTCGAAGGACATGAATCTACACATCCAAGAAGCTTAATAAACTCAAAGCAAGATAAATTCAGAGATCCATACCAAGACATATAGTCGGATTGTTGAAACCAAAGACAGAATTTTGAAAGCTGCAAGAAAGAAACAACGAATCAAGTACGAGTTCAACGAATCAAGTCAAATTCTTGCCAGAAACCATGGAAATCAGAAGGCAGAGAGATGACATCTGTGTCCTTAAAAAAACACAAAATTCTCAATGAAGGATTCTATACCTGACAAAGCTATCTTTGAAGAATGAAAGAGAAATTAAGATACTTCTAGATAAACAAAAGCTGTGAGAGTTCATTAATAGTAGACCTGCCTTATGAGAAATGCTAATGGGAATATTTCAGGCTGAAATGAAGATGCTAGACAGTAGCTCAAAGCCATAAGAAAAAGCACTGGTAAATGTAACTACATAGATAAATATGAAAAATGAGTGTCATTTACTTTTAGTTTATAGCTCACCTTTTTTTCCTATATGATTAAAAAGGCAAATACATAAAATAATAGTTGAAAATTTATATTGATGAGCACTAATTGTATAAGGATATAATTGGCAAAATAATAGGGGAGGGACAGAATGTATACTATTGAAACTGAGTTGTTATTATTCAAACTAAGTTGCTATATAAGTTTAACGTGGTAATTGTAATACCCAACATAACTACTAAGGAAATAATTTTTTTAAATTTAAATTTTACTTAACATACAGTGCAATTCGTTTCTGGAGTAGAATTAGGTGATTCATCACTTACATACAACAGCCAGTGCTCATCACATCACAAGTGCCCTTTTTAATACCCATCACCCATCTAGCCTATCCCCCACCCACCTCCCTTCATCAGCCCTATGTTTGTTCTCTATCCTTAAGAGTCTCTTATGGTTTGTTTCCCTCTCTCTTTTTCCCTGATCCTGTATGTTCATCTGTTTTCTTTCTTAAATTCCACATATGAGTGAGATCATATATGGTATTTGTCTTTCTCTGACAGACTTATTTGGTAAGCACAATACACTCTAGCTCCATCCACGTGGTTCAAATGGCAATATTTCATTTTTTTTGATGTTTGAGTAACATTCCGTTGTATATATGTACCATATTAACTTTGTCCATTCATTAGTTGATTGAGATTCGGGATGTCTCCATAGTTGGCTATTGTTGATAATGCTGCTATAAAATTGGGGTGCATGTACCACCTCAAATCTGAATTTTTGTATCCTTTGGGTAAATACCTAGTAGTGCAATTGCTGGATCATGGGGTAGTTCTATTTTTAACTTTTTGAGGAACCTCCACACTGTTCTCCAGAGTAGCTGCACCAGTTTGCATTTCCACCAACAGTGCAAGAGGGGTTCCCCTTTCTCTACATCCTTACCAACACCTGTTGTGTCTTGTGTCATTAATTTTAGCCATTCTGACAGGTGTGAGGCAATATCTAATCATGGTTTTGGTTTGTATTTCCCTGATGATGAGTGATGTTGAGCATGTTTTCATGTGTCTGTTAGCCATCTGGATGTCTTCCTTGGAAAAGTGTCTATTCATGTCTTCTGCCCATTTCTTAACTGGATTATTTGTTTTTTGGGTGTTGAGTTCAATAAGTTCTTAATAGATTTTGGATACTAACGTTATCAGATAGGTCATTTGCAAATATCTTCTATTCTGTAGTCTGCTTTTAGTTTTGTTGATTATTTCCTTTGCTTTGCAGAAGCTTTGTATCTTGATGAAGTCCCAATAGTTCATTTTTTGCTTTTGTTTCCCTTGACTCTGGTGACATGTCTAATAAGTTGCTATAGCCAAGGTCAGAGATTGCTGCCTGTGTTCTCCTCTAGGATTTTGATGGATTCTGTCTCACATTTAAGTCTTTCATCCATTTTGAATTTGTTTTTTTATATGGTGTAAGAAAGTGGTCCAGTTTCATTCTTCTGCCTGTTGCTGTCCAGTTTTCCCAACACCATTTGTTGAAAAGACTGTCTTTTTTTCCATTGGGTATTCTTTCCTGCTTTGTTGAAGGTTAGTAGACCATATAGTTGTGGGCCCATTTCTGGGTTTTCTATTCTGTTCCATTTATCTATGTGTCTGTTTTTGTGCTAATACCATACTGTCTTGATGAGTACAGCTTTGTAATATAGCTTGAAGTCTGGAATGGTAATGCCTCCAGTTTAGTTTTTCTTCTTCTTTTTTATTATGTTATGTTAGTCACCATACAGTACATCATTAGTTTTTGATGTAGTGTTCCATGATTCATTGTTTGCATGTAACACCCAGTGCTCCATGCAATACATGCGCTCCTTAATACCCATCACCAGGCTAACCCATCCCTCCCTTCCCCTCTGAAACCCTCAGTTTGTTTTCCAGAGTCCATAGTCTCTCGTGGTTCATTCCCCCTTCTGTTCACCCCCCTTCATTCTTCCCTTCCTTCTCTTACCAATCTCCCTGTTATTTCTTATGTTCCATAAATGAGTGAAACCATATGATAATTGTCTTTCTCTGTTTGACTTATTTCACTTAGCATAATCTCCTCCAGTCCTGTCCATGTTGCTGCAGATGTTGGGTAATCATTCTTTCTGATGGCTGAGTAATATTCCATTGTATATATGGACCACATCTTCTTCTTTTTTTTTTTTTTAAAGATTTTATTTATTTATTTGACAGAGAGAGAGACAGCCAGTGAGAGAGGGAACACAAGCAGGGGGAGTGGGAGAGGAAGAAGCAGGCTCATAGTGGAAGAGCCTGACGTGGGTCTCGATCCCGTAACGCCGGGATCACGCCCTGAGCCGAAGGCAGACGCTTAACCGCTGTGCCACCCAGGCACCCCCTGGACCACATCTTCTTTATCCATTCATCTGTTGAAGAGCATCTCGGCTCCTTCCACAATTTAGCTATTATGGACAATGCTGCTATGAACATTGGGGTGCATATGGCCTTTCTCTTCACTACGTCTGTATCTTTGGGGTAAATACCCAGTAGTGCAATGGCTGGGTCATAGGGTAGCTCTATTTTTAACTTTTTGAGGGACCTCCACACTGTTTTCCAAAGTGGCTGTACCAACTTGCATTCCCACCAAAAGTGTAAGAGGGTTCTCCTTTCTCCACATCCTCTCCAACATTTGTTGTTTCTTGCCTTGTCCATTTTTGCCATTCTACCTGGTGTAAGGTGGTATCTCAAGGTGGTTTTGATTTGAATTTCCCTGATGACTAATGATTTTGAACATTTTTTCATGTGTCTGTTAGCCATTTGTATGTCTTCATTGGAAAAGTGTCTGTTCATATCTTCTGCCCATTTTTTGATTTGATTATTTGTTTCCTGTGTATTGAGTTTGAGAAGTTCTTTATAGGTCTTGGATACAAGCCTTTTATCTGTAGTTTCATTTACAAATATCTTCTCCCATTCTGTGGGTTGCCTCTTTGTTTTGATGACTGTTTCCTTGGCTGTGCAGAAACTTTTTATCTTGATGAAGTCCCACAAGTTCATTTTTTCTTTTGTTTCTCTTGCCTTTGGAGACATGTCATGAAAGAAGTTGCTGTGGCTGTTGTCGAAGAGGTTACAGCCTGTTTTTCTTTTTTCAGAATTGCTTTGGCTATTTGGGGTCTTTTGTGGTTCCATACAAATTTTAGGATTGTTTGTTCTACCTGTGAAAAATGCTGGTGGTATTTTGATAGGAATTGCATTAAATGTGTAGATTGCTTTGGGTTGCGTAGACATTTTAACAATGTTTATTCTTCCAGTCAATGAGCATGGAAAGCTTTTCCATTTCTTTGTGTCCTCTTCAATTTCTTTCATAAGTGTTCTATAGTTTTCAGAGTACAGATCTTTACCTCTTTAGTTAGGTTTATTCCTAGGTATCTTGTTTTTGGTGCAATTGCAAATGGGATTGACTCCTTGATTTCTTTATCTGCTGCTTCTTTTTGCTTTTCTTTCTGCTTATTGGTATATAGAAATGGAACAGACTTCTGCATATTGATTTTATATTCTAGCAATTTTTTGGTGGAGTATTTCTGGTTTTCTACATAGTGTATCACATCATCTGCAAACAGTGAAAGTCTGACTTCTTCCTTGCTGATTTGGATGCCTTTTATTTCTTTCTGTTGTCTGATTACTTAGGCTAAGACTTCCAGTACTATGTTAAATAGTAATGGTGAGAGTGGACATCGTTGTCTTGTTCCTGGCCATAGGGTAAATACTCTCAGTTTTTCCCCATTGATGTTAGCTATTGGTCTTTTGTATATGGCCTTTATGATGTTGAAATATGTTCCATCTATTCCTATTTTGTTGAGTGTTTTAATCAAGAAAAGTTGCAGTATATGTTCAAATGCTTTTTCTGCATCTATTGACAGGATCATATGGTTCTTATCATTTCTTTTATTAATGTGCTGTGTCACATTGATTCGTGAATGTTGAACCACCCCTGCAGCCCAGGAATAAATCCCACTTGATTGTGGTGAATAATTCTTTTAATGTACTGTTGAATTCGATTTGCTGGTATTTTATTGAGAATTTTGGCATCTGTGTTCATCCGGGATATTGCCTGTTATTCTCTTTTACTGGGGTATTTGGTTTTGGAATTGAGGTAATACTGGCATAGTAAGAGTTTGGATATTTTCTTTCCATTTCTATTTTTTGAAACAGTTTGAGAAGAACAGATATTAGCTCTTCTTTAAATGTCTAGTAGAATTCCCCTGGGAAGCCATTTGGCCCTGAACTTTTGTTTGTTGGGAGATTTTTGATTACTGATTCAATTTCTTTGCTGGTTATGGGTCTGTTCAAATTTTCTATTTATTCCTGTTTCAGTTTTGGTAGTTTGTAAGTTTCTAGGAATTTGCCCATTTCTTCCATGTTGCCGAGTTTGTTGAGATATAATTTTTCATAGTATTATTTCTCTTTGTGTGGTGTTGGTTTTGATCTCTCCTCTTTCATTCATGATTTAATCTATTTGGGTCCTTTCTCTTTTCTTTTTGATAAGTCTGGCTGGGGTTTATCAATTTTATTAATTCTTTTGAAGAACCATCTCTTAGTTTCATTAATCCATTCGACTGCTTTTTTCCCCCCATTTATTTATCATTTATTTCTGCTCTAATCTTTATTATTTCCCTTCTGCTGGCTTTAGGCTTTATTTGCTGTTCCTTTTCTAGCTCCTTTAGGTGTAAGTTTAGGTTGTGTATTTGAGATTTCTTGTTTCTTGAAGTGGACTTGTATTGCAATATACTTCCCTCTTAGGACTGCCTTTACTGCATCCCGAAGGTTTTAGACTGTCGTGTTTTAATTTTCATTTGCTTCCACATATTTTTTATTTCTTCTTTGAATTTGAGGTCTTTGCAAAAAAATTTGTGTGTGTGTGTGTGTGTTTGTGTGTGTGTGTGTGTGTGTGGTTGACTTCAAATTTCATAGCATTGTAGTCTGAAAATATGCATGGTATGATCTTGACCTTTTTGTACTTGTTGAGGGCTGATTTGTGACCCAGTGTGATCTTTTCTGGAGAATGTTCCATGTGCACTTGAAAAGAATGTGTATTCTCTTGCTTTAGGATGAAATGTTCTGAATATATCTATTAAGTCCATCTGGTCCAGTGTGTAATTCAAAGCCCATGTTTCCTTGTTGATTTTCTGCTGAGATGATCTGTCCATTGCTGTAAGTGGGGTGTTGGAGTCCCCTACTGTTATTGTACTATTAACAATGAATTTCTTTATGTTTATTATTAATTGATTTATGTATTTGCTTGTTCCCAAGGTCTTCTTGATGGATAGACCCCTTAATTATGATATAATGCCCTTCTTCATCTCTTTTTACAGTCTTTCTTTCAAAATCTAGTTTGTCTGATATAAGTATGGCTACTCCAGCTTTCTTTTGATGTCCATTAGCATGATAGATATTTCTTGACCCCTCTCACTTTTAATCCGTAGGTATCTTTGGCTCTAAAATGAGTCTCTTGTAGGCAGGATATTAGATGGACCTTGTTTTGTTGTTGTTGTTGTTTTTAATCCATTCTGATACCCTGTGTCTTTTGATTGGAGCATTTAGTCCATTTACATTCAGAGTGATCATTGAAAGATGAATTTCATGCCATTGTGTTACTTTTAGAGTTAGTGTTTCTGGTGTTGTTCTCTGATCCTTTCTAGTCTTTTTTGCTTTTGGCCTTTTATTCTCTACTCAAAGAGTTCCCCTTAAAATTCCTTGCAAGGCTGGTTTAGGGGTCACGAACTCCTTTAGTTTTGTTTCTCTGGAAAACTCTTGATCTCTCTTTCTATTCTGAACAACAGCATTGTTGGATAAAGAATTCTTGGCTGGATATTTTCCCCATGCAGCACATTGAGTATTTCCTGCCACTTTCTTCTGGCCTGCCAAGTTTCTGTGGAGAGGTCTGCTGTGAATCTGATTTCTCTTCCCCTGTAGGTTAAGGACTCCCCCAACCCCCTTGCTGCTTTCAGGATTCTTTCCTTGTATGTGTAATTTGTGAATTTGACCGTGATATGCCTTGACAGTGGTAGGCTTTTGTTGAATTTAAAGGAAGTTCTCTGTGCTTCTCGGATTTTGATGTCTGTGTCTTTTCCCAAATTAGGGATGTTTTCAGCTATAATTTCTTCAAAAAACCTTCTGCCCCTTTTTCTCTCTTTCATCTTCTGGGACTCCTATAATACAAATGTTATTACATTTTTAATAAGTCACTAAGTTCCCTAAGTCTACCTTCATGATCTATTATCTTTCTTTCCCTTTTATTTTCAGCTTCATTATTTTTCATAATTTTAACTTCTATGTCACTGATTCATTCTTCTATTTCATCCATCCTCATTTTTATGGCCTCCATTTGTGTTTGCATCTTGGTTACAGCATTTTTAATTTCAGCCTGACTAGATTTTAGTTCTTTTATCTCTGCATTAAGGGGTTCTCTAGTGTCTTCTATGCTTTCTTCAAGCCCAGCTAGTATCCATATAATCATTATTTTAAATTCTAGTTCAGACATTTAAGTTATATATGTATTGATTAAATCTCTGGCCATGAGTTCTACTTGCTGTTCTTTGTTTTGGGGTGAATTTCTCCATCTCATCATTTTGCCCAGAAAAGAAAAGAATAAAGAGAAAGCAAGCAAACAAACAATAAAAACCAAAAAAATAAAGAACCCCTCCCCCAAACCAAAAGAACTAGATCCTGGGTGTGTTTTGTTTTGGTCTGCTTGTTAAAAGAATCTAGCTCCCAAAACAAAAAAAAGAAAAAGAAAAAAAAACCCACAAAATAAATTTAAAAAAAAGAAAATAAACAGAAAAATAAAAAAATAAAAATATATGTAAAATTAAAAAAATAATAAAAAGTAAAACAAGGAACTGAAAAAAATAAAAAAAACAAATGAAAATTAATAATAAAAAATAAAGAATAAACATAAAAAGGAAGCTAGATCCTATTTTCCCTAGAGCTGGAGCTTTGCAGCACTCTATGATCAGTAGACTTTGTGCATGGGAGTTGTTTGGCCTGGTTTTCTGGGGGAGGGGCCTGCTGCACTGATTCTCAGGCTGACTTGTTAGAAATGTTTCTCAAGGGTGCAGGGGGTTGGGGATTGGTGCAAGTGCACCAACCTCCCCTAGGTGGAGCTGTTTTGGTCCTTGAAGGCTTTCAGCACTGATGGGTGTGATGAAAATGGCAGCACCCCACTCTCTAGCCCCAGAGCTGAAAGTTTGCGCCCCTTACTCTTCAATGAGCCTCAATGGAAGAGCAATCAATCACCCTTCTTGTGTCCCTAGTTTCCATCTGAACCTTGCATTCACCCTGCCTGTGTCCAACCTTTTTTAACTCAGGTATGTGACTGAGTTTCAAAACTCCAAATTTTAGGGACACCCGGCGTAGACCCATGGTGTTCCTCTGAGGGAGAGGTCTCACGGTGTTTTTGCTGTTTGCCTGATGATCCCAGGAAAGAGTCACATAACCATGTAGCAGTTTGCAGTTTATGGCAAAACAGGGCAGAAAGCCAGCACCGACACCCGCTGTTCTCAGCCGGCTTCCCCACTTCTATGCCTGAGAACAATGTAGCACATTGACAGCTCCCATTCTTCTTGCAACCAAGGGGATCCTCAGTCCACCCTGTCACTCCTGGGATTCCTCCCCTCTTCAATACCTGGGTACCTTTAAGCCAGGCATATCCCCCATGGTAGCAGACTTCTAAAAGTTCAGATTTGGGGGTTGCCTGGAATAAAACTAGATATCAATAATCGAAGAAAACTGGAAATTTCACAGTAATAAAATTCACAAAATTTGACATACTCTTAACCAACGGGTCAAAAAAAATCACAAGTAAAAGTTTTAAAAACCTTGAGATGGATAAAATGAAAATACAACATTCCAAAGCTTATGGGATGCGAAGCTAAGATGGAAATTTTTAGCAGTAAATACATTAGAAAGGAAAAATATCTTAAGTTAATAACTTAACGGTAAATCTTAGAGAACAAGAAAAAAGAAGAGCAAACTAAACTCAAAGAAGCAGAAGAAAGGAAATAAAGAAGGGACACCTGGGTGACTCAGTTGGTTAAGCATCTGCCTTCAGCTTAGATCATGATCCCGGGGTCCTCGGATCGAACCCTGCATTGGGCTCTCTGCTCAGCAGGAAGCTTGCTTCTCCCTTTTTCTAAGCTGCTCCACCTGCTTGTTGTGCTCTCTCTCTCTCTCTCTGTCTGTCAAATAAGTAAATAAAATCTTATAGAGAGGAAGGAAATAAATACAGATTAGAGTGGAGATACATGAGTTAGAGAGTAGAAAAACAATAGAGAAAATCAATGATGCCAAAAGTTTTTTTTTTTTTTTGATATTGACAAAATTGACAAACCCTTAGATTGGGGGGGAGGGAGGGGGAGGGAGTGGGAGGGAGGAAGGAAGGGATGAAGGGAGAGAGAGAGAGAGAGACTTAATCAAAATCAGAAATGAAGTGGGGACATTACTACTGAAATAACAAATAAAGTGGAGGGGCGCTTGGGCATCTGGGTGGCTCAGTCAGTTAAGTGTCTGCCTTCAGCTCAGGTCACGATCTCAGGGTCCTCGGATCCAGACCTGCATCAGGCTCTCTGATCAGTGGGGAGTCTGCTTTTCCCTTTTCCTCTGTCCCTCCACTCCTCCCCTGCTCTTGCTTGCTCTCTATCTCAAATAAGTAAATAATCTTTAAAAAACAAAAATAAAAACAAATAAAGTGGGTTATAAGAAAATACTATGAACAATTGTATGTCAGCAGTTGAATAACCAAGATTAAAAGGAAAATTTTTTTAATAAACACACAAATTACCAACAGTGACTCAAGAAAAAGTAGAAAATTAGACTAGGCATATAACAAGGAGGAGATTGAATCAGTAACCATTAACCTCCCAACAAAGAAAAGCCTAGGACCAGATGGCTTGACTGGTGGGTGAATTCTACCAAATATTTAAGATGAATTAAAACCAATCCTCGAACTTTTCCCCAAGAAATGAAGTAGGGGGGAACCCTTCCTATCTCATTCTATGAGGCTAGCATTGCCCTGAAACCAGTGTGAGACAAAGACACCACAAGGAAACTACAGGCCAATATCCCTTATGAATATAGATGCAAACATCCCCACAAAATACTACCAATGGAATTCCAGTATATAAAGGATTATACAACATGAGCAAGTGGGATTTATCCCCAGGGCAGGTGTGAATTTTCAATGTATGAAAATTATTCATTGTTATATACCACATGAAGGAAAAATACCTAATGATCTCAACTGATTCCAAAAAACCTCAAAACATTTGATAATATCCAACTCCCTTTCATAATAAAAAACACTCAACTAGGAATAGATGGAAATGCTCTTTATGTGACAAAGACCATATGTGAAAAACCCACAGCTAATATCATACTCACTTGTGAAAGTCTGAATATGTTTCTCCTAAGATCAGGAGCAAGATGAAGATGTCCACTTAGTCACTATTCACCATAGTGCGGCCAGAGCCATTAGGAAAGAAAAAAAATAACAGTTACCAAATTGGAAAAGAGGAGGTAGTTATCTTTGTTTGCAGACAACACGATATGTAGAAAAGCCCTAAGGAATCCACAAAAAAGGTTGAATTTAGCAATGTTGTAGGATACAGAGTTGACACGCACAAATCAGTTGTATTTCTATACACTAGGAATAAACAATCCAAAAAGGAAATTAAGAAAACCATTCCACATAATATAATAAAAAATAGAATAAAAAACCCCTAAATGTATGATCATCATCACTTTTGGTTTTGGCTTTGAAACCTGATCTCAAGAGACTTTTAATAACAATAAAAGTTGGCTGGCAACCAAAAAAAAAAAAAAAAAACCATTCCATTTACATAGCATCAAAAAAATAAAATTCTTAGGAATTAACTTACCAAGGGGGAGAAATACTGTACACAGAAAACCAAAAGACATTGCTAAAAGAAATTAAAGACGACCTAAATAAATGGAATGACATATCACATTTGTGGATTAGAAGTCTTGATAATGTTAAAATGACAGTACTTCCCAAATTTATCTACAGATCTAAAACAATCATTATCAAAATTCCACTGGCATTTTCTGCAGAAATCAAAAAACTTACCCTAAAATTCATATGGAATTTCAAGGGACTCTGGATAGCCAAAGCTATCTTGATAAAGAAGAACAAAGTTGGGGGACTCACACTTTCCAAATTTGAAACTTACTGTAAAGCTACAGTAGTCAAAATAGTGTGGCACCAGCATAAGAATAGAGGTATAGATGGACGGAATAGAAGAGAGATCCTAGAAATAAACCCTCACATTTATGATGAATTGATTTTTAAAAATTTATTTATTTGTCAGAGAGAGAGAGAGAGAGGGAGACCACAAGCAGATGAACTGATTTTTGAGAAGTGCCAAGACAATTTAAGGGGGTAAAGGCAACATTTTTAGAAATGGTGCTGAGACAACTATATAGCCACATGCAAAAGAATGAAGCTCAACTCTACTGAGTGATTGTTTCTTAATTACGACACCAAAAGCACAGATAACAAAAGAAAAAAAATTGGACTTCATCAAAATTTTTAAAGTTGTGCATCAAGAGAGTGAAAAGACAAGCCACAGAACAGAAATAATATTTGTAAATTATATATCTGATAAGGGATTAATATCCAGAATATATAGAGACTCATACAATTTAACAGAAAAAAAAAGCGAACAAAAATCCACTCAATTATAAATGGGCAAGATACTTGAATAGATATTTTTCCAAAGGAGATATACAAATTGCTAATAAGCAAATGAACATATCCTCAAATATACTAATTAATCATTAGGAAAATGCAAATCAAAACCTCAATTTAAGTCTCCAACCGTAATTATGTAGTAATCTATGTACCTACTTTCAGTTCTGTCAATTATTGTCCCATGTATTTTTGTGGTAAAAAATATATATCATAAAATTTACCATTTTAACCATTTTTAAGTGTAAAATTAAGTGGCATTAAGTACAATCCATCACCATTACTCATCTCCAGAACTTTTCATCATCCCATACCAAAACTAAGCCCATTAAACAACTCCCCATTGTTTCCTGCCCCCAGCCCCTCATCACCTCTATTCCACTTTCTGTCT
The DNA here is from genome assembly GCF_023065955.2 of Ursus arctos. Classification (NCBI taxonomy): domain Eukaryota; kingdom Metazoa; phylum Chordata; class Mammalia; order Carnivora; family Ursidae; genus Ursus; species Ursus arctos. The sequence continues at coordinate 3,987,157 of NW_026622763.1, read as the reverse complement.
TTATGAATTTCACTCTTTTAGGTACCTCATATAAGTGGAATTACACAATATCCTTTTGTGTATGCCTTATTCCATTTAACATAATGTCCTCAATTTTATCCATGTTGTAGTATGTCTTAGTCATCTCAAACTTACATAACTAAATACCACAAACTGAGTGGTATAAATAACAGAAATTAATTGCTCGCAGTTGTGGAGGCTGAAAGTCTGAGACCATGGGGCTAGCATCGTCAGGCTCTGGTGAGGGGTTTCTTCCTGCCCTGCAGATGCCCATCTTGCTGTATCCTCAGATGGCAGAGGGAGAGAAAGCTCCTGGGTCCCTTTATCTTCTTATAAGGGCAGTAATCCCATCATGAGGTCCCCACCCTCATGACATCATCTAAACCTAATTATTCCCCAAAGGCCCTATCTCCAAATAGCATCACATTGCAGGTGAGGGCTTCAATATATGAATTTTGGGGGTAGGGACAGAATTCAGTCCACAGCATAGAATGTATCAGAATTTAATTCCTTTTTAAAGCTGCATAATATTACTTATAATGTATATAAAACATTTTATCCATTCATCTGTCAATTGAATTTTGGGTTACTTCTATCTTTTGGCTATTATGAATAATGCTGCTATGAACATTGGTGTACAAGTATCTGGTTGAGTGCCTGCTCTCAATTCTTTTGAGTAAATATCTAGGACTGGAATTGCTGGACCATATAGTCTTTCTATATTTAACTTTTTAAGGAACTGCCACACTATTCTGCACAGCAGTTGCACCCTTTTACCTACTAGCAAAGTACAAGTGTTCCAATTTCTCTACATCTTCATCAACACATATTCCTGTCCTAACAATAGCCATCCTATTGGGTGTGAAGTGAAATTTCATTGTGGTTTTGATTTGTATTTCCCTAATTGAAAAATGATGTTGACTACCGTTTCATGTACTTATTGGCCATTTGAATATATTCCTCGGAAAAATGCCTTTGCCCATTAACAAAAATTCTGTTTTTAAATTATTGAATCAAAAGATTTCTTTACATATTCTAGATACAAGACTCTCATTAGATATGTGATTTGGAAATACTTTCTCTCATTCTGAGGGTGTCCTTTCACTTTTGACAGTGTCTTTTGAAGCAACAAATTTTTAATTTTGATGATGTCAAATTTATCATTTGCCAAATTCAAGGACAAGAAGGGCATGAAGATTTACTTCTATGCTTTCTTTCTAGGAGTTTTATAGTTTTTAGTACTTATATTTAGGTCTTTTATCTATTTCCAGTTAATTTTTATTATGGTGTAAAGTAAGGGTTTAACTTGATTATTTTGCTTGTGGCTTTCTTGTTTCAGCACATTTGCTGAGAAGATTATTCCTTCCCCCATTAAATAGCCTTGACACCATCGCTTAAGATCAGTTGACCATACATGCGAGGGTTTATTTCTGGACTCTCTATTCCATTCCATTCATCTATATGTCTGTTTTTATGACAGTACCACACTATTTTGATTATTTTTTCTTTACAGTTAGCTTTGAAAGAAAGAAATGTGAGTCCTTCTACTTTGTTTTTCTTTATCAAGATTATTTTGCTGTTATGGGGCGCCTGGGTAGCACAGTCGTTAAGCGTCTGCCTTCGGCTCAGGGTGTGATCCCGGCATTCTGGGATCGAGCCCCACATCAGTCTCCTCCACTGGGAGCCTGCTTCTTCCTCTCCCACTCCCCTGCTGTGTTCCCTCTCTCGCTGGCTGTCTCTCTGTCAAATAAATAAATAAATAATCTTTAAAAAAAATTATTTTGCTGTTCTGAGTCCCATCAAGTTTCATTTGAATTGTAGAATAGCTTGTCACTCTCTGAAAAAAAAAGAATGGCTGGGATTCTGATAGGCATTGTGTTGGATCTGTAGATTAATTTGTGGGATTTGCTATTTGAGCAGTATTTGTTCTTCCAGTCCGTGAACAAGGGATATCTTCCCATTTATTTAGATTTTTAATTTCTTTTAACAATGTTTTATAGTTTTCAGAGTGTAAGTTTTGCACTTCTTTTGTTAAATGTATTCCTAAGTATTTTATTCCTTTGGATGGTATTGGAAATGAAATTATTTTCTTAACTTCATTTTCAGATTGTTCATTGCAAATGTCTAGAAATACAAATGATTTTATATATTGAGCTTGTATTCTGTATCTGTACTGAACTAGTTTGGTAGTTTAATAGTTTTTAGAGGAGTTCTATTAGGATTTTCTATATACAAGATCATGTCATCTTACAGATATAGTTTACAGATATCTATATAACTAGGTATCTAGATCTATATATAGATATAGTTTTACTTTCTTCTTTACAGTTCTGGATATCTTTATTTTTATTGCCTAGTTTCCCTGGCTAGAACTTCCACAATTTTGAATTGAATTGGTGGTAGTGAACATCCTTGCCTTTCTCCTGATCTTAATGGGGAAAACATTCTGTTTTTCAACATTAAGCATGATGTTAGCTATTGGTTTTTCATAGATGCCCTTTATCAACTTGAGGAAGTTCCCTTATTTTCCTAGTTTGTTGAGCTTTTATCATGAAATTTGTTGGATTTTGTCAAATATTTTTTCTATGTCTATTGAGATGCTCATGTAGTTTTTATTTTTTATTGAAATGGTGTATTTTAGTAATGAACTTTTAGATGTCAAACCAACCTTGCATTCCTGTGATAAATCCTATTTGGTCATGCAGTATAATTCTTTCTGTACATTGCTGGATTTGGTTTAGTGTATTTTGTTGAGTATTTTTCTGTCTATATTGATAAGAGATAATGGTCTGTAGACTTTTTCTCTTGTAATGTCTTTGTTTAGTTTCAGTATCAGGGTAATACTGGCCTCCTATTAAATGGGAGTTAGGAGTATTTACTGTGAGTAAATATATCCACATTTACAATGTTGTTACCAAATACTATGAAATATATGTATATTCATGTTTATATATAGATTTATTTATTTTAGAGGGAGAGAGAGTGTGTGAGAGGGGGGAGGGGCAGAGGGAGCGGGAGAGAGAATCCTCAAGCAGAGTCCCCATGAATACAGAGCCTGACCTGGGACTCAATCCCAGGACCCTGAGATCATGACCTCTGCTGAAATCGAGTCAGCCACCCAACCAACTAAGCCACCCAGGTGCTCCTGAAATATGTTTTTAATAAAACTAAAAACAAAATAAGTTTGATAATCAGCAAAGCAAAGAAAGAATGTGATACAGTTATCCACTCACACAAGTAATACTTGTTATTATATAAAACCTGATGGGTGCAGGAAAAATAAAAATATGGCACTACCAGAGATTACTACTATTAACATTTTAACATATTTGCATATATATTCACATATACATATATATCAAAAGTAGGCCATATAGTGGGAATTCAAGTTAGTACAGCCACTCTGGAAAACAGTGTGGAGGTCCCTTAAAAAGTTAAAAATTGAGCTACCCTGTGATCCAGCCATTGCTCTACTGGGTGTTTACCCCAAAGATACAGACGTAGTGAAGAGAAGGGCCATATGCACCCCAATATTCATAGCAGCATTGTCCACAATAGCTAAATCGTGGAAGGAGCCGAGATGCCCTTCAACAGATGACTGGATTAAGAAGTTGTGGTCCATATATACAATGGAATATTACTCAGGTATCAGAAAGAATGAGTTCTCAACATTTGCTGCAACATGGACGGCACTGGAGGAGATAATGCTAAGTGAAATAAGTCAAGCAGAGAAAGACAATTATCATATGATTTCTCTCATCTATGGAACATAAGAACTAGGATGATCGGTAGGGGAAGAAAGGGATTAAGAGTGGGGGGGTAAACAGAAGGGGGAATGAAACATGAGAGACTATGGACTATGAGAAACAAACTGAGGGCCTCAGAGGGGAGGGGGGTGGGGGAATGGGATAGGCTGGTGATGGTTAGTAAGGAGGGCACGTATTGCATGGTGCACTGGGTGTTATACGCAACTAATGAAGCATCGAACTTTACATCGGAATCCGGGGATGTACTGTATGGTGACTAACACAATATAATAAAAAATCATTAAAAAAAAAAAGTAGGCCATATTGTATGTACTATTTTTTAAAATACAGTTTTACTTTTAATAATTTTATACATGAATAGAGTTATACCTCTTTGTATCCTTTTTTTAAAAGGTTTTATTTATTTGAGAGAGCTAGAGAGAGCACTAGAGAGAGAGAGAGAGCAACCATGAGTGGGGGGAAGAGGGAGAGGGAGAAGAAGACTCCCTGCTGAGCAGGGAGCCTGACGCAGGGCTAGATCCCAGGTCCCTGGGACCACGACTTGAGCCACCCAGCTGCCCCCTCTTTGTATGCTTTAAGGTGCATATAAGAGAAAATCCTCCTTGGACTGGCATACTTAATAAGAAAACATATTAGTTCACACATCAGAAATCAGAGTGAGGACAGGTTTCCAGCTGAGTGATTCAGGTGTTCAAGATACATTCAAGTCCCGGGTCTTCTCATCTTCAGCCCTGTGAGCCACAACATCAGCTTTGTATTAAGATAGTCACCCGTAGCATTTGGTCCTGCCTGTTTTCTTATCCACATGGTGGAGAACCTGGCTTCCCAGTGACAAATGAATCTTTCACACTGGGAATTTTCCAGAAGACTGGGCAAGCCTCTTCTGTTCTGGAGTCAGCCATGGGGTATCAGTCAAGCCCTCCCCTTGAGCTGAGGTCAATTGCCCAACTGCTTTTTCAGGGGGGAATGGGCAAGGTGGAAGTGGCTATTGGCAAGTCCATCACAGTGTCCATCATGAAAGTTTAAAAAAATCAAATAATACTTAAAAATGTATATGGAAGATCAGCAGGTTGCTGACCCATTCTGCTCCATTCAGAGGCAAACATGTTTCAGCTCTTTAAGCTATTTTTTTCTGGTACTCCTCTCCAGATTTCTCAAGAATATACTTATATAGTGTTATTTCTTGATATTCTTGGTGATTGAGGATTTAGCTCTTCCACAGTAACACCTCCTGCTTGCCCACTTCCCCTCATACATCCTTAAGTAGAGTAGCCATTATATTGTTATGTTACATTATGTTACATTATGTTATGTTTTGTTTCTCCCCCAAACTCATATGTTGAAACCCTAACCCTCAATGTGACTTATTTGGAGATAGGGGCTTAAATAGGTAATTAAGTTTAAATGAGTGGGCTCTAACCAGTGTGACTGGTGTCCATCCAAGAAGAGGAAGAGACACCAGGGATGTGCACATAGAGAATAGGCCATGTGAGGACACAGCAAGCAGGCAGCTGTCTATAAGCCAGGAAGAGGGCTCTCAGCAGACCTCAACCATGCTGGCACCTTGATCTGGGACTTCCAGGCTGAAGACTGTGAGAAAAGAAATTTCTATTGTTTAAGCCACCCTGGCTGTGGTATTCTGTTACAGCAGCCCTAGCAGATGAATACGGTAGCTTAACTATTTGGCTAAATCAGTCGTGATTTAATCATCGTGACTATGTGGATGCTGTTTACTGCTGAAACAAGCTATGTATTATAATTTCTTTGCTGTTAAAGTAACTTATTTTAACCAGAGTTAAATCTCTGTCTCTCTCATTTGTTCAGTTGTCCATGCATTCATTCCCTGCCCCCCCAGTGGTCCAACAGGTCTATCAAATGCCTTTCTATCATCTTCCTGTATATGCACACACCTCAAATCATCTGGACATGGAATGCTTGCCCCATGGCTCTCCTTGTTCAAGTCTGGCCTCCGTCCTGGTTGAGGGGGCTCAAGGCCAGGGTCCCCTTTGCCTCTCAGCTGTTGGAGCCCTATACCTGGATTCTAGGGCTTCCCTCCGTTCAGAGCCTCACCTTGTTTTGCCAAAGGACATCCTTTCTAAGAAAGAGTGCATGGGAGGTATTTCTGAGTCTTTACATGCCTGAAGATGTGTTAATTCTGCCCTGACACTTGATGCTATTTGGCTGACTGTGGAATTTGAGGCTGGGAGTAATTTTCCTACATTGTGCTGAATTTTTTTTTAATTGTTTCCATTTTTTCATATTATAAATACTTCACTGAGTGCTGTTTTTTTTAAACAGCTAAACTGTTTCTTTAGGATAAATTCCTAAAATGGTGGAAAAGTTTGCATATTTTTAAGGTTTAAAAACAATACGTGTTGCAAAATGCCTGCCAGAAGCAGCAGTATATGAGTGTCGTCCCTGCCCCAGCCCCCCGCCCCCCTGGTCTTCATCAACCCTGGATAGCAGCACTTTAAAAACCTGTTTGCTAGTTTGGTGAAAAAAAATGATCTTATAGAGAGCAGGCTCTGGTGACTGTAAGGATGTGGGGCTGGCAGTAGAGGTGCTCAGAGGGCTTTTGAGGGTTGGGTCTCTCTCTACATTCCTTGTCAGCCGTGGGAACTACCAAGGCTGCTGCCTCTGAGGGCTCGGCAGGCTTGCAGTTCTTTAGACCTAGGGGTGGGCCAGTGCGCTGGCAAGTCTGCTCTCCCAGGGCTTGCCTGGTGGTGGGCAAGGGTAAGTGCCCTGAAGCACCCTCCCCCAGACCTGTCCCTACCCCTACTCTACTTCCTGCCTACACCCTTTGTGTAAGTATAAACACCCACATGACTATGGGAATAACACTGACCTTGGAACACGAAGGTATAGGTTACCCTCTGCCTCTCACTACCTGTGACTCCCTGGCTAAGTAATCATGGTGACCAGCTATCATAAACCAAGCTGCTCTGAACATTCACTCACAAGCTTTTGTATAGACACATTCCTCTTGGTTACATACTTAGGAGTGGAAAGTTGGGATCATATGAAAGGTGTGTGTTTAACTTTTTCAGAAACTGTCAAACTGGTTTCCAAAATGATTTTGCCAGTTTTTATTTCCACCAGCAGGTGTAAACTTGCAGTATTCCTATATATATATATATATGTGTGTGTATATATATATATATATATATATATATATATATATATATTCCACCTGGTATGGTCAATCTTTAAATTTTAGTTGCTCTAGTGGGTGTGTAGTGGTCTCATCAAGGTTTTAATCTGCATTTCCCTAACACTAGTGAAATTGAACATTTTTCTTCATGTGCTTGTTTGCCATCTGTTTATCTTCTTTGGTAAAGTATCTGTTAAAATATTTTGTCCTTTTTTAAAAAATTGGGCTATTTGTATTTTTCTTAAGTTCTAAGAGTTACTTGTGGATTCATGACACAAGTCCTTTGTCAAATATATGTTTTGCAAATATTTTGTTCTCATTTGTGGCTTGCTTTTTCATTTTTGTAGCTTTCTTTAGCTTTTAAAAAACTTCCAATTTTAAAATAACTATAGACTCAGAAAGTTGCAAAGTACGGAGAATCTCATTTACCCTTCCCCCATCTTGCACTAATGGGGCCAGGTTATATAATTACAGTACAATATTGAATGAACTCAGGAAACTGACATGATGCAGTACGGTTATTTAGACTATGGACCTCATTCCATTCTCACCGGTTTTTATATGCACTCGTGTGTGTGTGTGTGTGTGTGTGTGTAGTTCCATGCAATTTGATCTCATATGTATGTTTATGTAACCACCATGATCAAGATGTGGAACTGTTCCCTCACCATGAAAAATTACCATGCCCCTGTCCTTTAGCAACAATTAACTGTCCTTCATTTTTAGAGTTTGGTCATTTCCAAAATGTCATATGGTGTCATACGGAAAATAGAATCATACAGTATGAGACCTTTTTTTTTTTTAAAGATTTTATTTATTTATTTATTTGAGAGAGAGAGAGAGAGACAGAGAGAGAGAGAGAGAGATTGAGAGAACGAGTAGGGAGCTTGACGTGGGACTTGATCCCACGACCCTGGGATCATGACCTGAGCTGAGGGCAGACGCTTAACCGACTGAGCCCCCCAGGTGCACAGAATGCAACCTTTTGATATTGATGTTTTCCCACTAAGCATAATTCCTTTGAGAACAGTCTAAGTTGTGTGTATTAATGATTACTTTTTACTGCGGAGTAGTATTTTGTTGTGTGGAAGCACCAGAGATTTTCTTTTTAACCATTCACCCACTGGAGAAAATTTTGGTTGTTGTCAGGTTTGGGCTGTTATGAATAAAGTGGGATGACCATTGTGTATAGATTTTTGTGTAAATGTAAGTTTTCGTTTTGGGGGGGGATAAATGTCCAACAGTACAATTGCTAGGTTATTTTGTAAGCACGTTTAGGCTTATTGAAAAACCATCAAACTGTTTTCCAGATTGGCTGTATCATTTTACATTCCCATCAGAAATGTATGAGAGATTGTTTCTTTGCTTCCTCACCAGCTTTTGGTGCTGTCACTATTTACAATTTTAGCCATTTTGATAGATATGTATTGATAGCTCGCTGTGGATATCATCCTCTTAGCTTATTTCATGGAGCAAACATGTTAATTTTGATTAAGTTCAATTTATCCAGTTTTTTTGGTGCTTTTAGTGTCATGTCTCAGGACAGTTTGCTTAGCTCTAGGTCCTGAAGACGCTGTCTTTGTTTCTTATTAAAATTTTTAAATAATTTTACATTTTCTATTTAAAACCATTGTCCATTTAGAATTAACTTTTTAATAAGGCATGAGACTTAGGTTGAAGTTTATGTTTTTGCCAATGGATGTGCAATTGTCCTGGCATTATTTGTTGAAAAGCCTATACTTTCTCCATTGAACTAATTCATCCCTTTGTAAAAAATCACTTGGGTGAATTTGCGTGTATTTATTTGGGATTCCATATTTCTGGAATAGCCTACGCTCTTCCACTGTTTTTTTGTGTCTGTCCCCCTTTCAATAGCACACAGTCTTGACTTACTGTAGCTATGAGTTAGTTTCAACCTCAGTTAGGTGGTTCCTTTCTAATTTTCTTTTTCAAGATGGTTTTAAATTTAAAAATAATCTTCTTTATATCCACAAAAAAGTTTTTCTGGCATTTTCACAGACTTGAAGTAATCCATTTTGATAGATTGAATATATCAATTTGGAGAGAATTGAGACTTTACTATGTGAGTGTTCCAATCCACAGACAAGAAGTTCTCTCCATTTATTTAAAGCTTCTTTGACTTCTGTCATCAGTGTTTTGTGATTTCTAGTATGCAAGTTCTCTGTATGTTTCGTTATGTTTATAGTTAAGTGTTGAACCTTTTGAATTGTTTGTAAATGGTTTTGTGTTTTTAACTCTGGTTTCCACTTTTTCTTGCTAGTATTTAGAAACACAATTAATTTATGTTTGTTCATCTTGTATCTTGCAACCTCGCTAAACTCACTTATTCCAGGAATTTTAATAGATGCCTTAGGATTTTCTATGTAGATAATCATGTTGTCTGCAAAGCAAGACAGTTTTATTTCTTCCTTTCTCATTTGTGCACATTTTATTGCATTTCTTGCTTTATAGTTCTGGCCAAGACTTTCGGTACTATGTTGTGTAAGATTTGTGAGAGCCATGTTCCTGATCTTATGGGGAAATTATGCAGTCTTTTACTGTTAAATATGATATTAACTGTAGGATTTTTTTGGTAGATTTTTTTTATCAAGTTGAGGAAATTTCTCTTTATTTCTAGTTTTCTGAGAGTTTTTATTATGAATGGATATTGAATTTTGTAAAATTCTTTTTCTACGTCAATTGATATGATCACGCAAGTTTTCTTTTTTTAGCCTACTGATACAGTGGATTACATTGTTTGCTTTTCAAGTGTTGAACCAGCCTTGTATCCCTTGAATAAATTGGGTGTGGAGTATAGTTATTTTTAAATATTGCTCAATTCAGTTTGCTAATATTTTGTTGAGGAATTTTATATTTAAGTTCATGAGAGATATTTGTCGATAGTTTATTTTTTAAAATTGTGATCTTTGTCTGGTTTTGGTTTCAGGTCCTCATAAAATGAGTTTGGAAGTGTTCCTTTCTCTTCTATTTTCTGGAAGAGATTGTATAGAATTGGTGCAATTCTTTAAATGTTTGATAAATATCTCCAGGGAAACTATCAGGGCATGGAGATTTCTTTTTTGGAAGTATTTATAGATTTGATTTCTTTAATAGACCTAGGATTTATTTGGGTTACCTGTTTCATTCTGGGTATGTTTTGATAGTTTGTGACTTTCTAGGAACTGGTGCATTTCATCCAAGTTGTTGAATTTATGTGGGTAGCTTTCATAATATTTTTTTTAATGGCTGCAGCATCTGTATTGATATCCCCCTTTTCATTCCTGATATTGGTAATTGTGCCTTTTCTTTTTCTCTTTTTATCAGTTTTATTCAATAGTTATCAATTTTATTAATCTTTTCAAGAACTGCTTTTTATTTCATCTTCTCTATTTCCCCCCTATTTTCAGTTTCATTGATTTCTGCTCTTATTTTGTTATTTCCTTCTTTCTTGCTTTGGGTTTATTTGCTCTTCTTTTCCTAGTTTCTTAAGGTGGAAACTTATATTATTGATATGAACATTTCCTCTTTTCTAATGTAAGCATTTAGTGATATATAGTCCCCTCTCGGTACTGCTTTAGAGGTATCCTGCCAATTTTGATATGTTGTGTTTTCATTTTTATTCATTTTTATGTGCTTTTATATTTCACTTGAAGCTTCTGCTTTGACTCATGGATTATGCAGACGTGTGTAGTTCAGTTTCCAAGTGTTTGAAGATATTCCTGTTATTTATTTCTATTTAGTTCCATTATGGTCAGGGAATATACTCTATATGATTTCAATTTTTAAAAATTTGTTAAGGTTGGCTCTATGACCCAGGAAATTGTATATCTTGGAGACTAGCATGTTCTATTAATGTCATTTAAATCCTGTTGCTCATTCTTCCATGTCTTTACTGATTTCCTGTCTAGTTCTATCAATTGCTGAGACGGGGTGCTTGAGTCTCCAGCTATGGGTGTGGATTTGTCTACTTCTTTCAGCTTCATGTATTTTGAGGCTCTGTTGTTTGGTGCACACATATTTAGGATCATGATATGTTTCCAGTGGGTCAATTCTTTTATCTCATAATATTCCTCTGTGTCACGAGCAATTTTTTCTTGAAGTTTATTCTACATGATATTAACATATAGCCACTCCTGCTTTTTTAAAAAAATATAATTTGCAGGATGTATCTTTTTTCCAACCACTAACTTTCTTTCTTTCTTTTTTTTTTATTATATTATGTTAGTCAACATACAGTACATCCCTGGTTTCTGATGTAAAGTTCGATGATTTATTAGTTGCGTATAACACCCAGTGCACCATGCGATACGTGCCTTCCTTACTACCCATCACCAGTCCATCCTATTCCCCCACCCCCCTCCTCTCTGAAGCCCTCAGTTTGTCTCTCAGAGTCCATAGTCCCTCATGTTTCATTCCCCCTTCTGATTACCCCCTTTCTTTATCCCTTTCTTCCCCTACCGATCTTCCTAGTTCTTATGTTCCATAGATGAGAGAAATCATATGATAGTTGTCTTTCTCTGCTTGACTTGTTTCACTCATCATTATCTCCTCCAGTGCCGTCCATGTTGCAGCAAATGTTGAGAACTCGTTCTTTCTGATGGCTGAGTAATATTCCATTGTATATATGGACCACAACTTCTTAATCCAGTCATCTGTTGAAGGGCATCTTGGTTCCTTCCACGATTAAGCTATTGTGGACAATGCTGCTATGAATATTGGGGTGCATATGGCCCTTCTCTTCACTACGTCTGTATTTTGGGGTAAATACCCAGTAGTGCAATGGCTGGGTCATAGGGTAGCTCAATTTTTAACTTTTTAAGGGACCTCCACACTGTTTTCCAGAGTGGCTGTACCAACTTGCATTCCCACCAACAATGTAGGAGGGATCCCCTTTTTCCACGTCCTCTCCAGCAATTGTTGTTTCTTGCCTTGTCAATTTTTGCCATTCTAACTGGCATAAGGTGGTATCTTAGTGTGGTTTTGATTTGAATTTCCTTGATGGCTAATGATTTTGAACATTTTTTCATGTGTCTGCTAGCCGTTTGTATGTCTTCATTGGAAAAGTGTCTGTTCATATCTTCTGCCCATTTTATGATTTATTTATTTGTTTCTCGCATATTGAGTTTGAGAAGTTCTTTGTAGATCTTGGATACCAGTCTTTTATCTGTAGCATCATTTACAAATATATTCTCCCATTCCGTGGGCTGCCTCTTAGTTTTCTTGACTGTTTCCTTGGCTGTGCAGAAGCTTTTGATCTTGATGAAGTCCCACAAGTTCATTTTATCTTTTGTTTCTCTTGCCTTTGGAGATGTGTCATGAAAAAGGTTGCTTTGGCCGATGTCGTAGAGGTTGCTGCCTATGTTCTCCTTTAGGATTTTGATGGATTCCTGTCTCACATCAAGGTCTTTCATCCATTTGGAGTTTATTTTTGTGTATTGTGTGAGAGAGTGGTCAAGTTTCATTCTTTTGCATTTAGCTGTCCAATTTTCCCAGCACCATTTATTGAAGAGACTGTCTTTTTTCCACCGGATGTTTTTTCCTGCTTTATCAAAGATTAGTTGCCCAAAGAGCCGAGGGTCCATTTCTGAGTTCTCTATTCTGTTCCATTGGTCTATGTGTCTGTTTTTGTGCCAGTACCATGCTGTCTTTGTGATCACAGCTTTGTAGTACAGCTTGAAATCCGGCATTGTGATGCTCCCAGCTTTGTTTTTCCTTTTCAACAGTTCCTTGGCTATTCGGGGCCTTTTCTGGTTCCATACAAGTATAAGGACTATTTGTTCCAGTTCTTTGAAAAATGTCCTCGGTATTATGATCGGGATAGCATTGAAAGTGTAGATTGCTCTGGGTAGCAGGACATTTTACTATGTTAATTCTTCCGATCCATGAGCATGGAATATTTTTCCATCTTCTTGTGTCTTCTTCAATGTGTTTAAAGAGTGATTTATAGTTTCTAGAATATAGATCCTTAACGTCTGGTTAAGTTAATTCCAAGGTAACGTATGGTTTTTGGTGCTATTGTAAATGGGATGGATTCCTTAATTTCTCTTTCTTCAGTCTCGTTATTCGTGTATAGAAATGCAACTGATTTCTGAGCATTGATTTTGTATCCCGCCACATTACTGAATTGCTCTATAACTTCTAATAGTTTGGGAGTGGATTCTTTTGGGTTTTCCATATAGAGTATCATGTCATCTGTGAAGAGAGACATTTTGATTTCTTCTTTACCGATTTGGATACTTTTATCCCTTTTTGTTGTCTGATTGCTGTTGCAAGGACTTCTAGTACTATGTTGAATAATAGTGACGAGAGTGGGAATCCTTGTGGTGTTCCTGATCTTAAGGGAAAGGCTTCCAGCTTTTCCCCATTGAGAATGATATTTGCTGTAGGCTTTTCATAGATGGTTTTTATGAGATTGAGAAATGTACCCTCTATCCCTACACTCTGAAGGGTTTTAATCAGGAAAGGGTGCTGTATTTTGTCAAATGCTTTTCCTGCATCTATTGAGAGAATCATATGATTTTTGAATTTTTCTTTCTGGATAAAATCTAAGACACCGATCGATTTGCGAATGTTGAACCACGCTTGCATCCCAGGGATGAATCCCACTTGGTCGTGATGGATAATCCTTTTAATGTGCTGTTGGATTCTATTAGCAAGGATCTTGTTAAGGATTTTGGCGTCCATATTCATTAGGGAAATCGGTCTGTAATTCTCCTTTTTAATGGGGTCTTTGCCTGGTTTGGGGATCAAGGTAATATTGGCCTCATAGAATGAGTTTGGTAGCTTTCCTTCTGTTTCTATTTTTTGAAATAGCTTTAGGAGAATAGGTATTATTTCTTCTTTGAATGTTTGGTAGAATTCCCCAGGAAAACCATCCGGGCCTGGAGTTTTGTTATTTGGAAGGTTGTTTATCACTGACTCAATCTCTTCATAATTAATTGGCCTGTTTAAGAAATCAATTTCTTCCTGTTTCAGTCTTGGTAGTTTATAGGTTTCCAGGAAGGCCTCCATCTCTTCCAGATTGCTTAGTTTTTTGGCATATAGCTGTTGATAATAGTTTCTAATAATCCTTCCAATTTCATTGGTGTTGGTCGTGACCTCTCCTTTTTCATTTATAATTTTAATAATTTGAGTCCTTACTCCTTTCTCTTGGATAAGTCTTGCCAGTGGTCTGTCAATTTTATTGATTCTCTCAAAAAACCAGCTTCTAGTTCTATTGTTCTGCTCTACTGTACTTCTGGTTTCTAAATCATTGATTTCTGCTCTCATCTTGGTCAACTGCTTCCTCGTGTGTGGATTAGACCTGTCCCTCTGTTGCTGTTCCAGGTTCTTGAGGTGAGAATATAAAAACTGCATTTTAGATTTTTCTATTCTTTCGAGTGAGGCTTGGATGGCTATGTATTTCCCCCTTAGCTCTGCCTTTGCAGTATCCCACAGGTTTTGGACCGTTGTGTTTTCATTCTCGTTGGTCTCCATAAATTGTTTAATTTGATTTTTGATTTCCTGGTTTATTGAGTCATTCCTGAGCAGGATGGTTCTTAGTCTCCAAGTGTTTGAGTTTCTTCCAAATTTTTCCTTGTGGTTGAGTTCCAATTTCAGAGCGTTGTGGTCTGAGAATATGCAGGGGATAATTTCAATCTTTTGGTATCGGTTGAGACCTGTTTTGTGTCCCAGAACATGGTCTATTCTTGAGAATGTTCCATGGGCATTAGAATGGAATGAGTATTCTTTGGTTCTGGGGTGTAGTGTTCTATATATATCTATGAGGTCCAACTCGTCGAGTATGGCATTCAAAGCCCTTGTTTCTTTGTCGATTTTTTGCATGGGTGTTCTATTTCTGATAGTGGAGTGTTGAGGTCCCCTACTATTAACGTATTTTTATCTATATGTCTCTTTATTCTGGTGAAGAGTTGGCTTGTGTAACTTGCTGCTCCCCTGTTGGGGGCATAGATATTTATAATTGTCATATCCACTTGTTGGATACACCCTTTAAGAATAATATAGTGCCCTTCTGTGTCTCTAACTATAGTCTTTAGTTCAAAATCCAATCTGTCTGATATGAGAATTGCTACCCCAGCTTTCTTTTGAGGTCCATTGGCATGAAAGATGGTATTCCATCCCTTTACTTACAGTCTGAATGTATCTTTAGGTTCAAAATGAGTCTCTTGTAGACAGCAGCTGGATGGGTCATGTCTTTTTATCAAATCTGCAACCCTGTGGCACTTTATGGGAGCATTTAAGCCATTTACATTGAGAAGGAATATTGAGAGATATGATTTTAATGATGCCGTGTTGCCAGTAAAGTCTTTGTTTCTATAGGTTGTGACTTTCTGCTCTGTATCACTCTTGGGGCCTTTTTACCTTTACAGAACCCCCCTTAATATCTCCTGTAGGGCTGGTTTCGTGGTTACGAAATTGGTCAATGACTGGCGATTCTGGAAGATCTTTATTTCTCCATCAATTCTGAATGACAGCCTTGCTGGATAAAGGATCCTTGGCTGCATGTTTTTCTCTGAAAGAGCTTTAAAAATGCCCCCCCAACCCTTTCTCTCATTCCAGATCTGTGTAGACAGGTCTGATGTAATTCTGATGCCTTTGCCTGGGTACGTGCAAAATTTCTTTGCCCTGGCTGCTTTCAATACTGTATCCTTGGATCTAATATTTGTGAATTGCACTATGACGTGACGTGGCGTAGGTCTGTCGTGGTTGAGCTTGGGAGGGGTCCTCTCTGCCTCTTGGACATGAAAGCTTGTTTCCGTTGCTAGATTAGGGAAGTTTTCAGCTACAGTTTGTTCAAATATCTCTTCTAGACCTCTGTTTTTCTCCATCCCCTCAGGAATGCCGATGATTCTGACATTGGAACGTTTCATTGAGTCAGTATTCTCCCGTAACCTACATTCTTGAGATTGGATTTTTTTGAGCCAAGTTTCTATTTTAGCTTTCTCTTCTACTAACTCATCCTCCAATTCGCTGATATGTTCTTCTGCCTCATTCACCCTGGCCATCAGAGCCTTTAGTTTTGACTGCATTTGGCTCATAGAATTTTTAATTTCTGCCAGATTCACTCTCATTTCTGTCCTTAGAGATTCTATATTCTCATTGACATTTTCGTTAATACTTTTTTTCAAGTCTACACATCATCTTGACCATTGTTACTCTGAACTCCATTTCTGATAATTTGGTTATATCCATATCCATCTGTTCTGTGGCAGAGGCCACAGACTCACTGTCTTTTCTTTGCTGGGGGGGATTTCTCCTTCTAGTGATTCTGATGAGGAGAGGTTGCGGGGTTGTTCAGAGCCCAAATTATTGACCGGGACCCAGGCCGTGCCTCTTGTTTTATAGGGATCTTAGGGATGTGGGCTTCTTGATTTTTCAGCGTGCCTTCTGGGGGAGGGGCCAGCCACGCTGATACTCAGGCAACCCTGTTTGGATAGAGTCTCCATGTCCCCTGCGAGGGGGGATGGGGATGGGTACACTGTGAGCTGGTATTTCCAGGCTTTTGTTCTCTGGCAGCTTTCCCTGGCGGTTTGCTGTGCCTCTTCTGAGAGTCAGAGCAGCAGTGGCCGAATCTCAGCCTCTGTCTCAGAACAGAGGGATTGTGGCCCGTTCTCCACTGATGTTCTGGCCACTTTAACTCTGTTTCTGTTGGTGCTGCTCAACCCTGCAGCGTCCCGGGATGTGCGCCCCACACCTGGTGTCCCAGCCCTCACTTCCAGGGCCAGCGCATCTCTGTCCCTTGTGTTTCTAACACCGCCAGACGCCAGCCGCCCCCGTGCGCTCCCGGAGCTGCCGGTCTCAGTCTGGTTCCAGTGAGCACACTGGAGTTCGGTTTCAGTCTGGTCGCACGTGTTCCCTGGGTCATGGTCTCAGTCTGCTCTCTCATGGGTGCTGGTTCGTGAGTCCACCCACTCCCCCGTGCAGGTGGCTACTGCTTCCCGGCGCCCGAACACGGCAGCTCCCTCCCCCTTCTGTTTATCTTCCGATATCTGTGCACGTTTTCACGGCTCCCCGCTTCGTACCTCAATACTCAGCGCTGGAGATGTTCATTTGTAGAGATCCAGATGTATCTTCCTGCGTCTCAGGCTGATTCCATCGATGTTCAGGTTGGTCTGGTACCTATCCAACTTGACTCAGGGGACCAGCTGAAAAAGGGGTCCCCTACTCCTCCGCCATCTTAACTCCCCTGCCAATCTGTCTTTTTTTTTTTAAGATTTTATTTATTTATTTGACAGAGATAGAGACAGCCAGCGAGAGAGGGAACACAAGCAGGGGGAGTGGGAGAGGAAGAAGCAGGCTCATAGCAGAGGAGCCCGATGTGGAGCTCGATCCCACATAGCTGGGATCACGCCCTGAGCCGAAGGCAGACGTCCAACCGCTGGGCCACCCAGGCACCCCCCAATCTGTCTTTTAATTGATATATTTAAACCATTTATGTCTACAGTAATTGTTGTTATGTTAGGGCTTAAGTCTTCCATGTTATTTGTTTTGTGTTTGTTTCCTTTGTTTTTCATTCCTTTGCTACTCTTTTCTTGCCTTCCTGTGGGTTACCTGAACATTTTTTAGGATTCCACCTTGATTTACTGATATGAATATGATTTTAAAGTTTAGTCCAAGAAGCTCAAAGGAGGTGATTGTTATGCACATATCCAAATTAGAGATTTATGGATCATCAATCTTTCCAATATTTCAGTATTTCTCATATTTTTCTGTTTGTTCCTTCTGTTTCCTGTTCCTCTCTGTTCCTTTTTTCACGCTTGCCCCTGGGTTACTGGAACATTCTGGGGTGCCTATGTTACAATTTCTCTGTAGTTTCTTGAGTATGTCTCTATGTATATTTTTATTTTAGTGGTAGATCTTAGGCTGACATATACATACACAACTTATCACAGACTACTGGTACTGACATTTTAAGGCTGCAAAGAAAGTATAGAAAACTTACTTCCATTTCAGTACTTTTACCTTCCCCACCTTTAAAATATGGTTGTCATAAGTATTTCCTCTACCTATATTGAGCATCACATCAGATCATGCTATAATATTTACTTCAACCATCAAACACAAGTTAAAAAATTTATGAGAAGGATAACACTATATTTACCCCATTATTATTATTATTATCATTATTGTTTATTTTTTCTTACCCATTTCACCGTTCTTACTTTTTTCTTTTTTTGTTTAATGTTCCAAGATTCTTTCTGTTATCATTTCCTTCCTATTTGGAGATTGACCTTAGCCATTTTTTAGAAGTAGATCTACTCACGACAAATTTTAAGTGTTTCTCTGCCTAAGAGTGACTTCATTCCTACTCATTTCTAAAGGATATATTATCTGCGTGTAGTTTGGCATTGACAGCTCTTTTCTTTCAGCACTTGAAAAAGGTTGTATCACTTCCTTTAATCTCCTTGGATTCAGATAAGAAATTTGCTGTCTTTATTGCTGGAGAGGATGTGGAGAAAGGGGATCCCTCCTACATTGTTGGTGGGAATGCAAGTTGGTACAGCCACTCTGGAAAACAGTGTGGAGGTCCCTTAAAAAGTTAAAAATTGAGCTACCCTATGGCCCAGCCATTGCACTACTGGGTATTTACCCCAAAGATACAGACGTAGTGAAGAGAAGGGCCATATGCACCCCAATGTTCATAGCAGCATTGTCCACAATAGCTAAATCGTGGAAGGAACCGACATGCCCTTCAACAGATGACTGGATTAAGAAGTTGTGGTCCATATATACAATGGAATATTACTCAGCCATCAGAAAGAACGAGTTCTCAACATTTGCTGCAACATGGACGGCACTGGAGGAGATAATGGTGAGTGAAATAAGTCAAGCAGAGAAAGACAATTATCATATCGTTTCTCTCATGTATGGAACATAAGAACTAGGAAGATCGGTAGGGGAAGAAAGGGATAAAGAAAGGGGGGTAATCAGAAGGGGGAATGAAGCATGAGAGACTATGGACTCTGAGAAACAAACTGAAGGTCTCAGAGGGGAGGGAGGTGGGGGAATGGGATGGGCTGGTGATGGGTAGTAAGGAGGGCACGTATTGCATGGTGCACTGGGTGTTATATGCAACTAATGAATCATCGAACTTTACATCAGAAACCAGGGATGTACTGTATGGTTACTAACATAATATAATAAAAAAACATTAAAAGAAAAGAAATTTGCTGTCTTTTGAAAGGTTTTACTATAGGCAATGAATTATTTCTTTCTAGCCACTTTCACGATTTTTTCTTGTCTTTACTTTTCAGTTTGATTATGATATGTCTTGGGTGGATTTTTTTAGGTTTTCCCTTTTTGAGATTTATTAACTTCTTGGATGATTAGGTTTATTCTTTTTTCCCAAATTTTGGCAATATTCAACCATTATGCTTCCAAATATATATGTTTTTAGTTCCACACTTTCTCTTCTCTTCTTGGGACTTCAATAACACAAGAGTTAGATCCTTTGTTACTGTCCTATAGGTCTCTGAGGCTTTCTGTTCATTTTTTTCCCATCTCTTTTTCTTTGTTGGCCAGACTGAATAAATCCCATTTTTAAAAAAAGATTAATTCATTTATTTTAGAGAGAGAGAGAGCATACAAGCAGGGGGAGGGATAGAGGGAGAGGGAGAGAGCCTCAGGCAGATTCCTGGCTGAGCGTGGAGCTCGATGCAGGGCTTGATCTCATGACCTTGAGATCATGACCTGAGCCAAAATCAAGAATTGGCCATTTAACAGAGTCACCCAGGTGCCACTAGATTGAATAAATTCTATTGATCTCTTTTCGATATTCTTTCATATCTCATCTGTGATCTATTATTGAGCCCATCCAGTGAATTTTTAATTTTGATTATTTAATTCTTTTTTTTTAAAGATTTTATTTATTTATTCGACAGAGAGAGAGACACCAGCGAGAGAGGGAACACAAGCAGGGGGAGTGGGAGAGGAAGAAGCAGGCTCATAGCAGAGGAGCCTGATGTGGGGCTCGATCCCATAACGCCAGGATCACGCCCTGAGCCGAAGGCAGACGCTTAACCGCTGTGCCACCCAGGCGCCCCTGATTATTTAATTCTTAAATTCTATAATTCCCCTCTGGTTCTTTTTATATCTTCTATTTCTTTACTGAGATTTTTAAATTTTATGTGTTTCAAAAGTATTCATAATTGCTTATTGAAGCATTTTTATGATGGCTGTTTCAAAATCTTTGTCGGATAATTCTAACACCTGAGTCATGTCAGTGTTGTCATTTGTTGTTTGTATTTTCCCCATCCAGTTGTGATTTTCCTGGTTCTTGCTATGATGAGTGATTTTTTTTTATTGTATCCTGGACATTGTGGGTATTATGTTATGAGACTCTAGATCCTATTGAAATGGTCTATTTTAGCAAATAGTTATTCTTTTTAGGTTAGTATGCTGGTCTTGGCCTACTTTTGTGGGCTGTGGTTCCAACAACAATTTCATTTCTGAGTCCTTGCAATGCTATTCTGGTCCACTTTGTATGTGTGCTATTCAAAGGCTGCTCTGAAAACCTGGGTCAATCAGCTGTCTGCCTAAAATATCCTACATAGGTTTAGAGGATCCCTTTCCCCAGTTCTGTTCTCTCCAAAATCCTCCCACCATTTCCTAGTTTGGAGAGTGAGGGGCATTGCTTACCACTGCTAGGTCCAAACTTCCTACATGTTTTCCACTGATGCTACCCACAGGGGAGGAATCTCTGGGGCTTCAGAGGCTGCTGAGTGGTGGGTGGAAGTCCAGACCCTCCCCCCCACTCCTGCCTTGGTTAACAGAGCTGGCAGGGGGGAAGAAAATACAGGTTTTCTGCTGTTTCTGTGCTGCCTTGGGCTATCTGCTACCATTGATGGGAGGCTACAGTCCACATAGTCTCTGCTGATGCCATGCCTGGAGGGGAGGAAAGCATTCCATCCAGGGCCACCAGCTGCTACTGGGCAGGGGGAAGTCTCTCTATTCATTCGTCCCTGACTGCATGTTGACAGGGCAGCGAAGTGCCATCTTCTAGCCTGGCCGGCCTCTTGGCTACCATTGCGTTGCCAATCTGCCTTCCATCTTTCAGAGTCCTTGTTTTGGACTGAATGTTTGTGCCTTTTCGAAATTCATATGTTGAAGTCCTAATTCCCAGTAGGATGGTATTTGGAGGTGGAGCTTCTGGGAGGTGATTAGATTTAGATGAGGTCATGAGGGTGGAGCCTGCGTGATGGGATTAGTGCCCTTTCACAACTAAGAAGAGACACCAGAGCTCTGTCTCTCTTCATAAGCGTGCACTGAGGAAGACCATATAAGAATGCATCAAGAAGGCAGCCATCTGCAACTCAGGCAGAGGGCTCTTAGCAGACATTGAGTCAGCCAGCACCTTGATCTTGGACTTCCCTGCCTCTGGAACTGTGAGAAATGAAAGTCTGTTGTTTAAGCCACCCAATCTGTGGTATTCTGCTGTGGCAGTGTGAGCTGACTGAGACATGCCTCCTATGATCGTCAGCTGTGTTATGTCCAGGGTTTTAATTGTACTTAGTGGAAGAAACTGGAAGAAATGTTGTCTATGTCATATTATCTGGAATGCTGTTGAAGCTTCCTTGACAGAGAAGAAGTTCTTGATTTTTATAAAATCAGATTTATGGATTTTTTTCCTGGTTATAGTTCATGCTCTTTGTGTTATATTTAAGGCATTTGCCAAATCCAAGATTACTGTCTTATTTATTGCTGCATAAATAACCTCCAAACTTAGCAGCTTCAAACAATGAACATTTATTATTGTCACCTGGTTCAGGAATTTGGGAGCACCCTGGCTGGGTGGTTCTGGCTCAGTCTCTCATGAGGGAGTGCTGCCTTCTCCACAGGACTACCTCATGACATGGCAGCTGGCTTCCCCCAGAGTGAATACAGAGACAGGGATGGGCGGGTGGGTCGGGAGGGGGAAAACCCAAGATGGAAACCACAGTCTTAAATAGTCTAATCCTGGAAACAACATTCTATCACTTCTGCCATATTCTGTTTGCTGGAAGTGATTGACTAAGTCTGTCTCACATTTAGGGAGAGAAAAACTTCACATCTTGAAAGAAGGAAGATCAGAGAGTTTGTGAACATCTTTTAAAAACCAACACGACCACTAAATTTTCCTCCTGTTTCCTTCTAGAAATTTTGCACATTTAGCTCTTACATTTAGCCCTATGATCCATTCCAAGTTAATTTTTGTATATGGTGTGAGGTAAATATTGAGATCCTTCCCCTCTCCTCCCCTCCCCATCCTTCCCCCTCCTCCTTCCCTTTCCCTCTCCTCTCTTCCCCACCACCCTCCTACTCCTTTTTCTTCTTGTATATGGCTATTTGTTGAAAAAGATGACGTTTTCTCCATTGAATTGCCTTGACATCTTTGTTGATAATTAGTTGACCACATACCCGTGGGTCTATTTTGTTCCATTTACCTATGTATCTATCTCCATATCCATATCACAGTGTCAATTGCTGTGGCTTTCTGAAATCAAGTAGTATCAATTTTTTAGTTCTTTTTCAGAGATATTTTGGCTATTTTAGGTCCTTTGCATTTCCACATAAATTTTAGAATTACCTTGTCAATTGCTACAAAAAAAAGCTCGCTGAGATTTTGATTAGGACTGCATTAATCTTTGATCAATTTGGGGGAGAACTGACACTTTAACAGTACTGCGTCTTCAAACCCAGGAACACAGTTTATCTCTCCATTTGTGTAAGTCTTCTTGATCTCAGCAGTGTTTTGTGGTTTATAGTGTATGGGTCTTTCTTGCACATCTTTTGTCATATTGGTGGGGACTGGAGGTACCAAAGAACCAGAGCCAGAGAGCCAGGCATGTCTCTTCAGAATGAAGTTTGGGTCGTGAAGATAAACTTTCCATCTCTTGCCCAGCCTAGCCCAGCAATAGTCATGAGGGAAATGCTAGATGGTTGAAGGAATGAAAGAATGAACAAATGGGTATATTTCTGGGGCTAAAGTTCACAAGTTGGCTGCTGAAGTCTGGACTGATAGAATAATCCTCAGCCTGGACCTTCAGATGGGTTCTGATATATCTACATAGTGACTGCTAGTTAGAAAGGGGTTGGGGTCCCCAACT
Source organism: Ursus arctos (assembly GCF_023065955.2). Classification (NCBI taxonomy): domain Eukaryota; kingdom Metazoa; phylum Chordata; class Mammalia; order Carnivora; family Ursidae; genus Ursus; species Ursus arctos. Next base: position 3,964,154 of record NW_026622763.1, on the reverse strand, counting down.
GAGTTTGGGTCAGATCACTGAGCTAACCGTTGCCTGATTTCCCAGGTGTGAGGTCTTTGAACTCTCCAAGGAAGTCATCTTCCTTGGGCTCTATTGTGGCAGCTTAGTTGGCAGGCATGGTGCCAGGCACCTTACAGGTGTTAATTCCAGCTTATGAGAACCCACTTAGGTAGTGCTGTTTTAATCCCCATTTTGACAGATGAGGAAACCGAGACACCAAAGTTAAGGAGCTTGCTCACAATTACACAGCTGGTAGGAGGTGGGTGTTTAACAAATGCTTGTTGTACCCAGATATGCCTAAAAACATGAGCCAATACATAGAAAATGTGGTGTAGTACACATCTGAATTACATTCTTCTGAAATTTTAAATGCTGAACTATGTCTTATGCAAAGAAGAGTGTACAAAACACATCTGTGCAGTCTAAAGATTCATAATAAAACAAGGTATCTCACCTAGATTGAAAAGGAGAACATTACAAGTAATTTAGAAGAAACTCCTCCCCTCGTCGTGTGCCCCTCCCTGATCCTGGCCCCCACTCTCCCTGCTAGAAGTTGTCATATTTCTAAAATTTGTTTTAATCAATCCTTTGCTTTTCTTTATAGTTTTCCTTCTGCATATATACTGTATTTTTAAATTCATTTTTATCTTTTAAATTTTATTTAAATTCAATTAGTTAACATATAGTATATTATTAGTTTCAGAGGTAGAGTTCAGTGACTCATCAGTTGTATATAACACCCACTGCTCATTACATCACATGCCCTCCTTAATGCCCATCCCCCAGTTACCCCATCCCCCCCTCCAGCAACCCTGTTTGTTTCCTGGAGTTCAGCCTCTCTTATGGTTTGCCTCCCTCTCTGATTTCATCTTATTTTATTTTTTCCCTCCCTTCACCTATGATCCTCTGTTTGGTTTCTTAAATTCCACAGATGAGTGAGATCATATGATAATTGTCTTCCTCTGATTGACTTACTTTGCTTAGTGTATGCACTTTATTATTTATTTATTTTTATTTATTTATTTATTTATTTATTTTTACTTTTTAAAGATTTTATTTATTTGACAGAGAGAGACACAGCGAGAGAGGGAACACAAGCAGGGAGAGTGGGAGAGGGAGAAGCAGGCTTCTCACTGAACAGGGAGCCTGATGCAGGACTGGATCCCAGGACCCAGGGATCATGACCTGAGCTGAAGGCAGACGCTTAACCACTGAGCCACCCAGACGCCCCTAGTGTATGTACTTTAAAGCAATGTATTAGTCGAACAACATGAAATTGAATATAGACGATTTTAGGGGAGGGGGCAAAGATGGCAGAGGAGTAGGGGACCCTTTTTTCAGCTGGTTCCCTGTATTGAGCTGGATATCTACCAGACCATCCTGAACACCCATGAAATCAGTCTGAAACGCAGGAAGATACATCTGGATCTCTACAAACGAACATCTCCAGTGCTGAGTATTGAGGTACGAAGCGGGGAGCCATGAAGCTGCGCACAGATATCGGAAGATAAATGGAAGGGGGAGGGAGCCGCCAGGTTCGGGCACTGGGAAGCGGTAGCCACCTGCACTGAGGAGCGGGCTGGACTCGCAGACCGGCACCCTCGAGAAAGCAGACTGAGACCGTGAGCCGGGGAACGCACGTGCAGCCAGACTGAAAACCAGAGCTCTGGAGCGCTCACTCCAACTAGACTGAAACCAGGACCTCGGGAGCGTGCCTGCGACCAGACGGAAAACCGGAGCTCCAGAGTGCTTGGGAACCACACTGAAACAGGGAGCTCGGGACCATGCATGGGAACTAGGGGCAGCTGGCAGTGTTAAAAGCACAAAGGACAGGGATGTGCCAGCCCTGGAAGTGAGGGCTGGGAGAGTGGCTGTGGGGCACACAACCCAGGTTGCTGTGGGGTTTTTGGCAGCACTGACAGAGTTAAAGAGGCCAGGAGAGCTCAGTGTAGAGCAGACTGCGATCTCTCTGTTCTGAGATAGAGGCTGGGATTTGGCCACTGCTGCTCTGACTCTCAGAAGAACCACAGAAAACCGCCAGGGAAAGCCGCCAGAGAAAAAAAGCCCGGAAATACCGGCTCACATTGTGCCCATCCCCATCCCCCTTCACAGGGGACAGGGCGACTCTACCCAAACAGGGTTGCCTGAATATCAGCGTGGCAGGCCCCTCCCCCAGAAGGCAGGCTGAAAAATCAAGAAGCCTACATGCCTAAGGTCTCTATACAACAAATGCACACTGCCTGGGTCATGCCTTGGGCACTGAGCAACCCCACAACCGCTCCTCATCAGAATGACGAGAAGGAGGAACCCTCAGCAAAGAAAGGACACAGAGACTGTGGCCTCTGCCACAGAAATAATAGATAGGGATATAACCAAATTGTCAGAAATGGAGTTCAGAGTAACAATGGTGAAGATGATGTGTAGGCTTGAAAAAAGTATTAACGAAAATAATGAGAATATAGAATCTCTAAGGGTGGAAATGAGAGCGAATCTGGCAGAAATTAAAAATTCTATGAATCAAATGCAGTCTAAACTAGATGCTCTGATGGCCAGGGTAAATGAGGCAGAAGAATGAATTAGTGAACTGGAGAATGGGATGGTAGAAGAAAAAGTTAAAAAAGAAACTTGGCTCAAAAAAATCCAATCTCAAGAATGTAGAATACAGGAGATTACTGACTTAATGAACCATTTCAGTGTCAGAATCATTGGCATCCCTGAGTGGGTGGAGAAAGAGAGAGGTCTAGAAGAGATATTTGAACAAATTGTAGCTGAGAACTTCCCTAATCTAGCAAAGGAAACAAGCATTCGTGTCCAAGAGGCAGAAAGGACTCCTCCCAAGGTCAATGAGGACAGGCCTACACCACGTGACATCATAGTGCAATTCACAAATATTAGATCCAGGGATACAATCTTGAAAGCAGCCAGTGGGAAGAGAATCCTTATGTACAGAGGGAAGAATATCAGAATAATGTCAGACCTGTCTACAGAGACCTGGCAGGTCAGGAAGGGTAGCAAGGTATTTTCAAAGCTCTAACTGAGAAGAACATGCAGCCAAGGATCCTTTATCCAGCAAGGCTGTCATTCAGAATTGATGGAGAGATAAGGACCTTCCAAGACCAGCAGAAACTGAATGAATTTGTGACCACCAAGACAGCCCTACAAGAGATATTAAGGGGGGGGGTTCTATAAAAGTAAAAAGGCAACAAGAGTGACACAGAACAGAAATTTACAATCTATAGAAACAAAGACTTCATAGGCAACATGACATCATTAAAATCATATTTCTCAATAATCACTCTCAATGTGAATGGCCTAAATGCATCCATAAATGACACAGGGTTGCAGATTGGATAAAAAGACATGATCCATCCATTTGCTGTCTACAAGAGACTCATCTTGAACCTAAAGATACATCCAGACTGAAAGTGAAGGAATGGAAAACCATTTTTCATGCCAATGGACCTCAAAAGAAAGCTAGGGTAGCAATTCTCATATCAGACAGATTAGATTTTAAACTAAAGACTGTTGTTAGAGATACAGAAGGACACTATATTATTCTTAAAGGATGTATCCAACAAGTGGATATGACAATTATAAATATCTATGCCCCCAACAGGGGAGCAGCTAGATAGACAAGCCAACTCTTAACCAGAATACAGAGACATATCGATAATAATACGTTAATAGTAGGGGACCTCAACACTCCACTATCAGCAATAGACAGATCACCTAAGCAGAAAATCAACAAAGAAACAATGGCTTGGAATGACATACTGGACCAGATGGACCTCATAGATATATACAGAACACTACACCCCAGAACAACAGAATACTCAATCTTTTTGAATGCACATGGAACTTTCTCCAGAATAGACCATATACTGGGTCACAAAACAGGTCTCAACTGATACCAAAAGACTGAGATTATTCCCTGCATATTCTCAGATCACAATGCTTTGAACCTGGAACTCAACCACAAGGAAAAATTTGGAAGAAACTCAAACACTTGGAAACTAAGAACCATCCTGCTCAGGAATGATTGCATAAACAAGGTAATTAAGAAGGAGATTAAACAATTTTTGGAGCCCAATGAAAATGAAAACACATCGGTCCAAAACCTATGGGACACTGCAAAGGCAGTCCTAAGGGGAAAATACATAGCCATCCAAGCCTCACTCAAAAGAATAGAAAAATCTAAAATGCAGTTTTTATATTCTCACCTCAAGAAGCTGGAGCTAGAACAGAGCAGGCCTGACCCATGCATGAGAAAACAGGTGATCAAGATTAGAGCAGAGATCAATGAATTAGAAACCAGGAGCACAGTAGAGCAGATCAACAGAACTAGAAGCTGGTTCTTTGAAACAATAAATAAGATCAATAAGCCACTCGCCAGACTTATTCAAAAGAATAGAGAAAGGACCCCAATTTATAAAATTAAGAATGAAAGGGGAGAGATCACGACCAACACCAATGAAACAGGAAGGATCATGAGAAACTTTTATCAACAACTTTATGCCAATAAATTAAATAATCTGGGAGAAATGGATGCCTTCCTGGAAACCTATAAACTACCAAGATTGAAACAGGAAGAAATTGGTTATTTAAACAGACCGATTAATTATGATGAGATTGAAGCAGTGATCAAAAACGTCCCCCAAAACAAGAGTCCAGGGCCTGACGGATTCCCCGGGGAATTCTACCAAACATTCAAAAAGAAATAATACCTATTCTTCTGAAGCTGTTTCCAAAAGTAGAAACAGAAGGAAAACTACCAAACTCATTCTATGAGGCCAGTATTACCTTGATCCCCAAACCAGGCAAAGACCCCATCAAAAAGGAGAATTACAGACTGATATCCCTGATGAATATGGACGCCAAAATTCTCAACAAGATCCTACCGAATAGGATCCAACAGTACATAAAAAGGATTATCTATCAAGACCAAGTGGGATTCATCCCTGGGATGCAAGGGCAATTTGACATTCACAAATCGATCAGTGTGATAGGTCATATCAACAAGGAAAGAGTCAAGAACCATACAACCCTCTCAATTCATGCAGAAAAAGCATTTGACAAAATACAGAATCCTTTCCTGATTAAACATTTCAGAGTGTAGGGATAGAGCGTACATTCCTCAATTTCATAAAAACCATCTATGAAAAGCCTACAGTGAATATCATTCTCAATGAGGAAAAGCTGAAAGTCTTTCCCTTAAGACCAGGAATGTGACAAGGATGCCCACTCTCGCCACTATTATTCAACATAGTACTAGAAGTCCTTGCAACAGCAATCAGACAACAAAAAGGGATAAAATGTATCCAAATCAGCAAAGAAGGAGTCAAACTGTCTCTTTTCGCAGATGACATGATATTCTGTATGGAAAACCCAAAAGACTCCACCCCCAAACTACTAGAACTTATAAAGCAATTCAGTAATGTGGCGGGATACAAAATCAGTGTTCAGAAATCAGTTGCATTTCTATACACGAACAATGAGACTGAAGAAAGAGAAATTCGGGGATCAATTCCGTTTACAATAGCAGCAAAAATCATATGTTAGTTATCTCGGAATTTACTTAACCAGAGACGTAAATGATCTATATTCTAGAAACTACAAATCACTCTTGAAAGACATTGAAGAAGACACAAAAAGATGGAAAAATATTCCATGTTCATGGATCAGAAGAATAAACATAGTTAAAATGTCCATGCTACCCGGAGCAATCTACACTTTCAATGCCATGCTGATGAAAATACCAATGACATTTTTCAAAGAACGGAACAAACAGCCGTTAAATTTGTGTGGAACCAGAAAAGGCCCCGAATCGCCAAGGAATTGTTGAAAAGGAAAAACAAAGTTGGGGGCATCACGTTGCCGGATTTCAAGCTGTACAACAAAGCTGTGATCACAAAGACAGCATGGTACTGGCACAAAAACAGACACATAGACCAATGGAACAGAATAAAGAACCTAGAAATGGACCCTTGGCTCTTTGGGCAACTAATCTTTGACAAAGCAGGAAAAAACATGCAGTGGAGAAAAGACAGTCTCTTCAATAAATGGTGCTGGGAAAATTGGACAGGTGCTGGGAAAATTGGACAGCTACAGGCAAAAGAATGAAACTTGACCACTCTCTCACACAATACACAAAGATAAACTCCAAATGGATGAAAGACCTCGATGTGTGACAGGAATCTACCAAAATCATAGAGGAGAACATAGACTGCAACCTCTTTGACATTAGCCACAGCAACTTTTTTCATGACAGATCTCCAAAGGCAAGAGAAACAAAAGAAAAAATGAACTTCTGGGGGATTCATGAAGATAAAAACCTTCTGCACGGTCAAGAAAACAGTAAAAAAAAGCTAACGGCAGCCCACGGAATGGGAGAATATATTTGCAAATGACACTGCAGATAAAAGACTGGTATCCAAAATCTACAAAGAACTTCTCAAACTCAATACACGAGAGACAAATAAAGAAATGGGCAGAAGATATGAACAGACACTTTTCCAACGAAGACATACAAATGGCCAAGAGACATATGAAAAATGTTCAAAATCTTTAGCCATCAGGGCAATTCAAATCAAAACCACATTGAGATACCACCTTACGCCAGTTAGAATGGCAAAAATGGGCAAGGCAAGAGACAACGACTGTTGGAGAGGATGTGGAGAAAGGGGATCCCTCCTACATTGCTGGTGGGAATGTAAGTTGGTACAGCCACTCTGGAAAACAGTGTGGAGGTCCCTTAAAAAGTTAAAAATTGAGCTACCCTATGACCCAGCCATTGCACTACTGGGTATTTACCCCGAAAATACAGACATAGTGAAGAGAAGGGCCATATGTGCCCCAATGTTCATAGCAGCATTGTCCACAATAGCTAAATTGTGGAAGAAGCTGAGATGCCCTTCAACAGAAGACTGGATTAAGAAGATGTGGTCCATATATACAATGGAATATTACTCAGCCATCAAAAAGGATTACCCAACATTTGATGCAACATGGACGGTACTGGAGGAGATAATGCTAAGTGAAATAAGTCAAGCAGAGAAAGACAATTATCATATGGTTTCATTCATTTATGGAACATAAGAAATTGCAGGAAGATCGGTAGGAGAAGAAGGGAAGAATAAAGGGGGGTAAACAGAAAGGGGAATGAAGCACGAGAGACTATGGACTCTGGGAAACTGACTGAGGGCTTCAGAGGGGAGGCGGGTGGGGGACTGGGATAGGCTGGTGATGGGTATTAAGGAGGGCACGTATTGCATGGTGCACTGGGTGTTGTGCGCAACTAATGAATCATCGAACTTTACATCAAAATCTAGGGATGTACTGTATGGTGACTAACATAATAAAAATTGTTATGAAAAAAAGAATATAGACGATTTCACATGGTTTAACCCACACATTTTCAAGGAGGCAATATTATTTTATGGAGGTGAAAATTGGTTCTTGTTTGGGGACAGGCAAAAAAAAAAAAAACTTAGATAATACAGTGATTGTGGCGCCCTGACCACAATATATGAACAGATATATAGTGTATTTGTGGAATTACAATTTCATAGGTCAGCATTTTAAGGAAAGAAATCACTAAAAAGTCTCTTTTGGAAGGTGATAATGAAATATAGGTTGAGATATACTGTCTTAGCATTATTTAGTTTTACCAGTTTTTTGAACTTTATGTAAATAAGCTTTTGTAAATCCTATGCATGTGTCAGGTGTGTGGACATTCAATTTTGGGAATCACTCATGTGTGTGCAGCCATTCCTCTTCCTTGCTGTGTACTAGGCCACATGAGGACCTGCCAGCCTGTTCACCCTTTCCCTCTCCAGTAAATGACCATGTGGGTTGTTTTCAGGGTTTTTTTGTTTTTTGTTTTTTTTGTTTTGCTATTACAAACGTTCTTTTACACGGGTCCCAGTGCCCTTGTGTTTGCGTTTCCCTTGCGTATACACGTGAAGGATAGGTGTCCCGGGCCATAGGAAAGGCCCTCTGTTAGATTCCCACCTTTATTAAATGCCAAGTGTAGTTCCAGTGATTGCTGCATTTGAGGTTTCCACTATGAAAATTCTTTTTTTTTTCTCTTTCCTAACACTCTATACCGACAGAGGTTTTAATTTTTGCCAGTGGAGTGGGAAATTGCATATCAGTTTTAATGGATGCTTCCTTGAAAACAAAGTCGGACATCTTCCCCCACATTTACTGGCCCTCTCGGCTCCTTTCCTAGGAAATAGTAAGTTTTAAGTTTTAAGCCGTTCAGTTGTCTTTTTTCTTTTTGGTTCAGACTTAAAAATATATACATATTCTGAGCGTGAGTCATTTTTCAAGTATATGTATTGCAAAAGTACCGTTTTCCCTCCACCCCGTTTATTTTCTTTTCATTTTCTTTGCGGTGCCTTTTAAAGACCAGAACTTCTTAATTTTAATGTAGACAATTTCTAAATAGCAACCTTTTCCCCTACCCGAAGGCCGTGAAGATTCTGCTCCATGTGCCCCTTTAAGTTTCGCTGGTGTACTTTCCACATTGATGCTTGGAGATTTTCACACCCTCAAGTGCTTTCACCGCTCCCGCACCCCCTGGCAACGCCTCCGTGAGGCTGGGCAGCGGCTGTGTGGAGCCCGTGAAAAGTCCCTGGCATCCCTCTTGGTAGCTCCTGCGCTGGAGGCTGCGGCTAAGCCGGCCGCGGGCATGGCAGGGGCAGGCAAGGCCACTGTCGGGCGGGAGTTCCGCGGCCGGCAGGTGGCGCCCGCGCCCCGCGCTCCTGCATATTCTGCGCCCTCCCGGGAGTACCTGGCCCCTGCTTCTTGCTGTGTCACGTTGGGCTCTGCCTCCCGTTTCTATCTGCACAACAGGCCTACCCTCAGAGCTTTTATGATGCTTTAAAATTATTGAGGCAACAGCTGGAGATGGGAGTAGCCTGCCTCTCTCAGAGCAGCAGGTTCTCTGCAGTCCTCACCACTCCCTATTACCTCATGCCCACCTCTGCTCTCATTTCCTCAACTCGCCAGGCACCTCGAGGCATAGGAGTTTGAAATCCCCTTTTACAGACTTTAGCCCTCTTAGATGGAGAGGAATTCAGGGATTTGTGAGTCAACCATTACTTTAAAAAATTTATTCTGATGATACCTATATAGTTTAGAAAATCTGAAGAGTGCAGGAAAACAAAATAGCCTATAATTTCACTTCAAAAATAAATACTGTGACTATTGTTTGTGCATTTTTTCCCTGTCTTCTTTCTGTGTAGTCTGTTCTTGTAGATGTCTTTACAGAGCGCATCTACTGTGCCCCCAGTTGTGTTCAAGAACGTGGCCGGACCGTGGAGGGCTCCCTGGGACTGCAGAGGCCGCAGACAGACCCTGGTCCAGCCCTGGTGTGTGGGGACCGCATCTGGCTTGTTGCTGGACAGAGTCTGGTTTTGGTTTCTGTGTCAGGTGGTGCAGGATGGGGCTCCCCGTTGTCCCCGCAGTCCACAGGGTCTGGTCCCAAGCGGTGGCAGGACCACGAGCAGCAGGAGTGCTGCGAGCTTGTGTCCCACCACCGGGGTCCCTTTCCCACCTCAGCGTGATGCCCTCCCTGCACCGTTGTCCATGCTCTCCTGTGGGGTGATGGTCATGCAAGCATCCAGGGACATTCCCATGCGTACATGGGGTCCCGGGAGCGTGAACCCTGGCACCCGTGCTGTACGCTAGTGACCACCCAGAGGTAGGCTCCTGCCTCGGTAGTGGATGCCCTGGCCCAGGACCCAACGCTGCTTGCATAACTTTCCTGATTCTTGTGGGCTCCGGGTTCTGGTGACTGGCCAGGTGGAGGGGTGAAGGGTGGGGAATTCCTGAGCCTGCCAGGAGGTGGGAGCTGCCGGGCTTGGGGGGTGCTCAGCCCCAGGGGATGCAAATCCATCCCTCTGCTAAACAAGGTGGGGCTGCAGGCTCCAGGTTGTGACAGTCTCCACCCTACATGACACCCCAGACCTTTGGGAGACCCTACCTTGGCAAAGGTGGGTTTTAGTAACACATGGAGATCACTGTGGGGCAGGGGTGACCCATTCAGTTGTGAGGCTTGAGAAGCCGTGTGGCACCCAATGGGCACACATATTGGGCTAGGAACTAATGGCAGTTATTTCAGAGCGAAATAAAAATAGTTCTGTCTCAGCTTCTGTCTATGGCTTTGAAAGGGCTACTAAGTTATTAGCATGTACATACTTATTAAGTGTTTTGGAGACCCCAAGGGCTCTGTGATATGAAAGAGCTGGGAACCTCTGGTTTAGATGGTTCTGCCTCTGAAAATTATTGTTGCCCTCTGGATCAGTGGCCACAGGTGTATGTGGGTTGGCAGTTCCCTCTGCACAAGAGGACACCAGAAGGGCTTGCATACAGGGGTGGGGGGTGGGGAATAGGGAGCAGGGGTAGAAGCCCCAGGGTTCTTGTCCACCAGGCACTGATGTGCAGTGTTTCTTCTCCACAGGGGAACTGGGTTGTGATTTTTATCTACATCTAGCTGTGTCGATAAGCTGATGAAGTTTAGCTGGGTCTGAGAAACCTGGGACATGGATTTGTCTGAGGGTTTGCACAGAGCTGTGCTGAATAAGTGGGGAGCTGGAGCATGCTGACCCCATGTAGCTGGTGATAGTCCTCTACACTTGGGGGCCACGTGTCCGCAGCAAGAAAAAGCTCAGCCTTCCAGAGGTTGGACATCAGGCTACCTGGAAAGCAGTTAGCCAGCATGTGTTAAAATTAAAAATCCATCTATAAGGTGCCTGGGTGGCTCAGTTGGTTAGGTGTCTGCCTTCGGTTCAGGTCGTGATCCCAGGGTCCTGGGATGGAGCCCCGTAATCGATCCTGGGATTGAGCTCCCAGCCCCACTGAGCAGGGAGGCTGCTTCCCCCTCTCCCCCCTGCTCATGCTCGCTCTCTCTCTCTCAAATAAATAAATAAATAATATTAAAAAAAATCCACCTATTTTCCTGCCCAGCTATGGCAACAGAATAAAGTGTGGTGGATGCAGCTGGGTGCACAGGGAAGGCACCACTGTCCCCAGAGCAGAGCAAAGCGACTGCCCGCCTGCCAAGGATGGCCGAGCACGTCACAGTTATCCACACCTAGAATGTTAGGCAGCGGTGGAAGAGACCAAAAGAACGCTGGGGCTAAAGATTCCAGAGGGATTTGTAGAGGATATTGAGTGAGAAAATCAAGGTGCACAATGTGTGAAACAAGATCCCACTTTGTGAAGCAAACTAACCAAAACCCTCTATCTATCCCTGTGTACTGATGTTCGTATGTGTTAATATGCATATATATGCTTATTATCAAGGACAACCAGATGTTCTTATGTAACAGAAGGTGTGTTTGCCATACGAAGAAGGGATCACAAGCAGTTCTGTTGCAAGTGTAGTGGCGTAAAACAACCACACATTACACTCAGTGAGTCTGTGGGGTCAGGCACGGTGGAAGGGCTCAGCCAGGCAGCTTCCACTTGGTGTCAGGTGTCAGCCGGGGCCGCGGTCCTCTGAAGGCTCAAAGGTGGAGCCTGGCATTCCGAGGTGGTGTACGCGGATGGCGGTACTGGCTGGTGGCTGGGGGCTTGGGCTGCTTTCTAAGTGGGCTCATCCGTGGGACTCCTCGAGTGTCTTCCTGGCAACACCCAGGGCAGCGCCAGACGAACTGTTGTAGCAGGAAAGCAGCCGTAGATAATCGTGGGCGTGTGTGTGTCTGTGTTCCAGTAAAATGCATTTACAAAAATGGGCTGAGGGCCAGATTCCACCCCTGGGCTGTAGTTTGCTGACATACGGCTTTGAGATCCATGCTTAATACTTCGCTTTTCCTCTGAAAGCCGCTGGAGGGTGTTGATCAGAGAAATCCCCTGGCATGGCTCCGTTCTGACAGGGCTGCTCTGGCTGTTGTGTGGAGGATGCATGGAGCATCCAAGAAGGTAGCCAGAGCCAAGGCAGGAGGCTTGTGACAAGACCTGGGGGACCAGGGTGCTGGTGTTGGGGGTGAGAAGGATTACATGTGCTTCGAAGCAAGATGCACATTGACTGATTGATTAATTCACTTGGAAAAAAACACCAGTCAAGATGCTTCATTAGCCCTTGGCCCTGTGTGGTCGTCCTGAGCCTGGGGCCAAGGAGCTCTGTAGGGGGTGTGGGGTGTGGGTTGAGTTGGCCACTCTGGAGTGTGATGGGGCAGCTGTGGCTGGAGATGGAGTGAGTGCCTTTCATAGGAGTGGAGGCCGGTTCTACACAGAAGGGAGGCCAAGTACGTGTGTGGGGAAGGGGCCCAGGGCCAGGAAGCCTGAGCGCTTAGGACTGGCCTCCCAGGTAGCTGCCTCTGGCTTTCAGTAGAGTATGTGGGAATATGTAGGGTCCAGCAGGCAGGGTGGCCCTCTGGAGTGCAGTGTTAGGGCTCTCCAGTGTGGACAGGCCACAGATGGCGCTCCCTGACTCTTGGGCAATTCTCTGTAAAAACAGATACGTAAACAAGGAAATAAAAATGTAGGTTTTTTGATTCAAGCTGGTGACTCACGTTCTGCAACTGTTGGCCAGTGTTATGTTTTAGTAAAACTGAAGATCCAGCATTTTCCCCCAACTTCTGAAATTTTTCTAATGTGTATAAAGTTAGAAAAGTTGAAAAAAATAGTTTAACACCCATATACCCATTACCTAGATTCAACACTTAGCTTTGGCACCCACGGTGCACCTGAAGCCTGTCATTTGCTCCACTACAAATCTTTCTCACTTCCTTCTCTGTCTGCCTTTGAATCTCTACCAAAATGCCTGTGACAGTGGCTGACTCCCCTGCATAGCAGACTCTGAGTAAGTCATCTCTGCCTGTTCTCATTTGGGTGGTCTTTGTTTATTTCCACAACGGGATTACAATTTCCTTCTAGGTGAAAGCTATGAAGTAAATCTACCTTCTAAAACCAGGGAAGGAGTGCTGGGTGGCTCAGTCGGTTAAGCATCTGCCTTTGGCTCAGGTCATGATCCTGGGATCGAGCCCTGAGTCAGGCTTCTCAGCAGGGAGCCTGCTTCTCCCTCTCCTTCTGCCACTCCCCCTGCTTGTGTGTGCGCTCTGTCAAATAAATAAATAAAATCTTATAAAAAAAATAAAACCAGAGAAGAGATGATGGTCCCCAAATTAGACCCAGAAGCTTGGGAGATGAGCAGATGTTGTGAGTGGAGTAGTGGAGAGGGGCATGATTTGGGGCTGGCAGTGGTGGAGGGACCTCGCTCTGCTTGGCCCGGCTGCAGGGGCTTGGAGTTGGGCCAGTGAAGCTGTGCTCTGTGGACCCTTCACTTGCCTGTGCTCCAGCCCCATCCCAACGTCCAGAGCAAACCCCAGGCTGTGTGGACACTATCTCAGTCTGCGTGGGCCCCCAGAACAAATACCACAGACTGGGCAGCTTAAAGAACAGAAATTTATTTCTCACAGTTCTGGAGGCTGGAAGTCCAAGAACAAGTGTTGGCAGGGTTGTTTCTTCTGAGGCCTCTCTCCTTGGCATGTAGATGGCCACCTTCTGACTGTATTCTCATTTGGTCTTTTCTCTGTGGTCACACATCCCTCATGTCACCTCTTCCTCCTCTCCTCCTTCTCCTTCTCCTTCTCCTTCTCCTTCTCCATCTCCTTCTCCTTCTTCTTCTTCTTCTTTCTTCTTCTTCTTCTTCTTCTTCTTCTTCTTCTTCTTCTTCTTCTTCTTCTTCAGATGGGGAGAGGTGGGGAGGAGCAGAGAAAGAGAGAAAGAGAATCTTAAGTAGGCTCCATGCCCAACTCAGAGCCTGATGCAGGGCTTGATCTCACAACCCTGAGATCATGGCCTGAGCCAAAATCAAGATTCAGACTCTTAGCCAACTGTGCCACCCAGGCACCCCGTGTCACCTCCTCCTCTTATAAGGACATCAGCCCTACTGGATTAGGGCCCCACCCTTATGACCTCATTTAACCTTAATTACCTCTGGAAAGGCCCTATTTCCAAATACAGTCACTTGGGGGTTAGGGTTTCAACATATGAATTACTAATTCCTCTATAACAGGTACCAAAGGTGGAGAGCTGCCTCCTGTTGGAGGTGAGGCTGGGGGACACATGCCCCAAGGTATCCATGAGCAATCCCTGTTCTGAGGACTTACCACTCATTGGCTTATTCTCTGCCACACCCTTGTTATCAGGTTGTCCCACTGACTGGAGTGGCCACTCTCTCTCTGGTCCTGAGTGGAGGTGACACAACAGAACATGTGTTCTCACTCTAAGTTCATGGTGGGCTCCCTGGTGACAGTGAGCCCTGAAGTTGTATGTGTATTTTATGGGGACACACATCTGTGCCTTTTGCTTTTTCCAGGGAGAAGATCAACAACTTTCACTTGATTCTCTGAGTCCAAAAGATGATAGAGACCATTGTTCCAGGTGCCGGGGGTGGGGGGAGGTTGGGCCTAGATCTGGTGTCCCCACGCAAAGCTCTGAAGGGAGCACGGCTGTGCATGGGGTCCATCAGCATGCTGTGTGGCTGAACAGAATCTCTCCTTGCCCATAGTGCAGAGATGTCAAGAACATGCCTGCATGTAACATGCAAAACCCTTCAAAGTCCATCATCCATCTTATTTTGTCCTCCCAACAATCTGGGCACCAGGCAGATATTATTTCAAATACACTAATAGTTCAGAGGAGGAAACAGAGGCTCCCATAATTGGCCCAAAGTCATTCCTCTGGGAGCCAAGACCTTCTGGCTCCTGACCTGGGTGCTCTGCTACTCCCCACTGCATATACTCTCTAAACAAGCTATTTCATTTGGCTGGCTGGGAGGTTTTGCCTGTATTTCAAGGCACATATTAGAACTTATGAGCTCAATTCTACTTCATATAACTTGTGAAGTATTGGTCCATTTCTCATCAGAGGCCAAAGTTCAGTGGTCTAGATCATAATACTCACACTTTCAAGCCAAGAATAAAGCATGGATTTCAAGCACCAATTCTCAACCTTGACAGCCCATGGAGACATCCCCTGGGAGATTACATCCTATTTGAAAAACAGGGTGCCTGGGCCTCCCACTCAGGCCCAAACTGAATTGTGGGCATTCCCACTTTTATAAGCTTACTATGTGACTCTGTTGGATAATGAGAATGAAGACTTGCTGATTTAGAGAAATTTTGAAACTAAAGTGAAAACAGAAGAATAATTAGTGAGTTTTCTAATTGATCTTTCTTTATATAAATGGTTATGATTAAGTTCAGCTATGAGGAACAAAATCCTGAGCCATAGAGGCTTTTACAAGAAAGAAGTGCATTTTTGCCTCATATAAAGGAAGTCTGGAAGTAGATAGTTTAAGGGCTAATATGGTGTCCTCATGATGTCTCAGGCTCCTATTATCATGTGGCTTCCATTCCCAAGACCACCTCATTGTCTAATATGGTTGCTAGTGCACCAACCATCACATATGTGCTCCTGGCAGCAGGATAGGAGAAAGAAAGGTGAAGAGCATGCCTTATCCCTTTTAAAGAGGCTTCCTGGAAGTATTAGATAGCATTCATGCTGACATTTATTTGGACAAAAAGACCCAAAATACTAACCAAAAGAAACAAAAAATTAATAATTTAGATTTTATTAAAATTGAGAACTTCTGCTCATCAAGAGAATAAACAGCCAAGCCAAAGACTGGGAGAAGATATTCAGAATACATACATCTGACAAAGGATTTCTATCAAGAATATATAAAGAGTTCCTACAAATTAATAAGAAAAAGACAACCCAATTTTAAAAAATGAGCAAAAGACAGATTTCACAAAAGAAGATATCCAGATGGTGCATAAGCATATGAAAAGATACTTAACATCCTCAGTTATCTGCGTAATAAAAATTAAAAACCACCTGAGATGCCTTTATTTAACAGCAGAATGACTAAAATGGAACAGATTGATGAATGAAGGTTGGCAAGGATGGGGAGAAATGGAAATAGACATCTACTGCTTGTGATGGTAAATTAGTTCAAACAGTTTGAAACAGTGCAAATTTGTTATAAAGTGAAACGTACTTTTATATGGCCCAGCAATTCCATTCTTTGGTATTTGCCCAAGAGAAATTAAAACATTAACAATTTAATAACAACTATTTTATAAATAGCTAAAAATTTGAAACAGTCCAATGTCCAACAACAGGGGAGTGGATAAACATATTATGGAACATTCACATGTCACAGATATAAAAAAGAACCAAGGTCCTTTGCTGTGGGCCATGCTGTCATCAGGCCCAGCTTTTAGCACAGCGAAAAGGCTCTGGGCCTGACCTGGGATCTTGTAGCAGCATGTTGGTGGGTATAGTTGGGAGTAGAGGGAGCTCAGAGCTGGAGAGGGCTCAGCCTGCCACAGCCAGCACCATCTCCTCCTGGGACTGGACTCAACTGGCCAGTGTCTGCAAAGAGTTGCATGTAACACATATGACATGTAACGTATAGCTTGCAACACACAACATGTAACACATACAGTGTAAAATACACACGGCACATTACATATAGCATGTGTACATGTATAGTATGCAACAGTGACTAATACTGCAGCATGTAACATACGTAGCATATTGTATGTATAGCATGCAGCACATAAGAGAGCACATGCTGTATGCTACACACAGTAATAACACACATCACATATAATACACATAGCATACAACATACACAACATAAGGCACACGTAGCATGTGACACATACTATGCATACATTTATAGCACATAATGTACATTGCCTCTAACATGTATGCATGTAACACCTGGCACATCATATGCACAACATGTAACACACATAGCACATAACACACAGAACATGTACCAGATCTGGCATGTAACATGCATAGCATAAACCCTATGGCTGTGGTTTGCCCTTCCATGAGGGACATCTGCCCTGGATGGGCTGGCCGGGGAGTAGCTTTTTCTAGCGGAATAACCAGGCTTGTTTTGCCCCACCCATTACCCTCTACCCTTTCTTTCCTTCCTGAGGTGTGGCCTGAATAAACTAGGATAGAGAGGGAGGGATCTTTTGAAATGTGGCTATGAGCAGAATGGCCCCAGAGGCTCTTTCTGGACTGGCGTCTGCAGGTCAGTGTTGGCAGCACCAGACCTCTGGCTGCCCTGCAGGCCTGACTCCAGGCTGAGTGAGTGAGGGGAGCTGGCTTTTCTCCCCTTCACCCCACTGGGGCCCCATCGAGGGAGAAGCAACATGGAAGGAGGGCTTCTGGCTGCCCTGGGATCAGGGTCTTCAGATTGTGTTCCCCAGAAACGGACCTGGATCAGGGATTCAACTGCAAGCAGCAGATCCAGGAGCTGATCCCAGGAAGCTCCAGTGTGTGAATGCGGATGTGAAGGAGGGCACTTAGAGGTCACTGCCCCTGGGACCCAGGACATCTATCCCTTCCTTCTCCAGCTACAGACGCCATGTCACAGGCAAGTAGCAGCTGCTGGCTGCTTGCTTCTGAAATCGAACCTGACTCTCCTTTTACAGCAGAAACATCCTCAGTGAAATAAGAGTTTGCCCCAAAGCTCTAAGTGGAGGAGCTAGGGGTCCAATTTCTATACTGGTCACTAGGCCGGGAAGCTTAGGACCCAGTGATGGCCACAGGTGAGTGTGAAAGGGGTGTCTGTAAGATTGCCTGAGGGCAGTGGGGCACACCCCCAGAGCCCCTTCTTTCCTGATCTGCCTCCCATCTGGATGCGAGCAGAGGTGGGACTGCGGCATGAGCCCTCAGCACCGCACAACCTGACTCAGTGCCTTCCCCTCACTCCACCCTGTCTGATGAGGCCCTACAGCCCCACAGCGGCCCAACCCTGAAGGGAGACCAAGCCCTCTCAGGAGAAGCTGGCTGCATATAGCTCACAGTGTGGCCTTCCAAGGAACAGGTCCCTTAAACAAGCTGAAACAAGAACCAGGGGAAAGGACGGTGGCGGTCTGGCTTCTCGCCAGGCCCTCAGACAGATGGTGCTGGCCTTGTGGGGGCTGTCAGTCCTCCCTCTGGCGGGGGAGTCAGAAACAGTGTGTTAGGAGGGCCACGGCCAGAGGCCAGGCTGCTCCAGCCGATGCTTGCTGCGGGTGTCCTGAGTTGGCATTTGTTGGCAGAGGGGAGCAGTGAGGGCTTGATATGGTCATTGTTTTTTTCTCACCCCAACTTTCTCCATGACTGTGCGTGAGGTCTATCTGCATGGGCCTCCCTTAAGTTGATTGAAGGAAATGTTGATGCCAGTCCTGGGTTAAGAATAGCCATGTCCAAAGGCCACTTGGCTAAAATAAAATAATAGATAGGGAACTTCTGTTTCTGGGAATATGGAGCAAACATACTTCTCCCCATTCCTCCTGCCAAGTAAAACTAAAAACCCTAAATATTTTATAGAGATAGAGATATTTTATATAGAATATCTATCTATGATTTATATAATCTATCTATATCATTTATCTATCTTTTAAAAAAAGATTTATTTATTTATTTGAGGGAGAGAGAGAGCGTGCATGAGTGGGGGGAGGAGGATCCAGAAGCAGAAGGACAAGGAGAATCCCAAGCAGGCTCCCTGCTGAGTGGGGAGCCTGACACGGGGCTTGATCTCGTGACCCTGAGATCAGACCTGAGCCCAAATCAAGAGGTACCCAGGAACCCCTATTATCTATCTACCTATCATCTATCATATTTAGACCCTGAAAGCAGAGAAAAGAAAATAGATCAGACAGGGATCTTGAGACATAAGGAATGAAATGGTAGGTTTTCTTTTTGCCTCATGTGTCCCAGAATTGGATCAGGAACAGCCAACAACCCAGAAATGCCAATGGGCATGGACAACAAGTGTCTCTTAGCCAAAATACCAGTAAAGTAGCAGCCCAGAAGAACTGAAAACTCAGGCATTAGCCACTCCACTCCAGCCAAACACTACAGGAAAATCTGTGGCCCCATGCCCACCTCCAATGGCAAAGGCCAAGTGAATATCCCAGACTATAAGAAGGCCCTAACATCCCTACCAGAGTGGGGTCAGAGAAGGCCAAGTAGGGAGCCAGGACTTTTATTACCATTGGCTGGTAAAAGCCACCTGTGAGTGTCAGTAATGAGGAGCCCCCACATCAGGTGTTAAGAGAGGCCAGATGGGGAAACTGAATTTCTACCTATAACTGGCAGTAACGAGGCAGCACCCCTTATTTCCCTGCTAGCTCAGTGTTTGTGAAAACCAGCTAAAACAGAAAGTTAAAATAAGGTCCAGAGTTTTATAATATAAAAATGTCCAGGTTTCAATAGAAAATCACTCATCATACTAAGAACTAGGAAAATTTTTTTAAAAAGATTTTATTTATTTATGTGACAGAGAGACAGCCAGCGAGAGAGGGAACACAGCAGGGGAGAGGGAGAGGAAGAAGCAGGCTCCCAGCCGAGGAGCCCGATGTGGGACTCGATCCTGGAACGCCGGGATCACGCCCTGAGCCGAAGGCAGACGCTTAATGACTGCGCTACCCAGGCACCCCAGAACCAGGAAAATTTTAAGCTGAGTGAAAAAAGATGATTAGTAGATGGCAATACCAAGATTACAGAGATATTAGAATTACTTGACAAGATTTTTTAAGCAATTATGACAAAAATGCTCCAGTGAACAGTTATGAACACCCTTGAAGGACATTAAAAAACAAAGTCTTGACAAAGAACACAAGATATAAAGAAGAACCAAGTGGAAATTTCAGAATTGAATATACAATAACTGAAATACAGAATTCAGTGGATGGGCTCAGTAGCAGAATGGAAGCGACAGAGGAAAGAATCAGTGAACGAGAAGACAGATGATAGAAAGGACTCAATCTGAACAGCAGAGAGAAAAAGCAGACTGGGGAAAACAAAAACAAAAACAAAAACAAAACAGAGCCTCAGGACCCAAGGGACTATAACAGAAGATCTTACATTAATGTCATTTGAGTCCTGGAAGGAGAGAAGAAAGAAAACAGGGCACACTAAAGACTTGAAGAGATATGGCTGTAAAACCTTGCAAATTTATCAAGAGACCTAAACCTGCAGATTCCAGAAGCTGAGTGAATGTCCAACAGGATAAGCACAAGGAAATTCACTCCAAGAGACATCATTATTAAATTTTTTAAAACTAAAGACAAAGGAAAAAAAATCTTAAAAGCAGCCAGAAAAAACCAACATATTACCTATAGGGAAAGAAAGCGTTAGAATGACAGTGGGTTTCTCATCAGGAGTTGTAGAGGCCAGGAGGAAGTGTTATAATATTTTTCAGGTGCAAAGAGAAAAGGGCTATCAGCTCAGAATCCTATACCCAGTGAAAATATCTTTCAAGAATGACGGGAAAATCAAGACTTGGTCGGGGGCACCTGGGTGCCTCAATCAGTTAAACGGCTGCCTTCAGCTCAGGTCATGATCCCAGGGTCCTGGGATCGAGCCCTGTATCAGGCTCCCTGCTTAGCATAGAGTCTGCTTCTCCCTCTTCCTCTGCCCCTATCCCCCACTCATGCTTGTACTCTCTCTCTCTCTCTCAAATAAAAAAATAAAATCTTCTAAAAAGAGAAACGTAGTCAGGATTATTCTCTGATTAATCCAGCAAAATTATGTGAAACAGATGTTTGCAAGGTCCCACGTTCCTGAGCCCTACATCTCAGCCTGGGAGACCCTGGCCCAGGCTTCTGGCAGGTGTCCCCTCCTGGTTCAGGGGCCTGGAGCCTGAGTGGCAGCCCGAGTCTCTGTGTTTGCCTCACATGCGGGCTTTTTACCATGATGGCTTCATTTTGAGAAACATAAAACCATATAGAAAAGCACAAAGCATAACATGACAAAGCCCCACGTACCCAGAAATGACAGTTGCCGTTCCTCTATCTGCCTTGTTTTCACCCTATAATATGTAAAATGTTCTAGATAAAGTTGAAGTTCCCATATTCCTCCAAGCTGAGTCCCACCCTCTAAAGAGTGAACTCTGAGAAAATCAGTGTCATGAATTTACCGCTTATCTTCCATTTTGCTTTAGTTTTAATTTTCAGCCATCTGTGTTTTGATCAGGTAATTTATTCATGTTTTCAAAATTCTGAAGGTACAAAAGGGTTCCCAGGAAAGAGCCCCTCACCCCCCAGCATGTGTATGAGCCAAGAGCAGCAGGTGGGTAGTCTTAAAGCAGTATATCCCCAGCAGTTGCTGGAATGGAGGTGTTGTCACTTGGGCTGCAGCCTTCAGCTGTATTGCCTTTGCAGAAATATCATCTTTAGTGGCTGTGCCATGTAGTCCATTGTTGTTAGGATTAGGTTTATTAAGGTGACAGAAGTTTATTAAGGTTTGTTAAGAGTGACAGAAGCTCCAAGCAGCAGCTTAAGCAAGGCACATGTTTATTTCTCTCTTATGTGTCTTGAGGTAGGCAGGCCAAAGCTGGTAGGATGGTTCCACAATCATCAGGGACCTATCCTGTTGCTCAACCATCCTCAACATGAGGCTTCTACTTCATGGTCCAAAATGGCTGCCTCACCTCCAGCCATCACATCCTTAATCTAGCCATTAGGTAGGAGT
This sequence comes from Ursus arctos, assembly GCF_023065955.2. Classification (NCBI taxonomy): domain Eukaryota; kingdom Metazoa; phylum Chordata; class Mammalia; order Carnivora; family Ursidae; genus Ursus; species Ursus arctos. The sequence goes on along the minus strand of NW_026622763.1, from coordinate 3,942,650 downwards.
CAGGAAGGAAGGTCTTCTGTTCCTCTTTCAGGATTATGTCCTGAAGCTGCAAGTGCCATCTCCTGCTCACTGTAGGCCAGAGTTTAGTGGTGCAGCCACATCTCATTGTGAGGGGGCTGGGGAGTGTAGCTGCTGGCCGGTTGTGGTCCAATTGATCCGTGAAGATTCTGTTGCTACGGAAGGAGGGGAGGACAGGTATCAAGGGACAACTGGCAGGTTCTCCTGTGATGCCCGAGTTTAGAATCCTCTGAAGCAGACAGATAACTTCCTGCCTGAAGTGTCTGCTGAAAACAGGCAAGGACTCCAGGCCACTTCCCGAGCGACACCTCTCAGTGTGCTCAGCAAGAACGATGTGAGTGTGACAGGCAGGTCTTGGTTACCCTGGAAGCCTTGTTCCCCTGGAAGCGCTTCCTGCCAGAGCCTCAGAGCAGCCCTTGTGTGTGTGGCTTTGTCACACGGCTGGCCACTCTCTGGAGACGGCAGTGTGGAACTACTAAGCTGAGATATTCGGCTGCTCGCAAACACTGTTGTCTGGAGCTGCTGGGACCCTGAATCTGGCCTCGTGGCTCCTGGGGAAGGGCAGGCACCATCGAGAACAAAGCAGCACTGCCGAGCCCCAGCCGCAAGGCTCCAGGCTGGCTCCCTCGAGTCTTGGAGAGGCTGCGTCTTGAATGCTTGGCTTTATGTTTAAGAAAGAAAAGTGGCTCCTCTGCCTAGGCTTCCTTTCCCAGAGAAGTCTCCAGGGTTCTGATGAGCTACAGACGGGGGCAGGAAGATGGGGCTGGTGAGGACAAGCTCATCAGCAGGGAGGGTGGGAAGCTGCTCAGGAGGAGAGGAAGGGGAAGGCACCCCAGGGCTCCGAGCTCTGTGCCCATGGCCTTCGCCAGGGCCAGGCACTGGAAACAACATGGATGGGCTGAGAGAGAGGCAGAAAGAGGCACCATCCCCAGCCTGTGTGGGACCTTGGAGCCGGGCATTTGCAGGATGGGGCTGCCGCAGCAGAGTAGAAATGGGAGTGTGGCAAATGTGGACGGAAAGCAGGCCTCCTGTGGCTGATGGGAGGGTAAAAAGAACCTGTGCCTGCTGTGGGGTGGGGGTCCCCGCAGCACGGGGAGGGGCTGGAGAGAGGGGCAGCAGTGCCAGCAGAGCTGAGGTGGGGACTCATCACAGATCATCAGAGGGGACAGACTGGCTCTCAGGAGGCATCTCTGTGCCTCACTCAAGGCATGAGGCTAGACCCTGAGTCTTCACTGTCCTGCACACCCTGCAGTGGAGCTGGTGAGGACAGAGGCTCGCAGTCCCAACCAGGCCTGGTGGCCTTCTTGACAAGGTGGCTTGGGGTTCAGCAGGGGAGGGGGGGCGCATATGTGAGCACCCTGCCACCCATCACTGGGGGATAGGAGTGTCCCCTGGGCCTCGATTCACCCAGAAAGGAGGGGAAGCAGAGGGGGGAGCCCTAACACACCATTTCTAACCAGTACAGACTATTAACTTGAACAAATTAAAAAAAAAAAAATTAAACCCACATCAGAGGGAATGGAGACTTGAAGCTAGGTTGTGAGCAGTTTCTTTACAAAGGGCATGTTTGGGGGCATATCTGGGCAGTGCCATGTGAATTCCTCCCCTGGGCCTGCCCAGGAGCCCAGTTCCCCACCTGGAGCTTAGAGTCACAGCGAAGAGGTCCCCCAGGACTCGGCGGCTGTGCTGGGAATGGAGGGATGGGGGAGGTCCAGCGGGTGTGGGGCCAGGGGAATCTTTGTATTTGTTTGTCAGGGAGAGAAGGCAGGCTGGGTGACCCTACCCAACTTCTAGAAGCAGGAGACAAGATGGCACTGACCAGGAGGGGATGCATGGGGCTGGCGGGCAGGGGACCTTGAAAATTGTCACAGTCCTTTGAGGGAAAGAGAGGGAAAGGAGAGGAGATCTGAGGTGTGCCCATAGGCTGGGGCCCGTGTGGCTTTGCTCTATGGTGGGCGGCATGGCACGGCAGGTGTGCTAGAGCTGGTGGTGGGAAGGGTCAGGAGTGTGCCCCTCCCCAGTGGCTTGTCTGGGATCACGGCTGGAGCTGGAGATGAAGCCCTAGTCTGCAGAGTGCCCTCCTCGGGTCTGGCTCCTCCTCCGGAAGCAGCCTTCCCACTTCACGGAGAGGGGCCAACAGCAGGTCAGTGGTCCAGTAGCAATCCAAACCCTGATCTGACAGCACGCGGTAGGTTTCTCCACTGCCACAGCAGGGAGAGGAGCCAAGACCAGCTCCTCATCGTGGGGGGTCTCCTGGGCCACGGAGATGAAGCCCTCCCAGCTAGGCCTTGTCAAGGGGGCTGGGTACCCAGTGCACTAGGGCAAGAGCTTGTGAGGAGGGGGCTGGTCAGCCAGAAGGGGATGTGAGGCAAAGGGTCCCCATGACACTGATGCACACGGCTTCCTGTGGAGGCCTCCTAGGCTTGGAGGTCTGTGAGACCAGGTATGTGCTCCCAGGAGGGGACTGTGGGCTGCCATTCCCTTGGGGTTGGCCTTCAGCCCCCAGGGAGCCTGTGTGCTGTGCACTGGGAGCATGGGGGGCAGAGGCTGGGCTCCTTCCTGTCCCACTGTTAAAAGGGCACCATGCCCAGGCAGGGTGAGTAGGGACTACTTTCCCCCAGGAAGAGAGAATTGGAACCACACGGAGCACTGTGTGAGGACAAGGGCTTTTGTGGTGAGGATCCAGGGAACGCAAGTTAGTAGCAGGCCCACCCCAGGAAGTGACAGCTGTTGGTCCCGGTAGGAGTGTCGGGTGTGAAGAAGGGACAGCAGGGGAAGTAGCGAGGGGCTGGATGGGGCTGGGTGGCCGCTGGCCACGATGGGGAGGGGGGCTGGTCCAAACCCAGAGATCAGAGGAGCTTGGTCAGACTCGAGTTTGCCCAGCAGTGCAGGAGGGCCGAGGCCCACATGGGTGGATGGCGTCCACTCACTGGGTGACATGGGGGAGGCTACTGCTGAGTGCAGGGAGGGGGTGAGGGGCTGGGCAGAACCCAGGAGCCTCCCCAGCTTCAGGCTCAGGAAGGCTTGAAAGGGGCCTCCAAGAGCGAGCAGTGCTAGGGGGATGAAGGGAGGAGGGGCAGAGGGAGAAGAAGAGAGGATCTTCAGCGGGCTCCATGCCCAGTGCGAGCCCCATGCGGGGCTCGATCTCACCACCCTGAGACCATGACCTGAGCCAAAATCAAGAATTGGTCGCTTAACAGACTGAGCCACCCAGGCGACCCAAGGGGCCTCCAACGTAAACAGAAGTAGGATGATGGAAACTCTCGTCTTTGCGGGGAGGTATTCTCAGGACTGACTTTGTCTCATCGGGACCCTGTGTTCCCTGTTGGGGAATCAGGCTGCAGGCTCCAAATGAAATGTTCAGGGAAGGCCAAAGCCAGGGGTGGGGGGTGGGTTGGAGATGTGGCGTGCCGCACAAGTCTTTCCACATTGGGGTTCCATGTGGAATGCCTCCCTTGCGGGACTCTAGTTACTAAAGAGATGCTCCCTCATGGATTTAGATGGTCAAGAACGCTGTTTGGAGCTGAAGGTAGCAACCAGGCAGTGGCCACCTTTGTCCCGTGGGACTGCTGTGGGAACTAGCAGTGACCCCCACGTCCTGGGGTTCCGCTCTGCCCCTCAGCTGTTCAGGGCCTCCTCTGCGGCCAGGGAAGCCTCAGCCACCCTGCCCTTCCCCCTGGTACCTCCCCCCACATGGACAGGATGAAGTAGGAGTATCCAGACACAGAATTTGGGAGGGGGAGGAGGGCCTTGAGGTCTGAAGCACTGGCTCCAATACAGCTTTTCTGGAGTCTTGCGTGGGAAGTCACTGGGAACTGATTCAGCCTCCCGGGACCCTCGCGGAAAAGCAAAGTTGGTGCACTTGGGCCCCTGGCCCTAGCACCATCCAGCAACAGCTAGCTCCTGGCTGTGAGTAGAACAGATCCATTTCCCTGAAGAAAAGGCAGCGAGCTGACAGCTTTTAACAGCCCTGTGGCCACACGAAGACCCAGAAGTTAAGCAAGGGCTCTCCCTCCCTGTCTTATCAGAGAACTAAAACCCATCAGAGTGTGATGCCGGAACAATCTCCCATGTGGCATTTGTACCCCAGTGTTTGATGGAATCTGATCATGAGAAGACAACCCGACTTATGCAGACGTTTTAAGAGACAACTGGTCTATGTGAAAATGTCAGCGCTAAGAAAGGGAAAAAGTGGGTGGTGCGGGGTGGGACTCTGGGGTGAAAGGAGACGGGAACCGCAGGACAGCACAGCTCTCGGCTCACAAGTGCAACCTGAAGATGTTGTGGGGACAACTGGGGGGACTGTATGTTAGCTGACATTACTGAATTTCTGTTAAATTCAGGGAGATGATGATGGGGTTGTTTTATAGCAGAATGTCATTTCTTAGGAGCTGCATGCTGGTGTGGTTAGAAGTATTCTGAGGACTGCAACTTATTTTCAAACATTTCAGAAAACTGCGTCTGAGTGTATGTGTGACTGTGTACACGCGTGTCTGTGTGGACTCGTGTGTGCACGTGTGTACAGACAGAGCAAGTGTGAGTGCAGCACAACGAAACGCGACAGAATGTTAATTCAGGCAAATCTAGGCTAAGGGCTGATGGGTGACCACGAGCTATTCTTTCACTTTGTTGTTTGCAATCTTTCCAAATTAAAAGTTGAGGAGAAAGAGGTCACCGAGAAGCACATGGTGTCTGCATTTCTCAGCCTCACTTGGAGCTGGGGTCCTATTCTCAAGTGCTTGCAGTGGATGGCTACCAAACCGGGCTTTGTGGGGACGACAGGCACACCTCTGCCTTTCACAAAGCGCTGCTCCGTGAGAAAGTGTGGGAAGGCCTCCTTCCTGGGCTGCCCGCACCTGAGGGAGGCCCCCTGCCGCCACCTCCACCCCTGTGCCGGATGCTCACTTTGAAAATCAAACCCCAAAGGTCTGGTCACACCGCACTGGGCGGAAGGCTGTCACCACAGACCACAGCACACCCGCGCTCCTTGTCAAGGGTTTATTTCATCTGCTAACATTCATTCTTGACCTAGACAAAAACAATCAGATGATTATGACTTGCTTTTCCATCACCAACTTGTTTGTCTTGTATGAATAACCAAAAGATTTCTTCTCAACACTTTTTTTTTTTAATAAGAAGCTATAAATAAATAAAGCTTTAAACGCTCCTGGGTTCAAGTTAAACACTTCCAGTTCCCAAGAAGGTCACAGACTCATTGCTTGGACAGTTCTGCCGTCCCTGGTTCCTCCTCTGGGAGGAGACGTTGCAGGTCTGTGTGGGGAGTGGGCTGTTTGCTCACTGCGTGTTGCCTCTGTCCTCTCAGCCCTGGCCGAGCCCCTGGGCTGGGTCCCCATTTGTGGAGCCCCAGCAGGCGGCAGCGGTTGGGGGAGATGCTGCAGGCACAAGGAACCTTCACCTCCACGCAGGCGGCCTGAGCGGAAGTGCTGGCCTGGAGGCTCGCGGGGCCTAAGGGCACCAGCAGCTGGTGCTGTCTCTGGGCACCTCGGCCTGGGTGCTGGCCCCAGACGGGACCGCTTTCCAGATGCAGCAAAGAAACCAAGGAGAGACCCGTGTTTCTGTGTGAATTGGGACAACGGATCATAAGTTAAAACATTCCAATATGTACAAAACAGATCCTACATTCAAGCCTGCACACACAGGAAGCCCACCTCGAGGAGGGCCAGGTGCCCAGGGAGCGGGGCAGAACAGGGCCGAGCTTTCCATGTACGTATGCCCTGGAATTGACCACCCCCTGATGGAGGCGACGGCAAGGCCCCAGCACCTGACGTGCTTGTGCAAGACCCCAGAGTTCTCACGAACGGGTCCCGCCCTCCTCCCTGGAGCACGCCCATCCCACAGGATGAATGTCAGAACAGATCCCCCATGCTGACCTTCACGACCCCTTCAAAGAACCACTCAGTCACTTGAACACTCGCCTGCTCAGCATGGCACACCCACTCTGGGGGGGTGGTCCTGGGCTGGGCTGCCACGGTGCCCATCCCAGGCTGCTGAGCACTGCCCTTGGGCTACCAGATGAAGTGGTCAGTGCAGGAAGCAGGAGCTGTGGACACCATCCCTATGCCAGGCCAGCAAAGACTAAAGGCTGCTTCCTTTCCTCCCGGGTGGCCACCTCATTTGACAACACTTTAGCATCTCCTGTGCTATGGAAGGTTCCTTGCTTCCACACCTCTGTGGTGGGACGGCTGTGATGGCTGAAGAGAACCTGGGGCAGGGAGGGCCCCTGGTAGATCTGCCCATGAGGCTGCTGCCCTCCAAACAGGCCAGCCCTGGCCCTTACTGCCCTTGTGCCTGCAGGCATGTGTGGGTCCTCTCCTGGAGAGACATGGCACTCACCCACCTCGGGTGTGGGACTCACACTCTGCTCCCCAGAGCCCAGGTCTTGGGCCTCATGTGGGGAAGAGCACCCCCAGAGGAGACAGTGGCCTGGCCTCCTGCAGCACAAGACGGGTAGGGCATGGGGTACGTGTTTACGACGGATATGGAACATGGCTTCTCCAATCTGCAGGGCTGCCAGGAACAGGGCCTGACCAGCTTGTGGGCAGGGGGTGGGCAAGGGGAAATGCAGGGAGAGCCTGGGGTGGGAAGGACTGTGTATCTGGGTACCAGGGAGCCACTGAGAGCATTTCTTCCAACTCTAGTTGAGACTCTGAAAGACTGAGTCCCCTTTCCTGGCCATACAGAACCACCATGGCCCCGAGATACGGTTCATAGACAGCAGGTACAGTCTGCCGTGTTCTAGCCAAAGGAGGCTTGATTGTACTTTTGCACACGGGGCTGTGGGAACAGTGGGGTGTGAGCCTTGAATAAATGTCTAAGCGATGAGCCCGGGGCCAGGGACAGTCTACCAAATCTCAGAGGGTCAGAAAGGTAAATGGGGCAGGGGAAACTCTCCTCCTGTCTTGCTGGTCTGGCTAGGTGGTCACCTCCAAAGGCCAGTTGTGGGGGGCTTGGACACAGGTGGTAGCATCCTTGGACAGAGCCTTACCACTCCTGGGATGCACTTTGCCCACAGAATGGGGGCAGTGCATGTGGGCCCATCTCCCTGCAGCCCTCCTCAGCCTAAGGACTATGGGAAATGGGGCGGAGGGGTCCCAGAAAGTGTGCTTTGATCTCATGACCCAAAGCATGAAGCCAGACTGTGCGTTCTGACCTTGGGCCAGAGAGTGGGCTTCCCAGGGGAAGGACTAGAGTCTTCTTGGTCACGTGAGGTGGACGGCCCTGACCGTCAAAGACGGGTGAGCTAGGAGCTCCATTCCTGAGGACACCTCAAGGGGCTGCCTGTGTGCCCAGGGAAGGGGCTTCACTCAGGCCCAGGGGCCCCGGGGTCACCAGTGACCAAGGGACTGCCTGGGGGGCCTGAGCCTGGGAAGGTGCCTGGAGCTGGTGTCAGGCTGCTCATGGCTTGTGGTGGGGAGAGAGAAAGCAGGGGTGCACAGTGGGTGTAGGTCGCACTCCTGGCGGGGCAAGTCTCATCTCCACTCTCTGCTTTTTCTTGTCTTCAGACCTTCGGCCACTGTGAGTGAGCTGAGGCTAGGAAAACAAGGGCGCCGCCTGCCCCTGGCCCCTGCCTGGGGTGTCTCTCAAGCACACACTCCTCCGGCCTGGGGGCTTGTACTGGTTGACTTCTCACACCCCGGTCTGGGAGGAACAGTGAGAACCAGCCCTGCCGGCTGCCACGTCCCACTCCCTCATCCTTTCTCAGCACGCATCTACCTTCTGGTGAGCGCATCTGGGACCCTCTCCCCACCAGAGTTCTGGGTGGGTTGGTCTGTCTGATTTCACCTCCCCTCCCCCGCCCCCCGCCCCCAAGGGGCCACCCCCCACGGCCGGCCACCACTACCACTTCTCGATGATGTGGCTCATGTAGTCCTCGGTGGGCACGCGGCCTGGCTCCTCGGCATCCTCCCGCGGCAGCGCCTCCTTGGCGCGGTGCAGCAGGCGCTCCTCCCGGCTCTTGAGACGCTGCTCCCTGCGCTCCAGCTGCCGCTTGTACTGGTAGCGCTGCTGGAAGAGGTCCTTGGCGTAGTCGTAGAGCTGCATGTCCAGGTCGTTAAGCTCCTCGATGCGCCGGATGGTGTCCTCGTCCACCTCCACGCCGCCCGCCCGCGTGCTGTTGTACTGCATGAAGGGCCGGATGAACTTGAGGTTGAACGTCCGCTCGAACAGGTACTGCGTCTTGCGCTGGAACTCCGTCAGGCCGAAGAAGGCCATGCCCCGCAGGTTCTTCTTGGCGCTCTCCAGCAGCAGCTGGGCCCGCTTGCCCTCAGGGATGAAGGACAGGTTGTAGCAGCCCACCAGGCTCAGGTCGGCCAGCATGCGCACCTGCCGGTTGTTGGCCAGGTTGTAGGGGCAGTCCATGAACTCCTGTAGTGTGCAGCCCGACCAGTCCGTGCCCTCGTAGCAGGGTGGCAGCTCCTCGGGCGTGGGCGTGCGCCCGTCACACATGTGCAGCGAGGTCTTCCACGTGGCCCCCCGCTGCACATGCCGCCACTCGCTCAGGTAGCGGGACACGGGGTCGCGCAGCAGGGTGATGTAGTAGAACTTCCTGTAAGGAGACAAGGACAGGGGGTAAGGTAAGGGCACAAAGGGGGGTTGTGTGGGGTAACTGGGGGCCATTTTGGGGTGAAGGAGGAAGGAGGCTGGAGCCCCACATCTGACTGGGTGTATCCTGGGGGACCCCAGGCACCTCTGATACCAACCTTTATGTCCTCTGAACAGCCACTTCTGAATGAGAAACCCAGAATCTGAGATGTGACCTAACCTGCAAAGGACACATGGCCACCATCGTGTCTGCCAGCTGCGGCCATCACGGTGTCGTCCTGTAGTGCCTGGCCTCAGTGCCTCCTGAACCCTGGCACAGGCTCGCCTGAGCCCCAAGGCCGCCCTCCAGTCTGCTCACTCCTCAGAAGGGACAACCTGTCTTTGCCCTGCAGTGGGCAGAGTCGGGAGCCCCAGAGCCAATGCCACCTGGAACCGGTGGCCAGCTAGGTTCTGCTCAAGGGGCCACTCAGCAGAGGTCACTCACAATCGCAGGCTGCATGTGCAGGCCTTGTCAGGGGCTCCAGCAGGCCCACTCCACCCCCGCTCCAGTGGGGGAGAGGCGCCAGTAGACCACCCAACCCAGGACCCCCAGGTGACCCATCATTCATAATTTATTATCTTGTCTCCCAGGAACTGCTTCCATGCCAGGAAGTCATGCACCCCTCAAGATGCCACGTCCCCGTGCTGTATGCAAGGGGCACCCATACCACGGGAGCAATGACTCTCTGTATGACAGGCACCCAGGATGACTCATGTCCCTGCTCAGCAGGATGACTGGCCTGATGGCACCAAGACACAGCGGGCAGTGCAGCAGCTGCCAGATGCTCCTGTGACAGGCCTGGTGTGTGTGTGTCAACCTCAGAGAGGTTGTTCTTGGAAGCCTCTCCTCCAGGGCTGGTAGAACTGGCTGCCAGTGCCTGGTGGGAGGAGTCCCAGGCCAAGGAGAACCAGGTCCTGGCAGGAGCAAGGAGAACCACTCCTGGGGTGGAGAAGCTCCAGGAAGGGACCGCCCCCCTCCACCCCCAGACAGCAGCGTGAGAGCGCATCCACACTGCCCCCTCCTCACTGAGGCCCAACAAGAGCAACTAACCTACCAACCCTCCCACTGCCCCCTGGGAGAGCTGCAGGGGCACAAAGCACCTCGAGGGGTCTGCTGGCAGTGTGTTGATCTGATTGCACTTCTCCCAGGGGGCCCTGGGGGGTGGGCATGGCAACTGGCAAAAGCAAAGGTGGTGCGGTGCAACTGCAGGTCACCCCAGGCTGAGGGAGGAGCATCTAGAAAACTGCAAGGGGGCAGTTCTGAAGGGGCCTTGGGATCCCCCAAGCAGAGGGGCAGAGGGGTAGCCAGCCAAAGGCTCCAGGGTGGGGTGAGGGAGGCAGAGGGAAAGACTGGTCCTTCTATGCGGATTGCTGAGGAGACAGGGCAGCAGTCGGCCACAGGACAGCCCCTGTGGCTCCCGTTGGCTGGTACTGTGCCACCCAGGTCGGGGGGTGGATAAGGCAGACAGTGGAGAGCACCTGAGCAGTGGGGGTCAGGGGCCTCTTTCTCAGCAGAGAAGAGAGCAGGACGGGCATCCTGATGGCCAACTCCTCCCTGATGCCTGGGATCTGCTCTGTGATCTCCGCCTCAGGCCCTCGTTCACTCTGGAATCACCCTCCCTGTGTACTGTGCCCCAGGCTCAGCACCGACCGCTTGCTTCCGGCCTCTGCAGGCAGCTCACGTTCCAGCTCCTGCAGTGCGGGCAGCCCTGCACCCCCCATCTGACCTCAGCTCCTGTGCAACACACTTTGGTGGCTCTTGCTGCTCTTGGAAGATGCACAAAGGGCCACCTGCCCCCTCCTACACCCTCTGACCAGCAGACTTCCTTTTGACCCTCTCTCTGGCTCCTCGGGAGAAACTCCAGGGCCTTGGCACAAGCTGTGTTCTCTTCCCTCTCTGCTTCATCAGCTGACTCTGGCTCACCCTTCAGACCTCAGGCAGTGCCACCTCCCAGGGGAGCCTTGTGCTCCACCTCGGGCCTCTGTCACACTGACCGCTCAGCTCACTTGACCAGAGCCTCCTAAGGGGAGGGAGTGGGCAAGAAGGAAGCTGGCTCCTGCGTGTGTGCTAAGTGGGGCCAACGTGACTCCCCAGGGTCCAGACTGAGATGGTCAGAGGATCCAAGACAGAAGGCACCTCAGGGAGGTCATCTCACACAGCACCTCAGCCCCCATGGAGGACACCAAGCCTGAGAGGTTAAGCTGCTGCCTGGAGGTGCCCACTGGCTTCAGCACGGGGGTGGGGTGGGTGGCTTCTCCTCAGTGGCTCTCCTCTGCAGACCCTGGTTCAGTGAGAAAGCCCCTACACGCGGCCAGGACAAGAAAGGTCAGTTCACTTAAGGGTCAACTTTCTAGGAATGAAGTAGAAGACATTTATAAATCCTGACCACGTCAAGTGGTTCTGAAGAGGCCAGGACAGGTAGACACACAGGGACGCACCCAGAAACACGCCTATGAACAAAGGCAGCCCCACGTGCAGGTGTCCACTGCCTGCCCTGCCGGGTCCTGCATGTGCCCTTAGGCCCCACGGGGAGGCTGCGGGTTAGCTGGACTTCCTGCACGCCTGTGGGGCTCTGATCACTCACATGGAAATGGGCCAGCCTGGTCGTTCCTCCTGAACACAGAAAAGCAGAGTTTGAGTGTCAACGGACAGAGAGGCTTGTCTACTTGGTACCAGCCGAGGCCAGCTGGAGTCTGACATGGCCCCAAGGTGACCTCTGCGGGCGAGAGCACACCGTGCACGCAGAGCATGGGCACCCCTTCCAGCGTGTGCCCCCACGGTCTTCAGGCTGAGGTCCCGTGTTAGCACTAGGCTCCATCCCACCACGGGGGCAGGCTTGGCGGAGGCTCAGCTGCTCCCAGACCCTCACGGGTCCCTGTGATGGGAACAGGGCCAGGAGTCCTCCCACTGCTGATGCCTCCAGGTCCTGGGGAGACCCGGTGTGGACATCCCTGGAGCCCCTGGCTGTGAGTCTCTCCTGTCGTACTGATGTCGGCCAGAGATGTAATGGGTTACCCGGTGACCTACAGCTGCCATCTGGACAGCCAGGATTGATGGGAGTCCTGTCCTCGGAGGCAGGCCCACCTGCTTTTCAAGTCCCTCTGCTCCTAGCCCAAGAGGGTATGTGACCTACCCAGGGTCACACAGCAAGTCGTGAGGCAGGACGAGTTCAGGCTGCTTCCTCAAAGCCCATGGTACGAATTGCCCTGTGCCTGGTTAGATAGCTGGGCTGATTCTGGCAGAGATGCCAGGATGTTTGGGGGCTGAAGGCCCCATGGGTGGGGTCACTGAGGGGTCTCCAAGGGCGCTGGTGTCTGGATCTGGCAGGTTCCAGAAGATGCGGACGAATCTTCTTGTCTTTGGAGCTTCCTGTCCGTGCTCTCTGGTGAAGCCTGAGACGTTGACTCCCACTGAGCCTCTGGGGTTCACGCTGATCCCACAGCACCCTGTGCACCACACGCGTGTTAAATGGAGTGGCTTCTCTTCTCGCTGCACCCCTGGATGCTGGCCCAGTTGGGCAGGAGCAGGGGCTCACCCATGCTGGGTTACTGGGAAGGGCATCAGGATGGAACATGCGGCACCTTCCCTGTGCAGGACATTGCCATGCCCTGGGCGATGCCCTCCCCCCACTCTGTCCCCCAGACATGGCCTATGATGGAGAAAAAGGGCTCAGGCAGACTCTGGAACCTGCTCAAGAGGCCAGCAGCCCCAGGCCTCCACCCAGCTCTTGTCTGGACAATGTGGGAGCCTCTGCAGGCCCACACTCCTAGTCTGTTGGCCTCTTCAGGACCTCATGAGCCTGACACCCACCTCCACCTTGCCCACCCTAGTCCTCACTTTCACTGCTGCCATGACACAGAAGGTAGCTCTGGCTACAGGCCTGTACCCTGGCCATCCTCTGCCCAGGAGCCCTGCTCCTGTCTCCCTGACGCTGCCCTCTCTGCCCATTATACACACCACCAGAAACACTGCTGTTCATGTTCTGGTTTATTGTCTGATGAAAGAGGGTATGGGGGCATTGTCCAGAAATGAACAGAGGGCAGAGAGTGGTGTGGGGCAGAAGAACCCCCCAGAAGACTGACCACACCCCACATCAGGCAGCTTCCTATGAAGGTGCCAAGGGGCTCATGACTCAGGGATACAAGGAACTGGGCAGGGGCCAAACAACAGTCAGCACCCTCACTGGTGTCCCCAGCACCTGCCCTCCCTTGTCCAGACAGCTGTCACCAGGGTAATTGAGACCCTGCCCCAGAGCAAAGTTCTTCCTGTACTGACATCTGGGGTCCCCCATAAAACAGGGGGCTTTCTGCCTATCACTCTCCAGCAGGATCTGTCCATTGCCAACCAACAAGGTTTCCAGAAAGAGGGGAGTGAGGAGGCAGAGGGGAGATGAGGAAATAATGAGAATTCGATTATATAATTCATTTAGCCTGAAATGGCTCCCCAGGTGCCTGCAAGTGAACGTGGGGAGCAGACCCAGGATTAAAGAGATGACCCACGCAGCACCTGGACAGAAAAACAGAACACACAAAGAGGACTGGCTGTCGGAAAGGGACCCACTTTCTCTAGCCATACCATATGCTACATATCAATGGAGCAAGGGCTTCAAAATGCTGAGGGAAAAGGACCAGTGACAGGTCAGACCCCACCATACTATCAAGCAAAAGTGAGGGGCAACTGGAGACATTTCAGACATGCAAAGACTCAGGACATTTATTTTTCATAAATCTTGCTTTAGAAAGACATTGGACTAGGTATCTTATTTAGTAAACAATAACAACAAAAAATTTAGCACGGGAGACAGGAACTCAAACCCAGGAGAGAGACTGAGCGTGTCAATTGTGCATCCCGCTGGGACTCCCAGGAGCAGAGGCGCAGGGGTTCCAGGAAAAAAGGGGCATGGACAGATTACCTGCTGCAACAGGATATTTGTGGAAAAAAATTCACTTGGAAAAAATTACGTTTATGAAGATAAAAAACAAAGCAAGTAAAAAAAATAGGGCTATCATTAATTCCAGGAAAAAACAAGAATATAAAAAAAGAAAGTAAAGCATTCTATTAGGCAAAAGAAGTAAACAATGCTTTTAGAGACATCATAATGTACACAGTGACTATTGATTTAATAAAAACTTGAGCTTTTTACTCGACTTGGAGGATGGGTGGGGTATGGAGAAGGATGTGCAAAGGCTTAAGAACATTTAATCTTCATCTACCAAAACAGAAAGCAAACAGATAATGTTTAAATCAATAAATCAAGAAATAGCACCATAAATTATTTAGAAATATAGAAGTAAGTACATGAAGAATACTGAAAAGAGCTGCAAGTGATAATCTGGAGAGGATGGAAAGGAAAGCAGATCTGTTGGTTTTTACTACAAGCCTCCTGGAACTATTTGTCTTGAAGCCTGTATGTACACTATTTTAACTAAAACATTAAAAATACAACAATGAGGAAACTGGCCAAAAAAGCATATGGAAACATGCTTCCCCTTCATCAGACATTGAGGAAATGGCACACTGAGCCACGATGTGATACCCGCTAGACAGGCAAAACAGAAGCAGGGCAATGCCAGCTTTCAACAACTGCTAATGGGATGTGAACTGGGGACAGTTGTTATGGAGTGTCTTCACTGGAAAGCTGAAGGCACACCCATACCCTGTGACCCGATTCCTCTGGTAGGCACACGACCCAGGGAGACCCTGTTCAGGCACCCTGGAAGGTGGGGGTAAGACTGTCCACAGCTGCATGCTGGCGACAGCCCCAGACACCCGCCACAGTGCCATGTGACCGTAAGCCATCTCAGAGTGGCAGGCACGCTGCTGTTCACCTCCTTCCTGGGCCGTGGGCTCGCATGGCAGGAGTTTTGTGAATGAGGGTCCCACCCACCAGTCTCTCAACTCACACCCTGAAATAAAGGCAGATTTTTCTAACCAGTGCCAACAGAGCTGTAGAGTATGATGATACTATTTATAGTTTCCAAATATAAACACAGCCAAAGAAAGTACTATTTAGTGATACACACATAGATGTTGAAATTAAAAAAAAAAAGGTGATGAGGTGATACACACAAAAATTCAAGGCAGAAGTTGGCCTCCGCGTGTGCTGGGCTGGGAGGGATGCTGGGGACGGCCCTAGGTCACGGCGGCTTCCAGGGCACTGATCACATCCTTCTTAAGGTAGGCCATGGGGGTGTGGGGTTATTTTATGTCTTATTTCTTATGTACATTATGCAAATTCTTTTGTATGTTTACAAAACACTTTGTGATAAATAACGGTTTAAAAACGTTTTACCACCACCACCAAGATTCTCCCTAGCAGGCTTTGCAGGTGAACTAGCATTTCTGCCAAACCAGGAGCCTCGGTTTCCCAAAGTGCACTGAGCTGGGTGGCACCATGCCCCAGGCTGGACCCCAGTGCAGCGCATTCCTGCAGCCTGAAGCCCTCGCCTTCCCCTTGGGGCAATAGACCAGGGAGTGGGGCTCCACGCCTGGGGAAGCCCAAGCTTTTTCTCCCAAGGCCCCTGACCCTCGTGATCCCACTGGCCCCTCACAAGGGCCCTGGGAGACCTGTGGGGCAGGAGGTGACTTAACCATCAGGCCAACATGCTCCATGGCGTGTTGTGGAGGCCTCACCCACCACACCTGAGCTGGCACAGACTAGGGAAAGGTCCTAAGCCAGGGCTGGAGTGCCATGAGGGGCGCTCCTGGCTCCAGCCTGTGTGTCAGTCACTCTCCATTCTTGACCAGGGATGATCCCCCTTCCCTGCAAGAGCATCTCAGTGGACACATCTAGGACCTGGGGCTGGGGGTGCTCTGTGAAGGAAGTCTGGGTAGGGCTGCTTTCCCTGGAGATGCACTTCCCAGCTATGTGCAGGGCTACATGCCACTGTGCACAGCCAGGGTGCAGGACACCCTCAGCAGGCCTCTTGCTGGGGAGCTGTTTCCTGACAGCACTAACACCGAGGCGCCCAGGGGCTGGACGGTGAGGGCTGGGATGCCAGGCCCACAAGTGCCCCTCCTGGCAGGTGACCAGAAAGGCCCTTGGGGCCTTGGGGTTCTGGAAGCCCTGCTGGGGGGGGGGGCACATCCTCCCAGCAAGGCCAGGCTTGGGGCTGCTCTCCACCAACCCAAGTGTGGGCCTTTCCACAGACATCTTCTCCCATGAGCAAAGGACTGGCTGATGGCATTCTGGGAGACTGCCTGCTGTCCCCAGACCAACCATGGCTGGAGTCAGCCGCAGCCCTGGATTCTCGTTAGAGCAGCACAAGTGGTGCTTGGCTCCAGGTGTGAGGAAGACCTCCTCACGTCTCCTTTTGCCTTCTGACTCTACGAAGCTCCCGCCTGCTGCTCCTGGGCAGTGCTCCACCGACCAGCAGGTGAACCCAGCCAGGCCTCCAGACACGGTGGCTGCCCATTCATATCTCATGCCTGCCTGCCTGGCACTTCCTGGCTTCCGACACCCAGCAGGAAAGACTTCTGCCTGAACATACACACTCACACCCCACGGGAAAGAGAAGGTGACTGTGCCCTACTCCTTCCCTGGGTGGAGCCATGTGCTTGCTGACTCAGCCCAAGACCTGCCTCCAGAGCCTTGGCCTCTGCTTGTTATCTGCCTGAATCCCAGACACAGGCTCGTGGGCTTGCTCTTGCAGCTTCCAGACCTTTGCTGAGGCTCCTTCCCCCACATCCGCACAGCCTGGACCGGCAGACCCGCCACAGCTGCCTGGACCCAAGGAGGACGAGGTGGGGGCCCACAAGGGAGGCGGGAGGCAGTGCCAGGCCCTGCTGGGCTGTGCAGCACATGTGCGGGCTGGACCTGCTCCTGCCACTTGCCAGGCAATAGCAGCTTCTGGGACTCTGGGCCAAGATGCATCCTACAGCTAAGCCCGAGCGCGGAAGGCCCGTGCAGCACAGTACAGCTTGGTGGACACGGTCCCTGCCAGGCTACAAACAGCTCAGGGCTTAACCCACGCGCAGGGGCACACAGCTGGATACCTGCGCCCAGCAAATCCATGGCCACTGGGACATGTGGCCCTCTGGGGACTCTGCAGTGACACGGGAGCACACGTGTGTGCACCATGAGCAAAAGCACCACATCAGAGCTCGTGTTACACCTTGATGGCATTCTGGAAAACACACAAACTGGGCACAGATGGAAGATGGGAAGGAAATGTAACACGGGCCAAATGCAAAGGGGGCTGGTCCCAGGGCCTGGGCAGCTTTTACTTCTGCTTTTTTCTCATATTTTTGCTATTTTATATAACCAGGCATGTATTACAAAACAAACAAGACACAAAGATTAAAAGCCTTTTATGTACCTGATATAATCTGATTTTTCTCACAGGAGGTGCAGAGTCAGAGGCCTGGGCAGCTGTGGGCCTCCCCGGCAGCCACTAGGATGTTTCCAAAGCCACGAGACTACCAGCTGTCTGCTCTCCTGGGGGTCAGGAAGGCCAGAGCTGGGCTGAGGACCACTGGGACTCCCTCCAGGCTCAACCCGCTGACCCCACGGCTGGAGTGTGGTCCCACAGAGCCTCTGAATGGAGGGAAGGGGGCTGATACTCCCTCTTCCATGTGCACCCATCACCTGCACAAACACACAGCGCACCAGGGAGTGATGGCTTTGTGTGCTCTCTGAACGCAAACTGTTTTTCCCCAGACAGAGCCATTCAGAGCCTACAAAGCACGCTCCAGACAGAGTCATTTGATGCCCAAATTAACTGCAGTGTCCCACTTTCTTCTACCCCGTGGTCCCTGCTGACCCAGCTCTGTTCTCCCAGGGAGGGTGGCCACCTCTGGCTGATGTGCTGGGAGAGCTGCCATCTGAGCACCAACCCTTAATCCTGGGGTCTGGGACACCAACCTGTCCAGAACCAAGGACCCCTCTATCGAGTGCTTCTG
Source organism: Ursus arctos (assembly GCF_023065955.2). Classification (NCBI taxonomy): domain Eukaryota; kingdom Metazoa; phylum Chordata; class Mammalia; order Carnivora; family Ursidae; genus Ursus; species Ursus arctos. The sequence goes on along the minus strand of NW_026622763.1, from coordinate 3,925,129 downwards.
TGGGGGTGGGAGGAGAGGCTGATACTTGGTGTGAGGAGTGGGGTCTAGTAGGCACTCACTAACTTTGCTCCTACAACCTCTGGGGTAGGCACCACCATTAGACCCCCTCTGTAGATGGGCAAACTGAGGCTCAGGAGAGCTTGCTCTGCCAAAGCCTCCTAGCTACCAGGGGCATCCACACCACTGAGCAATCCCAGGCCCAGGGTCTCTGAGAGGAGCTGGGCAAGGCACAGGGTCCCGAGTGTGTGGTCTTCCAACTTGCCAAAGGCTCTGCCACTTAGCAGCTGCGTGGCCCCGATAGGTAGCCCATTCCAGGGCCCCTGGACCCAGCCATGAGGGAAGGAGAGAAAGGCCTCTAGAGAACGAACAGCCACATGGACTCACCTGCTCTCGCCAGCCATGGGTGGGGGCACCAGGAGAACATGCAAGAGACAGAGAGAAAAGCCATCAGTCAAACATAAAAAGCGTAAGTAGCCCTATCACCTTAACAACGAAAACAATCAAAACAGTATTTAAAAATCCTCCTACGAGTAGTCAAGTACTGAGAGATGTCTACTTTGAAATCATTCTGCCAAAAAGAAAAAAAAAAGCAGACACACATATAAGTAAACCTACATGTGTACGTGTAAGTATGTACACACAGATACACGCGGTACCCGGAGCAAGAGAGCTCTCGTGCACGAGCGTGCGTGCCCCAGGGCCAAAACGGTAACACTTGGTGGGTCTGGTGACGGTTGAAAGCTTTGCTACTTTGTAGGTTCGTTTTTCAAAACAAAAAGGTGGTGGGGGGAAACTCCTACAAAGAAAATGCCAGGCTATTTCTACCAAATTTTTAAATAACAGATTATCCAACTTTGTGCAAACAGTTCTAGACAACAGGAAAGAAGGCACCCCCAACCCATGCTAAGAGGCCGACATCACCTCAGCACCAAAATCAGACAGAAGACAGGAAAATTACAGCCCTTTTCATTCACAATGCAGATGTAAAAAACCCACACAAAAATCCTACCAAATCCTATCCCCAAAATGCATGGAAGATATCATACTATGACCAAGTCAGCTGACCCCAGGTATGCAAGGACGGGTTACTGTGAGAAAATTTATACATGAGACCGATCATACCAATAGATCATAGACCTCGACGGACGTATAAGACATGTTAAACACCTATTCCTGACAAAACTCTCAGTAAAGTAGCAATAGAATGATAAAGTATACAAAGTAAACTAGAAGCAACACGGTCCTCAGGGAAGAGTCAGATGCATTCCCTCTAAGACTCTGTACCGGGGCGTCTCACCTCACGCAATAAAATGACAAGATGGAGCCTGTCCGTCCATCTCATCTTTGCTAAACACCTATGTGCAGGCACTGGGCTGGGGACTTTGCCCTCAGAATCCCAGCCACCGGAGGGACTTTTTCCCCTATCCAGTGCCCTTGTCCTGAGTCCCAGAGTGTCTGACAGTAAAAGGTGTGGCTCGCTCTCAGAGGTCTGCAGGTTCTGGAGGCTGGGGGCAGCCACACCACTGGAGGAGTGCAAGAGGCAAAGGCCTCATCAGCTGGCACCCTCCCTGCTCCCGGCATCCTCCCTGCTCCCAGCCTCCTGGGGGCCAGGCGTCTGGCAGGAAGGGCCCCAGGCACCAGGTGAGCTCAGCAGGTGCGTCAGTCACAGCACCTGCTTCCGAGTGAGCTTAGCAGGCTGGCCTTGGCCCCAAGGGCTGCATGACATGGGTCTCCAGAGGCTGATGCCTTGCCTGGAGCAAAGTGGATCGGGAGGGTCCACATGTAGGAAGGATCTGGGGCCAGGGCCCCCCCAAGCTTCAGTTCCTGTTTCACGGCACCAGCCTTTGCCACCTTACTCTAGCTGGACCCTTCTCCGTCTGTGGGAGGTGTGGGTATGCTCAGGAAACAGATGGCAAGCAGGATCCTGAGAAAGGCCTCTGGACAGACCTGCAGGAAAACCATCCCTGAAAGGACATGTGCATAAGACATGAGCACAAATGGCCCTTGGCCCTGCTCACACTTTTATCTCAGTTAGTCAGGGGCCCACAGCCTCATCTCCTTGAAAATGGTTCTTGGTCCTCCCTTTCCTCTGTCCAACTCTCTCACTGCTCAGCGTCCCCCCAGTGCACATTACTCCTGATGCCCACTTGGTGAACTCCTGCCAAGCTCCCTGATGCCAGGGCAGCTTTGGGGGAGAGGGTCTGGCCCAGGAGAAGGTCCCTGCACTTCTGGCGGAGGAGCCAGACCTTGTCTGGGGTGGAGGGAACCAGGTGGGGGAGGAGGCTGGGAGAAGAGAGCAGCGGCAGAGCCACGTAAGCCCCAGGCCCTCCCACTAGCACAGGAACAAGCCTTGGTGAAAGGGGTGGGATAGGGGACCAGAGAGGGACTGTTCCCAGAAGCCCTGCCTAACACCCCTGCTTTTTTTTTTTTTTTTAAAGATTTCTTACTTGAGAGAGAGAGAGAGAGAGAGAGAGAGAAGGAGCACGCTCACAAGAGCTGGTGGGGGCGGGAGGGGCAGAAGGAGAGGGAAAGAATCTCAAGCATACTCCCTGCTGAGCGTGGAGCCCACGTGAGTCTCGATTTCATGACCTTGAGATCATGACCTGAGTTGAAATCAAGAGTCAGACCCTTGACTCACTGAGCCACCCAGGCACCCAACTTGCCCATCCTTTCTTGGAGTCCAAGCCCAGTAGAACACTGGCTAGGACAGGCTCCTGGCCCGGCGTTTGAGGGAACCTGGCAGTCCATGGGGCAGGGATACCCATACCATGTGCAGACAAGGAAGAAGTGGGCCCCAGTCCACACTAGCCTGGACACAGAAACAAGCCAGGGCTCAAGTCTTGAACTGGAGGGGAAAGTGTGTTCTGTGCCCAGGAGCTCAGAGACTTTGCTTCCCATGAGGAGCAGGAAGAAAAGTGCCCATCAGCAGGGCTTTCTGGGGCATGGTGATGGGGTTGACAGGGGAGGATGGTGGAGGGTCTGGGGTGGGGGAGATGCGTGCAGGAAAGGGCAGTGGCAGCACAAAGGGGCCAGAGTTCTCCTGGCTGTGGACACTGAGCCCGGGCCACCATGCAGGGGATGGGCCTAGCATGTGGGTGGAGACACTGAAGCGAAAGGAGCAGCATCTGAAGAAGATTCAGGGCCCTCTGAGGTCTGAAGGATAGGGCACGTGGTGTGAGGAGGGCCAGTGACTCAATGCGCGCATGGGGGGCGGGCTCAGGGGGCAGGTGGGGTGCCGTCAGCTGACAGGCTCCAGCTGGAAAAGAGGAAGGTGTGTGAGATGCAGGAAGCTTCTGAGACGGGCAGCCTCCCAGCGGGGCTGTGGTCAGGCTTCTGCTGTCCACATGAAGGCCCCTGGTCACTGGTGCTCCTCCTCTCTGGTAATGACAGGTCCCCGGCACCCACACAGTACCCACCCCACCTCCCCATGGCTGGCAGCAGACAGAACTATGGGGACCTCCTTCCCAGGCTCAGACACAGGGGGTTATGCCAGCGTGTGGGAGCCGGGGAAGGAGGGCCATAGCGTGGACCTAGTGAGCAGGACACTGCAGGGCCCTGACCATGAAGTCACATACCCCAGGGCGTCCACAGACAAGACCAAGGGGATGCAGCACAAAGTCGCCGTGTCCTGGAGGGAGGGCCCCACTATCTCCTCCCCCCAGCCACACACTCCCACTGAGGTTCCCACCTGGACACGTCTGTCTCTTCAAGCTTCAGAGCAAAGCCCATGGCCAAGGCCTGTCTGTGCACTTCCCTGTGGGCCCGGCTGGTTGGGGGCTCAGCGTGGGTCCAGGGAGAGCCAGCCCTACTGCTGCTGAGCCTGGTGCAGCTGAGTGCAGGCCCTCTCAGCACTTCCAAGGGGCTCTAGGGGTCCCCGGAGTTATCTGAAGACACACACCCCTGTCGTGACCAAGGTCCCAGCCTGTGCCATGGGTGCCCACTCAGTTCCACATCACCCCCTTGGGAGCAAGGACTGACACATCAAGGGAGGACCACACAGCTGCAGCCATTGGGTGTGGCCAATGGTCTCCCTCTGTGTGCCAGGCCCCCAGGGGAGGGGGGCTCCTCAGGGCTCTGAGTCCAGGCTGGCCTCCCTCCCCTGCGTATTTTCCTCCTATCTGGCCTGTGTTCTCCATACCCACCCACCCCACCCCATGCCTGCCCCTCCCAACTCCATTCCTACTCCTGCTGCAAATGAGCCCCCAAGGCTACCCTGGGTGCTGGCCCAGGCCCAGGTGTGGGGCCCTTTGTGTGGCTGCACGCCCCTCCACCTGTGCAAGGCCTGTGGGTCTCTCTCTTCATGGTTCCCAGCAGAGCTGCTCTTCTCTCCTTCCCTGTTGGCACTGTCCAGTGCCCCCTGCACACCTGGCCCCCGTCAGAAAGCACTGTTCGTCCCAGTCCTGTTTCAGCGAACCTCCCTCTCCCCTTTTCTTTCCTCTCAGAGCCTTCTGCCTGGCTCACCTCTCAGCCACGGGCGTGGTGTTTCTTCCCCTCCTGGCCTGTCTCCATGGGGCCTGGGCAGAGTGAAGACTCAGAGAAAAGCCGAGGCTTTGTATCTTGGACTGAAACTGACAAAAGAGCATGCGTGTGCTCCATACAACCAAGAGCAAACGCAGGCAGTGGTGGCCACTTTGGTGGCCATCAGCCACCTATCAGACAATTTCCTCACACAGCGCTGGGGAGGTCAGCAGGGCAGCTCCCAGACTTCCCAGAAACCACAGCTCCGCCCCCCACTACAGGAGGGGACCTCTGCTGAAGGAGCAGCAGCAGCAAACCATGGGCTCCAAGGGACCTCAGCTTCAGGGTGTGTGGGCCTGGGCATGCACGGCACCCGGGAGACCCAGGAGAGGAAGGCCTGGCGAGACGGGATATGAGTCAGTCCGTGTTGGAGGGCAGCACGAGGACCCCACTGCATGCCCTCCCAGTGCCCACACCTACTGGAGGCCCCAGGGGGCACTCAGAAGTGGGAACACATACACATACGTACTTGTAAGACTTCTCAAAGTGGGGGAATAAACACACAGCCCAAAGAGTGTCTAGAAGGTTAGCTACAGGATGGTGGTCTCCATCCCACCAGGGTGCTACTGCGGCCCTTCCTGCCAGCTGAGAAGGCTCCCCTCTGTGCATCCAAGGCCTCATTTGTTGAGCAGCGCCCCCAGAAGCAAAGGCCCCTGCACTGTCCCCGAGCTGACACCAACCTTGGTGGGAATCAGGAAACAAAGCAATGTAAAGGTTGCAGGCCGGCAAGTGGCGCCAGCCGGGCCATAAATATCCTGCCTGTCGTCAGGAGCCCCCACACCCAGGAGTGAAGCACTAAGTCTCTTACAGCCTAAGACCCGGGAGCCTCCAGAGCCATAAATGACCCTATGCAGGGCTCCCTCCTAAATCCAGGGTTTCTGAGGCCGTGAGAACTCGGCATGCACCCCCAGCCTCCTGCAGGCTGGCTTGCACAGGGCCTACACAGACAGACAGGCAGAAAGGACCTCAGGGTGGCCTGGCACACGGAGCCCATGTGTGTGCAGCCTTAGGCCACTGGTGAAAGAAGGCACCTCAAACACCTGAGCATAGACATGGCTGTTTCAGGGCTGCCCGTGGGCGCTGAGAATTAACCATCAACCCTCCGAGGCGGGAAGTTACATGGAAGCGAGCACTGTGTGAGCAGGGTCTGCGGCCCTGCTGAGCCAGGCAGAAGCTGAAGGGCCATTAAGACCTCTCAGGTGGTGGTGGTGGCAGTGGGGTGGGGCTGAGCCCAGAGGGAGGTCTACACTGAGACCGCCGCAGGGACACGCCCACTGTGACGGCGGCCACTCCTCAGCTCTGCCCTGTGGCCCCTGGGCTCAAGCTCCACACCTCCCAAGGGTGGGGACCTACTCAGACCCTCTGCTCAACACCTGTCCCAGACTCCACTAAGAGCTGTCCTGTGCCTCTGCCCTCCCCAACTTCTGGGCCCAGAGTCTGACCCTGGCTTTGTCAGACTCCTCCCCTGAGACCCCGAGACAGGGCTCTCGAACCCCAGCATAGCCATACCGTGCGCTGGCGTGTCCTACTCACTCTGGTGGAGAAAGCGGATCCCGGAAGCATTCCTGGTGGGAATACAGATAGTACGGGGGTCCTCAGGAAATGAGCCATCAAATTGCCATCTAACCCAGCAACTCCACTTTTAGCTATACACCCCAAGGAAGTGCAAGCGGACTTGAACACCAGTGTGTGCATCTATGTTCACAGCAGCACGATGCTCGACAGCGCCAGGCTGAGACAAGCCACGGGCCTATCCTCAGAGGCATGGATTAAAACGTGGTATATGCCTACAACCACGGAGTGCCCGGCCTTGAAAAGGCAGTGCTGACACGCGCTACAACGTGGATAAATCTCGACGACGTGACGCTAAGCAAAATAAGCTGGTGACAAAAAGGCAAATACTATAGACCGCGTGTACGTGAGGCATAGAGAGTCATCCTAGATCGCGTGTACGTGACGTATAGAGTCATCCTAGATCGCGTGTACATGAGGCATAGGGAGTCATCCTAGATCGCGTGTACATGAGGCATAGGGAGTCATCCTAGATCGCGTGTACGTGAGGCATAGGGAGTCATCCTAGATCGCGTGTACGTGACGTATAGAGTCATCCTAGATCGCGTGTACGTGAGGCATAGGGAGTCATCCTAGATCGCGTGTACGTGAGGTATAGGGAGTCATCCTAGATCGCGTGTACGTGACGTATAGAGTCATCCTAGATCGCGTGTACGTGAGGCATAGGGAGTCATCCTAGATCGCGTGTATGTGAGGCACAGTCATCCTAGATCGCGTGTACGTGAGGCATAGAGAGTCATCCTAGATCGCGTGTACGTGAGGCATAGAGTCATCCTAGATCGCGTGTACGTGAGGCATAGGGAGTCATCCTAGATCGCGTGTACGTGAGGTATAGAGTCATCCTAGATCGCGCGTACGTGAGGTATAGGGAGTCATCTTAGATCGCGCGTACGTGAGGTATAGAGAGTCATTCTAGATCGCGCGTACGTGAGGTATAGAGAGTCATTCTAGATCGCGTGTACGTGAGGCATAGAGAGTCATTCTAGATCGCGTGTACGTGAGGCATAGGGAGTCATCCTAGATCGCGTGTACGTGAGGCATAGGGAGTCATCCTAGATCGCGTGTACGTGAGGCATAGGGAGTCATCCTAGATCGCGTGTACGTGAGGCATAGGGAGTCATCCTAGATCGCGTGTACGTGAGGCATAGGGAGTCATCCTAGATCGCGTGTACGTGAGGTATAGGGAGTCATCCTAGATCGCGTGTACGTGAGGTATAGAGTCATCCTAGATCGCGTGTACGTGAGGTATAGAGTCATCCTAGATCGCGTGTACGTGAGGCATAGGGAGTCATCCTAGATCGCGTGTACGTGAGGCATAGGGAGTCATCCTAGATCGCGTGTACGTGAGGCACAGTCATCCTAGATCGCGTGTACGTGAGGCATAGAGTCATCCTAGATCGCGTGTACGTGAGGCATAGAGTCATCCTAGATCGCGTGTACGTGAGGTATAGAGAGTCATCCTAGATCGCGTGTACGTGAGGTATAGAGAGTCATCCTAGATCGCGTGTACGTGAGGTATAGGGAGTCATCTTAGATCGCGTGTACGTGACGTATAGAGTCATCCTAGATCGTGTGTACGTGAGGCATAGGGAGTCATCCTAGATCGCGTGTACGTGAGGTATAGAGAGTCATTCTAGATCGCGTGTACGTGAGGTATAGGGAGTCATCCTAGATCGCGTGTACGTGAGGTATAGGGAGTCATCCTAGATCGCGTGTACGTGAGGCATAGGGAGTCATCCTAGATCACGTGTACGTGAGGCATAGGGAGTCATCCTAGATCGTGTGTACGTGAGGCATAGGGAGTCATCCTAGATCGCGTGTACGTGAGGTATAGGGAGTCATTCTAGATCGCGTGTACGTGAGGTATAGAGTCATCCTAGATCGCGTGTACGTGAGGTATAGAGTCATCCTAGATCGCGTGTACGTGAGGCATAGGGAGTCATCCTAGATCGCGTGTATGTGAGGCACAGTCATCCTAGATCGCGTGTACGTGAGGCATAGAGAGTCATCCTAGATCGCGTGTACGTGAGGCATAGAGTCATCCTAGATCGCGTGTACGTGAGGCATAGAGTCATCCTAGATTGCGTGTACGTGAGGCATAGGGAGTCATCCTAGATCGCGTGTACGTGAGGTATAGAGAGTCATCCTAGATCGCGTGTATGTGAGGTATAGAGTCATCCTAGATCGTGTGTACGTGAGGCATAGGGAGTCATCCTAGATCGCGTGTACGTGAGGTATAGAGTCATCCTAGATCGCGTGTACGTGAGGCATAGGGAGTCATCCTAGATCGCGTGTATGTGAGGCACAGTCATCCTAGATCGCGTGTACGTGAGGTATAGAGTCATCCTAGATCGCGTGTACGTGAGGCATAGGGAGTCATCCTAGATCGCGTGTACGTGAGGTATAGAGTCATCCTAGATCGTGTGTACGTGAGGCATAGGGAGTCATCCTAGATCGCGTGTACGTGAGGTATAGAGTCATCCTAGATCGTGTGTACGTGAGGCATAGGGAGTCATCCTAGATCGCGTGTACGTGAGGTATAGAGTCATCCTAGATCGCGTGTACGTGAGGCATAGGGAGTCATCCTAGATCGCGTGTATGTGAGGCACAGTCATCCTAGATCGCGTGTACGTGAGGTATAGAGTCATCCTAGATCGCGTGTACGTGAGGCATAGGGAGTCATCCTAGATCGCGTGTACGTGAGGTATAGAGTCATCCTAGATCGTGTGTACGTGAGGCATAGGGAGTCATCCTAGATCACGTGTACGTGAGGCATAGAGAGTCATCCTAGATCGCGTGTACGTGAGGTATAGAGTCATCCTAGATCGCGTGTACGTGAGGTATAGAGTCATCCTAGATCACGTGTACGTGAGGCATAGAGAGTCATCCTAGATCGCGTGTACGTGAGGTATAGAGTCATCCTAGATCGCGTGTACGTGAGGCATAGGGAGTCATCCTAGATCGCGTGTACGTGAGGCATAGAGAGTCATCCTAGATCGCGTGTACGTGAGGTATAGAGTCATCCTAGATCGCGTGTATGTGAGGTATAGAGTCATCCTAGATCGCGTGTACGTGAGGTATAGGGAGTCATCTTAGATCGCGTGTATGTGAGGTATAGAGTCATCCTAGATCGCGTGTACGTGAGGCATAGAGTCATCCTAGATTGCGTGTACGTGAGGCATAGGGAGTCATCCTAGATCGCGTGTACGTGAGGTATAGAGAGTCATCCTAGATCGCGTGTATGTGAGGTATAGAGTCATCCTAGATCGTGTGTACGTGAGGCATAGGGAGTCATCCTAGATCGCGTGTACGTGAGGTATAGAGTCATCCTAGATCGCGTGTACGTGAGGCATAGGGAGTCATCCTAGATCGCGTGTATGTGAGGCACAGTCATCCTAGATCGCGTGTACGTGAGGTATAGAGTCATCCTAGATCGCGTGTACGTGAGGCATAGGGAGTCATCCTAGATCGCGTGTACGTGAGGTATAGAGTCATCCTAGATCGTGTGTACGTGAGGCATAGGGAGTCATCCTAGATCGCGTGTACGTGAGGTATAGAGTCATCCTAGATCGTGTGTACGTGAGGCATAGGGAGTCATCCTAGATCGCGTGTATGTGAGGCACAGTCATCCTAGATCGCGTGTACGTGAGGTATAGAGTCATCCTAGATCGCGTGTACGTGAGGCATAGGGAGTCATCCTAGATCGCGTGTACGTGAGGTATAGAGTCATCCTAGATCGTGTGTACGTGAGGCATAGGGAGTCATCCTAGATCGCGTGTACGTGAGGTATAGAGTCATCCTAGATCGTGTGTACGTGAGGCATAGGGAGTCATCCTAGATCGCGTGTACGTGAGGTATAGAGTCATCCTAGATCGCGTGTACGTGAGGCATAGGGAGTCATCCTAGATCGCGTGTATGTGAGGCACAGTCATCCTAGATCGCGTGTACGTGAGGTATAGAGTCATCCTAGATCGCGTGTACGTGAGGCATAGGGAGTCATCCTAGATCGCGTGTACGTGAGGTATAGAGTCATCCTAGATCGTGTGTACGTGAGGCATAGGGAGTCATCCTAGATCACGTGTACGTGAGGCATAGAGAGTCATCCTAGATCGCGTGTACGTGAGGTATAGAGTCATCCTAGATCGCGTGTACGTGAGGTATAGAGTCATCCTAGATCACGTGTACGTGAGGCATAGAGAGTCATCCTAGATCGCGTGTACGTGAGGTATAGAGTCATCCTAGATCGCGTGTACGTGAGGCATAGGGAGTCATCCTAGATCACGTGTACGTGAGGCATAGAGAGTCATCCTAGATCGCGTGTACGTGAGGTATAGAGTCATCCTAGATCGCGTGTATGTGAGGTATAGAGTCATCCTAGATCGCGTGTACGTGAGGTATAGGGAGTCATCTTAGATCGCGTGTATGTGAGGTATAGAGTCATCCTAGATCGCGTGTACGTGAGGCATAGAGTCATCCTAGATCGCGTGTACGTGACGTATAGAGAGTCATCCTAGATCGCGTGTACGTGAGGCATAGAGAGTCATCCTACTCAGAGAGGGGACGGTGGTTGCCAAGGGCTGGAGGAGGGACACTAACAAGTTAACATCGGCACAGGTTCAGCTGGGAAGGTGCAAAAGTCCTGGAGATGGATGGTGGTGATAGCTGCACAACAAGGGGGATGGACTTAAAACCACTGAACCGTGCACTTTTAAAAAAATGGTTAGAATGGTAAATTTTATGTTATGCATATATGAACACAATTAAAAAAAAAAAAAGCTCTCCCATGATGGGTCATCTGCAGCCAGTCCCGGGGCAGCAAGTCCTCAAGAACAAAACCACAGCAGGCTTCTCAGGAGAGAAGACATTTCTCTGGGTACAGTCACCCCAAGGGACCCTCAGTGACTGAGTGACAAACGGAGTCCATCCAGTGAAACCTGCCCCCAGTGGGAGTGTGTTTGGTCGGGGGGAAACTCCTCGGCTCTCCTGGGGAATGACAGGACCAAAGAGAAGACCCCGAGCACTACGCTTGGCCTTGGATGGGGCCGAAGTGCATGCAGGCCCAGCCTAGGACTCAGGTGTGACCCGAGAACCCCGTGTCTGTTCTTGCACTGGACAGAGCAGGGGTTCGGCAAGCACCCATCCCTCACTGTGGGGACAAGGGAGCACACAGCCCCCTCTTCAGCCCCTAGATCACGAGCTCCCATCACATGTGATACCGGGGACCCGAACTCCACCAGCTAAGGGGGCCTCACACCCCTAATAACCCTGAGGTGATGCTCTGCTCCCCTGTCCTATGAATGAATGAAATGAATGACCAGGCTCTGGGAGGCTCTGGTCTGGCCCTTGGCTGCAGGACCACCAGCAGTCTGCCCCGCTCTCAACAAACTGCAACAAGTCACTACCAACCACAAAAATTGCTAATTCAATCTTATCTCAAAGTTGTCATCTTAAGGTAAACAGAATGAATAGCCCTCTCACCGAGGACCCTTCCCCTGGGTTCCAGGCACCCCAGCAGGCTGCATCGTCCCTCCCAGCCGCATTTGACAGATGAAGAAACTGAAGCACAGGCAGGTGACCCTTGCCTGAGGTCATACACTGGTGAGGAGCACAGTGGGGCTTAAGAAGGGCTCTGTCTCTGAGAGTCAAGACCTTATCTGTGCCAGGTCCTCAGCAAAGGGCGAGGACACATAAGTGAATCATGGTCGTCCAGCCTGTCTTGAGGGACTCCAGCTGTTGGCGGGACAGAGGCCAACAGGGTGGGGGCTGTGCTGGAAAGCAGCTCATGGCCCCTCACCCGCTCTCAGCCTTGCAAACACTGTCTGTCTGCCAGGCAGAGAAATGAGGGCTACAACGGCAAAAACACCAGCCCCCAGCAGGCAGAAGGCTGCACTGCATCTTGGGGCTGAGGACCACTGGTCCCTTCCTCCCATCCAGCAAACATCAGGTTTCTCTTTTGAGGCCCAGGCTGGGACAGCGGGAGATGTCAGGCCCTGGTCTGGGCGAGCTATGCCTCGCTCTGCCAACTTCATCAGGCACCTTATGTAAAATGGGGGACTTTTTCAGGGACCCCCAGCAGATTTCAACCCCAAATTTCTGCACAGAATTACAGGCACACAAGGCATGCACCAAGGGCGGGGCTGGCGTAGGCAAGATTGCACAGGAAGGCTCTGGATTGGGAAGCTGGGACCCTGGTCCCTGACCCACCTTGGCAGTCCCCCAAGTCCCTCAGCTCCCTGGTTTGACACTGGGGTTGATAAAGTGGAGACTGCTGCCCAGGACAAAGACCAGCACCCTGCTGGAACCTGGCAGGGATGGGGCATGCTGGAGCAGATGGCGGGCTCACTCACCCGCCCCACAATGGCCTCACTGCAGGGCCTTTCCCATCACCACGTGCCATGCCCAGGAGGTGTGCTGTCCTGGAGATGACTGCCCTCCTGGTCTACCTGACGTGTGGTGGTGGTGGTGGTGGTGGTGGTGGTGTGTGTGTGTGTGTGTCTACTGGGGAGGGGTGGTGTGGGGGGCAGGGAATGTGTCTACCTGGGGGGCTGTATGTGGGGGAGTGGGCATGTGCCTCCCTGGGGGCTGATGGTGTGGGGTTCCCTGGGGCAGCCAAGTAGCTCCTGTGGCTGGAGGTCTAAAGCCCCTGCCCCAGGCCTGTCCTTAGACACCCCTGTCCCCTTCTTCCACCGTGTCTCAGGTATGGGGAGGACAGTGGTGAGGGCAGCCACAGACAGCACCCACGGTACCCTGCCTGTCATGCCTGCCTAAGAAACAAGGATGGCTGTCACTGTCATTAGCCGGAGCCCCTTTGCCTGGGAGGGCAGGAAGGAGGAAGGGAGCCCCAAGGTCCAACTGTCTGAGGAGTCTGGTCTTTGACCCCCGACAGAGCCTCCTGCAAAGCTCAGCCCTCCCACCTCTCTCCTGGGCCTCCGGGCTGCCCCTCCACCCCTCTGTGATGGCAGCAAATCTTCCTTGAAAAGACACTTCCTTAAAGTCCTGGCCTGCTCGGAAGGGGTGGGGATGGAGGGAAGGCCCAGCCACGGAGTGGAAAAATCGCTCAGCTCTTAAAGGGGGCTAGCGGGAAGGAATTTCAAATGGGAGGAAACATCCCAAAGTGCCCACCACTTGTAAGGAAAAAAGGAATTCTTGTTCCAGGATGTTTCTGAGTCACTGCTGGCTCCACAGCTCAAGCTACCGCCGGGAGCGTGTGTGAGTGTGGGTGTGCAGCGTGTGTGGCTTTGAGTGCGGTGCCTCCTGCAGCCTGTGGTCAGCTCTGGGAGCCCTCTAGCCTCTCCCCCTCCTGGGGAGGGGGCCAGTGTCCCCCAGGCCCACATGAATGCAGTGCCAGCCTGAGGCTACTGCTGTGAGGCGGAGGATGGCCTGTGATTGGCAGTGACATGCAGCACAGGCCACAAAAAAGGCCTTCAAACTGGAGAAGGGGCCATGCTGTGCGGTTGGCCCGAGAAAGCCCAAGACCCCTGCTGTAGTAGCACTTGCCTGTTACCTCTTCTCCTGGGGGATGTGCATGGCAGGCACGAGGGTGGGAGGGGGCTGGGAACCCAGGGGAGACCCTGTGGTTATCAGACTAGTGCTGCCAGTTGCGTATATAATCTGTGCAGAGGAGGGAGGTGAATGTGCTTCTCCTGACCTCAAGGACATGTGTGTGCAGGTGTGAGGCCTGATGGCCCGCCTGCTGGAGCCTGGCCCTCCTGGGACCCCCTGGTACCTATGGAACTTGGGGCTCCGCTGGCCTGAGGGCAAGGGAGGGCAGAGGGTCAGGCCCTCCGTGGTGCCCACTGGGTCCCCTCCCTTGATAAAGTCAAGCCCAATCAATCAGAAAACATTCCTGCCTGAGCCACGAAGCCAATCGTGTCCCTCAGGAATACCTGCCAGCACCTGGAACCCAGTCGGGGGTTGGGAACATGGAAGGCTGCCAGCCCTCCTGACCCCTCGCTGCACACTGCACGGCCCCAGTGCGGAGGCTTTCAGCTAGGCCCTGCACTCTCAGCTGGTGCTGCTGCGTCAGACGGACTCAGAGAGGTGTAGCAAGGGCAGAATGCCCGATCCCCGGCCCATGACTCCCCAGCCAGGTCCCCAGCTATAGTGTGTACTACCGTTCTAGGAAAAAACCCTGACGATACATATTTAAAACATGGCTTCCAGGTCTACCAAAAAATTTTCCATAGCTTTGAGCTTCCTCTTTGCCACTTGTGAGCTTGATCAGGTTAGCTATGGGTGACTTCTGACCCTGCCCAGGAAGGGGTACATTCCCGCAACCGTCTGCCCTCAGTAAGTGGCAGCACCTTAGGGGCAAGACCAGAGCCCATCCTGACCATCTCTCCCTCTCTGAGGACTGGCTCTAGAATGACAACTGCCAAGCAGCTGTAGCCATGGGTGTGGTTAGAGCCCAGACAGGGCTCCAGGACACCTGAGTTCAAGTCCTGGGTCTCCTACCTAAGCCACGCGACATTTGGCAAGTCACCTGGACTCTCTGGGCCTCTGCCTTGGCATCTGTCATGGGAGAACAGTGGAGCCACCTCCGAGTGACCTGGACAGTGCCTGTCCCTTGGCCCACTGATCCCTGCAGGCCAGTGCCAAGTCCCCAGCAGGGTGAGTGGGGGTCCAGGGTGCATCCAGATTAAAGCCAGAGCAAGATGTCAAAGGACCCTAACATGGTATAACTTGGAGAAAACCTGCATCTGGCCTGGCAGATGACAGCAGAAACGCCACCCAAGGGGGTCAAGACCCTCATAGTGCCCCTGCGAACTGGAGGGAGCTGACAGTACAAGCCATGGGCGGTGCCTGCTGCCAAGACCCCTGAGCCCTCCTGCATCTGGGCTGACTGTCAGACACAGCTGGGCAGCCCTGATGGGGAAAGGCAGGGACCACGATCTGATGGTGCCCCTCTCAGGACTGCATGGAACGAGGGCTCAGAAAAAACCTGCTGAACAAATTAAAACAACTCACAAGGCTCCGTGCACAAAGCCCAGGCTGGTTAAGGCCAGGATTTCCTGTTACCTCAGCAGGCAACAGCTGCTGGCCCACAAGGGTCAGGCTCCTACGCCAGCTGGCTCTGTGGCCTGGCCAGGGTCAGAGCTGAAGCAGGCTGGGGGAGGCCACACGTGGCTGCAGGCCATCACCCCTAGGCTCTCTGGTAACCCCCTGACCCTCCCGGGGAGCGTTTCCTCTGGAAACGACCTGCAACAGCTCACATGACGTCATGAATGGACAGGGCACTGTTCTGCAGGAGGCTGGTTGGGCTGCAATGCCACCCCTAACCCAGCCACACCATTTGTGGCACCCTGGAAGGGCCTGAACTCAACCCTGTCCGCAGCCCTAGGACGAGACCTCCATGCCTAGCACCACCACAGGCTGCCTCTGGCCTGCGGGCAGACGGACAGAGTGCCCAGAGACGGGAGGGCTCAGGCCGGGAAGCACGCAGAGAATGGGAGGGGGGGCGAGAGGGATGATAGGAGTTTGCTCAATCTTTCCACGCCAAGCAAGGCCCATCTCCCCAGCCAGGTGGGGTTCTTTGGTCTGTGGGGAGCCCCTGCCAAACGCTGAACCACTCCGTGGTTCAGACTGGGCCTCATGGACAGTGCCCATCTTCCAGACAGACGTGGTGGTGTGTGAGGGAGCCCAAGGCACTGGCTGCTGGCCTCTGCTTCTCGAGTCTTCTGCGCATCTGACAGGCAAATTGAGGGCTCCACGAGGTGAGAGAGGGCCTATGCTGTGGAATGAGCCAGAAGGATATATCAGGACCCCAGGGCCTCCTAAGCAAAGCTCTCATATTCTGGGATTCTGCTGGCCTGGTGTGCATTTTGTGCCCCTGGGTGAAGCCCTGCCTGATGCCCACTGGGTCCCCTTTCCACTCAACTGCTTGAGGACAGGGTCTGCTCCCGCTCTGAACAATCCCACTACCATCCTTTTATCCACTTGGCTAAAACCTGACCACCTTTGACTTGATAAAAATGGCATTTTCCACTGGGCACACTGTCAGCCTAGCTTCCAGGAAAGTGAAGGAACAAACTTCCCCTTACGAGACTGGGCTTTCTGACTGCTTGTGTCGGATGGGTCAAAGCAGGACTTGGGAGGCCTGAACTTCCAGGGTTCCGATGGTGGGCTGACAAGCAGCCCAGACCTGCTTGCCCACCTGCCTGCCGGCCGCTGAGGGGACAGAGGAGGGGAGGAAGAGGCCTGTGCCTGGAGCTGTGGTCACTCCTCTTTGGGATGGGGGGCCCTGGAGGGCTGCAGTGGGCTCGGCAGGAAGGAGGGCTGTGGTAAGCAGCGGCCCACCTACTCCCCGGCTTTGTGCCTGCCTGGGCAGGGCCTCTCCTTGCAGGGGACATTAGAAACCTCCGAATACCCCTGGGAGGCCATCTGCTCTGCACTTCCTCTGTTCCACCTGCCCTTGATCCCCACTGTACCCTGTTGGGCTCCGGAAAAGCCCATCCTTGAAGCAGCCCTGTTGTCCTTCACCATGGCGGGCAGTGTGCTGGGCTTGAACCCCATGCCCAGGAGATGCCTGGCTCTGCCCTTCCAGGTGGGGACCTGGGGGAGGGGTTAACAGGAAGCCCTGGAACCAGAGGCCTGTGTGTGAATCCCATCTCTGCCAACTGACAAATTATTTAGGCTCTCTGAACCTGGTTTTCTCATCTCTGAAGTGGGGCCCCTGAGAGTAAGGCATGAGCACGGACGGCCTGGCAATGAGCGAGTGTGGCGGTCGTGCAGTCACTCTTTGCTCCTGGCCTGTGCCCTCCAGGTGAGGACACCCGCTTGTCCTGCTCCCCAGCCAGCACAGCATACACCCTGGAAGCAGGGTACACGTGGCACAGCAACTTCACTTCACACAAGCCCCCCTCCGCTAGCTGCAGTCTGGCTGGAGGACCTCCTCCTGCTGGTGCGAAGTCCAGACAAAATGCCACCCGGCCACACTGCTCTAAGACGACAACCTCATCCTGCCTCTTGCTGCTGGGGTGTAAATGCCGGACTCCGTGTTTGCTGGTCCTCCTTTCCCAAAGACACCAATGCTCCAGAAAAGTAAACATTTACACGTGAGGCTCTCAAGCTCGTAACTCAGAGGGGAGCTGCTCACCGCTGCCTATGTTTGTTCTTGGGGCCCCACGAGCCCTGTGGTGGCAGGGGCTAATTCTCAGATGGACAGTGATGTATGGGCCAATCCTCCCAGGCCAACTGGAGAAGTGGTCTAGAAGCAAATGCTGCACATATGGGGCTGGGGCCATGTGGGGCTAAGCGTGGGTGGGGCACATTCTAAGGCCCGGGATGACGAGAGAAGGGTGCAGGAACCTCATCCACGGAGGAAGGCCGTGCAAGGACTGACCCGGGTGTGGCTGCAGCAGACAGGGACCAGGCACCAGACTGGAGGCCAAGGCAATGGTATCTGGCTCCTCAGTCAGGCTGGGGAGTGACACGGGCCTTGCTCTGGGGAAGCCGGGCCTAGGTTTCCACTGGATAGGAAGGAGGCTCTGGTGACTTCAGAGCCGTAGGTTCCAGGCTCTGGTTTTGACTGTAGGATCCTCTTCCCAATCCAATCTCACAGGGACCCCAACCACCGGGATCTGTGGGTGTGAGACGACAGGCAGGAGGACTGCGTACTTGTTTGACCTTCTGGGCTAGGCTCATGCAGTGGCTGTCCAGGTGCTGCTGAGGGCTTCCAAGGAAGGCCCTGGGGGTATCCCTGCTGCAGGAAGGATGGCTGGTTAGTCCGCCATCTGTCCATCTACTCAATCTTCTGGGCTTCTGGCTGAGCTCCACCCACAGGGGATCCCACAGGGGTTCAGACATGGGTAGGCCTCCATCCCCTGCACGTGCACTAAGCGCCACAGGCTGGAGGACAGAGGCCTGGCCCACACCAGTGCAGGCATCAGTAAACCAATGCTCCGGACGACTTGTAATATGCAAGGACAGTAGGGAGGAGAGGCCTGGCGAGCACAGCACCCACGGAACTCCGTACCAGGAGGCGCAAAGAGGACACACCACCCCTCAGGGCAGAGAACAGCCTGGACACACAAACAGGTAGGTGGCGGGGAGGACACCTGAGTGGTGGTAGCCTTGTAATGGATGCCTGTCTCCCAGGGACAGGCGCTAAGACCACAGAGGTCCATCTCACAGCGGCTGGCCTGGCAAAGATGACAACGTCTTACAGGCCACATGGCAGGGGCACGTCAGGCATGGTGTGGGGCATGAACCTCAGGCACGGCGTTGGGAGTCTGAGGAGCCAGTCTGGAGAGCACCAGTCATATCCAGTAGGGCTGAGCATGGACCACCTGCCCTCCAGCCCACTCCTAGGGACACGTGAGGAGGGGTGGCCAGGCCTGGGCACTGCCACCTGGTCTGTGAAACGTTACGCCTGTCTGCTCTGGGAACAAAGCAAGGAAAAAAAAGAGATGTGTCTAGACAAACTTGATGTTAAATCCAGCAGTCAATGAATTAAATATGCATGTCATGGACCAACATGGATAAATCTCAACAACAAGGCTGAGTGGAGAAAGCAAGCTGCAGAAGGTCAAGTACAGTCTGACGCAGGTTCTGGAAAGCACGTAAACAGTGCTGGGAGCTGTTTAAGGGATACACGTCTGCACTGAAAATATAAAAAAGGGTGCCGAAAACCATAAAGTGCACACAGTGGTGAGGGGGGTGGATGGCAGAGGGAAGCCGCAGCAGGCTGCCTTGGTGCCCCTGTGTTAATCTCTCAGCCCACAGTGAAGACAGAGGGACTGGTGGCACAGATCACGGCCACCACCAAGTGAAAACACGGGCCTGCCACATCACACCCATCAACACCTGTGGGAGGGTGAGCACGGCCTGGGGCTTTCTTGACATCCAGGGAGGAAGCACGGCAAAGCCCTCAACGGGAAGGAACAGGGTGGCCAATGCCACAGCCCGGGGTGAGCAGGAGACCCCCATGCCCGAAGTACAGCACGTCTCGGGTCGTCATGTTGGCAGGCCAGTGACGCTTGGTGGATGTCCCACATAATGGGACCCTAGCTACCGAGACTTTGGTGACGTAAGGAAGCCCCTGCTGGCCCTCAAGCTGACGACAGGTGCCAAATGCCTCGCTGGCCCTGAAGAGCCCTTCCCTGTCCACAGAAAGAGGGGATGCACTGTGGACTCTTGTAAAAAAGAGTCTCCAGCACCAGGCACAGTTCCAACTACTCCCCTCTGAGGCAGGCACTGTCAGTATGCCCATTTTACAGATGGGGAAACCGAGGTCACAGAGCTTGTGAGTGACAGAACCAGGATTCGACCCAGCTGGTCCGGCTCCAAGCCCAGGCCCCCACCCTTGCTCTGCTGTCTACCCTGACCACCTGCTGTTCCCGCTCTCCCACCTGCTTTGAGCTGTTTCCTCCTGCTGGCTTCTTCGATGCTGGGTTGCCGGCATCGGCCGGCAAATGCCAGACGGCCTTTGCCCTTACATACCACAGTGGGCAGTGAGAAGCTTACAGAGCTCACTACCTGCTGGGGTCTGGTGGTCCAACACCTCCTGCTATGCCCAGGCAGGCAAGGGCAACAAGGCTCAGAGAGTTCCAGGCACATCCTGGTCCCAGACTGGTGTGACTCAAAAGCTCAGACGTTCAAATGTCCGCCCTGGTGGATTGGGGCAGTCTCCAGAGACACTGGAGTCCCCAGCTCCTGCCTGGCCACTGACCCCCTTCAACTCTACAGCTTTACAAACAATTAACTCTGGAGTTTTAATCTCTCTAGTTACTATCTTTCTAGACAATTATTGATTTGCTGTGATCGCCCCCCCCCCCCCGTTGCGCCTTTTAACGTTCCCCGTGTAAACACATGGAGGCAGCTGCGCTGCTTACACGCGGCCCTCAAAGCCAGGCCAGATGCGCAGCTGTCGGGGGCTGCCTCTCACTGAAGCCCCAGCCCCGCCACCACAGCCAGCCTCACGCTGGGCTGCGGCAAGCCACTGACAGCCCGCTGTACACCCGAGGGCCTGAGCCTCGCTCCTGGGCCATGAGGCCTGTGTTCCACCTCAGACCACAGAATTCTAAAGGGTTAGACAGCGGGGCTGGAAGGACTACACAGTCACAGGAGGTCATGGATAACAAGTCACTGGTTCCTCTAGAGAACCGAATGACAAACTCCATGTCCCCATTTTTGAGATAGGGAAACAGACTCAGACCTAAGGTGAGAGAGGCTGCCCAGGGGGCTCCTCTCTCCTCCTCTGGTTCCTTGTGGAGGCCCCGAGCTGCTGCCTAGACCCTCTGAAAGGAACCCAAAGTCCAGTCCCACCTGTCTCCAGCCTCACTGGGGCCTCGGAGCCCCGTCTACATAGACAGGGCCCATGAGCTCCTGTGGAACTGGGGATGTCAGTCCCCACAGGCAGCCCTGGTGAACAGAGGCCCCAGACCCAGGATGGCTGGCTAAGTGAATGAAGGACCAGCAGCTGGGGTGAGGGCAGGGCTTGCAAGTGGTCCAGGTGCTCTGGAGGAAGCCTCAAGGGAGGTGGAAGCAGACAGCACTGCAGGGAAGGGCGGCTGGCTGGCCTGCGGGGCTGTGCCTCCCAAGCAGAGCTCCTAGCACCCAGAGCTGGACGGAGCCTGGCCAGGCGCAGTGGGTGGCCATGGGAGAAAAGGGCTGCCCCAGCTGGTTTCTGCTCCCCCATCAAGGAAAACAGGCCCCAGGCCCAGGCTGGGGCAGGATGTGTGTAGGCTTCAGTGGCTGGACAGCCTACACCTCCCGCCCACGCAGCTGATCCTGCTGTCCTCTAACAGCTGCCCGTGACGGGCAGCCTGGGATCAGCACGCTAGTTCTCCGGTGTGTGGCTATGTGCATACCACCCTTCCAGGGTAACAAGCCCTCCAAGCCAGGGACTTGGGACACAGCCACACCAGGAACCCTGCGAGGACAGAGAAATCAGACCACAGGTCCTGCAGCCCAAAAGTGACAGGCCTACACTCAGGGGAAGCCTGGACACCAGCGCCTGGGCCTCTGTCTGTAATTTTGTAGCTGGGATAGCACCTCCCCCAGGGGCCCTGGCAAGCCAAACAGAGAGCAAAAACTTCATAGGAAGAAAAAGAGCCAACGGAGTTCTGGAAGAGGCAAGACCAAGAGTCTGGAGAGACAGAAAGTTTCCCGCAAACACATCTCCTCATCTGTGAGTGCTAGCAAGTGAGGCCGAGGTACAGGCCTCAAGGAAAAGGAGAGCAGGGTTGCCAACGAGCAGTGTCCACGTGGTTCTAAATAATTGCTGAGAAGTACTCGGAAACCATCTTCTCAGGAGAGAGCCTGAGCACCCTTCCCGTTTCTCGTCCTTTCCACAGACCAGCTGAACCGTGTCCTAGCTGGAATCACACAACCCCTCCAACAGGACGAGGTGGCAGGCTGGCGGCTGCAGGTCCTCAGGACCACCTGGGGACAAGCCGGGCACGTGGGAGCGGCAGCAGGGGGCACCTGCCAGGCTGCGCTGGAGGCCCCTGCGAGCTGCCACAGATGGCTGCCAGCAGCGCCATCAGCAAACCTTGCTGGCGCTACCTTGCCAGAGCCAAGAGGATGTGGCCTGATTCTTGTCTTACTGCTACTCTGGTGAAGGCCGCCAGATGTTTTCCAGGAAAGTGGAGACACAGGTCTGCATGTGAAATTGCCCGTGTCTGCCCAGGGTCTTGGAAGCTGCATGTGCTAAACCTGGCTGGTCTGACTGAATGGTTGGCTATTGTTCTCACCCACAGACAGTCTTCCCGGCTGGGGGTGGGGGCCGGTGGGGGGGCAGGGGGAGGGGAGCTGGTGTAGCAGAGGGCTGGAGGGGCACACAGGCTTCAGGACAGACAACTCAATGTCGGCTCCTGGCTCGCTAGGCTGAGGGACTCTGCCAGTTCCCCAACTTTTCTGGGCCTTGACCTCCTTATGTAGGAAATTGGGACAATTGTCATGTGCCTGCATCTTTGGGGTGGTGGGGCCAAATGAGATGACCCATTCCAAGTACCCACTGAGTGCTTGGGGGACAAGAGCCAGCCTCCTTTTTGCACCCTGGCTTCCTCAGATTTGGGTCCCATAGCCCACCACCCCTTTCCTTCAGACCCCAAATGGTAGAGCTGTACCTGGCTCTCTGGGCAGGGCCAAAAAGCAGGCATCTGTGACCACATGAGCAGGTGTCTGGGGTGACTGGGCATGGCCCCTCCCCAACCCCTGAAGTTTAGACCACCCCTAAGGATGCATGCACCAAGCAGGATTTTTTGATAAAAATCAGAGAGAGACACATTCTGCTGATTTAAGAAAGAAGTCTTTTTTCAAACCCACACCACTATTCGACACCAACAGGAATGCCGTTGAAGCAGCACTCAAATACCACATGTGCAACATGGTAAGGCACAGGCCTTCCGAAAAGTAACTGCACACTTACAGTGACAGTATTTGAACCTTCAGACCTTTCAACGCAGAAGTTCCACTCCTAGGAACTTACAAAGGACATCAGAGCTATGCAAAACATCTATACACAAGGACATCCACTCCAGCACACTCACAGGAGCCAGATACGGGAAATCTGCATGTTCAACAACACGGCAGAACTAACAACGCACCCAGAGAGGGGTCGTCTGCAGCTACTAAAATATTAAGTTTTTAATAAGAAGGAACAACATTTATGGAAAATTTACATTATGGTTTCAATTATAGTAAAAAAAAAAAAAAAGCATGTGTGAGGAATACAGTCAGTTTTCTTTTCTTTTATGTTTTCCTCCCAATTATCACATAATCATTACAACAACAAAAGGATGAGATGTGAAAGAAAAAGAGTTAGGGTCCCTTAAGGATGACAAAACCAGGCCTCAGCTGACCGGCTGACCCCCTGCCGCTCCCCGAGTACAGCAGCTAAATCTCTCACGCTGCCAACTGAGAAAGAAAGAAAAAGACAAGGGGCCTCACAGGCCCCAGCGGTAGGAGCTGCGCCCCCTGGGAAAGGCTTTCTGACCCGGGAGCAAACAGAGCCCAGATCAGAGCCAGCCGCACTACAGCACAGTGGCCCAGCCCACTCCTCACAGCCCCAGGTTTTACAAGTGAGGGGCCCAGAAGCACAGGAAGCCCTGGTCTTGCGAGTCCTCAGTGCTTTCAAGAAAACATGAGTTATGTACATAATTTCACAAGCCAGAGCACCATTTAACATAATTGTCAGTAAGCTATTTGAAAGTTTGCCTTCTCATGCATTTGCCTAAAAGGAAGATGTGTTTTGTTTTGGCTATGAATGAAAATCTAATTGTGAACACCTTGACCTCACATTCCCCTCATCTCCACGCAAGGCTTCCCTAGGTGAGTCAGGCCATGGTGGCACCCCAACCAGGTCCCTTTGGTGGCTGGGCCCCAACCATGGGTTCCCGTCACGTGCTCTAGGTAACATCTGCCCTAGTGCAGGCAAATGTGGGCTCTGTCCCCTGATCACATGTAAGACAGTAATTGTGAAAGCAAGTTGGACATTGTCGAGTGCCACAGAAAGAACTGTTACAAAAACGCCCCAATCTTCAGTGTGCCCAACCTGGCTGGGCCCACTGAGGGGCCCCTGAGGCCCTCTGGGACCAGCACTGCACTCAAGGCTGCCGCTGCATCTCATTCACTAGAGGACTCATGGAGGGGCACAGCTCCTGGAGAGGGTGTGGGGCCAAGAAGAGAGCATTCTAGTTGGTGCCAACATGTGGGCATCTGGCTACTGCCAACATGCTGTGTATACCAGGATGGCCAAGGGCATCTAAGGGAACAGGGTGCTGCCAGGGAAGGCTTCCTGGAGGAAGGGGCAGCAGAGCTGAGGCTGAAGGGAGAGGAGCCAGCAGGGGAGTGGGGCACGCTGGGGCAGAAGGCAGCAAAGGCTCAGCTGAGAGCACTGGCAGATTTCTGGAACACTGAGGAACTCAGGATAGTGGAGGGTACATGACCAGAAATGAGACTGGGGATTGAGAGGGTACAGGCCATCGATTCTAGGGCTCCCGCACAGCAATATCAAAGATGCTGAGAACTCACCAGGGGTTCGTGGGGGCCCTGCTGCAGAGAGGGTCTCGCTGA
Source organism: Ursus arctos (assembly GCF_023065955.2). Taxonomy (NCBI): domain Eukaryota; kingdom Metazoa; phylum Chordata; class Mammalia; order Carnivora; family Ursidae; genus Ursus; species Ursus arctos. The sequence goes on along the minus strand of NW_026622763.1, from coordinate 3,901,021 downwards.
GCCCAAGACCCCATGGCGGTGGCCTGGAAGCCATACTGGGGACCCAAATACCCCTGGTGGCTCCAAATGAAGCCTACACAATTTCAGGAACATTTCCAAGGCCACCCAGGCCAGACTCAGACCATGTCTCTTCTTCTGCCCCCTTTAAGGCAGATGGGGAGAGGAAGGAGAGACATTTTGGCCATTAGGAGCACCATTCTGACTCTATGAAGTGACAAGGAGCATGAGGTGCAGAGACACTAACCAAAGTGGCTCTTGGCAACAGCTGGCTGGCCACGTGCCTGCTGCCTGTGGGCAGCCTCACTATTGCAAGGTCAATCCTTCCTGGGGGCCTTTCAAGCACATTGGCTGATGCTAGCAGGTGTGGCAGCCCCCTCAGTGGACACAGGCCATAACAGGGACTTACTGATGCTCTGCTCACACACCTTTTTCTCTCTTTCACCTTAGGAAGTACTAACTACTGCTAGAAGTTGCAAACTGTATTCCAGGAAGGTACATCTCCTCACCTTGAAGTTTGTCACCTCAACACCTGTCCAGCTTAGAACCCCCAAGGCTGATGAGGTTCTGGAGCTGTGGAAACCCCCACTCCACTGAGTCACAAGGCCTGCCTCTCTTAGGCCCCCAGTACTGCAGACACTAGCACTGGGAGCTGGGAGAGGCTTGGTGGAGCTTCTAGAAGCATTCCTCATGGCCAGGAAGCATTCATTCATGCCCTGCAACATGCTTGGCTCTGGGGACCAGGGAGGAAGGAAAGGTCCTCACCCTAAGCTCAGACCCCCAGGGACCCGTCCGGATGGCTCTTGGAGCCAGGCCCATCCCCTCCTCAGTTACCCAGCCAGGTGGTCACTACAGCACCCACAGGGACATGGGGGAGGGCAAGCCCTGGTCTGCTGGAAGGAGGGCAAGGGTGACATCTGGAGCTCCTGAAACCAGGCATCCCATGGAATCTGGGCACTGACAATATTCGTCCAGAGACATGCTCGGTTGCTGGGGCAGGTGGGAGAAATGTATCCTGACCTTCAAAGCACCCTGGTCCAGCCCCAGACTAGGGGAACACTCAGCAGGTGAACCTCGGTCAGATGGGCTTATAAACACACAAAGCCAAGATTACCCTGGCCTCTTAGGGAAGCTTATTAAAAAAGCAATCTACCCAACGCCTAGAACAGAAATGAAGGGGGCGGGGAGAACAGCACAGAAGCTGAAGCTCTGTCATCTGCCTCACGGTACAGCCCACTCCCAAAGTGGACAGGAGAGGGAGGGCCTCCTGAGGGCCCCGGAAACCCCTCCTGCACCTGGCCTGCATGCTGCTGAGCTCAGCAGTTTCCAGACAGAGGGGCTGGCAGCCCACCACAGCAAGAGGCATCCAGCTGACTAGGCACGGCATTTTCTATTCCTGCTATACACACCCACCCTGAGGAGGGGGTGCTGGGCCTCCCTTGTGTAGCACCTGGGGGCCCTGTCTGCTCCACTGGGTCTCCCGACTCTTGTCTGTAAGGGTGGTGGGGCCTCCTGCTCTGGTGGACAGACCCCAGAGAAGGGAGATCAGAGGCCCTTCATCTTGGTGACCCAAAGGCAAGCAGCCTCAGGAGATAGGCTGTGGAAGGAGTGTCCTAGTCTTGGCAGCCCCCAGAACAAGTTTTGCACACTGTCCCCTCTGGGATTCTCCCATGCTAATTCCCTCTGGCAGACAGGATGGTGCCTACCCCCATTCCCACTCCTGCAGGCAGGGAGGTGCCCACCTGGGCCTATTTGGGTTGGTCAGTGCCCAGTTCTGGGGGACTACAGTCCTGGCGGGCCAGCAGCTGCAAACCCCAGACTTGGCTCATGGGGGCAAAAGGGTGGGAGGTGGGTGCTACACCAGGAAAGTACACCCATGCAGAGAAGACTAAGTGCTGAATAAGAAGCAAGGCTTTAAGGGTTTTGGGGTGGTAGATCTGTTACTAGTGGGGCCTTAAGAGACTTGGAACATCACCTCGAAGGCTAGGAGCTGCCATCTGGGGGCAGGGAGTGGGGCAGCCAAGGGAAAGTAAGATGACCTCTGCCCCAGCTCTAGGGCCCTAATTTCCTGACAGTCCAGGAAAGACCAGAGTAGGAATGAAGAGCTGAGCAGGCGAGCAAGGCCATGGACCGCGTTTAATTGTGGACTGGCCAGATCCTCAACCTTTATCCCCCAAACACACCAGGGACCCTGTCCCTGCCTGACCCAGAAGAGTGCCAAGAAACACAGCTACACGGCTCACATAAGCTCCTCCACCCCAGCCTGTCTGTAAGTGCAGTCCTAAGACAAATATAGAAGATAGACAAAAGACAGGGAAGAAGACCTCACTCCTGGCCCTTCCCAGCCCAGATATCATGGGGAGAAGGCCCCCAGGGCACCAATATGAACAGGATAAAAGAATCCGAATTTTAACCACTGGAAACCCAGCCTGCCTTCTAGGTTGGGGTTACAAAGTATTTCCCAGGAGTGCTGCGCCCCCCCCCCCCCAGGTCAGCCCTGTGCCTCCAACCTCCAAAGAAATGGGGGACCCCCTAAGGAAAGTGTTTGGTTGCATAGGTACCCCTGACCAACTCAGCTCCCTCAATCTAGCTGTTCAGAGGGAGCTTGCAACCGGTTCTGGCCCAACTGGCGAGGGCTGGCAGCACTGCCTCCTCCCGGCCCCCAGGCCCAGGTCACACTCAAGCCTTTGTTCTACCTGCATACACCGACAGGCAGAGCCCACCCCCTTCCCTGGCAGCTCCTCCCCAGCCCTCTCCAGCTCGGCTGGGGGGCGGGGAGCCTCACAGGTGCAAGGGGAGGGGCACTTCACTTCTTTCACTTCTGCTTCAGGTGTGTGTGCGTGGCCAAAGTAAGCGAACACTCCCGATGGGCTACACACGCAAAAGAACCCACTTTCCCGCCCGACGACACCAGGCTAGCCCGGACGCACAGCTGGGGTGGGCCAGATTTTACACTAGGCCCGCGGTGCAAGACAAGTGACGGCCCTGGGACAGTGCGCTGTGACCCGAGGGAAGCCCAGGCACTGCGCAACCTGGGCGCCGGGGGTGGTGGAGGGGAAAAGTAGAAAGGCGAGGAAGAGGAGAAGGTGAGAATAGAGGGCAGGGAGACAACGGGCTGCAGCGGACGAGAGCTCCGGGTGCCCAGCAGGTCGGGAGGGGGTCCAGAGAGGCTGCGGCGAGTGGGGGCCCCGAGAGTACAGGAGAGAAGGGCAGGGAGGGCAGCGCGGGCCCAGGGCAGCCCGGCGGGGGCACGGCCCGGGGCTGCGGCCTCCAGCTGGGACTCCGTCGCTCCGGGCGCTCACCTGGGCGTGCGCAACGCGGCGGGGTCGCGACGGTCCAGCACGCCTGGCACGCAGTTGGTGAGCTCGGTCCAGTCGGCATGCAGCCCGCAGCTCCAGCCCGTAGAGAAGCGGGAGAAGAGCCAGGTCTCGCGGCGGTTGGGCCGGTAGCAGGTGCACTTCTTCTGACCGGGCCGGCAGTCGCAGGGCACCTCGAGGCGCACGTTCTGCACGAGGTGGCGGCCGAAGGTGGTGCCACCGGTCTTTTGGATGTGCAGGAAGACGATCACATCGTCGCCCTTCATGTCGAACCGCAGCGAGCGCTCTAGCTCACGCACCGGGAAGTAGTACTTCTTCTCGTAGTGCGGGTCGGGCGTGGGGAAGAGGTCCAGGTCGTCGGGCGGCGCGCGGCCCCCGGGCGCGCCCAGGCTCAGCCCCGGGCCCGCGTACTGGTACAGGATGAGCATGAAGCACGCCGAGCCCGCCACCACCAGCACGAACTTGCTGGCGCGCTCAACCATGGTCCTGCCGCCGGCGCGCCGCCGCCGCATGTGTCACCATCGCCGGCGGCCCGGGCGCGGGGCGCAGGGCCTGGGAGGGCGGGGGGCGCGGGCGCAGTTGCCTCCGCCGCCGCCGTCCGCGCTCCGGCCCGGCCCAGCCCGGCTACTCGGCGCCCAGGCCGCCCGCAGCGGCGCGGGCCCCGGCCCTGCGCGGCGCCATGGCTGCTCTCTGCCCGGCCCCGGCTCCGGCTCCCCGGGCCCGACCCCGGGCTCGGTTCCGGCTCCTCTCCGGCTCCGGCCCCGGCCCGCGCCCCCTGCGGCCCGGTGCCGGCCACTCTGCTCCGCACCGCGCCGAGAACGCTCTGCGCCGCCCCGCGCGCCGCCGCGTCTCCGCAGTCCGCCGCCGCCCCGCCCCGGCCCGCCCCCGGTCCGCCCCCGCGGCGCCTCTTGCCGTCGCCGCCCGCGCCGATCCTTGGCTCCGCCCCCTGGAGCTCTCGAGGCCTCAGGCTGGTGCTGGGTGCTGGGACCGGGTCTCTGGCCATGGCCAGAGCGCTCCGAGGCGGGCCGCAGCCGACTGCGGACTGGTTCCTGTCCGCGAGTCGGAGGGAGCGACTGGGAAATTGGGGAACAGGGCTGCGGGCGCCCCTTCTGGGCTAGAGCGGGGCGTGCAGCAAACAGCACCCTGGCCCTTGGGTCCCCCTCCCCCCAAGTCCCGGCTGCGGTTGGAATGCCCCTTCCGCGCTTCTCCGGAGGAAAGCCACTGACTGACCTTGCACGCTGGGCGCTCTGAAGTTGCAAATGCGAAAGGACCGGGCTGCGATTGGTGGGACCTGGGGGCGGTAGGGCCCGGGCGAGGGGAAGAGAAGCGAGGGCTGGGGACGCAGAACCCGGGGCGCGCGGCCGCGATCGGTATGCTTCTGCCCCATGGCTTTGGGACAATGACCCAGAGCTCCCCTTGGAGAGATACTAAGGTGTCCGTCCGCAGAGGCCTACGACCCAGCTTTACGCAGTCCCTTCTTCTTTGAAAGGAATTTCAGCGAGTGTGTATTTTTTTCTTTATGATTATTATAGCCCCAATGAAAAAGTTATGACGAGTTGAGCCAATATTTAAAATTGTGAAAGTCCATAAAAAATTTCCAACTTCCAGCTTTGGTAGGTCGGTCAGAGGATCTGGCAGCCCTGGGCCTGTCCTGTTTTCGGGTTTTCGGTGGCGCCCTCATGGGTGCCTCGGGCTTCCCTGCCCTGTCGCCCACTGCCTGCTGAAGGCCTTCCAGCTTGGGCCAGGTGCCAGGCTCCTCATCAGAAGGCCCCCCACCTGGGCCCTGCAGTGAGGGTAGGCCACGCCCCAAACGCAGGGCCCTGGCCCTTGACTGTGTTCAGAGGCTGTGGCACCTCCGTGGAGAGGTGAAAGGGGATGTGAAATGACCTGCCAGAAGAGCACCTGGGATGGGTTCAAATGCTCACATCATCCCCTGCAAGGAGCTCCCCGGGTTTCCTTCTGTGCGGGTCCTGAAAGCATGCCGGGGTGGGGGGTTGGGAGGGGAGGGTTCATAAGGGCTTATTGTGCCAATTATGTGTCAATAAACTTTTAAAAAATAAATCACACCAGAAAGCCCTCTTGGAAGCAAACCCAGAAAACGGGAAAAACCACCACCCCAAAACCCAACCAAGAGGGGAGCATTTAGTTTTCAAAAGGGGATGAAGGAACATCAGCTCTGGACCGACCCGTACAGCACCCTGAACACAATACAGAGTGACCTAGAGCTGCTGGGGGTGAGGTTGGCGAGCGCACTTGTGAGCCAGGAGCCCAAAGCCCCTGTCCAAACTGAAGCCGCTTTAAAACTGACCCTGGCCCAGGGAGGCCAGGGGGCATGGCCAGACTTCCCCCGAAATGATTCAATCTTGCCAGGAAGGGGGGCTGGCACGGTGGTATGTCTGGAGGTGCCCGCCTTTGCCTGCAGTTACTTGACCTTTTTTTTTTTTTTTTTTTTGGCTGAGGCCTCAGGAGTCTCCCTTCATGGGCCTGAAGGCAGCAGCCCAGACATGGAGAGCAGAACCACCCTGGGTCTAACCACTAGGCCGCTGTACCCAGACGGCAATCTTCTACCAAGTAGTAAGTCATAATTGAGGCTGCTCTTTATCCAGAACTACTGGGTACTAGGCACTGCAGGTGTGTCACTTCCAATCCCATTGGCAAGCCTGTGGAGTAGACTGTGATACCCATTTCACAGAATAGAAAACTGAGGTTCAGAGGGGTGAACAGAAGGTCACATGGCTGACCGGCGGTCTCTTCTCTCTGGGCGCTACTTCTGCTTGACCCACAGCAGCAGGGTGGATAAAACTTGAGCAAAAGCCTGTCCCATGGGCACCCTCATCGCTTGAGGCCTGAGCATCTGGGCCTGGCATGGAGGCGACAGGGTGGGCCAAGCTCCTCTTCCTCTTATGACAGTCAACATTCTGATCCTGGGCTGACTTCAGAGTCCAGCCCTTTTTCATCCCTGTACTCATCTCAGCTCCCCCACACCAGATGCCAAGGCTGAATGGGGGCCGTGAGCGGGTCTAGAGGGGCCACTCCTCAGCTCCCAATGAGTCTCTGCTGCCAGATAGGGATGTGGGTGCAGAGTGTTCAAGAGAGAGAGCTGAAGTTTTATTGAAAGGCCACTGAACCCGTCTGTGCTTGGCCTAGGGTCCCATCTTGTGACAGTCTCACTGTCCCAATGGGGAAACTGAGGCCCAGGTGCTTCCCCCAGGGAAGCTGTTTAATCCAGCTTTGTACTTGCCAGGACAGCTGATAGGGAACCCCCTATTTAGGCAGGAAAACTTTTATTCCTAGAATTCTCTTAGGAGGAAGAAAATCTTCCTAGTTGCCTCCAGGATTTTACTCAATTTTCCTCTTTGATTTAAGTGCCGCACTTGCACTGTGAGACCCCAAGGCTGTAAGTGATTTTCTCGTATCTCCAAGTCAAGTCAGATGAACCACTGATCCTAAAAGTCAGCCGACATTTGGGAATAGGATAGAATGCTGCTCTCTGGCTAACCCTTGCCGGCTGGGGGCTTCCTCAGCCTACTGTGTGTGTTGAGCCCACTGTGTTATCCTGACAAATTGACAGAAACACACACATTAAAAAGCAGTAGTGGATTTCAAGTGAGGTCCCAGCACAGCGGAGTGCCTGGCACGCAGTAGGTCCTCTTCCCTTGCTGTCTGCGTGCTCTCACTGTTTGACCGGTGGGTAGCCAAGGTTTCCCACAGTCCTAAGATTGCATGTGAGTATAGGAAGGCTATTTGTTTGCTGGAGGCAGCGCCCAGCCCTGAGTATTTTCGGAGTTCAGAGAAAAGCAATTGCAGCTCTTCTGCTCTGTGACTATCTTTGTTCTCTGAATATCCACTTAATAAATTCTTTAATGTATGATCTCTGACTTAATGCTGAAGAAAAAGAAAAGAACACGGCTAGTGGTAGGATGCCCTGATCAAATAAAAACAAGTCATTGTACTTCTGCTCCGGGAAAGTTCAAGCCCCGATACAATTTCGGCTTTGGTAATGAAATGGAATTTCTTTTGAATCTAAAATAGCCTCAGAACACAAACGCAAGTTTTCCCTCCCTAGCCGCCACCAGTCCTCAGAATCTGAGAACCAGGAGATCAACCCGCGACGCTCCTCCCTCCCGGGCGTGCAGTCCCGTGGAAGGGCGCGCGGGGGCAGCACAGCGGCCGCCGGCCGGCCGGCGCCCAGCAGTTGACATTGCAAGGCTGGGGGATTTTCCACACTTGATTCTCTCCTTCTCTTTCGTCCGGTCGCCCATTGTTGTTTCCGAAGGGGTGGAGGACGGCAGCCGCGCCTGTCCTCAGAGCCTCCTCCGGGGATGGCTCCGATTCCCACGGCGGGGCGGAGAGACGGGTTTTGTTTGGGGACAAACTTTTAAAGCGGACTTTGGATCGCTGCGGACGGCGTCGCCGGCTCTGAGACCCACCCGAGGGGCCGGCCGTGCGCCCGCAGGAGGCCTGCGCTGACCCCAGTGGCCGCCCTACGGGGACCTGGGGGCGAGGGGGGGGGGCGCCAGGGCCCTGAGCCAGGCGACTCGCGGCCACTCTGGTTTAACCTGGGCGCCCTTGTCTGTGGAGGCCCATTTTTCCTGGGGGTCCGCCCTTTTCCCTTGGTGCCCCCTGCCTTTCTTTCCCCTCCACTCTGTACCCGCTGCTCCGGTCTGCTGGAGAGTCCTTCCCACCTGTCTAAGGTCTCCTCCTGCACGAAGCCCCCCTCCTTCTCCCAGCAGACCCGTCCGTGACCAGGTGCCTGTCCTCCTGCTGTATCCCTTGTTAGCACCACAGGCTCTGCCGACTACCCCGTTCCCCCCACCCCAGCCCTACACAGAGACCCGCCCGTGTCTTGCAGGGCGGCTGTCTTGTGGGTTGAAGGGCTCAGGCTTGAAGATGCCACCAGGGCAACTGGGAGGCCTGCTGCCCCGTCTCTGCCTGAACCTCAGAACGCCCTGGGTGGGCCAGGCATGGTAGAGCTGAGCCCTAGTGCAGCTGTTGATTCTCCGTGCCTGTCCTGACCCTGGTGGCCCATTTGCCAGTGGGCAGTGGTAGGAGGGCTGAGCACAGCCAGCCCTGAGCAGGATCCTGCAGGTGTCTTCTTTCCAACTCCTCCTCACTTTGTGCTCTCTTCTGCTGGATCTGAAGGTCTCCTTAAACCCTTTTGGGAAGAAGGTGGGAGTATCAATAGATTAATGAGAATCTGAGCAATTTAGATGGAAATAACACAGCCCTGATCTTCCACCTGCCCCCAAGAGCAGAGGTTTGTGACCTAGCTGTGGCCCTGGTGTGGTCCTTCCACAGCCCCTGCCCTGCCGGGCCTGGGTGACTGTCTACCCTGGCTGACCACTCACACCAGGCCTCTTGCGTAAGGAGGACTGATAGTGGGTGGGTGGGTGGCACAGGGATTTGCTTGGCCTGTTGCCTGGTGTGGACTCCTTGTCCAGCAGTGGAGGCCCTCTCCTGGGTCTCCCTCCCCACCTGGATCACAGAGAGAGCAGGGAAGCCCCCCTTCCTCTTTGCATGCATTCCTGCTATTGGGGTTATTGAGAGGGCAGTGCCTGAACCAGGCAGGGGCAGGTTCTGCCAGCTTGGTGAGGTGTGGATGGGCATAATGTTATCCTGAGGGCATCGTCCTCATTCTTACACTTGGAACTTCTCCTAGAGGGACACACCTTTAGAAATTCCAGAGCAAAGTCAAGCCCGGCAAAGCCTGTGTCACAGGGAGGGGTGGGGTGGGTGAAAAGCAAGAGGTGTGTCAGTGTAGAGTCCAGCTCCCAGTGGGACCTCGTCCCTGTTTTATGCTATTGTGTTTTCTGCCCAACGCAGCTGGGGTGGAAGGGCCACCAGGGAGGGTGGTCTGGGCACTTTGCAAAGAGGTACTGCTAGGAATACTCCCTGGAGGGCTAGTGGCCCTTTGCGGGTTAAACAGTGTAGGCCCAGATAAGCCACCAGGACCCTGGGTGCTTGCTGCCTCTGCCCCCACCCTGGCTCCCCGCAGCCATGTGGGTCTATGTAGAGCCACTGATGCCCTGCAAGGCTGAGTGGGGAGAGTCCGCACCCTGCAGGCAGGCTCATCCGCATGTTATGTGAGGGACAAACCTGTGTCTCTTTCTCTGCCTCCTGCACTCCGCTGGCACCTCCTCACTGAGGACGCCTGCCGCAGCACCTCCTTCTCCAAAACTCACTCTGTGTGTTCTTCCTGTTGGGCTGCGGTGGCCCTTGCTGGGGGATAGCAGCCTGCTTTCTCCCTTATCTGGCTTGGCTCTTTTAAACTTGATTCATCTTGACTGTTATTAAAGATTTGCCATCCTGATAGGTGAAAGTTGGCATGACAAGTCAGTTGATTTTTCTCACAGAAGCTGCTTTCTGGCCTTTGATGGGGTCAGGGCCGAGCTTGTGCACAGAAGTAGGGGTACTGGCAGCTTTAAGGAGAAGGCCCAGGTTTCAGAGAGGCCACCTGGGTGGCCCACCTGCCCCAGTGGCACTGTGGGGAGGGGGCTGTCGTCCTGGAGACCAGGCCTTGGACGGCACTGTCCCTCCGTCCCCCAGCGCCAGTAGCTGAGAACCTGCCTGGCCAGGGCACTTTCTCCCAGCTGTGCAGTGACCACCTTTCTTTGTGTTCTTGCTGTTCATTTCTCCCTCTTTCCCCCTTTTTCCCACCCTCCTTTGAAGAGGAGCTTTTTGTGGGAATTAGACACAGGCCTAGCTAGGCTCTGGCCAGGTCACTCTCCAAGACCACAGAGCCAGCATGAACGGAGCGTGAGCAGAGGCCTCCACCCCCCAGTGCCGGGGCCTGTCAGTCTGGGAGAGGCTATAGCTCTGGTGAGGAGGACCGGGGAAGAGGACCTGCACTGTGACACCTGCCTTCCGTGTCCTGGCCCACCCTGGGACTGGGCGAGGGCCCCCTGGGAGGCGTTTGCCTCCTGGCTTTGGGTTTGGGGTCACTGGGGATTGGGACCACCTTCCCCCCAACTGGCTGGTACTTGGGCTGGGGGCCCAAGGAGGAGAATCTTGGCCTCAGTAAGTATAAAAACAGAGTCAAGTGGGGCTGTTAGGAGCAAGGGGTACTGTGTTCACACTCTAGGTCTGTCTACCCAGCTGTGTGGCCCAGGGCAAATTACTTAACCTCTCTGAGCCTCGAATTCCTCATCCACAAAAGGAGGATAATAATAGGACCTACTTTATAGGGTTGTAAGGACAAGTGAGCTGACATATGTAAAGGGCTGAAGATACCGCTGACCCGTGGTAAGCACTGTGTAAGTGTATTAAATACCAGCCACTCCCAGGCTCCTGTGCGCCGGGCCCTGTGCTGGCCTCCTCTGCACTGTGATTTATTTGGTTCTCTCTGCTGCCTGAAGGGCATCATTCGCCTGTTTCACAGATGGGGAAGCTGAGGCCGAGCAAGTATAAGTGGCTTGGTGAGGTTACACGGTCCCCTGCCTGGCAGGAGTCTTGGCTGAGGGCACTACTGTCCCACTTCTGGGCAGCACAGCCCTTGGGGACCTGAGAACCAGGTTCTCTCTGTTTCTTCTGGGCTGGCCTGACTCTCCTCGGTCTGGCAGGTTTTGGGACTTCTGTGTTCCCATCTGGGACCCTCCCGCTTATGTCCCTAAGACACTGGTTCCCCTCACACAGTCTTTATCCCTGCTTTACGGGGACAGCAGTTCTTGAAATATGTGAAGACATGCATCTCATTTGCATCTCTTGGTCCTGACTTTTCTCTCTGCTGGAGGCATCCGTTTGCCTCGGGCGGTTTGGGCTTGCAAGAGTGAGTATTCAGTTTCAGAGTTCCACATTGAAGCTTTCTGAGTTTGCACCTGGCCAGTAGGCTTGAAAGGCTGACTTTGTTGAGAGACAAGGATTTTCTCCATCTTTTATCTTTTAACATTTTCGAGATGGGAGCTGCTTGAATACAGAGGTGTCTGTGAGGGCCTTGTCCCTTTGGAACTGCCGGGTGTAGTCGGCTATGCAGGGCTGCCTGTGCCAACAGGGGAAGCCCCAGCAGGATAAAATATGGTGGACTGCATGCTTAGAGGGGTGCACGGGCCGTTTCTTTTCCTAAGCAGCCTTGGTTCCTTTGTGGCAGAGATGGGGCCTGATGCCTCAAGTGGGGTTGTAGAACCTGACTGAGACCTGGGCTGGGCAGGGCGGCTCCCATGGACCACTGGGGGCAGGATATTCCTGTGGCGGCCAGGACTGCTTGCCCAGTAGGCTCGAGCAGCCTCCCCACGTGGGGCAGTGGCTGACATGCCTGGCAGTAGCTTGCAGCCGGTGAATCTTGCCTGCCCCCTTGTTCTGGGGTCTCTTGAAGAATTTGGAATTCTGAAAGACCAAATGTTTATTTGAGCCTTGCAAGTAGAGGCCAGGCTGTCTGAAGAGAGCGTTTGAGGATCGCTGTTGGTTAGAGACACAAACTGAGGCACTTACAGAATTTACTTTAAAATGCCCTAAGGGTGGGCACCTGGGTGGCTCAGTCGGCTAACCGTCTGCCTTCGGCTCGGGTCATGATCCCAGGGTCCTGGGATTGAGCCCTGCATTGGGCTTCCTGCTCAGTGTGGTGTCTGCTTCTTCATCTCCCTCTGCCCGTTTCCCCTGCTTGTGCCCCCCACCCCTGCCTTTCCTTCTCTTTCTCAAATAAATAAATAAATAAATAAATAAATAAATAAAATCTTTAAAAAAATGCCCGAGTGGTGAATGGGTGCATATGTGGCCTGATGGGCATGGGCTGCTAATTGCAGATGCTGGGGAAGGACAGGTGCAGGTTCATTATGCTACTCTCTCTACTTCTGTGTGAATTTAAACTTTTCCCAAACAAACTAAGAAATAAAGGCTTAACAGTCACTGGACTGGAAGGGAGTGACTGGATGGGCAAAATCAGGTTTTGTCTGCTGCACATTGGGATGGTGCTCTCAGGCAGACCAGAGTAGATGGAGAAATAAAACACAATGTCTCAGCTTCTGGTCTGGACAAGGTGGTATAGATGCATTTTTCCATGCTCTTCCCTGCTAAGTGTAGCTACAGACCTTGGAAATGGCACAAGAGACAAGCAAAGGAGGGCTCTGGAAGGTGGAGGAGGAAGGCAAGCTGGTTTGAAACAGGGCAGGGCTGCTCATGAACCCTCTTGATAGAAGAAGGGACCGAGGCCTGGTGTTTCCCAGCCCCCAAGCTAGCAATGTAAGGAGGCCTGGTGGGCTCATTCTTCCCCCTGGCAGTGATGCTGAAAACAGGCGAGCAAGAAAGCTCAGCCAGGAGGTCTGATGACAATAAGTGGCCAGGGGAAGTGTTTTCTGTCCCTCCTGGGCCTGACACTCCTCTCCCCTCCCCAGAAACGGTGGCACCAGCAAGGGGTACCCTACCCTCACTAGTGCCCAGCCTGGGAAGTCCCTTCATCCCTGCGGGATGGAGAATCCCTCCACTACCTAGAAGCATCAGTTGGCTGAGTCTGAAGCAATCTCATCTGTCCCTTAAGCACCAGCAGGGATCAGCAGAAACCCCAGCAGCACTAGATCAACTAAGCAGACCAAAATAGTACCATAAGTTCTGAAAATGATATCTTCATTGGAAACAGACCATGAAAATAGGCCAGGACCTGTATGCTGAAACTAAACTGGCAACTGACTACTAGAATTAGATGTTTAACCATACACTATGTCTCCAAACATAGTAGTCAAGGATGCAATAGAAAATCACGCAGTATACCAAGAACCAGGGAGCTTACAACTTGAATATGAGAAGAAAATTAATTAATGCCAACACAGAGATGAATCAGATGTTGGAATTAACTGGCAAGGGTTTTTTTTTTTTATTTTACTTTTTTATTTCTTAAGATTTGTTTATTTGAGAGAGAGAGATGGTGAGAAAGGAGTGTGGCAGCAGGAGAGGGAGAGGGAGAATCTCAAGCAGACTCCACACTCAGCACAGGGCCTGATGCAGGGCCTGATCCCATGACCCTGAGATCAGGACCCAAGCTGAAATCAAGAGTTGGAAGATTAACCAACTGAGCCACCCAGGTGCCTTCTGGCAAGATTTTTAAAGTCGCCGTGATAAAAATGCATAAAAATGCATCTACAAGTAATAACAGAGTCTCTTGAAACAAATTAAAAAACAGAAAATCTTAGCAAATAGAAGTTATGAAAACCATACCTGAAAAATATAATAATGGAAATTTGAAACAGCTCATAGTAGAGTGGAGGTGACAGAGAATAGGATATCCATGAACTTGACAGCAGAACAACAGAATTGACCTAATCTGAACCATGGAGACAAAATAGACTGAAAACAAAAACAAAAACAAAAAAAATCAAAGCCTCAGTGACTTCTGGAATAATAACAAAAGATCCAACATGTGTGTTATGTATCACTGGAGTCCAGCTGAAGAGAGGGGGACTGGAAGAGTATTTGGAGAAATAATGGCTGAAACATATTGTATTTGGCAAAATGCATAAAGCTACACATTCAAGAAACTGAGTGAACCCCAAATATGATAATACCAAAGAAATTATGTTGACACATCATAATTAAACCTGTGAAAATGGAAGACAAAGAAAACCTCCTTAAAAAAAAAAGATTTTATTTATTTATTTGAGAGAGAGAGTGAGAGAGAGAGCATGAGGGTGGGGTGAGGGGCAGAGGGAGAAGCAGACTCCCGCGCTGAGTGAGGAGCCTGATGTGGTGCTCAGTCCTGGGACTTCGGGATTATGACCTGAGCTGAAGGCAGATGCTTAACCAACTGAGCCACCCAGGCGCCCAACACAGAAAAACTCTTAATGGCAGTCAAAGAGAATCTTGTCTTCAACCTTGTCTTCTTTTCCTTTGCTTCTTTCTGAGACTCATCTTTTTTTTTTTTTTAAAGATTTTATTTATTTATTCGACTGAGGTAGAGAAAGCCAGCGAGAGAGGGAACACAAGCAGGGGGAGTGGGAGAGGAAGAAGCAGGCTCATAGCGGAAGAGCCTGATGTGGGGCTCGATCCCATAATGCCAGGATCATGCCCTGAGCCGAAGGCAGACGCTCAACCGCTGTGCCACCCAGGCGCCCCTGAGACTCATCTTTTAAGAACGTTTCCTCTTATCAGAAAGAGACGAACCAAGAAACAGACTCTTTTTTTTATTATGTTATGTTAGTCACCATACAGCACATCATTAGTTTTTGATGTAGGGTTCCACGATTCATTGTTTGCGTATAACACCCAGTGCTCCATGCAATATGTGCCCTCCTTCATACCCATCACTGGGCTAAACCATCCCCCCACCTTGCTCCCCTCTGAAACCCTCAGTTTGTTTCCAAGAGTCCACAGTCTCTCGTGGTTCAATCCCCTTTCTGTTTACTCCCCCTTCATTCTTCCCTTCCTTCTCCTGCCAATCTCCCTGCTATTCCTTATGTCCCACAAATGAGTGAAGCCATATGATAATTGTCTTTCTCTGCTTGACTTATTTCACTTAGTATAATCTCCTCCAGTCCCGTCCATGTTGCTGCAAATGTTGGGTAATCGTTCTTTCTGGTGGATGAGTAATATTCCATTGTATATATGGACCACATCTTCTTTATCCAGTGGAAAAAAGACAGTCTCTTCAATAAATTGTGCTGGGAAAATTGGACAACTATATACAAAAGAATGAAACTTGACCACTCTCTCACACCATACACAAAGATAAACTCCAAATGGATGAAAGACCTCGATGTAAGACAGGAATCCATAAAAATCATAGATGAGAACATAGGCTGTAACCTCTTCAACATGGCCACAGCAACTTCTTTAAGAAACAGACTCTTAATGGTAGAGAACACACTAATGGTTATCAGAGGGAAGGTGGGAATGGGAGATGGATGAAATTGTTGATGGGGATTAAGGAGTGCACTTGTGATGAGCACAGCGTGTAGTATGGAAGTGTTGAATCACTATCTTGTACACCTGAAACTACTAATACGTTGTATGTTAACTATACTAAATTAAAATAAAAAACTTGATAAAAAATTCTCTTTATCATTTTGGTGGATCTTTTGATTTTAAAAACATTATTTCTAAGTTATATAAATAGAAGGCGACTAAGAAAATTAAGCATGTTATTCAATAAAAAAGGATAAAAATTACTGCATTTCTATACAGACATACAGATGGCCAACAGACACATGAAAAGATGTTCAACGTCACTAGTCATTAGGGAAATGTAAATCAAACCACAATGAGATATCACCTCACACCTGTCAGAATGGCTAGTATCACAAAGACAAGAAATAACATGTTTTGGTGAGGATGTGGAGAAAAGGGAAAACTCATGCACTGTTGGTGGGAATGTAAATTGGGGCAGCCACTATGGAAAACCGTATGGAGGTTCCTCAAAAAACTAAAAACAGAAATACCATATGATAGAGTAATTCTACTACACTACTGTAATTACACAAAGAAAATAAAAACACTAATTTGAAAAGACATATGCACCATTTTTTTGTGCATATATGTTTATTGCAGCATTATTTACAATAGCTGAGATATGGAAACACCCTAAATGTCCATTGACTGGTGAATGGGTAAAGAAGACATGGTATAAATACAATGGAATATTACTTAAACATAAAGAAGAATGAGATCTTGCCATTTGAGGCTGCATGGATGTTGGGTATTATGCTAAGTGAAACAAGTCAAACGTAGAAAGACAAATACCATATGATTTCACTTACACGTGGAATCTAAAAAACAAAACAAACAAACCAGAAACAGACTCATGAATACAGAGAACAAACTGGTGGTTGCCAGAGGTGAGGGGTGAGTGGGTGGGTGAAATAGGTGAAGGGGATCAAGAGATATAAACTTCCAGTTAAAAAAATTATTGCAATCCCACCACCAAGATGACACTATCATTAATATTCTGATATTTGCATTTCCAGATTTTTTCTATGTATATAAATGCATATGAATAAACATTTTAGTTAAAAGGAATCATAGAATACATATCATTCTATAATCTATGTTCTCCATTTTAAAACATGTTATGAACACCTTTTCTTGTCAAGAAATGGACAAATATATCATTATTCTATACAGAATTCCATTGGGTGAATATGCCATAATTTAAATAATCAAAAATGTTGAAAATTTAGGTTACATTGTACATAATACTGTGATAAACATTTGTGTATGTATATCTTTGTGCACTCATCTGATTATTGCATTAGGGTTAATGTGGAAATTTTGAATTTTGGGATCAAAGTGTATGTGTGGTTCAAAGCTTTTGATAAATATTGTCAAGTTGTCCTTCAAAAAGGTTTGCCAATGAATAGGTGTGGTAGCACTGTATGAGAATACTAGTTTCCAGGAATATCAGGTCCCTGACTCCATCACTGCATGCTCCCACTCTGTTCCAAAGAGGACAGCTTCCCTGTTAGTATCCTGAGTGTGTCTAGCATGTTCTCCCCTCAGAAGCCTTTAACTTGCTGATCTGTCTGCCTGAAAATCTTTCCCCCAGACATCCAAATGGCCTTCATTTTCTTTAGGTCTCTGCTCAGGTAACATTTGGTTAGAATTGCCTCCCCTGTTCGTTTTGTGTAAAAGAGACATTCCCTCTTCCCCATTACTTCCCAGCTCCCTTTCTTTTCCTTTTCTTCTTCCTCCCTTACACTTACTACCTTATCTTGGCCACACTAGGTCCTAATGTCCTAAGGGCAGAGACTGTCAATTCACTTCTGGATGCCAGCTCCCAGGGATGTATACAGATCCTGCATGTAGAAAATATTGAACAGATATTTATTGAATGAAGGACTAATATTATTTTAAAATTATAGGAAGTTGATAGGTGAAAAATGGTATCTCGCTTGTTTCAATTTGCATTTATTCAATTACTAATTAAAATGAATTGATTTTTTTGCCATTTATTTTCTTCTTTTGCAAACTACTCACTTGTTGCCTTAGTTTATTTTTCTATTGAGATGTTTATCTTTTTTATTGTTAATATTCTTTAAATATTAATAGTATTAACCTCCTATATATCATAGATCTTAGAAGTAATTTCTCACAGATTTTCCTTTATCTTTTAATTCAGATTTTTTCACATATATAAATTCTAATTTTCTGTTTAGTCAAAGTCATCCATTTTGCTTTATGTTTTCTTATCTTGGTGTTGTGTTTAGACCATCTTTCCACACCACTGGACTATCTGAAAGTCATATTAAATAAATTCTTTTGGCACTTTCATTTTATCTTTTTGATATTTAAATTTTAAATCCATCTGGGATTTATATTATTATAATATATATGAGATAGAGATAATTTTTTTTAAAAAATTACATGTCAATTTTCTCAATAATCTTTGTTGAGTAATTCACCTTAACAGTGAGAGTAAGTTGATAAGTACAAAATTATAGTTTAAAGAACCCTACTGGAGAACTGAGATTATAAAGAAACTTAAGTGTACCAAGTTCCAGAAAATAGAAGAAGCCCATCACTACTTCTATCCCTGGTGCAGTGGGAAAGTGGGGAGAAACGTATTTTAAATGGGAGTAAGAAGGAAACAGCCAGATACATAGAAACAGAAGAAAGCAATGAATAGAAAATAGAACACAAATAATGGGATAAAAACAGAACAGCACCTGGTCTGGCAGAGTGGATTCAAATCCCAAGAAGTCCAATCATAGCAAGTCTGCACCCACTTACTAACTAAAGCTGCACTAAAGCCCCAGTATAGCTCCACCTTCCACAATAGTGGCCTGGCAGAAGGGGAAGGTCCTTTACTGGGAAGTAAATATCACTAACTTTGGTTTCAATGATTGTTTTACAAAGTCTAATATACCAAAATCCAAACCAAACCAAAGCAAAAAAGTGATGATGCATACAGAGAAACAACCGATGGTCAAAAGAAGAAGTAATCAATAGGAGTAGACCCAGAGATGGCCCAGATGTTGGAATTGTCAGAAAGGGATTTTAATATAGCTATGATACAACTAGTAAGGGATCCATCAGGAAAGATAGACAGCTTGTGCACACATTAGGGGAATTTCAACAGAGATATGGGAACAATATTGAAGAACTAAATGGAAATTCTAGAAATAAAAGATACTTCATCAAAAATGCAAGATTTATTGGCTGAGCTTATGAACAATAATGAAAATAATCAGCGAACTTGAAGACTGAGGTTAAAAGGTTAAGAGAAAATCTCCAAACTGAAATACAAAGAGAAAGGAATATAAAAAATAGAAAAGTATCCAAAGCTTGTATCAATAACAAATGGTCCAATATATGTGTAAGTGGAGGATCAGAAGGAGAGGTGATAGAATTTGAGGAAGAAGAAATATTTAGCATAGATAATAGAGAATTTAACAACATTGATGAAATACATCAACACTGATTGAAGAATCACAGTGAATCTCAAGCAGTATAAACACAAATAAAACCATACCTTGACATGTCATAGGCAAGCTACTGAAACCCAAGATAAAGATTAAACCTTCATAGCAGCCAGGGAAAAAAAGACATTTTATACAGAGGAACAAGGAATGAAAAGAACTTACATTGACTTTTCATCAGAATCAATGGGGGGCAGATGATAGTGAAACAACATAAATCTTCCAATAAAAACAAAAACAAAAATAAAAAACCTTTCCATTCCAGGTCATACAGACATTAAAGTGATAGAGCTATTACGAGTCCGTGTCAATAAACTCAACAGCTTAGAGGAAATAAATTCCTTGAAAGTGGCAAATTCCTAAAACTCACACAAGAATAGAAAGTCTAAATCACCCAATGTCTATCAAAGATATTGAACTTATAATTAAAAGACTTTAGGGGCGCCTGGGTGGCACAGCGGTTAAGCGTCTGCCTTCGGCTCAGGGCGTGATCCCAGCGTTGTGGGATCGAGCCCCACATCAGGCTCCTCTGCTATGAGCCTGCTTCTTCCTCTCCCACTTCCCCGGCTTGTGTTCCCTCTCTCACTGGCTGACTCTGTCTCTGTCAAAAAAATAAAAAATAAAAGACTTTATACATAGAAAACTCCAGGTCCAGTGGCTTCTCTAGGAAATCTGTCAAACATTTAAGGAAGAACTAATACCAACTTGACAAATCTCTTTGGAGAAAATAGAGGAGGAGGGAATATTTTTTACCTCATTTTATGAGGCCAGCTCACAGCCCTGATTCCAAAATGTGACAAGAAAATTATAGACTAGTTAGAGATTAATATCCTTCCTAGACACATATGCAAAATTTCTTAACAAAGTATTAGCAAATTTAATTCAGTAATACATAGAATACACAGAAAGAATAATATATAATACAAAGTGGGATGTATCCCAGAGTTGGGAATTTCATTTACTATTCCAAAATTTCATTTTTGGAAATTCCAAATTTCATTTGGAAATTTACCACCATAAGGCAGGGAATAAAGAAAACTAAACTAAAGGAGAAAAAGCATATCATTATCTCAATAAATGCAGAAGAAGCGTTTGATAAAATTCAACACATATTCATGATTAAAAAAAACTCAGCCAGAAATAGAAGAGAGTATCTTCAGTCTTATAAAGGAGATATGCAAAAACCTACAAAAATGAGATTAAAACTACTTTAAAAAAATAACATTAAAAAGATGAGCAAGACTTCCATACTGAAATTTGCACAAACATTGTTAAGAGAAATGAAATAAGAGTCAAGTTAATGGGGAGATATACCATGTTCATGGATTCGAGTTCACAGTATTGAAAAAATGTCAATTTTCTCCAAATGGCTTCTAGATTCAACATAATCCCAAATAAAATTCCAACAGTCTTTTTGAAGAAAGCTGATTCTAAAATTTATATGGAAAAGTAAAAAATATAGAACAGCCAAAAAACACTTTGAAAAAGAACAAAATGGAGGAGGTGTACTACCTGATTTTTAGACTTGCAATAAAGCTACAGTAATCAAGATGGAAAAGCACTGCCATAAACATAGACAAACGCATGTGTGGGACAGAAAAGAGTTGCAAAATAAACCTGCACAATGTGGTCAATTGATTTGACAAAAATCTCCCCCATTCTCTCATGCCTCAGCCCTTGGTGACTACTTTTCCACTTGCTGTTGCAATGAGTTTGGCTTTTTTTTTTTTTTAAGTATACCATTATAAATGAGATCATGCAGTATTTGTATTTATGCATCTGCTTATTTCACTTATAATGTCTTCCAGGTTTATCCATATCGTCACAAATGGTAGGATTTCTCTCTTTTTAAAGGTTTAATAGTATTCCATTTTATGGAATATCTATCATCTATCTATCTATCTATCTATCTACCTATCTATTCTTTCATTTGTCAGTGGTTATTTGGGCTGTTTCCACATCTTGGCTATTGTAAATAATGCTGCAATGAGCATGGGAGTGCAGATGCCTCTTCCTTTTACTTGGTTTTTGATCAAGGAACCAAGTTAATTCAAAGGGGAAAGGCAAACTTTTTAAATAAATGGTGCTAAACAAACTGGGTATCTGTACCAAAAATAAACTTAATACTGCACAGAAAGTAATTCAAGATGGATCATTCACCTAAAAGTGAATGTAGAACCATAAGTCTTTTATAAGAAGAGATAGGAGAATATTTGCAATTTTGGGGAAGACAAAGACACTGACCAGACTAGCATGAAAAACACAAAACATAACTAGACATCATCAAAAGTAACATTTATACTTGTCAAAAGATACTATTAACACAAAATGAGCAGGAAACCACAAATGAGGAGAACATATTCATAATGTAGATATCTGACAAAGGATTCGTATTCACAATATGCAAAGAATTCCTAAAATCATTAATAGACAACCCAACTAAAAATAAGCAAAATAGTTGCTTGAGTGTCTGACTCCTGGTTTCAGCTCAGGTTGTGATCTCGGGGTCCTGAGATTGAGCCCCTTGTTGGGCCCCGTGCTCAACAGGCAGTCTGCTTGAGAATTCTCTCCATCTCCCTCTGCCCTTCTCCCCTACCCCACCCCCCACTCGCCTGCAAGTGCTCTCTCTGTCTCTCAAATAAATAAATAATCTTTAAAAAAATGAGCAAAATACTTATAGACAAGTCACAAAAGAAGGTGTATAAATGGCCAATAAAAATGTAAAGAGATACTCAACATTAATAGGCATCAGTGAAAACCACTATATACTTATTAGATTATTAAATTAATTAATATTAATTAAAATTAAGACAACTGACAATATCAGGTGTGGAGCCTCTGAAACTCTCATACCTTGTTGGTGGGCATGTAAAATAGGATGGCAATTCCTTGTAAAGCTAAACATGTATGTATCCCATGACCTGGGAATTCCACTCCTAGGTATTTACCCAAGAGTCCTTAAAAAGGCCGTACATCAATGTGCATTACAGCTTTATTCAAATAACCAAGCATTGGACACATCCCATGCATAGGTGAATGAATGAAACAATTCTGATATACTCAAATAATGGAATACTACTTAGCAATAAAATGAACTGTTGCTACACTGCTATGTGGTTGAATCTCAAAAATACGCTGCACACCATCAAAAAAAAAAAAAAAGAAATCTTGCCATTTGCAGCAACGTGGATGGAACTAGAGGGTATTATGCTAAGCGAAATAAGTCAATCAGAGAAAGACAATTTTCATATGATCTCACTGATATGTGGAATTTAAGAAACAAAGCAGAGGATCATAGGGGAAGGGAGGGAAAAATAAAACAAGAAGAAACCAGAGAGGGAGACAAACCATAAGAGACTCTTAATCATAGGAAACAGACTGAGGGCTGCTGGAGGGGAGGAGGTGGGGGGGTGGAGTAACTGGGTGATGGCCATTAAGGAGGGCATGTGTTGTAATGTGCAGTGGGTGTTATATAAGACTGATGAATCACAGACCTGTACCCCTGAAACAAATAATACATTATATGTTAAGTAAATTTAACTAAAATTTAAATAAAAAACTAATAAAAATATTATGCTGCATGAAAGAAACCAGATACAAAGGAGTTCATGCGGTATGTTTCATTGATATGAATTTCTAGAACAAGCAAAATTAATCTCTGGTAATAGAAATCAAATAGTGATTGATTTTGAATATGTGTGGAGGATTAACAGAAAAATAGGCTGTGGAAACTTTCTGGGTGATGAAAATATTCTAGAACTAGATTTGGGTGTTTGTAAACTGTCAAAATTCTTGGACTGGAAAGTGAAGATCTATGCATTTTGTTGTATGTAAATGACATCAGTTAAAAAGAACAGTGCTGTGGAGGGAAACATATCTATGTATTCATTTTTATTGCTGTTACCAATATGATACTTTTTTCGATCATATTTCCTAATCGGTCAAAACAATTTTATAGTCAAAATTGGCCAAACTTTAGCACTTCCCATAGAATTTCCTTGATGTCAAAACTTGATGAGGTCAGCAGTCACGTGCGCACGTGCATACATGAACCCATGCACGCACACAACCGTGGACCAACTACACTTTTAAAGTAAACATAAATACACTAAATAGTAAAAAATTAAATCCAGTATCACTACACCATGACAAACTAGGACGTACCCCAGGAATACCAGGAGAAACAGTACACGATTATCTTAAAGCACCCAAAAACAACTCTTGAAGAGGACAACAAAGGGTGGGAAGGAGACTTGCTCCACGGCTGGGTGCCTGAGCATCTCCTACTGTGCAGCATCCAGGGCGGGCCTCTCTCCTCGCGTGGCTCCTCAGGCCCTGTGGAGCAGCGCGGGGAGATCCTAGATGCTCGCTAAGCCCCGACTGGAGTCAGTGATCGCCTTATGTAACCACCAGGCATGCTAGACCTCCACAGCCTCTGTCCTTCCACAGCAGTGGCACAGTGACATCTACCCTTTCCTCATTTCTTCCTTTTTTTTTTTTTTAAGATTTTATTTATTTATCTGATAGAGACAGCGAGAGAGGGAACACAAGCAAGGGGAGGGTGAGAGGGAGAAGCAGGCTCCCCATTGAGCAGGGAGCCCCATGCAGGACTCGATCCCAGGACCCTGGGATCATTACCTAAGCTGAAGGCAGATGCTTAACAGCTGAGCCGCCCAGGCGTCCCTCATTTCTTCTTTTTAAAAAACTCTCCCAGTACTAGCGAACAATGTTGAACTCAGCCACTTAGAGCAAGGGCTTTACTTGGTTCAGCCCATTAGCTCCACAGAGCCTCCTTGCCAGATAGGTGCTGTTGTGCTACCCTTCTCCTGGGCACTGGTGGTTGGGTTGATGTCCATATGGTCGGGGGTATTGTGGTCACTCATCCTGGCCATGTCCTCTTCCCTGGCTGGAGGCATTTGGTGGCAACCTCACTCCTCAGAGCCGTGGGAAAACCTGGGAAAACCTCACCCAGAAGAAAGTTGGGGAAATGCATATAAATAGTTTAGGGGGCAGACAGGAGATAATGGAGGAACTGGAATAATACTGACTGAGCCCTAGCCCAGTAGGCTCTGAGCTTGACAGCCTTGGTGGCACAGGCATATACTACCCTCACAGCAGCCTTTGGAGGGGGATTTCCTGTTGTCCCGTGGAGTGACTGGCCTACACACACAGCTGGTGACTGGAGTGTTGTGCAAGACTGTGGGCTGTGGACAGTCAAGGACTTCAGTATGAGGGGAACCGAGGGGCCGTGCAGTAGAGGGTGCCCGCTGCTGACCTTCCCTAGAGCACCTCCTAGGCCAGCCTCAGAACTTGGCTGCAGGTGAGCGTCAGCGTGTGTGGGACCACAGTCACCAAGCCCATCTTTCTCACCCAACCTGTGCGCCCACCTCTCTGCACACCCTGCCGGGAACAGAGCGCGGAGGCAGTAGGCACACATTGCCCTCAAGGCCCATGAGGGGTCCCCACCTGTGCTTCCACCTCAGGGAAAGCAGCCTGAGTTTTACTGCTGGTTCAACCTCTTGCCAGGGTGTGGTCTTGACAAATCACTTAACCTCTATCTGCCTCAGTTTTCTTCTCTGTAAATGAGGACAGCAACAGGTTAACACCTTCGGTGCTTTATACATGACAGGTGCTGTTCTAAGTGCACCACACAAACATGCTATATGATAAAGAATATTTCCAGCCCTATTTTACAGATAAGGAAACTGAGGGTCAAAGAAGTCTTGTTCCTTGGCCAAGGTCACCCAGCCACGCTGTGGTAGGCCTCTCTGCTTCTGTACTCCATCAGATGTCTGAGAGTTGGTCTCCATCCTCCTCTCTAAGCCCCTCCTGCAGATTGGGTTGGGGGTGATGGGGAGGACAGTTATGCCACCTCCATGGAGAAAAGGACAGGCTGCCTGGGGAAAGGGGGCTGGGATGTAGGCGAGAGTGTTCTCCATCCATTTGTGGGGCACTGTGGTTACTGCACCAGCTGCTCTTCCTAGGCCTAAGGAATCTACTGAAGACCAGTTCCAGCCCCAAGGAGGCCAATATCCGCATTTTCACTCCACCGGGGTTCCTCTCTTCTTGTTGCCTCTATTTCCCTCTCCCCACCCCTCTCTGGTGGCACTATCCCCCTCCCGCCATCAGCCCAGAGCTACGTCTGTCTCTTCTGTTCCTCCCGCCCTGGGCAGGGCCCCTTTGCATCGCCAGCCCCTGCACCCCCTGCGTGGAAGCATATGCCCCAGCCCTTGGAATTTCCCGGGGCACCCAGACTTGTAGCCCTGGGCATGAATAACGGTCTTAATTGCTCTCAGTTATTGAAAGTAAATCCGACTCATCACGAACTGAATACTACGCAATTTATATTAAAAAATGGAAATAGAAAGGATTTGGAACTTTAGTGGATTGAAGCATGGAAATGTAGAGGTTGTAATGTGTTTTCTAACGCAGACTTTCAGGATTTTCAGCAAGTGAATTTCCTCCTTGAGCTCCGCTGGCTCTGTCCTGCCTCTTGATAGAGCTCACTCTGAGCTTCGTCAAAAATCAAACTGCTATTTTGTGATCCGACGGCCCGTCACTTAATTCCGTGCAGGTTTTGTGCTCTCACATGTCTCAAATTAGTCTTGGGTTTTACAGTCAGATTCCACCGAGGGCTGTGGCCTGGACACAAGGTTAGCATGGACAGCTGTTCCTACCACCAGTGATACTTGTGGGACAGCTTCTGGAACTTTCTCGTGGTGGTTTTCAGTATTATCCCCAGAATCAGCAAAACATTGTGACTTTGAGCTAATTCTGGTGGAATTTTTGACAAGCCTGGAGTATTAACTGTTCATAAGATTTTATGACTTCCAAATAAGCACAACTTTGCCAGCTAATAGCCGGCAGTGGAATTCATACCAGAGACTTTATCTTAAGTTCCCCTTTGTGTGG
The DNA here is from genome assembly GCF_023065955.2 of Ursus arctos. Taxonomy (NCBI): domain Eukaryota; kingdom Metazoa; phylum Chordata; class Mammalia; order Carnivora; family Ursidae; genus Ursus; species Ursus arctos. The sequence continues at coordinate 3,875,463 of NW_026622763.1, read as the reverse complement.
TCATTGAATAAATATATATGGTTCATACTTCCGTGGTGATTGTGAACATGATTGAAGAATGTGCTTTCTTAAGCTGGCTTAACATTATCTCCTGCTGTTTTACTTTTAATGACACTTTTTATTTCTTTAGCAGGACCCTAAATTCACCTTTAGTTAAGAAACTTCTTGCCAAACCCCTGTTGCCACACAGGAGTCTTCTGGAAGGAAGTGTCCTCAAGAGGAGAAGAAGGGTTTCTCTGGGAGTCAGAGAGGGAGTAAAGCATGTGGGGGAGATTATGGAGGATAGCGTGGACCTTAGTTTCCAGGACTGGTTGTCAAAGTGCATAGCTGTAATCTTCATGCCAGCCTTGGCACATCTGAGCGGCACCACATGTTTGGTGCCTCAGTGACTACATGTGTAGGAATAGGGCATGGCGAACACACGCCCGGGGGGCACAATGGAATCTTGGGTATAGGAGGGAGGGGAGAGTAGCTTGAAAAATTCCTCCTGAAGTTTGATATGGCCCCTGTGTCTCTTCTTTCCACCTAAATCACCAGAAGGGGCTATGGTGTGTGTGCCAGGGGTCAGAACTTGGGGGCTTGTGGAACAATATTGGTTGCTTACACATCAAACACCCTTTCCTCTCATCTTTCATTGCTAAAGGAATCTCAGGTTGTTTGGGTCAGAGATGTATCAAGTTTCAGGTGACACACTCACTTTCTCAGCCTCTCTGAGGCTGCTGGTGGATATAAATCATGGTTCCCACCAGTGAAACACAGGCTAAGACTTCAGCAGGTGTGATAATGTTGGTGGAGGTGGTGTTGGTGGTGTTGGTGTTGGTGGTAAAGGTGGTGATGGTGGTGGGGGAGGTGATGATTTTGGTGATGGTGGTGGCTATGGTGGGTGATTTGGGTAGTGTTGATGGTGGTGGTAGTTATGGTGTTGATGTTGTTGGTGGTGAGGGTGGTGATGGTAGTGCTTTGGGCTATGGTAGTAATGGTGATGGTGGTGGTTCTGGAGAAGCAGGGACATTTGTAGCTGGCCCTTCACCCTTCACATTTCTTTCCCCCCTTCCTCCTTCAGTCACACAATAACTGGAGTGGCACCAGCCACCCTGTAACCATGAGGCAGTAAGGATGAGAATTAAAAATGGTTTACTAAGGCAAGCCAAGTGGAGGGACAGGAGCCTGGACCAGAGATGCCATAGCTGAATAGTTGAACCAGTGCCAACAGAAGACCTCCTCTGAACTTGTGATTATATAAAAAAAATATCACCCACCATCATCCTGGTGGACCAGACCACTGTTGGTGAGTTGGATTTTCTGTTACTTGCAGTCAAACACAATAGTGACAGAGGAATCCTTGTGGGAAATGAGAAATGCCTGAAGCCAACACATGCAGCTTTCAACATTTTATCTGAGCACCTGCCTTCTCTTTTCACATAATACTTCGTACGTATAATTTCTATTTCTTCCTTCATGTGTTTAGTAGTTTTATACATTTTATAGTTATTATTAGCTAATTCCATTTTTGAAGTATTTAGAGGCCCAATTCTCTGTTGTTTCTCTTGAGTCTTGCTCCCAACATCCCACTTCCTCAACTGTTTTGTAATTTGGGGAAGCAAGCTTCATCCATGGTGCTTCTTTGTGACCTGGATTGAGGGAATTGACATTTATATCTGCCAGATGTCTGTGGAGGTATGAGCAGCTCAAGAATACTTTTCATGTTGATTTTTTGGTATGTGTGGTATGTAAGCCATGAGGTACAATAAATTTGGACCTTAAGCCTATGTGACATGAGTCTTGAATTTACAAATTCTCAGGGATCATTTTCTCTCACTTTGAGCAAAAACAGAAAAGCATCCTTATTATCCCTCTTTGCAAGGTGCAATCCACCCTTCCACCAAATATGGAGTGTCTTGAGGTGCCACGATATGTAGGGATCTCAGCCACAACCCGGCACCCTGTCTGGGCCCACAAACTCTTCTGCGTATGTATAGCTGTGAACCCAAGCCCTAAGGTGCATAAGCAGACCCCATCACCCCTCCTACTCACACCAGGCGTCTGAAGTACTACCACTACTTAGCCTCTGGTTTCCATAACTTTTACTATTTTGGGTCCCTGGTATTTACCCTCATTTCTTTTTGAATTCAGCTGTATGTTTAAGCAGGTGTTTGTTATATTTTATCCGGCATCTAGAACAATCTCATGTCAGGCTTTTTGGGCACCAAGAGTTAGGTTTTAGAATGTCCTCTGGGCCACTATTTATAACATCCCTGCACTGCTTCCCCAAGAGCAAGAACCTGAGTCTCCCCAAGAGATAATGAAGGGTGAGCTCCCTGACTGGACTGGGTCTAATTTTTTCAGCAATTTATCATTAGCACTAGCTCAGTGCAAGGCACATAGTGAATGCTCAGTGATTTTGCGGTTGAATTTTGAATTAGGAATTGGTAATTTAACTGTTGCACATTCATATGTGCCTTGTTAAGCTGCACAAAAATTATTTCATAGAGAAATATTTAATAAAGTGGGAAAATGTTTTTGACATATTTTTAGTAACCAAACCAAACCAATCCAAACCAAACCAGAAAGGCAGCATAGGTTGCCCAGACAGCTATGTGCAGTTTAAGTCCCATTTGGAAAAGTGAAATGGTGAAAGGAAAACATAAGAGAAGGACATAATAAAAAATATTAAAAGAGGTTATCTGCCAGAGCACGATTATAGACAATTTTTGTTTTTCTCTTTAGACGTACATATTTTCCCCAAGTTTTTAAAGTAGAGAATATGCATGACTTTTATAGTGAACTTGTTTTAAAGATGGCAGATAAGCCAGCTGCTGTCACAGTGACACCGTGCAAGGTCTGGATCATCTGCAGAGCTGACTGCCCCTGGGAAGACCTGGCCTCACCCTGCTCTCTACACTCTTAGCTCTGCCGGCAACTCCCAACACCTCCCCTTACACACCTCTAGGCTGGTCCTGCTCAGGAATTGGAGCATATAGGGGAAAAGGTTATGGAAGAAATAAGAGCAAGAACAACATTACTAATGATAGTTAACATATATAATGCACATGTATACTCACTTATATGTGTTATTCATTTAGTCCTTATGACATATTATCCCAATTTTATAGATGAGATGAATGAGGTAAATACATGTTATAGTAAAGCATTTATCTAGAAATAAACTGTTTTCTAAGATATTATTGTAGTAGTTAGCACAGGCTGAGTTTGCTGCTGTAACAAACATTCCCCAAATCTCAGAAACTAAAAGCAACACATTTCTCCCTTATACTACATGACCATTGTGCATTAGCTGGGGACGGATCATCTTTACTTAAGGACTAGGCTCTATCTCTTGTCTCTGTTATTGTCAAGGCAAGACAAAAGGGATATGAAGCTAATGTGAATTGGCTCTCAAAACTTCCTCCACTGTTTGCATGGCCATACCTAACTCCAAGAGGCCAGGGGGTGGCCTCCTGCGACATTCCTGGAAAGGAGAACCAGACTATTTGGGGTACGTCACTAATATCTACTGTGGTCATCTACACTGACCCTCATAAAATCTGATGTTTCTTCCATTTTGGATTAGAATGGTGAGGGGCTTCCTAAAGAAACCCAGCCAGATGGCGAGTGGGGCATGGAACCAGTGCCCAGGGTCTAAGATCTTAGAGTTTGAGACAATCCCAGTGCATAAATCCCCCGGAGATGGGCCCTACCATTTCAAAAAGGATGTCCCAAAGGGGCCAAACTTCCTTAGTGAAGGAGTGGTGATCTTTTACAGAGGGGATGAAAGGGTTCAGCAGTGCTGTAAACCAAGCTGTAGCTCAGCTCCATTCTCTTCTGGTTATATGAGCTGAGTGAGCATTTAACCCTCAGAGCCTCTGTCTCCTCATCTGTAAAATGGACTGTCATGGCCACTCCCACTTCTGCAGGTTCTTGTGAGGATAAAACTAGATAAGAAAGCAGGTGTAGAGAGCATCCTGGTGCTGGCATGCATGGTCACTCACGAGTGTGTTTCTTTGCTGGCTCACACAAGTTATTTGCTGTGTATCCCTCAGTTTTTTCACTTACGTCATAGACTTATTAATAGTGGCCATACTTCTGTCATGACAGTTGTAGTGATATAATGTAAGTGTAAAAGTGTTTTAAAAAGCTAAAAGCACTTTAGAAAATGCAAATTTAAAAAAAAGTGCTCATGATAAATGTAAATGTGTTGAACTTTTAGAAGATGTATCTTAATTAGTGAGTCTAACATTTTTAAAAATAGGAACCCAAGTTGGGCCAAGTTGGGCTGATATTTTTGCCACCAGTACTAAATGGAGCTGGATACAGTCACTCCATTCTGTGTGTGTGTGTGTGTGTGTGTGTGCGCATGTGTGTTTGTTTCCCTGACCAGACCTAGGAAAGCATTGCTGTTCCCCTGTGGGGAGCAGAGCACTGGGCTTTCAAGGGATAATCATCATCCATCAGCAGCTCCCCCCAGTTGGGGCAGTCCCTGCAGGAGGGCACAAAAGAAGCCACAGTGGCTCAAATAGAGGGCGAAGTGTGTGTTGGGGGGGGGGTAAAGAGGAGTGAGCAGAAAGGGGTTAAGGGGGTGGGTAGTGTGGTCAGTGATTTGGGGCTGGCCCCACTTTGCTCCCTCTGGAAGGAAACCTATGGGGTGGTGGGGGTCCCTGGCCCCTGTCCTGCTGCTGCTCAGTTGCCCAGCTGAGTCCCATGTCCTGGTCAACGTTCTGGTTGACGAGGTGGCTTCTCATTACCCAAGGATGAGCCGCCAGAGCACATACAATTACTATTCTCTTTCCTGGGAGTACACATCGAGACCTTCCTGCCACCTCATTTCCCTCTTGAACCTCTTCCTGGGCTCAGCAGCTGGGAGAGTCTATACACAGTCTCAGTGGCCATCTTTGGCTGGGGCAACAGAGAATTGGGACCTTCAGGAGGTGCCCATGTCACCCCAATTCCCTTCCCTGCTAGTGTCACAGTGTCTATGACCATGAAGATAGATGGGGCACTGACTGGGGGGGTGGCCCCTGTCTGTGATGTGTGGACCCCACACAGAGAGTTGATACCCCAAGCCTCAGTACCTCTGATAGAAGACCAGCCTCAGACCACAGGAGAAGACTCTTGGTCCAGAGAAGCTTCTCCGGCTAGAGTAGACGGTGGCTGGGACCCCAAGGGAAGGTGCAACACTGGTGTTTATGAACTCCAACAGTACCAAGCCATGAGTAGGGTCTTGCTCTACAAGGTTGAGAAGGTTACAAACCCCAGACTATAGCCTAGGAAACCCAGGCTCAGAGAGGTAGCCCGACCAAGGCTGTGGCAGCACGGCCCTGGGTGCTGTGCACCATGCATCCATCCATCCATCCATCCATCCATCCATCCATCCATCCATTCATCCATCCAGGCAGCCATCCAGCCATCCATCCATCCATCCATCCACCCAACCAGCCAGCCTTTCACTCAACAAAGCATTTAGAAGAATCTAATGTGCTTTGGGTGCTGGGGCTCTAATGCTGAACAAAACAGCTGGGTTCCTGTCCTCATAAACTCACAGTCTGGTGGGGTAGGAGTGGGGTGGATGAACACTGAGCACCTCATGGGAGTTGTATGTGACTGTTTATAATTGAGGTGGTGCTGTGAGGCTGAGTGGGAGGGTGTGAGAAGTATGGTTCAGGCATCAGACATGGCTTGGGTGGAGGGGGCAAGGGGCTCCTGAGTGGGAGGGTGAGCAGCTGGCTGGTGGGGGTAATGTGGGCTGGGGTAGGGACCAGCAACAGACTGCAGGAGGCTGTGAGCGCAGGGGCAGGGCTGGGCCACACCTGAGCAATGGAAGGAGGCCCTCGTGGCAGAGCGGGGAAAGCACAGAGGCTGAGGCCTACGCATGGTGCCCTGTGAGGATGGTACTCCTTCCTGAGAAGCTATGCCCCTGAGAGTGTTGCATAGACAAGGAAGCCACCCAACTTGGCAGCCATCCGTTTGTTCTTCAAGTGAGAGAAATACTTATAATGCTGACCAACAGCCTGCCCTTGCACAGAGCAGGCCCCCCGAATGCTGTCATGCTGTGTGGGGTTGGCATGCATTGAGACCTGCCGAAGGTCTGTTCTAGTAAAGCCCACAGGCTAGCAGCTGTATGAGCATGGGATCCTCATCTCTGGACTCTGCCCGTCCATCTGCCAGTGCAGCACCCACTTGACAAAAGAAGACAGGTGGAGCTGGGCACAGAGAGGGTGCGCAGAGGGAGTTTCTTTCATAGAAGGAGTCAGGGAGGCCTCTCTGAAGAGGTGATGTTTCAAGAGAGTCCAGAATTATGAGGAGCAGAGAGCAGGCTTTTGAAGACCTCCAGAAAGAGGGAGCAGCCAGTGCAAAGATCCTGGGGCACAAACAAACTTGGTACGTTGACGTGGACCACAGTAGGGGAAAGAGGGTAAGGCACAGCTCAGATCCTATGTGGCCTTCCTGAGAGGCCATGGTAAATAGTTTGGGTTTATTCCAAAGGAGGGGAAGCCGTTTGAGGATTTAGGCAGAGGGTAACACCTTCTTTTTCCTCTCCTATTTTGTCTTTTCTCCCCCTCTTTACTGAGGTCCCCTTTGTGGAAACTAGGTGGGGGTGGGGAGGGTGAGCAGACAGGAGTCATAGCCAGTTGGTGAAAGGTGAAAGTTAGCCATGCAGGGTGGTGGTGGTGCAGCTGGGGATGTGATTAGACTGGGGACTCCGTGGGGTGAGGGAAAGAGAGGAGGCAGCATGTGCTGGCTCAGTTATCCACAGACTTGAACCTGCCAGTCAGTGTTTGGGCACTAGGCGGGCACGCAGCAATGAAGGGAGCCTCATGCAGGGAGGACACGCATCAACAAGTTGATGAACAGCCACCCGTGGCGATAGACAGTGGTGGGTGGCCCCATGTCTGCAGCTCCGGGGACAAGGTCTGGGCTGGTGTGTCATCAGAGTCTTGTGGGCAAAGCTTGGCATCTTCAAACTTCGTGGGTAGCACAGGATCACCTGGGGAAGGGTGGCTGGGGGTGTCCTCAAGCTATGGTCGTCCAGCATAGGGTGACTGGCAGAATCCAAACCTGACCTCTCTTCACCCCATGTTCCTGTGCCTCCCGTTGGCTGAAGGTGACAGGGAGGGCCCATAGAGGCCGTCCAGTGGCTGGAGGAGGCTTGATCAGCAGGGGCAGATGGAAGAGGCTGGCAGCCAGCCGGCCAACGTGTCTAGGGTGGGGTCTCTGCACTCAAGTCCCGGCTTGGTCCTCCTTCCCCGCAGACCTGCTTCTCTCAGCATGAGGTCTGTTGGGTGGCCTCTTGGCATCTGTATTTGTGCATCTGGGGCCAGGAGGAGAGAGAACTGGAACGAGTGGCTCTGGCTGGGTGTCTGGCCTGCTCCAGAGAGCCCCAGCTGTGGGAGGAGGCAGGGGCGCACAGTTGCTATGGCTGGGTGGGGCCCCCTGTCAGAGAAGGGGCCTTCTGTGGGCTCAGCACAAGTGCCTGTCATCCTCGGCAGGTCTGGGCAAATTCAAAGGGCATTATCTGGGCTGCTGACCCCTTACACTGGGTCTCTCCACCTGCCCCATGCCACGCCTTGACCTGAGCTCTGGGCACAAGCTCTGGCCTCGGCTGGCCCATAGGGAAAGCCATGTACTTTTAGGACCAGAAGGGCCCATCAGTGGGGTCCAGAGATAGACAGGAAAGGAGGTCAACACTTTCCCAGCACCACACTGCAGCCACTGCCTCTTTTCTCGGCTTTTCCTGTTTTTGTTTTTCCCCAAGAATATCTCTTCACCTGCCATGAATTTGGATCACCCTTGACCTCCAAGTCAAGCCAACTTCCTCTGTCAGGGCTGGCCTTTCAGGATCCTGTGTTCCCCTGGCATGGGTGTGAGGTGGGGTCTGAGGCCAACTGAAGCAGCCCTTGGTAGGGAGCCCAGGTGACAGGGGCTGTATTTGTTGAGTATCTGCATCCATAACGTGTGTGGGGCCCCTCATCCATGTTATTTCATTGAGTTCTCACTGCTACCCTGTGTTATAGATAAAACGACTAACATTAAGCACTGACAGAATTTTCCAGATGTCCAGCTAGTCAGTGGTGAGCAGGGGCTGGAAGCCATGGGGGGTGGGTGACACAATGAATGCCTGCCTATCCCTGTCCCTGGAAGCCCATAGGAATGAACCCCCAGGTGTGTGCCCCGCCGCAGCTCACCCCGACGTGCGTGCATACACTCGCCCATACCCTCGGATACGCTCCCGTTCACCTGTATGCCCACGACTCCCCATGCCTGCCCCGCATCACATGAGGCTGTTTTCTGAACACACATGTCCCTCGGTGCCTGGCTCGGCTGTGGCTGGAAGTGGGGATTTGGAGTGCAGAGGTAAAGAGAGATTTTCCTAATACAAACCATGTCCAAGCCATTGTCTGCAGATGCAGCCCTGCAGCCACCACATTTTTCACAGATGGTGTCTTGCCAAGAAAAAGAGGAGCGTCTGCCAGCAGCCGAGGGGGAGGAGAAATACCAGGGACGCTGCGCAGCATGGCAGGCCTGGCTTCTGCAGGCCTCCAGTGGGGGCTCCTGCCACGGCCCAGGTTGGGGGGCTGGCAGGCCATGGCCTCCCGCCCAGGGTGGGCACAGCTTACTCCGCTCGCTCCCGGGTTCACCGCCTTCCTGGCCCAGCTGGGGAGCCGTGCCCTGCAGGCCTTCGATGTCTCTTTACTTCTTTTGTTTCTTGTTAAAAACAATTGTTTTGATGCTGTGAACAGGCAGAGCATCCACGTGGCTCAAGTGCCAAGAGCTGTAAAAGGCTTTTGCCCCATTCCCACCACCCTGTTTGCCTTCCTATGGCGGCCAGTTTCACACGTTTCTTGTCTGTCTGTCCTTCCAGAGCTACTTTCTGCATATTCAAGCAGAATGCCTTTTGTACCAGAAGGGCACACTCTGCACACTGTTCTTCACATTGCTGTTTTCACTCGACAGTGTGATGGTGGAGCCCACTCTGTGTCAGGGCGTGGGAGATTCTTAGTTTTTGGAGCTCCACCATAGTTCATGGTGTGGAGGAATCATAAGTTACTTAACCTGTGATGCATCCAGTTTCCCAAGTTCCTGTGTGCAGCAGCCACCGTGCGCCCGGCGCTGTGGCCCGGTCCAGAAGGAGGCAGGAGGCAAAGGCCATTGGTTATTACGTTTCCTGAAGAAAGGCAGGGCTCGCTGCTGTACTTTGCCTCGATGACACTGTGGGGAAAAGACCCCCTGTTCATGTGGATCAGGCCCAAGGGGACGCAGACAAAAGGGGAACTAATGTGGGTGAGGTTGGAGGGCTGTTCTTATCCACCCTCCTAAGAGCAACTGTTGTCTCGATGGCAAAGGAATGTTTGGATAACATGTTTGTAATTTTAACAAATTACATTAATTTTTTTTTTTAGTATAGTTGACACACAATGTTACATTAGTTTCAGGTATACAACGTAGTGATTCAAGCTCTTTAACAAAGTACATTTTAAAAAAAGTTCATTTTAAAATATAAGGCACCTGTGTAATGCCCACCCTTGAGACCTCCCTGTTCCTGTGGGGTTGGGACTGTCCCTGCCCTGCCCCTCCATGTCCAGGTCTGTGTGGGTGCTTCACGGGGGCTGGACAGGCCACCCTGTGGTAGGTCCCCCATCTTCAAGTTCTAATTCTACCACTGTCCCTCTCCTGACAAAGTCACCAGGGCTTGTGGGACTATTTCATGACCCCCTGTGCTCCTCACTGAAAACCAGCCATCCCGTAGCTCAGTTCTAGGGCTCTCTGTTTTCCAAAGCCGGGGAAAGGGAGCAAACCAAACTTTAATGAGCACGTGCTGGGCGCCAGAGTGAAGGGAAGTAAGGCCTAAATTATAGGGTAAGGCCAGTGGTATATCAGGATTCAGGAATCATGTCATAAAGTCAGACACAATTACTGAAAGTGGGCAGCAAATTTGAAATTGAATTTCTTGGTGGCCAAAGCAGATCAGCTTAGAAAATGCAGACTTGTGGATATATGCATTCTTGATATATGACAAAACTGGCAAAGCAGTAGGAAAGGAAAGGGTTTTTTGTTTTTTTTTTTTAAATAAACTGCTGGGATAAGTGAGTGTCTAAGTGGAAAAACAAGAAAATAACCTTGACCACCACCTCACACCAGACTCTATGTGGGTTTGGATTTAAATGGGAAAGGCAAAACAACGTGGTCTTAGAAGGTAATATAGGTGTGTCAGTCAGGGATCAACTAGGGAAGCAGAGCTAGTAGGTGATTGTGTGTGTGTGTAAAGGGATTTACTACATGGCTTGCACAGTGGTGGGGCTTGGCTAAGCAAGGCTGAAGTCTACAGGGCAGGCCATCAGGAAGGAAGACCCATTGGCTGTTGGAGTCTGGCTTGAGAAATGGCTGAGCTCTTTGGAAAAGGCCTTTCAACAGGTTGAGTCAGGACTTGGGAATTTAATCGCATCTGTGAAATCCCTTTCTGGCAGTGTGTGGGAGAAGGTGTCTGTGTGCTCCATGGTTGTTGCTTCCCTTCTGTCCTCTGGCTTTCAGTAAAGAATGTCCCTTGTCACCCTGCAGATCCCCTATCTGAAAGCATAACTAGAAAGGGCATTCTGGTGACTGCAGTTCAGCCAACCCAAATTTGACATATCGAAGAGCCATCACAGTAAGAAAATAGCTTATAACTGTGGGGTAAGGAGACTTTTTAAGGAGGATATAAAAAGGACAAACCATAAAGAGAAAGCCTGATCCATTGGGCTACATCAAAATGAAGAATGTCTGTTCATCAAAGATCCAATTAAGGGTGTGCAAAAGTAAGCTAAGAGTGGGGGAAGGTATTTGCAGCACGTATAACTGACAGGGGGCTCTTATCCAGAATATATAAAGAACTTCTGCAAATCAATAAGAAAACACAAACACCACAACGGGAAATTGGGAAAGAGGCTTGAATAGGTACTTCAACAAAAGAGCTGATCCCAATGGCCAGCAAACACATGAAAAGTAAACCTCATCAATCAGAGAAATACAAATTAACACCACAATGAAATACTTCTAGTGGTTTAAAAATATGCCCACAAGTTCTTCAATACTCCTATTTTGAATAGGTGGACCCTAATTCCCTTCCCCTTGAGTGTGGGCTGGACTTAAGTGACTCATTTGAATGACTAGGATATGGCAAAAGCAATGGTGTGTCCCCTCCAGCACAAGGTCCCAAGGTCAACGTGGCCTCTCTGTCTTTCTCTTGGCTCACTGGCTGGGGGAAGCCTGATGCTGTCTCAGGAGGACAGTGCAGCAGCCCTATGAAGAGGCACACATAGTGAGAAACTGAGGCCTTCTGCCCTCTCGTGAGTACCACTGACAGTGGTACTCAGACAGTTCTCACCGTCTGAGAACCACATCCTCCAGCCCCAGCCAGGCCTTTGATGAGTGCTGCCCTGGCTCCCTTGTCGACTGCAACCTTGAGAGAGACCCTGAGCCAGAGGTGCCCAGATCCGTCTCTCCTGACTCCCTGACCCACAGAAACCTTGATGTTTGCTGTTTTAGGGTAATGCAGATAAATATCTAATATAGCACCTTTACTCACCAGAATGGTTAACGTTAAAAAGACCAGTAACACCAAATGTTGATGAGAATGTGGAGAAACTGAAACTCGCACCCTGCTGGTAGGAGTGTCAATTGGTACAAGCATTTTTTAAAAACAATTTAGTGTTATTTCTATTTCTACTCTTTTCCACATAATTGAAGGCCTCCATTTCCAATACCCCATCCCCAATGATCCAGCAATTCCACTTATAGGAATATACCCAACAGAAATGTACATAGTAAAAATCCTAATAGTATTTGTGATTGCCCCAAACAGGAGGTGGGTCCAAAGTCAACTCACAGTTTGTTCATACAACAGAATACTGTAAGCTATGAAAATTAACGAATTGTGGCTATAGGCAACAACATGAATGGATCTCATAAGTATAACTTTGGGAGAAAGAAGCCTGACACAAAAGAATACAAATTGTACCATTTCACTTAAATGGAACTACCTTGGGTGAGGTGGAGGGGTCCCTGAGGCTTCCGGGGAGTTGGCAATGTTTTCTCTCTTTATCTGGGTGGCAGTTATATGCGTGCTCACTTCACTATCTGCACATTTTTGTTTTGTTTTGTTTTGTGCCTTTTTCTGTGTGAATGTACACTTAAAAAAGGATATAAAAAACCCCAACAAAATAACAGCATACTAACAACAAAACCCTGGTGTTATGGACCTGTCTTAACAGCCCTCAGCATGGCTCAGCAGACAATCTTGATGGGCCAAACCACACAGTCAAGCCTGAGGCTTTCTGGTGGGTGTGATCTCCAGGAGTCCATGGAATGTGTGTTCTTTGGGCAATCCTCTGTGATATTCCTTCAGTTAAAGCTGACGAACCAAGTTGGAGTCATGTTCTCTGACGAAAGCCTGGAGCACTGCTCCTCAGCCTGGCTGACCAGAGGCTGTACACCTACTTTAGAAACCGAATGGTACCCCAGGAGAGCTGACATCCTCTTAAGATGGCCAGGGAGTCTCAGCCTACTTCTCATTGGAATCCATATGACCTCCTGCCCTTGTTGGGCAAGGACGGACTGTCTGGGGGGGACTTACACTGGACATTGTTGAAGCTGGAGTTACCAATTGCCCCAAGGCGAAAGAAACATCTCCAGATGTCTGCCCCATCCTGAATTTAAACATTGCAGTCGGTCCTCTTGAAGATAAGGCTGTGAAACGAGATGAGGTGACTATACAGTATGGCTCCTGTCACCTCTGTGTCCCTCTGCTTATGGAAGCAACGCAAGCTCCTCGGGCCAGGGCCATCCATTGCCTGTGCCACATGGGCATCTGACCACAGGGCTGGCCAGTGACCTAGGGGACAGGGATGGTGGTTCATGAGCCAATCTGATGAGTCCCTCTTCAGTCCCTGCCCCTCCAGAGCCAGAGAGGGAGGAGCTCCAAGGCAGCAAGATCCAGGAAATTTGGGCAAGAGCTTGGGACTTTGTTCCTTCTCAGAAGTTGGGGGCACCTCTGGTGTTTCACACAGCTTTTCCAGGCTGTCCTTGGTCCCTGTTGTCCAGGCCTCATCCCCATCCCTGCTTTAAGAGAATGCTGACTGCCTTCCTGGCAAGACAGTAAGGCAGAAAGCAGAATAAGGTAGCCCCACCGAGTATCGGAAAGGAGGCTTTTGTTTGTTAGAAACAGAAAATCTACTTTAAATTGGCTAAAACAATAAAGATTGTTAAAAAAATTTAGTTATGGTTCACATACTATAAAATTCACAATTTTAAAGTGTATGATTCAGTGGTGTATTCACAGAATTATTCAATCATCACCAATAAGTGCAGAATATTTCCTCACCCCCAAAAGAAACCCTGTACTGTCCACTCCCCATGCCTTCCTTCCCCTGGCCACTGGCAACTATAAACCTCCTTTCCGTTTCTTTAGATCACCTCTTCTGGATGTTTCATGTAAAATGGAAGACTTCTGTCTGGCTTCGTTCACTTAGCAATAGATTTTCAAGGTTCACAAATGCCATAGCATTTATCAGGACCTCATTCCATATTGCACTGAGCATAGATGTATGAGTTTATTTCTGAAATCTCAATTCTGTTCTATTAATCTCTCTATAGATCCTTATGCCAGTACTCTACAGTTTTGATTATTGTAGCTTTTTACTCAGTTTTGAAATTGGGAAGTGTGAGTCATCCAAATTTATCCTTTTTCAAGATTGTTTTGGCTAGTCTGAGTCCCCTGCATATTTATTTATTTATTTTTATTTTTTAAAGATTTATTTATTTGGGGGGAGGGGCATAGGGAGAAGGAGAGAGAATTTAAGCAGACTCTTTGCTGAGCACAGAACCTGATGTGGGGCTTGATCTCACAACTGGAGATCATGATCCTGAGCTGAAACCAAGGGTCAGATGCTTAGCCGACTGTGCCAGCCATGTGCCCCTCCCTTGCATTTTTATATGAGTTTTAGGATCAAGTTGTCCAATTCTATGAAAAAGAAGTTGGAATTTTGATAGGGATTGTACTGAGTCTGTAGAATAATTTGGGATGTATTGACATTTTAATAATATTAAGTCTTCCAATCCTTGGATGCCAGGTGGCTTTCCATTCAGTTAGGTCTTTAATTACTTTCAATGGTGTTTTATAGTTTTCATGTATAAGTCCTACATGCTTGTTAAATTTATTCCTAAGTATTTTGTTCTTGATTCTATTATTAATAGAATTGGTTTATTACTTTCATTTTTGGATTGTTCATTGCTAGTGTAGAACTATAACTGACTTTTGTAAGTTGATCTTGTATTGTGAAATTTTGCTGAACTCATTTCTTAGCTGTAATTGTGTGTGTGTGTGTGTGTGTGTGTGTGTGTGTGTGTATTCCTTAGGCTATTGTATGCACAAGAGCATGTCATCTGCAAGTAGCTAGTTTTACTTCTTCCTTTTCTATATGGAAACATTTTGTTTAACTTTCTTGCCTAGTTGCCCTGGCTAGAACCTTAGTACAGTGTTGATTGGAAGGGCTTTGTTTTGAAAGAGGCTTTAGTAGAAGCCCCACCCGAGAACTTCTACCTATATACCATTGGCCAGAATTAGTCACATGGTTACTTCCAGCACAAGGGAGGCTGGGAAATATAGTTTTTCTCATGGGCATATTGCTGTGCAAAAAAAATAATAATAATAAATAAATAAATCAAGTTTCTTTTACTGAGAACAATAGAGGAAAGAATGGATATTTTTGTAGGCAACCAGTGGTTTCTGCCACACTGTCTTTTATAAATAAAATGCAAGAAATCTTGCTTCATTTCTCTGTGATTTTTCTGTACTTAACTTCATGGCCAGTCCCATCTCAGGCTGACTTCTGCATGGTAACAAAATGACTTGTGCAGTTCCAGACCTTACTCCTGCACAGTTACACGGTCTAGAGCTAGAGAAAGCACCCGTGTCTCAGGATTCCTGCCAGTGTATCCTGAGATTTGCTCTAATTGGATGAGCTTAGGTCCCATGCTCATATCTGAACCAGTCACCGAGGCCAGTGGATTGAACATGCTGTTTGGATCAGCCTATATATACCTTTCATATCTTGGAGCTGAGGGCAACCTGAGATATTGGTCCCCCTATATCCACTCTGCTCCTGAGAGTCAGGTGTTGGGACTGAGAACCTGGGCTGACTGTGTGAATGAGTGTAGCTGGAACCCATGCCTCATTCCTTATCCTGGCTGTCAAACCTGGTGGGCTTAGGCACATTGCCCAGTGGACTTTCACCTCCACCTCCACCAGAGAGTGGCCTGGCTATCCCTGTCACCTTCCCAGCGATCCTACAGCCCTGGGACAATGGTGAGGATTCCCAAGTTCAACGTAAATGGGACAAGCATTGATGATAGTGCCTTATTGTACCTGATGAGTAACAATGTGCCTGCAAATTGAGGAATTGGAAACACCTTCTATTTTTCTACTTTCCAGCTTTTTCAGAGGTACATTAGTGTTCGTTCTGATTGTATGTCTGGGATTCATGGGTTCTCACACTTGAACTCCAGGTTTTGGTAGCTGAGAGCTATGGAGTCGGGCAGGCCAGGGGCGAATCCTGGCCCCACTGTCTACCAGCAGTGACCTTGGGCACATTACTTAGCCTCTGTACGCCTTTGTTTTCTCCATTATAATATATATGTTATGGGTGGGTCCTGCTTATCTTTTGGGGTTGGGAAAAATGAATGGGATGGTTTGTGTGAAAGACACTTGGCCCATTTTAAAGTCAATAGAGAGGGTGATCATGACGAAGATGGAAGTGATGCCGTGTCAGACATTCGCTGTTCACGTTTTCACTCTCAGCCCCGAGAGCTGCTAATTCCTCCTGTTCACTGATCTGTTTGCTCATTTCCCCATTGCTGACTGTGCTTCAGCAAGTGAAAATGGAACTTTTACTTACCGGTCCTCGAAACCAAACCACCTTCACGCTGCTCGGGCAAAAACGGCTTTTACTGGCATTCACCTGGGACAGCCAGGACCTCAATCCTTACTCTACTGAGCATAGATGTATGAGTTTATTTTTGAAATCTCAATTCTTTTCTATTAATCTCTCTATATGTCCTTATGCCAGTACTCTACAGTTTTGATTATTGTAGCTTTTTACTCAGTGTTTGAAATTGGGAAGTGTGAGTCATCCATGTTGGTCAGGTGGTCTCCACAGATGGGGCCTGGCTTCATTCTAGCCCTTGAACTTGCTTTTCGTTGTGCTGCTCTCACTTCTGGCTTCTTCCTTGCAGCGGGAGGAGATGGCTATCAGCTGCTCCAGGCTGTCCTCCTCCCAGCTAGCCCCGCAAGGAGAGAGTGTGGGGGAGTCCCAGGGCAGGGGAGAGTGATGTGCAGCAGGGTGGGTCATGCCCTTTGGTGGTACTAGAAGTGCGGCTGGGAGAAATTTCTGGGTCCAGCATGTAAGACAAATAAGGATCAGTCATCTGGTCTCTCTGGGACAGGAAACCTTACAGTTTGGAGTTTCTAGATGAGTGATCAAAAGGAATTTATACTTCATAGCCATGGTCTCCTGCACAGGGTACCCCTCAGGGCATACCCAGCTGTGGTTTCATCCTCTGTGCCTTTCTTACCTGGTCATGTTCTGGATGCCCAGAGGTCCAGCCTCAGAGGCCAAGGCTGTTTCACACCTTTGTCATTGCCATTACCTGCCCTGGGGCACTTGTTCATGCTCGTGGGCATGGGACATTCTTGCTACTCTTTCACAGCCTGGCGCACATTCCTTCCTGAACACCCCCTCATGCTCCCATTTGACCAATAGAATGACCAGTGCCTTCCTTGGGCCCTGCTGTCTGCACTCCGTGGCCTTCTGTACCCTTGGAACTTCCCTGTCTGCCCCTTAGTTCAAGGGCAGGGCAGCCTTATTCTTCCCTGGGTTACCAGCTCCTAGACCAGGGCCAGGCCAGTGGAGATGCTGGGGAAAAGCATACTGGGCAGTGGCAAGATCAGAATGGTCATGGGGCCCATTGGGACTTGGGCTTGACAGCTCTGCTACGGGTCAGTTTCAGGGTCACTGCACAAACTCACTTCTGTTTGGTTTAGTCTGACTACCTTCTGGAGAGGTGTTTCCCCTGTGAATCATTCTTTAACCACCAGACTTTCAGCTGCTCTATTTGTGTTCTTGCTAAGCTTTCCCATTGGCAGTGGGGCCTGGGGTCCTCTGTGAGGAATGTGGCTCAGCGGTCCAGGGCAGTGGTGCCAATGGGCTCATCACAGCCAATTTCATCAGAAACCTGGTCCACCCAGCAGTGGAGCCAAAACCCCCCCCTGCTGCACTGGCCCCCAGCTAGAGCTACTGCTCCCTGCCCCCCAAAACCGTAGGGTCTCCATCCCCTTCTCAGCCTTCCGACTGACCTTCCACTTCCTGAGTCTTCCACCAGGGACTCCCCAGTTAGGGTGGAGTTTCTGGAAGACAGAATCAGGTCCTCTGCCTCCTGTGTCCCCATCCTGCCTAAATGCCATCCTTTGCATGATGTTCGGTTAGGGGCGATATGGAGCAGTGGTTCTCAAACTTTTTGATCTCGGTGAAAAAGAACGTCAACTTCCTCCATTCTGACCTCAATCTGTACTTTCTAATTGGCTAAGTTCTTCTTTGAAGCTTAAATTTCAAGTCAGGCAAATGACCCAGTGGGCAAAGCATCCCCTGGTGGGACCCAAAACTACCCCAAGACAGTGATGGACCTGCCCACTGCCCACTGCCTACCGACCTTTGCCCTATATTTTCCTTACATAAACCTAGAATTATTTTCAGCACTTTGGGGACAGTCTTAGGGACACTAGTCCACTGTCTTCCCAGTGTTGGCCTCCCGGAAATCAATTCCTTTCTTGTTTCACCACTCTCTGCCTGTGGATTTTGTCGGTGGTGAGTGATTGAACCTGGTCTGTTGGGACCCCTGGAACCCAGTTAAGGCAGGACCCCTTTCTGTTCTTTTTTTTTTAGTCTTTTTTTAAAATTTAAGTATAGTTTTTTAAATTTAAATTCAATTAGCCAACATATAGTACATCATTAGTTTTTGATATAGTGTTTAATGATTCATTGGTTGCATATGACACCCAGTGCTCATCATATCCCGTGTCCTCCTTAATGCCCATAACCCAGTTACCCACCCCCCCACCTCCCTATCTACAACCCTCAGTTTGTTTCCCAGAGTCAAGACTCTCTCATGGTTTGGCTCCCTCTCTGATTTCTTCCCATTCTGTTCCCCCCCCCCTTCCTATGGTCCTCTGCACTATTCCTTATATTCCACATGTGAGTGAAACCATATGATAATTGTCTTTCTCTGATTGACTTACTTCACTTAGCATAATCTCCTCCAATTCCATCCACGTCAATGCAAATGGTAGATATTCATCCTTTCTGATGGCTGAATAATATTCCATTGTTATATATGAACCACAACTTCTTTATCCAGTCGTCTGTTGAAGGACAGTTCAGTCTTCCACAATTTAGCTATTGTGGACATTGCTGCTATGAACATTGGGGTGCCCCTTCTTTTCACTACATCTGTATCTTTGGGGCAAATACCCAGTAGTGCAATTGCTGGGTCATAGGGTAGCTCTATCTTTAACTTCTTGAGGAAACTCTGTACTATTTTCCAGAGTGGCTGCACCAGCTTGCATTCTCACCAACGGTGTAAGAGGGTTTCCCTTTCTCCACATCCTTGCCAACATTGGTTGTTCCCCGTCTTGTTAATTTTAGCCATTCTAACTGGTGTAAGGTGGTATCTCATTGTGGTTTTGTTTTGTATTTCCTTGATGGCAAGAGATGTGGAACATTTTTTCATGTGTCTGTTGGCCATTTGTATGTCTTCTTTGGAGAAGTGTCTGTTCATGTCTTCTTCCCATTTCTTTTTTTTTTTTTTTTTTAAAGATTTTATTTATTTATGTGACAGAGAGACAGCCAGCGAGAGAGGGAACACAGCAGGGGGAGTGGGAGAGGAAGAAGCAGGCTCATAGCGGAAGAGCCTGATGTGGGACTCGATCCCGGATCGCCAGGAGGCAGACGCTTTAACGACTGCGCTACCCAGGCGCCCCCCATTTCTTGACTGGATTATTTGTTTTTTGGGTGTTGAATTTGAAAAGTTCTTTATAGATCTTGGGTACCAGCCCCTTTATCTGATATGTCATTTGCAAATATCTTCTCCCACTCTGTAAGTTGCCTTTTAGTTTGGTTGACTGTATCCTTTGCTGTGCAGTAGCTTTTTTTTTTTTTAAAGATTTTATTTACTTATTTGAAAGAGAGAGAGAGTGAGTGAGAGAGAGCACAAGCAGGGGAAGGGGCAGAGGGAGTGGAAGGAACAGACTCCCCTGCTGAGCAGGGAGCCCAATGTGTGGCTCGATTCCAGGACCACAGGATCATGACCTAAGCCAAAAGCAGTTGCCCAAACAACTGAGCCACCCAGGCACCCCTGTGCAGAAGCTTTTTATCTTGATGAAGTCCCAATAGTTCATGTTTGCTTTTGTCTCTCTTGCCTTTAGAGATGTGTCTTGCAAGAAGTTGTTGTGGTTGAGGTCGAAGAGGTTATTGCCTGTATTCTCCTTTAGGATTTTGACGGATTCTTTTCTCACATTTAGGTCTTCCATCCATTTTGAGTTTATCTTTATGAATGGCATGGGAGAATAGGACCCCTTTGTGTTCTTAAAAATTATTGAGGACCCCAAAGAGCTCCTCCTTATGTGTGTTCTATGCTGTGCTATGCTGGCTCTGTTTCTCGCCAACAGACTTTGTTGCTTGGATACCTGGTTGTCGAACATTTAGCAGTGCACTGTGGTTATCCCTGTCTATGTTCTATCTCACAATTTAAAATTGAGAAATTTGTAAAACAGGAATGCATAGTGTACATTTCATTAGCTATGAGTGTGACGATGTATTATAGGTCATTGGCCTCTGGAAAACTCCTGGATATATTCACGAGAGAATGAGAGTAAAAGAGGCAAATGATGCCTCAGCATTATTTTGAAAATAAGTTTAGGACACCTGGGTGGCTCAGTCAGTGAAGCGTCTGCTTTCAGTTCAGGTCATGACCTCAGGGTCCTGGGACTGAGCTCCAGGTCATGTTCCCTACTCAGCGGTAAGTCTGCTTCTCCCTCCCCCCCTACTCCTCTGCTCCCCGCCCCCCATGCTCATGCTTTCTCTCTCTCTCAAATAAGTAAATAAAATCTTAAAAAAAATAAACTTCTTAAAAAAAAAAGAAAATAATTTTGATCTTTCACCCCCCCTGGGAAGGCCCTGAGCCCAGGAGACCCCAGGGCACATCACAAATTTTACAATACTGTGAATAGCTGTCTCTTTTATGGAGTGAATGTTTGTGTCCCCCTAAGTTCTTATGTTGAAATCCTGACCCTCAGTGTGACGGCATTAGGAGGTGGGGCCTTCGGTCAGGTTGTGAGGATGCAGGCCTCATGAACGCGTCTAGTGCCCTTATAAGAAGAGGCCCGAGAGATGACCTCTTTCTCTCTTCCCCCACCCCTCCCCGCCATGTGAGGACACAGTGAGAAGATAGCCGTCAGTGACTCAGGAGGAGGCCTCTCACCAGACACAGGATCTGCCTTCAGGTGCCTTGATCTTGGACATGCAGCCTGCAGAACTGGGAGACACGACTATCTGTTGTTTTGGCCCCCAGTCTGTGGTACTGGGTCCTAGCAGCCTGAGCTGACTGACACAGGCCCCTACATGCCTCTCTTTATGGTACTGTGGTTGCTTTAACTCTCCAGGCAAGTGGAGGAGAGACTTGTTGGAGCCTGATTAGGGGAGTGCCCTGGGAGGGAAAGACGGTCCTTCATGGACCTCAGAGGGCCCTGTAGGTAGGGCATGTGGGTCTCCCAGGGTTTGGCTAAACAGCTTCCCAAGCAGGGAGAGGATTAAAGCGGGTCCAGCACCTGGACAGCCCACCTGGCGTGGCCAAGGACCCGACCTCCTGTAAGTTGGCAAGCCCATTGTATGTGGCTGGCCTCAAGCCCCATGGATTCCCAGCAGAAGAACTGTGGTCTGGGTGGGAGACTGATCAAACAGTGGGGGCAGACACGGGCCGGGGCAGGGCCCCTAGCACCACCCTCCTTAAGGGCACCCACATTCCGAGGAAGGACCCTGTCTGGGCACTTCCTCGGAAGGAGAGGCAAGGCCTTGCCAGGGAGGGCCTGTCCCTCAGCCCTAATCCTCAGGCTGCACTTGCGTGGGGAGCATGGGTAGTAGACTGAGTTTTATCGAGACTAGATGCATGGATACTTTTCTTTGGCCCTGGAGTTTTTAATACTTGGACATATCCAAAGAGAGATTTGACACACATGGCTAAGAGTAGTGATTGGAGGAAAAATAAAAACCATTTTGTATTCACACCACTGACCTCAGACTCAGAAGCAAGCTCAATACACTAGTTTTCCCTCTCACCTCCACAGGCAGGGGTGAAGAGTGCAGGGAGCTCTCTGGTACAGGCAGAGGTGCCAGAGAGATGGCTGGTGTCCAGTCAGCTGTCCTGTCTGCTGTGTCGTCTGCTGTCTCGTCGCCATGTTGTGTCTGCTGTGTCCTACTTGCTGTCCCCCGTCTGCTGCATCCTGACTATTGTCCGCTGTTGACTGTCCCCTGCCTGCCATGTCCTGTCTGCTGTCTCATCCCATGTCTTGTCTGCGATCCCCTATGTTCAGTGTCCTGTCTCCTGTCCTCTGTCTGCTGTCTTCTCTCTGCCATGTCCTAACTTGCCGTCCCCTGTCTGCTTTTGGGGGCATACACCTGCCTACCAGAGGTAGTTCAGCCCAGCCCCAGGTACCTAATTTGTCTTACAGGTGGGTTCCTCTTTACCCCCAATGCCAGACTAGTTTCTGCGGGGTTTATCAGGGACACGTGTCTTTTAGTTTGTGAGTGTTCATTTTCCACCAGCCTCTGACTTCTTTCTCAGGGCCAGTGTCAGGGAGGGCCTTCTGGATGAGCTGAATTCAGAGGAACCCTTAAGGAAAAGCAGGAGTTTGCTAGGTGTCAGGAGTTGGGGGCCTGCCTAGGGTTCCCTCCCAACCACCTTGCATGTGCTTATTGGATCAGGAGACTGACCTGGGTGAGGGTCCCTCCTGAAGATCATGCCCTGGGATGGGGTCACTGAAAGCTACAAGATCAGGAGTGACAGGGGTCAGCATTGCTCCTTGGAACTGGCCTGTTGGGTACACACGCAGCTTTGGGGGTGTGCGGAGGAAACCTCCAGGCTAGACTGGGGTTGGGGCACGAGTTCTCTTCGGTCTCTGGGAGGGGTGGGGGCTGGGTTTGCTTTCCCAGCCCTGCTCTCTGAGTCCCTGGAGGCCTGGGGAAGCAGGCAGAGGCGCAGACAGGGGTGCATTTTTGGAATTCCAGGCATGTCTGCTTTCTTTCCAGGCCAGGCTCTGCCTAGACGCCAGGAGCTGAGCAGTCTTTGGCTCCGGGCTCATGGTTAGTCCCACCCCAAGGCTCTGGGGGCAGGGCTTTCCAAAATGTTGCCAGATGAAACCTGCTGCACCACCGGGTCAGGCCTTCCCAGTCCCCCACTGGTCTCTAAAAGGGGGTGGAGGGTGGGTGGGGGTGGGGCAGTGGCCCCCTCCCCCAGCCTCTTCCAGATCCTGGTGGGGGTCTTAGCCCCAGGGCACATGGTAAAGAAAGAGGCCACAGAAAAATGACAACACTTAATTTAGGGACTGAAATATTTTAGGGAGTTCTTTTAAAAGAGGTTTACGGGGGCTTTGCGTAACCACTGAAACGTTAAAGGTAAACATTTTTTAAAAAGCTCAATTTTACCTTATTCTTAACTTTTTGTTATGATAACTCCTATGCAAAGATGATATATATGCGTGTGTGACGTTACTGACAAAGCTGGACATTTGGCTCTTGTGACATGATCATAGGAAGTTCTCTTTTAGAAAAGAAAAATCTGCCGGCTGTTGGCGGCAGGTCAGTTTCCCTGTGCACCCTGCAAGTCTTGGCGCCTGGTTGGTGGCCTGGTGCTCCTCCTTCTTGCTGTGTGTGTGGGGGGGGGGCAGGGGTTCCTCCTCTTCAGCTGGTCACCTCTCCATGCTGCTGACCCCTCTTTACAAGGATTTGGGGTGTTAAGGGCAGCCGCTCTCCACTTTCCTCGACTTTACCACATCCTGCTTTTTTCTTGCAAGATTTGCCATTTCCATCTGCAGAACGTCTCCCATTGCTGGAAGAGGGAGTGGGGGAGGCTGAGGTCAAGACACCATGGATACCTGCATGCAGTCATAAGAAGTCCTTTGTGGGAGGGCTTTCCTGCACCGCACCTTGGCTTTGCCATCCCCACCTATGGGGAAGTAGCTGCTGGAGACTTGGGTGAGGAGGGCCTGGGACCTGCAGCTCCTCCAGATTCCATCATCTCCACCCTCCTTGCCTGGCCAGACTGGCGCCCAGGCGAGGATGCTGCTCCCAAGCTCCCCTCCTCCCTCTCCCTTCGGGCCAGCGAGAGGCCCAGTCCCCACTTGAATGTGACTGCTCTTCACAACAGCTGTCCCCAGGCAGCACCCTCAGTGTGGCAACCTGATGTCCCTTACCTGCCCCTGGGGATGGCTGTCTGCAGCCGAAGTTGAGCTTGCATTTCGAGTCAGGCCCTGCCCACTCTAGGCAGGGCGCAGGTCCTCAGGGGAGCTGCTGTGAGTTCCCTGCAGAGTGGTAGGCCTGTCTGCTGAGGCCCTCCACTGGGCTTCTGAATGCTGTCTGTGTGACCCTGCCTTGGCACAGCCTTGCACTTTCAGGGTTCCCAGCCTATGGCTGACACCTGACCCCCTCCTCCAGCAGACTCTCTTGCCTTTGCTGGACCCACAGCTTGGCAAGTGTGGGACACTGCTTGGCCACTCCTTCCTGGCCAGCTTCATGAGTTCTTCCTGCCAGCCTTGCCTGGGGGTCGCTCAGGTTTACCCCTCCCCTGGAGGGGGCATCCGGCAATTGTATCACTTATCTGTCACTGGGTAATAAGCCACCTTAAGATTTAGTAGTTTAAAAATAATAATAATTTGTCTTCCTTGTGAATCTTTAATTTGGGCTGCTTACGGCATCCGTGGAGGGATCCCTTCCAAGATGGTGCACTCGCATGGCATGCTGGTGCTGGCTGTCAGCTGGAACTTGGCTTGGGCTGTGGGCCTGAGGACTTGGTCTTTCCTGGGCCGCTTGGATTTCTTTAAAGCAGGGCAGCTAGGTTCCAAAAGTGAGCATCTCCAGAAAACAAGGTGGGAGCCTTAAAAGTTATATCACATCACTTCTACCACAGTCACCAAGTTTTACCCAAATGCAAGGAATGGGGACATTGGCTCCATCTCCTGATGGTTGAATAGCAAGGTTCTAGAAGAGCATGTGGGATGGGAGACACTGTTGCAGCCAGTTTTGGGAAAAAGTTCTGTCCCAGGAATGAGAATGATACGCAGCCTCTGAGATGGCTCCAAGAATCCTCTTCTCCTAAGATTTGTGTCCTTGGGGCAATCCTCTTCTCTTGAATGTGGGCTGGACATATGGATTCATTTCTAATGAGCAGAATATGGCAGAAGTGATAGGACGTTACTTCTGAGATTGGATTACAAAAAGGCTATGGCTTCTGTCTTGGGAGCTTTCTGTTGCTCTCTGTTGGATCACGCATCCTGGGGTCACCACATGTCATGTCATGGAGCAGCCCTGTGGAGAGCCCATGTGACAAGGGACCAGGGCCTGTCAAAACCATGTGAGAGAGCTTGAAGGCAGAGTTCCCCAGTCAGGCCTTCAGAGGAGACCACAACTCTGGCTGACAGCTCGACAGCTGTCTCATGAGAGACCCCTCGCCAGGGGTCCTCAGCTAAGCCGAGTCTAGATCCTGGCCTACAGAAATGGTGGGATAGTAAGTGTGTGTTGTCCTAAGCTGTTAATTTTGGGGGTAATTTGTTACACGGCAGTAGGTAACACAAATGGTTTTGCCATAAAAAGTAGCTTGAAACTATGGTACACTCATGGGTCCCTTCAACCCAGAGAAGATGAGGGCCATTTCCTCTCTTGCTTTTGCTTGACTTCAAGCCTCCAAATACACATGGATCATACTGACAGCAACTAAAAATGGTTTGAATGAAGAGTGAAGGAAGGAAGAAAAAAAGTATTTTGGTGAAAAGTTTTCTGTATCAGGAAGGAGGTATTTTTTGCCAAGCTCCCTGCTCTCTACCAACTGCCCGGTTCAGTCATGTGATCCACCCAACATCTGCTGGGCACCATCCAGGCCGTATAGTGCTAGGAACAGACCCACATTTCTCCAATGCTGGTGGTGAGGCAGATGGATGAGTATCTCTCATAGGACAGGATGGAGGATGCTGTAGGTCTTGCCTAGGCTAAGGCCACAGAAGAGAGATGGCCAGTAGCTCTGCAAGGAGGCACAGATGCATGCAGTACTTGGAATGGCCAGGTTGTTTGGAGTTTGGGTGAGGGAGGGTCAGGCTTGGAGGTGGGTAAAGATGCTCGGCTGAGGCAGGTGGCCGAGGCTTTCCCTCAGAGCTGCTTTCCCCTAGCAGGGGAGAAGCTGGAGAGAGCTGAGGTGCACTTGCTGGCCCACAGTGGAGGTGATGATATAGGAGAGTTGTAGACAGCCAGGTCTGGGCTGTGAGTCAGAGGCTGTCGTGGATGAGGAAGGATGCAGTAGGTGCCAGGGACAGAGCTCCTCTCCAGGGCATGGAGGATGCTCTCCACACTGGGGGAAGCTGTGAGGGGAGGGCCAGCTTGGGAATCCCTCTCGTGTAAGGGGAAGCCCAGACCATGGGCTTGGGCTTGGTTCTGAGGGGCTCCACCCATGCAGGTTTGTCACCCTGACACCCATGCAGTACTTGGACTGACCAGGCTCTTCCAGATGCTCTTTGCAGATGCTTCCTCAACTCCCTGTGGTGCTCCTTCCCAACTTGTCCCTATGACCTGTTCAAGTGTCTCCTCCCTTCTGAGATGGAGGGGATCCTACCCTTTCCTCCCTGCCTGGCAGTGTCTCCACCTGCACCCCCCACCCCCCACCGAGTTACCTCCCACACTGGTAGGCTTCCTTCCAGATCCAGGGCTTCTCGGCTGGTGCTCATGCCCTGAGCGCCATGGTCAGGCCTTGAGCCCTCTGCCACACGTCTTGATGTCCCAGCTCTGCTGCGCAGACCCCTGGACCTGGGAGCCTACCACTGTCTCATTTTGAGGCACTTCTTTGCATGAACACAGAGTATTCTGGAAACTGAAGCCAGCCAGAACTGAGATAGGCCTCCAGGTCTCCTGACTTCCACCCCACCCTGCCTGCAGTGTATGCTCCCCTCTACTTTTGACACCTTTACTTTGCTTTTTCCCTTTTGTAGTTTGGACCTTGACCATGGGGACCAGTCCGCATGGTTCTCATGGTTCTGTATCTGAGTCATACCTGTTCTGCTGACAGAGACTCAAATTTTGCCGATCATTGAAGTCCACATGTCTGGGACCTCCTGAAGGGACATTAATTAATACTCGGAAGGATTCCAGGGGCCCCTTGTGGAAAGGTGCTACGTGTAGGAGATATTCTTTTAAAAACTGATTATAGAGCCCTCCCGAGACCCTGTAATTAGGCAGCTGTTGCTGTACTTGAGTAGCCGCAACTTTAACATCCAACTAGACTGTAATTAAGTCGGGCCTCCTGGAATCGGACAGGCCTTGCTTTGCAACTGGGGAGAGAATTCCACCCGTAGCAACTCATTACAGGAATGTGCTTAGATTCCAGGAGCTTTGCCAATTATTTTTTTTCTGTAATTCAAATGTGGTTTTAATCTCCCTCCTTGCAATTTCCTCTGAGGTGAATGGAAATGTCTTCTCTTCTCTTTACACTTCTCTGGTATTTAATGGCTCAAACATCCTGTAGCTAAAGCCACATGTTTCAGTGTGAACAGTCTTGATTTAGCCCCTGTCCCAGAAGCAGACTCAGAGAGACGACATGTGTAGGGAAACCCAATGGCAAGATGGTGGTGGGGGAAGGGGAGACAGAGCCTGGGCATCTAACCCAGGCCTGGCAGGAACTGGCCTGATGCCCCCGTCGCAGTCCCAGTCCCTCTTTCTGGGCACACTTGGACTACATTTCCCAGCCTCCCTTGTGGGAAAGCTAGGTCATGTGACTGTGCTGTGGCCAATGGACGTGGGCTAAAGGGGGGGTGTGCCAACCTTCAGGCTTGGCAGAGCCACATCATATAGGCTCCTCCACACTGTCACGTACTGGCCAGCACAACGTAGAGGGTTCAGGTGAAGACCCCAAAGACCCTCAAAGACAGTGCCCTACTAAATGGCAGGAACTGGCCAGCAGAGCCACAGAGCTGAGCATCTGCACTGGCTTTTGCATCAATAAGAAATAAGCTTTTCTTGTGTCAAGCCAGGTGTTTTGGTTGTTAGAGCAGCCAGCGTTAATAACCATAACGCATGGAGACTTGATTTTCTCACCCGCAAAATGGAAAGAATGACACTTTACCCAGATCACATCACAGGGCTGTTGAAAAGGCAGACAGTGGATGAAAAAATACTTAAAATGGTGAAATGTCCCTAAAGGGACTGTGTGGAGCCCTTGGAGTTCACAGGAAACATTTACACGCTGTGTTTTCTTTTCAAAACTGTGTTGTGCGTGGGTGTTAGGGTGGCTGCACAGAGATCTGGGACCTGAGGCTGGGGTGGGCAGAAGGTATAAGCCTAACTGAAGCCCCAGGGTGTGTGGCAACAGAAGTGACTCGTGGGTCCCGCGGTGGTGGGGGGCCTGGGCCCCTGCTCTCCCAGGCGCCATCCTGCCTCTCTAAGTGCTGGCCATCCCAGGAACTGTGGCCTTAGCTGCTGGGGAAGGCTGGTGATGGGAACTCCTGCGGTGGGCAGCTTAGGGCCGCAGGCTGCACCCTCAGAGCCCCTGGGTGAGGGGAGAGCCCATCCCTGAGCTTACAGGCTTGGCCCTCACTTGCCAGCTGTATGACGTCTCTGTTGAGGAGAACTTGAGAAGCATCTAGCACCCAGGCTGATCTCACTTCTCTCCCAGTGCTCTTGCCTGGTCCCTGGCCCAGCACCCTCCTCAGCCAGGTGCCCGGATTCCCTGTAAGGGACTCTGCCCTGTCTGTTGAGGTGGCTACTGTTTCCCCTAATTCTCACTGCATCCCTTCTTGGTGCCTGTCGGGCCTCTGCCATGTTTCCTTCCCTGTGCCCCTGAGTAGCATGGGCCGATGACCAAGGTGCAGGAGGGCTTCTGTCCCCACAAGCCCGTGGCTGGTGCGCCCCCCTGCTCCCTGCACCATCCCCTTATGTCATGGGGTGCCCACCTGCACGGGCACTGCTGCATGTATGTGCTTTGCTCCTCCTACTTCCTTGTGAACAGGGCCCACCACCTAGAGCCCCATTTCACAGACAAGGAGTAAGCCTGAGAGGTGCAGTGGCAAGGGCCATGGGCACACAGGGACAGTCACTGAGCCAGCATTCAGTACCCTGGGTGCAGTGCCCAGTGACTGTTGCTGGGTGAAGGAGTGAGTGCCAGTCACGGTCAGCAAGCTACGTCCAGTGGCTGATGCATCATTGACAGCAGAGGACTGGGGCCCCCACTGGTGCCACTGATCTGCCCACCCATCTGGGAGGCTAGGAGCTCCATCACCTGAGGAAAGAGATGGGTTCCTTCAGGATTCTGGGCTGTTCCCAAAGGCTGGATGTGGCTGGCAAGAGATGGACCTGGGTTCAGAAGCCTGCTAGGAGCCTGTGATGGTACAGAGGCAAGATGGGGGCCATTCAGAAGCTCCTCATTTCCCTCTAGGTTCTTAGTGGCTGTTGAAAGTGTGTGTCCTGCCCAGGAAGGTCATGAGGAGGAAGCACAGGGCAGGGGTGTGACTTCCTCAGCATCCCACAGAAGTGACCACTCACTTGTGGGGGGAGGCCAGAATCATCAGTAGGGACAGTGAGCTATGGACACAAGGAGTCTATTCCAGAGTCTGATTGTCCAGAAGCAGTGTAAAATGGTGTCTGTCTACTTGGGCTGCCATAACTAAATACTGGAGAATGGGTGTCTTAAACAGCAGACACTTATTCTCTCACGGTTTTGGAGGCTGGAAGTCTGAGATCGGGGTCAGCATGGTGGGGTTCTGATGAGGAGTCTCCAGTTTACAGATGGCTGCCTTCTCACTGTGTCTTCACATAACAGGGGAGGGAAAAAGAGAGGGAGAGGGAAAGAGAGAGAGGGATCTTTTAAGGGCACTAATCCTGTCAGATTAGGTCCCCACCCTTGTGACTTCATTTAACCTTAATTATTTTTTAATTTTTTTTAAAGATTGATAGATTTACTTGAAAGAGAGAGAGAGCACGAGCAGAGGGAAGAGGCAGAGGGAGAGGGTGAAACAGTCTCCCCACTGAGCAGGGAGCCCAATGTGGGGCTCGATCCCAGAACCCTGGGGTCATGACCTGAGCCAAAGGCGGATGCTTAACCTACTGAGCCACCCAGGTGATCACATTTAACCTTAATTAAATGGCCCTATGTTGAAATACAGTCACTTTGAGGGTTAGGGCTTTGATATAGGAATTTTGGGGGTACACATTTCAGTCAGGAGCAAATGGTGACATTTTCATGAAAATAGAAAAATGAAAACTTTACGAGTAATTTCTGGGCTTCGGTGGTTCCATGCCTGTGGTCACCACATTGGGGTGAAGAGATCTGGTTTCTAGTTCTGGCTCCACCCTAAACAACCATCTGTAAATGGCCGACCATTTAGGCCCCTTCTGTGCCTGTGGCAGGCATCACCAATCCACCACAGAGCACTTTCATTCTGAACTGACAGGCAGCCTCAGAATCCTTCTCAACATACTGTTCTAGGAGCTCAGATCCACGAGCCACAGGTGGCCTGTAACTTAAAAATGACCTATTTTTCTTGTGTTCAATAAAGTATGGGTTTGCTAAGGGCAGGGCAGGGTCGGTCTTCTCGTCTTTGTGACTGTGCCTGACAAGGGGAAGGCCCTGCAGAGGCTCTGGTGAATGCCGAGGTGGGGGTTGCTCAGGTTTCTTACCTCTCACATTGTGGGGATAGCTCCTGTCTTGCTGCACCAGATCGTAGGTAGAGTCTCACGTGCTAATGAAGGGCCAAGTGTTCATTGTAGCAGCTGCTTCAAGCACAGAGACTCCGACGGGGCTCCCTGTCTGTCTGCTGAAGGGCAAACTGTCTATTGGCAGTGGTAACCGTGACTGCATGGGGGGCTCACCACGAGACAGAGCCTGCCTGGGCCCTTTTCTTATTAACTCCGCCATTCAAGGTGTGTGCTGTTGTTATCCCTATTTACAGATTGGGAAACTGAGGCACAGATTGGTGAGGCTACCTGCCAAGGTCGTGAAGGCAGGTAGGAGGGAACACAAAAAGGTAAGGGTCACCCAGACTTTCTGACCAAAATGGCGAGGATGCTGGTCTGTCCACCTAGGCCAGAGCATGGGGGCCAGGCCCAGGCTGTCTGGAACTTGGGGGGTGGGTAGGGGAGAGAGGAAGAGGGTGTACAACTGCCGCTGGGGGGTTGGCAGCGGGAGGGGGGTTGGATGTGGGCAACCAGCCCAGGCCGAGTTTCTGGGCTGTGATTGGAATACTGCTTGGATTTTTCTAGGGGAGGTTTGTGCCTGCTCTCAGCACAGCATTGTTCCTGCAACGAGAAGGGCTTTTTATGTGGGTTCCCTGGGAAATCAGACATGTCCAGGCCCCTCGCTGCTTGTCCGTGTTCCCTGCAGGCTGGTGGGAGATGCCTGTGTAGCTCTTAGCACTCGAGAACAAGTTGCTTAAAAACAAAACAAAATAAAACAAAACACACAAAACAAAGCAAAGCAAAACAAAGCTTATTGTTTTCTTTTATTCCTTCAATTAAAAAGTAGAGATTTTGCAGAGACTTTGGAAACATACAGATGAGAAAAGAAGCTGGTGAAGCTGGTGGTAAGCCTACCAGCCCGAGGTGCGTGCGGGGAAACTGCTCCCAGGGGGTGAGCTCCCCGTGAGCCCGCCTTTCTGACCCATCTGTTAGGGACCCTAAGTGGAGCGGGCTGTGGGAAAAGGCTGCTGGCAGGGCCTGGGCGGGGCTGCATTGTCTTGGGTCCCTCCCACCATGTAAATCCTTCTAGTCAGAGCCTGGAGTGTCCTAGGGCAAGATTGATGGGGACTCTGAGCCTGTCAGCTGTTCCTGCCCTGGGACTTGTGATTTAAGTCCCTCAACTGCCTGGGGGAGCCTCCGAAACTCTCCCTTGCAAAATAGATGCCATTCCTGACCTGAGAAGGAGGAATGTGGAGGATTTGGGGTCACCCCCAAGGCCACATGTGAGGTCAGGGATGGCAGAGGCCAGAGCCTGCTCTGGGTCGGCCTGCTGCGGGGCATCTCTGCATAATGAAACATTTATCTTCTTACAGCCACCCGGTGGAGAAGGTCAAGGGGCACCAAGGGACTCCCCACAAACATCTGAGGGGGATGAGCACCACCTTCTCAGCGGGGCCAAACCTCTCCCCCTCTCCCTGGACCCCTGGCCTCCTGGCCTCTTGTCTGTGCCTTACGGTTTTCAAAGAATTTCCCAGACTCTCAAGGACTGAAAATGTGAACGTTAGAAACGGCTCTGCTTCTTATCTCTGCCGGGGAGATGTGAGTTAATAGCCTTATGCTAAAGAAGTGGCTGGTGTACCAGAAAGAGCAGTGTCATTGGAGTCTGGAGACTGCTTTCTGGGAGAGCAGAAATGGGAGACTGTCACTTCCTAGCGCTGTGGGTTTGCACTAGCTACTTCCCTCTCTGAGCCTCTGTTGTCTCATCTGTAAGATGGGAATGACTACTGTGCTGCCTTTGTATGAGAGCCCACCAGAGGCCTTCGGTGACCAGGAGTTGCGATATTATCTATGCCTGTGTTTCACGTGCAGATGTAGGATCTCTGATTATCCCTCCAGCCCTTCGCGAGGCAGGGATTCTCAGTCCTGCCAAAAGGTTGAGGAAAACCAGAAAGGTTGAGCAGCCT
This sequence comes from Ursus arctos, assembly GCF_023065955.2. Lineage (NCBI taxonomy): Eukaryota > Metazoa > Chordata > Mammalia > Carnivora > Ursidae > Ursus > Ursus arctos. The sequence goes on along the minus strand of NW_026622763.1, from coordinate 3,843,500 downwards.
GCCTGAGTTCCCGTGGTCTGGCTTGAACACAGGTCCAGTTACCTAAGGCCCCTCTGGCCTCCTCATGATTTAATGTTACTTCTCTGCCAGACCTCAGTCTGTCCAGCTGAAAAATGGTTACACAAAATTTCAGGGTGTCCTGGAGGACTGTGTGCTGAGACTCGTGCAGAGCTTTTCCTTTATTTTTCCTCCTCCTGCACGAAGACTGGTTGTTGGTTCTCTGTTGGGGGCTGTCTTGCACAGAGAACAGGCTTTTGACCTGCGGCTGCTCTGCGAGGGAACAGCTGGGGTGCATCAGGTTTGGGGGCGGGGGCTGACGTGAGATCTGTCCCCAAGAATCCATGCTGCCCTGCGCCAGGGTCCTCAGGCGGCCTTGGTCCTGTCCCTGTCTCGGGGCACCGTAGATGCCTGCTGCAGCAGGAATGCCATGTCGAGTCTCGGGGGGCTCCTGGTGTGCTGGGCAGCTGTCCCTCACTCAGCCGGCGCTGGGGCGGCGCGGTGTTCTGATTCCGAGGCCGCCAGCCACCTGGGCAGGTGCTCGCTCTGCGTGATGTTCACAGACATCCCGGCGCAGCACGTGCGGGAAGCACTGTCTTTGCCCGTCTTCGCAGACACTGCTCGTGGGCCCATGTCCTTTGGGCTGAGCGCCACCGTCCTTCAGAGCCCGCTGGCTGCGCCGCCTTCTCACCATGTCCCACCCCCTCGCAGCCAGCTCTCCGCTCCTCAGGGGCTCAAAGCATCTTGCCTGGCTATAAATCACACACATCTAGTAATTTCGTGAAAATTTATGAACTCCTCTTTTGGCTGTGAACACGCAACTTCTTTTTTCCTCCTCTTAAGCTGTGAGACTGGCAGGCTTCGTTAATTCCCAGGATGATGTCGGCAGAACCTGTTGAGATCACTGAAAACCCAAACATGTAGATAAAAAATGGGGGAAGTGTCGCCAAGGCGTGTCCATGGCAGTTCTTTGGGATGCCGTGTGGGGGGGGGGCTAGGGTAGAGCGGGGCTGGGGAGGTGCGGGCTGCACAGCCATGGAGGGGGGGCGGCCAGGTGTCTTCACAGCTGTGCCTGAGAGCCGGGCTCGGTGGGGGGCAGATCCGGGCTGGAACCACGCACAGTTCTCCTGGAGACTATGTGTGCGTTCTTACTCCGAGCGCCTCAGCTCTTTCTGCTTCCTTCCCTCATCTATGTGGTATCCATCCACCTTGCCATGAGCTGATGGGAGAGAAATAAGGGCCATGGGCAGGACGCTGGGTTGGGGTTGCGGTTTGAATATATTTTTTTTGTCCTCTAGCTGGGAAGGCCAGGGAAGGAAGAAGCACTTGTGCATGGGGCCTCCTTAGGGATCTGGTAATGATGCCAGGACCAGGGGCGGGGGAGGACTCCTCTCTCCTCACCCCACCTGAATTGCTCACCACCGCCCAGGTCCTTTTGGTTTCACGGTACTCTTTGGTTGCACCTCCTGAGTTGTCACTCAAGCTGTGTAATTCTCCTATTCCCATCTTTTTTTTTTTAATGTTTTTTTATTATATTATGTTAGTCACCATACGGTACATCCCTGGTTTTTGATGTAAAGTTCGATGATTCATTAGTCGCGTATAACACCCAGTGCACCGTGCAATACGTGCCCTCCTTACCATTTCCATCTTGTCTGCCGGTGCCAGGAGAGGCCTTGGGGGGATGTGGCAAGATGGCGGTGTTTCTGCTCACCACTGTCTCCCCAAGTGCTCAGCAGCGTGCCTGTGCACAGAAATTGCTCAATAAACATTTATGGCCTTGGTGTCAGAGGATGAGCCCATCCCCTTCCACAACTTCCACAGGGGGCACCCCGAGTCTTCAGGGGCCCCTCTGGAGGCAGAGGGTCACTCTGTCCCATGGTTTCTGCTGGTCTGCGTGCTGCTGGCATCTAACTGCCTCCGTGAGACCCTGTCTGCGAGACCACACAGACGGAAGGCACAGGGCAGGCCTCTGTCGGGGGAGTGTCTTTCAGTCTTTCAGGCCCTTTCCCAGGCCCGTGTTTCCCACTGTCTCCAGCATTTCCTCCTAGGCTGGGTTCCTGCAGCCCTCTTTGGCTGCCCCAGGGGTGTCTCAGTTGGGGCCTGTCCCTCCCCAGGTGCACACCTTGGTTCCCACTGCCCTGACAGTGAAATCTGTGCTTTCTTCCCGTGTTGACCGGCCATGTGTTTGCCCCTTCTCATGCCTTCTGCTCCAGTCCAGCGAACTGTGCGGGGGGGCCCCTGAACCGGCCACTGCTCCCTCCTCTTGTCCTTCCCTCACACCAGCCTCTTTTCCTCAACGCTTTCTAACCTGCAGACTCCTTCAGCGCCACTGTCTCTGGGCACCCTCTCCTGTCCCCCGAGCAGGCCGCCCGCCCGCTGTCTGGACACAGACTCTGCTGCACCACAGGACACACAGGCACATCTCCTCACTTGCTGATCTCTCTCCACAGGGCTCTGGGCAATTCGAGGCATCCGGCATCCCTGCAGCAAGTTGCGGAGTTGACCTGCCCACTCGCAGGACAAATGAATGGTCTGGCCTCTCCTTGCCTTCTGGCCTGCAGCGGGAGCTCAGGGCTGAAGGCCTGGACGGCGTGTCCTCTCCCCTGTCCAGTTAGATCTTCCACTGAAGATGCAACCGTGTAGCTATGCTGAGTGTGGGTGGGAGCGGGGAGGGCACAAGGAGAGGCAATTAGGAGGGGAAGACCAAGTGGTTTGGGGCTACACGGCTCTGACATGTGCAGAGGAATATTTGTGGCTGCTGTGGCTTGGTGTGAGGGTAGGAGAGGAATTGCAAGTATGTGTGCTGAGTAAACACCAGGTACATTCAAACCTTCTGGCAGGTGTGTGGGTGCCTGGTGAGACCGTGTGCTTTCCCTTTCTGTCTCCCTGCCAACCCCAGAGGAAGTCTAACCTGTACCCCTGGCTCAGAGAGCAGTGTCGAATGGCGACAGCCTTCCTTCCCAGAGATGCTGGGCGTCTGCAGAGAGCTGGGAGTGCTGCCACAGCCTTCTGGGCCCCTGCTTTGGGGCAGACATACCCCAAACTGCACGGGGAATCCTATGCTCTTACTCTGGGAGAGGGGAGCTCATGAGCGGTGGGCACAGGATTTGAACCTGGTTTTGCCCTTCTCAGCCCTGAAGAGTTTCCTTCAGACCGTGCTGCACCTGGCCCATGGGGAGCTGCGTCTGAGCAGGGGCACGTGCTTACTCCCGTGCTGGAGCAGACCCCTGGTGGGGAGCCACAGCTGCTGGCCAGCCAGACCCTGCTTGTGTGAGGGCCCCTTGCGGGCTGGTGCTCCTGTCCCGTCCAGGCTACCGGGACAGGAAGAGGGCCCTCTCATTCCAGGGCCAGGACCAGGAGGAGTGGGGCTGAGAGATGGGGCAAGGGTCAGCACACCAAAGATATTAGGAGGACTGCTGGCATGGGGCCGGCTCACCCAGGCTCACTCCATTTCTCCGTGCTGTGCAGATTTGCTCGTTTCCACTCCAAACTCTTTCTCCCTTTCCCTCTCACCGTGTTGACTGGGTCCAGATCATGGCATCCGGCAGCCCTGGGCCAGGGCCGGGGGAAGGCTGGGCACAGACACCACAGGCCTAGGAAGGCCCATAAATAAATCATGGCGGTACACTTTCCATCTTGAGGAATTTGGAGGAAAAACAGATGGTTGTAGCTGGGCGACATTTACTTTACTGTCTGTCAATATTTGAGAGGTTTTATTACTTTGCAGTGCCAGGTTTTAGAATAAATTAAATGGCTAATGGAAATATTAAAATAGAATTAATTTAACTAAACAAATAAAACTTGGAGGGTTGGTATGATTTGTTTAGAAGTTACTAAATATATTTTCAAAATGAAGCCTCAGGGAAGTGAGTAATTCCTTATTCACTGGGCAGGAGCCTAGCCAGCCAGCCTTCACCAGGCACTTTCTGAATGCCAGGACCTGGGCTGGCAGTGTTGCGGAAGCCAGGCGGGCTGGGGCACGTCTGCCCTTGGAGAGCTCATAGCATGGCAGACTGATGCGTGGGAGACAGACCTGCGGGCCACAGCATCGCCTGTGATTCCTTCACGTGTGCAGGGCCGGGAGGGAGGTCTGGTGGAAGAGGACTCCATTTGCTACATCTGTCCCTTCCTCCAATCCCTGGGCACTTGCTCGGTGCCTGGCTGGAGGTTAAGCGTTCAGAGAATAATGGGTTATACACCTCTCAACAAGCTCACGATTTAGGGAGGGGAGCAGAAAAGGTAATGGGTAAAAAGTAAGATACTTTTAAATAACATGATGCTAGAGATACCCTCAGGGTGTTAGGGGAGAGGAAAGCAAAGTCTTTAATTTTAATTTTTAACACACACTGATTTGGTGCCCATTGAAAGAACTATGGAAACAATTCTTGCCCATTTGCACTTGACTGCCTCATGGCCCTGCTTTTTTTTTGTCAGAAATCACACCATTAGAAAGTCTTTTCTTGGACTAGAGCCTTTATGTGTCTTTGACAATGCAGGGGGTGAGACTCTCAGTGTCCACACCCTAATGGCTTTCCTCAGAAATGGAGAGGTGGGCCTTTGAAGCTGTGGTCCCGACAGCTGACCTTCGTCGAGGAAAGCCCACAGAATTTTTATTTAGTGCTCACGACGAGCCAGGCAGGGCCTGGGTCAGGAGGATGTTGAAAAGGCACACGTTGCCTTTGGACCTCATTCCACAAGGCCGATGACCCTGGGAAGGACGGAGTCCAACCTGTGCTTTAAGATGACTGGTTGGGCTGCAGTGGGCGTGTGGAGGGGCCTCTGTGGCCGACCTGGCCGGGGGAGCCCGGGTCTTGGACGGTGGGAGCTGGGATGAGGTAAGCAGAGTGGGAAGCAGCTCAGTCGTGCACCGCTCCGGGTGGAGGACAGATGATGTGGATGTGTTGCCTTTGCCATCTCTGTGAGAGGGGGGTGAGATGCTGGCTGAGGAAGGGACGTCTGGGAATCTGCACACTCGAGCAGGCCTGGATGGGAGCAGGGAAGGCTTGCAGACAGAAGGCAGGGGTCTGGAGTAAGCCCTGGTGCTCAGAGGGGGGACCAGTAGGCCCGTCCAGAGACCTCGGGACCCGACAGGAGCCGGGTAGGGGCCCATCCTGCTCTGAGAAGGGAGTGTTGTGGCCCCTTCCCAGAAGCAGCTCTTGCAACCCCCCAGGGCCTGGGCACTGCCGTTTCCCCAGCACGCACTCACCTGAGTACGTGGCTGTAGGAGCCTCTGGGGAAGGACTGAGGAGGTTTACCGAAGATCCTGCCACGGTGTTTCAGGGCCTTGCTCCTGGAGCCTCATCCCAGTCTGTAGCTTCTGGATTGAAGACTGACTTAGGGCCTGCCACAGGGCAAAGTGCTGGGGCTTTTTAGTGGAGCCTTTGTCCTCAGTCTCTGATCTTTCAACACTGACTTATTCCGGTTGTGTAAATTGGCAATCCCTTTGTTCTTGGCCCATCTCTCTGGCTCCTAGGAACTCCACCTTCTTTATTTCCACTGGCCACTACTCGGAACTTGTTGCACCTCACGCTAGCCTGCACACCTGGCTTCTGATGTTCAGAGTGGCCCCCTGGACTCTGTGGGGTGGGCTCCCTGCCTCCACTGTTACCAGGTCTGCAGCAGCATCTTCTGTGTCCGGCCTGCACGGACAGCCAGCCCTGAGCTCCTCAGGGTGCTGGGGCTGCTCCCTATCGCCGTCCTCCCCACCAACAGATGAGGCGTCCCCAAGCCCTCTTGGGGAACATCGGCACCTGTGGTTGTCCTTCCACAGTCCCTCCGCTCAAGGAGGTCTACCTTTTGCGGTCCTGTGCTGTGCCTCCGCGGTCCTGTACCTCACTGAGCGTGGGCCACGCTTCCTCCTGCAAGCTTCCGGGAGCCACGTGTGTGCTCTCCCAGGTCCCTGCCAAAGTGCTCTGATGCAAATTGCAGGAAAGCCTTCCCAGGTCAGCGCCTCCTCCCCGTCAGACCTCTCTCTCCCTTGCTGCGGCACACCCAAATTCAGCCCCACCGCGGCGTGGAGCGGCTTCTGCTGCAGTGTGCGCGCTGGCCCTGCAGTCCTGGGCCACGCTACCTGCTTCTTCCTTTGGCAGGCTGGCTGCCTTCCCTGCCAGGCCGTATGGAGTGTGATCCTAGTGTGTGGGCTGCCCCCAGGAGGGTGGTGGGTGCATTTTCAGGGGGTGGCGCTGTCCTGGTGGCCCCCACCTTGTTAAAGCCACGGCAGCGCTCCCATCAGGTGGGTGCTGTCTTCTCAGGGGGAGTGGGCTGGCAGGTTCAGGGACCTGGGAGTTGCATCCCCAGAGCTCCCCATTCTGAGAATTGGGTCCCCTTCTTTGCTCACTGGGGCTCTGAACTTGGTGTGGGGGACTGGCCATGGCTGAGAATCTCATCTTCCCTGAAGTTTGCACTCTTAGGTTCAGTCTTGAGCGTGTTCTGTTCTCAGCTGTAGGAGGTCCGAGTTTCCTTAAAATCAGTCAGGGAAGGCCCCCTTAGCTTTCACGGATTGCCCCGGGTTGGTGATTAATCACCCCAAGCTGACATTTTCTTCCTTCAACGAATCAATGGCCTTAGCAAATGCCACCCATTCCCTAGTCTTCTGCTCACTGCTTCTCCCAACCTCTCAAGGGCCGGGGATCCTGCCTGGCCTGTGGTCCTCTTCCGTAGGCCTGTCCCTGCTCACCAGCAGCATGCTCGCTGGATCTACTGGCACAGTGTGCCCGGCGTCCACACTCCACCCTCCACTAGTGCTTAACTCGGGGGCCAGCCAGAGAGTGGCTGTGAATTCCCCTTTAGAATCTGCCTTCAAGGACGGTGCCTGCCACCAACTGTTTTAGGTTGGGAAATAGATTCTGAGTGGAGAGCTGGGTGTTTACTGGGAGACACATCTGCAAAGGAGTGGGAGGCAGAGCTGAGCAGGGGGAGGTGCTGATGGGCAACCTGGTTCCACTGGGGCCTCTGCCCTCAGAGCTGTTCCAAATGGAGGCAAGGGGCCGAGCCTCTGGACCTTCTATCGGTGGTCACTGCCGCAGACCAGTCCCAGAAGGGGTGCAGGTCGGGTGGGGTGGCTCCCCCAGGCTGGGGGCAGTTACCCGCGAGGGGTGCAGCTCTGAGCCCATCTTCCCAGCCGTTGGCTGGGCACGCTGGCTCTGAGGAGATCTGTTCTCCAGATGCTGGGACAGCAGTGTGCTTCCAGAAGGAAGGACGGGCCCCTCTTGTTTATTGCTGTGGAGAGCCAACTGTCACAGTTCTCTTGTCACAGGGGAGTGGGGGACCAAGTGCCTGAGTGGAGAGGGTGAGAAACCCATCCAAGCTCGGTGGGAGCCATCCCAGGCCCTAGGGACAGTGGCCTGCCCTGGAAGGAGGTCGGAAGGCCAGCTGTAGGGTGCGTCTGCTGTGTGTTATGTGGGGCCTTCACTTGGGCCTGGGCTTTGGTGGACAGGACAGGCATTTTCTTCTGTCTCTGTGCTCTTTTTCTCCACCTGACACATTCCAAGCAGGCGAGGGAGAAAAAAAGGAGAACAAAACTGCCAATGCCAAAGGACATCTTGGTCTTGAGGTCTTTGCAGCCTGCAAGGAGAAGCAATCTGGGGAGGTGCTGTGGAGCGGCCATGGCCCAGTCTGTGGGGGCAGGCGGCTCACCCTCACTTCACTGAGCCGAGTCCCAGCCTGCCTACGAACAATGGCACGGCTCCAGCTTTTATTAGATCAAGAGAGGAAAATATTTTTGAAAGAGGCTAAATAGAACTTAATTTGCCATGTGGTTGGAATTAACAGAAGGCACTCTCCACCAGCCTTTGAAGGCCTTGGTGGTTGATGAGGCTTTGCTCTCTCCTCTTTGGGCCCTGGCATGGTTCAAAGCTGTGTCACCAAGTTTTGTGGACGGTCCCTGGCTGTCCTGGAACCCACACAGCACATCTTGGGTAACTGTTGGGCTTCAGTGGCTGCACCCTAAGAAGACTTCCTCTTCACAATGCTTCCCTGAGCCCAGCGGGAGGCCGACGTGAGGCTCACATTCCAGGGGATGCAGATGTTAACCAGGGGTCCAGGGATGGGGGTACTGGCCAGAGGAACTCACTGGGGCTCATCCAGCTTCTCTGATCCCCTTCCTGCTGTTCAGGTCTTGTTTCCAAACAGCTGGTAGCCGTCTGTCCTAGGGAAAAAGGTGTGCAATGCAGAGAAGGACACATTGTAGAGAACATTGGTCTGTGCCATTAAAAATTCATTAAATAATATTATAAAGTCTGCATAATATTCCCCCTAGGGACAACTATAATACACTGACCCACTCCCATTGCTGGGCATTCTGGCTGCTTCAGCACCTCTACAGGCAATGTCCCTCAACGGGGGGCTGCTGGGCAGGCCACCCGACAGGTCGCACTTTGCACTCTTCACCACACTTCATGGTTGCTGGGACCCATCCTCGTTGTCCCCAGCCTCCCGCCTCTGGGAGCCTCTTCTGCGTGTGTGGTCCAGATTCCTCTCTCTTGAGCACCCTTGCTGGGTAGCCATTAGTAGGTCCCTGCCCTGGGGCAATCCTGTCCCCGCCCGCGCTCTAGTCAGTCACTCAGAAGAGCCACACCGTGGCTGTGAGCCACAGCGGCCCCTGGGAGAGGGCGTTCTGTGTGCTCCAGAGCCCTAACAGCTAATATCCTGCCTGGAGAGGATGGTACGCCCAGGCCTGGATGACATTACAGACACCAAACACCCACCTGTCAACCGAGAAAGACCGCACCAGGCCGTGCAGCCCCCTGGAGCCTGGCCTGCACTCCTGCTTTCTCTCTAGAACACTTCGGGGGTCTTTTGTACCTTAGCAGGGGTCTGACATCTGCAGAGGCTGGAAGGCAGCAAGGACCCGAGCCACTGCTGACATATCAGAGTGAGGGTATGACGGGGAGCCCCCTTTCCTCAGGGCTGTGTGTGTGTGTCTCCCCACAAGTACCGTTTGGCCTCTCACCTTGTGCCTGCCTCGACCTGTCCACAGCATGTCTGCTCCCCTGTGGGCTCTGAGGTGAGAAGACTGTGGGCCCCAGCCCACTCCCTCTTCCTTCCGTTCAGAAGGCACCTCATGCCATGGGTGTTTGTCCCAAATACTCGTGAGGTTCCAAGCCCCCAGCTGTGGGCCCAGGGCCAGTACAGGCAGGGCCTGGATGGGATGGGCCTCTGGACCCTGACATGTGATGCCTGCTGTGGCCCCAGATGGTGTCCCTGCTGAGGGCAAGGAAGCAAGCCTGGGGTGGGGGGCAGGGGATGAGTGCGGCACAGGGCAGGCACCCAGACTGTCAGGCTTGGCGACAGGGAACATTAATACCGGCCTGGGCAGACCCCTGAGTCCAGGGAAGCACTCCTCCAGGGGCCCATTCAGAGCACCCACGCAGGAGACCTGTTTATTCTCCTCAGTGTCTGGGGACCAGGCTGGAGAAGTGGAGGGCAGTGCCGTCGGAGAGGGTCAGGACTCCAGCTCCATCGAAGCCAGTGAGCAGGGCAAGCTATTAGCCAGGAGAAGGGGAGGAGCCCCCGCCCCGACAAAGCTTCTTCCTCTGGCTTTGTGACCCCAGCAGGGCAGCTCCTCATCTAGAAAATCCAAGAGAGGCTTGCAGGAGAGCTCCCTGACTGGAGACAGGCGTGGGAGAGCCTGTCTCCGCCCCTGCCTGTGCCGACTTCTCTGGGTCCTTGGCAGGCTCCCATGTCTCTTCCCCTGCCTGGTGCCCGGGGCTCACCCACTGTGGCTGTCCTGTCTTATGGAGGCTGAGCTGCTTAGCGGCTATGGCTCTGAGCACATGGGCCTCTCTGGGGGGATGGCAGTGAAGGCCTCTTAGACGCAGAGAACAGCTCTGTTTGAAAACAGTAAATACTGGGGCGCCTGGGTGGCGCAGTCATTAGGCGTCTGCTTTCGGCTCAGGGAGTGATCCCGGTGTTCTGGGATTGAGCCCCACATCGGGCTCCTCTACTGGGAGCCTGCTTTTTCCTCTCCCACTCCCCCTGCTTGTGTTCACTCTCTTGCTGGCTGTCACTCTCTCTGTCAAATGAATAAATAAAATCTTAAAAAAAAAAAAAAAGAAAACAGTAAGTAATGCACTAAATAACCTTGCATTCTTTCTACACCCACTGTGCACCAGCACCACACTGACTCATGTCATGAATGACATTGTTAAATTTAGTTCCCGCAACAGTTTGACCAGGTAACTATCATCCTCCCCATTTCACGGTTTAGGGAACTAAAGCCCAGAGAGGTTGGCACTCGCCCAAGGCTGCACAGCTACTCCCAGGTGGAGATGAGATTTAAGCAGGTTGTCACTACCAGTCAGGATGCTCCATGGTGAGCTCCAGGGAGCATGTCCACCTCCTATCTTATTTGCTTATGCTTCTTCGAACTTCATCCGTTATCACAGTGCTGTGCATTGACCGGTCACCTTCAGAGTGTGGGCTCCGGCCGTGAAGAGGTCGATGAGAAGTCTGCCTCCCACCCTTGAGCCACGGGGGCCGTCTGCTCCTGTCTCAAGTGTCACTGTTACCCATTTCTCCTACTTCCTTCTGGAAGTATTTTATTCCTCTGCAAACAAATGTGTTCTTGCCCTCCCAGGTGGCCACATCTTGGGTTTTCTCTGCTCAGTGCCCCTCAGGGACGGTTGCCGGTTAGCACCTGAGGAGTGACTCCTGTTTTGGTATTCTCAGGATTCCAGTCAGGGATTGGCCATATGGTTTAATTCACCTGCCCGTTGGATGGCACCCGGCTTGCTGACTCACTCCCGGATCACAGCGGCCTCATCCGGGGACATGCATTTCTCGGGCATGAAGGATCCCAATGGTGTCTCAGTCAGCAGTTGGCCCAGGGCCTTCCACTGGTGGCTGTGCCGCCGATCCCATGCAGCTTCTGCGGGTGGCCATGGGAGGACAGAGTAAGGGGAACTGGCGTAGGAGCGTTTTCGGACCACCCACGTGGCACCACCAGTGCTGTGGGGTCACTGCATGCTGGGAGGTGCACCCCGGGCTGGCTGGGTGCCCAGGGGAAAGGGGAATGTGTTGGTGACTGATTGTTTCTCCCATCACTTGCTTCCATCCTTCGCTCTAAAGCCAAGGCTGCAAAGTGAGATGGGAGCACCCCAACTTCGAGCATGCAGCAGTATTCCCTTCTTAAATTTAAATTTAAATTTTTATTATTTTTTTCTTCACATTTTTATTTAAATTCTAGTTATTTAATGTACAGTGCAATATTGGTTTCAGGAGTAGAATTCAGTGATTCATCACTTACATACAACACCCAGCGCTTGTTGTAACAAGCGTCCTCCTTAATCCCCATCACCCATCTAGCCCATCCCCCACCTACCTTCCCCCAGCAACCAACAGTTTGTTCTCTATAGTTAAGAGTCTTTTATGGTTTGCTTTCCTCTCTCTTTTATTTTTTCCCTTCCCCTATGATCCTCTGTTTTGTTTCTTAAATTCCACATATGAGTGATATCATATGGTATTTGTCTTTCTCTGACTTATTTCACTTAGCATAAAAGATTCTGTCTCCATCCATGTCATTGCAAATGGCATGATTTCATTTGTTTTGATGGCTGAGTAATATTCCATTATATATATATATATATATATATATATATATATATATATATATATATATAACATCTTCTTTATCCATTCATTAGTCAGTGGACATGTGGACTTTCTCCATAGTCAGCTATTGTGGATAGTGGGAGCAGTGGTATTCTAATTAATTTAAATAGTGAGGCTGCACCAAGAACATAGCCATGGGTGAGGGCCTGAGCTGGTGCACTTGCAACCCTCTGCTGGGTTTGCAGAGCAAAGCCCTGCAGACCCCACTTGTGAATGTCCTTTGCTGCCCGAGCATGCTGGCTGCATGGAAGAAACGGGTTCTGCTCAGCTCCATTTGCACTGGGGTCCCAGGGGTAAGTTCATGGACCTCCTACAGACTGGGAAGCCCAGTGTTAACCAGTGCCTGAGACCCACAAGAAACTGAGGTGTGTCTACAACAGAGGGGAGATGGGAAAGTGTGTTTCTGTCCTCTCTAATCTGCTCTGATCTGATCTGACCTAATCTAAACCAGTATTTTTATGGATAGAAGAAAGCTTTTATGTATAATGCAAAGCCTAGGCATGCAGGCACGGAGGGTGAGTAAAATATGTAACCGCTCTTCACAAGTTCATACTTCACGGCCACTCTGGGTACCTTAAAATTACCTGGGTGTTTACAAGAGAGGTCTCCCCTCCACCTTATTACCCACCCCCTCAGACACATCAGCTCGCTTGGTTTGGGGTGGGCCAGGGTTTTGGCATTTTTAATGAGCTCCAGGCAATGCTCACGTGCAGCCCAGGCAGAGAGCCACTGCCCTGGGGAGAGAGGCAGACACAGGCTGCTCCGCTCCAGAGCAGGTAACCGGGGTTGTTATAGAGACAAGGCTTTTGGAAAGCCCAAAGGGACTCGCAAGATGGGGACAGGGACAGTGCTATCTGCTGGACATCCTCTTTATGCCAGCAAGTTTGTACATGAGCTGCTTAATGTGCATCCCAAGGGGGCTACCTCAGCATACAGGTGAGTGAATTGAGGCTCCAAGAAACCCAGGGACACATCCCATGGCTCCTGTCCAAGGTGCTGATTCTCGGTTCTGCGTGTTCGGCTATGTTGGAGGTGGCCTTAGTGTGGTGGCATTTTGGCACTGCTTTGGGAGGTGGACTGAGAGACTGCATGTTAGAATCACTGAGTAGGAGGGGTGGTTTTGAAATCCTGTGGAAAATACAGACTTCTGGGCCTTCCTCTGGCTCTGCTTGAGGGTTGGGCAGGAAAATCTATTCCAAAGCAGCTGGTGTGCTGACCTGCGTGGAGATCCCTAAGATCTTTCTGTCTGGAAGACAGCATTATTAACACCCTGAATCTTGTCCTAGGACAATTCTCCCTCAGTCAAGGCTGGTGGAGCACAGTGGCCGCAGCACACTGGAGTCCTGAGGGGTGGGCGGGGAGCAGGGGTGGGGGTGGGGGAGGAGGCCGCGCACGGCCCCTGCGCACTGCCGGGAGCCAGGCGCCGGGCCCCGCACCTATCACACCGACCGTATGGGACCGCAGCAGCAACTCCACAAGGACAATGCTATTTCTCCCCAGTTTCCCGATGAGGACTATTTTCTAGTTATAACCTGCTACTTAGCAAACCATTTCAAAACTCAGTGGCTGAAATAAATTTATCACAGATCTTGCTCAGGAGTCTGCCTGAGGGTGGGGCTCAGGTGGGGCGGCTTACCTGTGCTCATTGTGACTTCCACCGGAGTGGCTCCGCTCTGGGCTGCCTTCGGAGGGCTCTCCCACATGGTTGGCGAGGCTGGTACTGGCTCTTGGCTGGGAGCTCAGCTGGCTTGTGGGGTGGCCTTGCTTCTTCTTCATGGGGCCTCTCCATGGGCCTGTGTGCTTCCTCCTGGTCCTGTGGCTGGTCCCCAGCGTGAAGGAGCTGAGAGCAGGCACTTCCAGCACCTGGCCTTTTCATGATGGGCCTTGGAAATCACGTAGAGTCAGGTCTGCTGTGCTCTGTTGCTGGTGGTGGTCCAAAGACCTTCCCAGGTTTATGGGAGGGAGGTGCAGACCTAGCGCAATCTGATGGGAGCAGTGTCAAGGTCACGAGGCAAGGTGAGCATGTGGGGCTGGGGACAGCACTGCAAGCCGCTTTTGGAAAGTACAACCTGCCACAGATGTGAACATTTGGAAATGTTACTGGCTGTCTAGAGCTACTGGTTAGGGAAGGAAGCACTAACGAGATGGGAAACTTTTCCTGCTGAGCTCCTTGGCAGAGAAGGCCCTGGATTCAATCAGTCAGAATTCACATTTTATGATCCATTTCTAACCTACGATGTGCATGTCTACATTTCCAAAGTTAATATTTTCATTGGGAAGATGGGTTGATAATGCCTGTTCTCAAGTGTTCAACTTCCCTAGAAAAACAGTTGTGGAGGGGGGACAGGGCAGCATGACTGGGGGCTGTCCGTTCCCTAATTTGCAGTCTTTGGCAATGTTTGAATTCAGCCACGACTGATTTCAAGCCACTAATGGTTTAACAACAGGCTTGCACAACTCCTGAATATTTAACATTTGCTGCCAATAAACCACGGCTTTTATCACTGTAAATGAGGATAAGACCTCACATTCCCATTCCCTCCCCCCCAACAGTGGGAGAAGTCCCTGAACATGATATACTCTTTGGCCTTTGCCCTTCCTGTTCTCTCTGCCTGGAATGTCTCTTCTCCTTGTCCTCCCATCCATATGGCCCAGCTCACATGCCACCTCTGTGGGAGGCTGGCCTGGGATATCCTCCCTATATCTGCGTGCCCTTCCCTTGAAGAACTGAGCACACCCTCGCTGGTGCTTGCAGCATTTGGGTGGAAAGTGTTCTTGTGCTTCCATTACTACTTATTAAGTGCTTACTGTATGCTGGGGGGTGTGCTGGCTTCTGGAAACAGCTTATCCCAGGGGTGTTTATCGTGCACGTGTTGTATGCCAGGCATCATCTAGGTCTTGCGTTGGCAGTGGTAGGGGTATGTGTAAATGACAGGTCCTACAGATGTGGAAGAGGCAGCTCACTGAGATGGGGTTTGGTGAGAGGGCTCCTTGCTCCTGCTTGGCACCTGGGTGGTTGGGGTGGGAGGGTGGGCATAGTGTGTCCAATGCGGAGGCAGACGCAGCTGTCAGAGGAGAGGCAGGTCTGGTGGAAAGGGCTGTGACAAGTGTGGCTACCCAGTGTCCTTGAGGCCCTGGCCTTTCCCCATGATGACTCCTATTCTTCCCGAACTATTAAAAGAAACAAAACAAAAAACACCACATTTATTCAGATGTCGTGGACTGAGGGAACTGGGCTCCTGATTCGTGTCCTTTTGTTACCTGGTGGGGGTCACCCATCGGGAAGGTCTGTATTTCCAGGGCTGCCCAGCTGGGCTGCCTCATTCCTGGCTCCCATTCCTGTCCTCTAGTTTTGAGCTTTACTTTATCTGCTCCCACTTTGTCTTAGATGATGCCATGTCATGTTATTCCCTGCATTTTTGTGAACTGACTTAAATCCTTTAGGCTATATGATGGTGAAATCGAATTAGTTAAAAATGTCAGCTCTTTGGTTCACTGGTGTGTACTGGGAAGGACCGGTGTGTGTGTGTGTGTGTGTGTGTGTGTGTGTGTGGGCGTGCGCGTGTTTGGGGGTGTGCTCCTGGCCCTGGGTGTTAAAAGGCAGAGGAGACAAGGCTCTGTCCTCAGCTGCCCCTGGATCGGGTGGTAGTTTCTAGTGAAGTTCATTTGTGTTACTAAGAATCTTGCAGACAGCTGCCTTCCATGTGCTGCTCACACGGCCTTTCCCGTGCATGTGCATGGAGCGAGAGCAAGCTCTCTGGTGTCTCTTTTTATAAGAACACTAAGCCTATCATGAAAGCCCTACCCTCATGACCTCATCCTGCCCTGATTACCTCACTAAGGCCCCATCTCCAAATATCATCGCTCTGGAGTTAGGGCTTCAACACATGAATTTGGGGGGGAATGCAAATATGCACAAATCAGGGGTACTTCAGTAACCACTGCAGGGTTAGGGTGCCCCACTGCACCAGCAAAATCACCACCCTTTGGGTGCCGTTTGGCGCTGGCCCTGTCCAGGTGACTGGTTGACGGCATGTTTACTCTTGCATGCGCACAGAGCAGAGCTCTCTCGTGTTCCACACATGCACGCTCCTCCTGCAGTGCCAGTTCGGCACTGTGCGGTCTGCCACCGCTAAGCCCAGGTGTCTGGTCGGCAGCACTGCCCAGCTGGGCATCCTCTGAGGCACATGGTGCTGCTCAAAGCTGCATCTCCCACAGGGGGCTTGGGGCTGCCCAGGGTGGGAGGCTCCTCCACTGGAAATCCCCTGTTTAGATGCCCTTGGATGGCTCTGTTGGGGGTCTGTTGGTGAGGGTAGAGGTCAAGCTTGCAGGAGACTGTCCAGTCTTCATCCCCCAGTTTTGTTTGGTGAGTGTGTGTATGGGAAGATCCCGCTGCTTACGATCTTTCGGACTTGGGCCTGGGGGGGGGGGGGATTTCCTTTCTCAGTTTGTCCAAGCCCTGCTGGAGCTTATGAGTCTGGGACTAAAAGCTGAATCCAACTTAGAGTGAGGAGTTTATTCTTGGCAAAAATACATTTGCCTCTTCCTTGAGAAAAGGGTGTTAAATGACTTACAAGAGGTTAAAAAAAGAGCTTTGTGGATGTTATAAAATTCTTGCAAAACATGTTTGTAATGATTTGTAAATTAATAAGAAACAAATGCATAGTATTTTCTTTCCTAGACTATGAAAATTAAAAAGAAAACATAAGAAAGGTCTGTGGGGAAATCACAAGTGTGGGGGGGTTTGGTCTTTTCTGTATGGCTGAGGACCCCTGAGGGTTGCCCTTTGGTGTCCCACTCACCCTGAATCCTAGTCAGTGGGGACCGGGCTTGGCTCCTCGGCTGGCCCCAGACGGCTTCCGGTGCACTCAGCAGAGGCTGGGTGAATGGGCGCTAAGGCCCTCCCTCCCAGTGGGGTGGTGTTTTTGCAGCCTTTGTTGCTTGTCTGTCTGGGCCAGAGATGACCCTGGACACACAGAGAAGGGCCAGCCACATTGGTGTCCTCAAGCAACTCACCGGAGTCACTTTTCCAAGCAGAGGCCCTGAACTTCAAGACTGCACATAAAGCATGGATGCGAGGGGCTTACCAGGCAGACTTGGACTCCCTGTGAATCGGGAGTTGGAGACATTCTGATGTTGTCCCTCTGGCCTGGCAGGGCGTGATGGTCACCCCATCTTCCCTTGGGGTGAGGGCTCCTTCCCTTTGAGACCCCTGGATTCCTCCCGTCGGGGTTTGAAACTGCCCACTCCGTGTTGTCTCCCCTCTATTTCTCTGACCTGGTCTTCCCTGCACCCACCCACCCTGAAGTTCCTGACACGTGTGGAATGCAGTTTACCTTGGAAAAGGAGACCCACAGAGGCTTCCTGCTCAGAGCCCACAGCACATCGGCAGTCGGCAAGAGGGATTTACTTTTGACAAGCAGAGATGCTTTCCACGGCTGGGCTTGCAGGGGAGAACTTCTACCACGACGGAGGCAGATGGCCTGCCAGAAGCCCCAGCCACGCTGTCACTACCGGCGGTGTGACCTTGGGCAGCTTATCTACCTGTCTGAGTCATGATACAGCCACCTGCAGGTGTGGTGTAAAATGAAACGAGACGACGTGTGACAGGCCCGCTCTACGTGGGTGCTCTCGCAATGTGTTTTAACGCCGTGATTCCTGTCTCTGAGATACGATGGCTGTGGTTAGAATAAACTGGCACTGGCTTATTGATCGGAGCAGCTGGGTGTTCGTAAATCTCTTCCGGGCAGACATACTGCCTTTCAGCACTTACACTTGAAGCAGAACCTGCAGCAGGGGAGGGTGATTACCCCGCCCAGGACCGCGGTACGGATTCACATCACCAGCGTGTTATTCGGGCAGTCAGTGCTTGAACAGCTTTGCACTTCTTCAGCAGTTTCTTCTGTGCCATGACCTTCTTCTGGCTTCGGTTTTCTTCTTCAAGTTCTTTTTTTAGTGTTCTCTCTGTGAGTTTGGAGTAGCAGTACACCCTCTCAGTCATAAGTGGCTTGATGCTTGCTCTTGCTGCTCTGAGAGCGTTGTTTAATTGTCCTCGAGTCCCTGTCGCTTCGAGTGCGGAGCTGCTGTTCCTCTAATTCTTGCTCCTGTGTGGGTGACCAGCTTTTGTCCCCGGCTGCTTGGGAGAGCGTGCCTCCGGCTTTCGGTTCAGCAGTCCCACCTTAGGTGTCTGCGGCAAGCTTATTTTTATTTATCCTGCTTGGGGCTCTGATTCACTAATCTGTGCATTAATATCATTTTGGAATATTCTCCGTCTTTATTTCTCAAATACTGCCTTTCTGTCATTCTAAGAGTTTTTAATTTCAGGGTCTTTGCTTCTTGTTTATAACTATTCTATTTGCTTATCTTTTTTTTTTCCAAATGGATGTGCTCTTTTAAAAAACAGTCTTTTGGTTTTAGGGCTCCTGGGTGGCTCAGTTGGTTAAGCATCCGACTCTTGATTTTGGCTCAGGTCTTGATCTCAGTTTAGTGAGATTGAGCCCTGGGTTGGGGTCCTCACTCAGTGCAGAGTCTGCTAGTCTCTCTCTTTTCTGCTTCCAGCCCGCCCCCGCCCCCCGCCCCGTGCTCTCTCTCTCTCAAATAAATAAATAAATAACTACATAAATAAAATTGCCAAAAAATAGTCTTTTGACTTTGAATTCTTCTTTTGCTTCTTTAATAATTTTAAGTTTATTTTGTAGTCCCTATCGATTATTCTAAAGTCTGTGCCTCTTGGCTTAATACCCCAGTTTGCGGTGTTTGCTGACTTTCATGGTAGGTGATCTTTATTGAATGTGTTAGTACTTTTTGTTGTGAGCTTATCTTTGTATCTTTTGTTGTGAGTGACATCTTTGAGGCTCTCATAGACTTAGCTGAAGTCATGCCCCTCCAGACTTAGTCTTTGCTTTTTCCTGGTACTCCAGGGACATTCATGGCCTGCAACTTCATTTTTATGTTAATTTCTCAGATTGGTGGTTTGTGGATCATGAAGTTAAGGTAATTTTAAAAATCTGAAATATCTGAACCCTAGGCTCAGGTGTTTCAGATTTTCAGGGGAGGATTTTATTTTAATTAATTAATTTTTAAAGATTTTATTTACTTATTTGTCAGAGAGGTAGAGAGAGACAGCGAGCACATGCTGGGGGGGGGGGGTGACAGGCAGAGGGAGAGGGAGAAGCACTCTCCAGGAGCCTGCTGCAGGACTCGATCCCAGGACCCTGAGATCATGACCTGAGCGAAAGGCAGACACTTAACCAACTGAGCCACCCAGGCGTTCCTCAGGGGAGGATTTTATTTTATTACTATTATTTTTAAAATTTTTTTATTATATTATGTTAGTCACCATACAGTACATCTCAGGGGAGGATTTTAAATCTGTACGCAGAGATCAGGAAGAACAGACAAGCTTCCTAGTCGTTGCCCTGTGCCCATGGATGGGCTTTTCCTGAGTTCACCCTTCTCTGGGTCTGTAGCCTATTACAGGCTTGACCTGGATCTCACTCGCTCAGTGTGGGCCTTCTGTCCTCACTGCAAGTTCACTCACTGCCGCACATCCCCATAGCAGAGCTTTGTTTCTGTATTTCTGATGGAATCAGGTTCCACTCTGTTGTGCCAAGTACTGACTGTGTCCCAGGAACCAGAGTGATCGACCTGGTCCTACTGGCTCCTGCAAACATGTGGACGAGCCCCCAGCTCTGCGAGCATCATGTTCCCACCCTTCTCTTCCCTTTGCCTCTGAGGTAATCCCTGAGTTCATCCACATTTTTACATCCTAACCGGAGCAGTAAGAGAGCAAAGATTTTGGTTAGACCATGCATCTCTCTATAGTGGTGTGACTTCCTCTGGTTATCTCTTTTTTTCCCTTAGATTTGGAAGGAACCTCAAAAAATTTGGCCTAGCTCCTCTCCAGGTTTGTGAGGTGATAGAAGTCCACTGTGCCTACAATGACGTTATTCTGTTGTTGCTTTAAAGATGGCCCTGGAGCCACAGAAATCTGCTGGTAAACCAAAGAACCAATTCCGTAGAAAGGCAGGACATTGCCATGCTAATGAAGCAAGTAGAGGGGAGGATTGAACCAAGTAAAAGAGCCTTTCCTTCACCCTGAATTACAAGCCAGAAGAATTTGGAAGCTTGAAATCCAATGTCTAGTTTAGTTTAGCTTTGACTTTTGTTTTCTCTGTGGCAGTCAGGGCTGCCCTTACCTGTTTCAGCAGAGCTCCAGTGTTGGCCAGCCGGGTGCTGTCAGTGGGTGCTGAGGACAGGATGCTAAGGGACTATGTGGAGGCAGGTCTTGGGACAGTGGGACCAGCACCAGGTAGAGGCAGGAGACAGGGTCCTACGGCCACCACTTAGCTGTGTGATCTTGGGCACATCCCTTAACTTCTCTGAGCCTTGGTGTTCTGTCAGGAAGGTTTCATAACTCCTGCCTTACAGGGTTGTTGTGGAGTCAAATAAGAAAGAGTGTTTGGGGGATCAGTTTATAGTATTAAAAAATGTGAAAGGGTCTAAAGGAACCTGATGTAATTTGAGAAACTTTTGTAAGAAAGCACTTTCAACAAAGGACTGAGATGACAAATGGTCACGGGTCTGTGTCAGGCTTTTCTCTGGAGCCTGGTGCTTCTTGTCTCGAGAGTGTCCTTTTCTGTGGGAGGGAAATTTCAGCTGCTTAATTTCAATCGTAGGTGTACGCAAGGTGCACGAGATACATCTCAATCGAGCTGAGAGAGTAAACAATCATCTCCTCCCTTTGCTGGGAGCTGAGCACGGCTGGCACTGCCCTGCCTTGGGTGACAGGCCCCCGAGGAAGCTGGGCTGGGTTTGGCTGTGTATGAAGTGCGGGTTTCTGTGGGGGTAACAAGTGCCAGGGCCGCTCGCTATTCTGATCCACCCTGGGGGTCCCCGTGCTGAGGGGACCACAGCCTTGCCTCACACAGGCTTTGGAGAGGTAGGCCCAGAAATAAGAATTTAAGATATTGGCTCAAAGTTTAAGTGCATCAGAGGAGGACCTTTTATACTGCCAATGATAATTTCATTAAAAGTTTTGGTTAGAAAGTGTACATTTTCATCTTTTGAATATTCTAAAATTGGGCCTGTCTGAAGTCGGATGTGTCAAGAGTCCTGCAGAGCTAAAGATGCTGGGGGTATTTTTGGGAATGCGGGACTGGGTGGGTCCTGAGTGGCCATACTTTCTTGTTTTTTCTCCCAGGGCCACAGCCAGGGCCACAGCCACGGCCACGGCCACCAGACAGGCCTTGGGCGGCTGAGGACCTTTCCCCAGCCTACGTTCTCTGGCCTCAGTATTCTTATCTCTAAAGCTGGGGGATTAAAATACCAGACAGAGTGGGTGCCTCAGTGCCTGAATGCTGCCGAATGGAAGAACGCAGAAGTACATATCCAGGAAGTTATTACTGCCCGTGAATGACTGCCACCAGCTTGTTTCTGGGGCGCGGCGGGACACTGTGCATCGTGCAACGCGTGTTCTCATCATTGCTGTTTTACAGGAAGGAGGAATCGTCAGGTCACATAGCGACGGGGCGTCTCTGCCAGGATCTGGACTCAGATGTCCCCTGCACAGGTGTTCCTGCTGCTCCCACCAGGTTTCCCCTGGGGGCAGCTCTGGGCCTCGCTGTCTGAGCCCCTCCCCATGCCCGCAGCCCCCCCCCCCCCGTTTCCTGTGGGGCAGCTGCTACACCCCAGTAGCTTGCACATGCTCAAGTTCAGGCTCATTTTTCTCTCAACAAATGTAGGTAGGAAGCACAGCATCTTTTGTCAAGCATTCTTATGACTGCATATTAAGCACTTGAAACTTCCTGGTGTTTTTCTGGGGCCAGATTATTAATTTGCACAACAAACAGTCTGGAAAAAGAATAGGGAGTGCTGTGGAGGCTTGCTGGCACTCCCAAATGGGCCCTGCCTAGTGAAAGCATGGAAGGGCACGGAGAGTCCTGAGGCTGGGGCTTTGAATGGCTTCCCTGCTCCCTCCTGGTGTTTCCCTCTGCCATGGTGGTCATACAGGGCTCTTCATTCTCTTCATTTCTAACTTCCAGTGGGTGAGCAGAACCTTGTGGCTGGGGGTACCTGGCAGGTGATAACAAGGAGTCCTGGTCTTGATTGTGCTTCCCCAGTGGCTGGTGGCATGAAACATCTTTTCATGTGCTCATTGGGCATCTGTACATCCTCTTCTTGGTTTTTTTTTTTTTTTGCCCATTTTCTAATTGGATTGTTTGTTATTTTTAATAAATTACATGTAGCATTCTTTTACCCTGATTTATTCCTTCATACCCATCACGACTTTTTGAGATTTTTATTTATTTATTTACTTGATTTTTGTCCAAATCCTTCCAATCCCTCGCTTTACCACTACTGAAAAAAGAAAAACTGTTCATCATACATTCTAGAAGCAAGTCGTTTGTCACATATGTGGTTTGCAAGTGTTTTCTCTCAGTCTGACTTGTTTTTTCATTAGGGTCCTTCCCAAAGCAAAAGTTTTAAATTTTGACAAAATACAATTTATTGATTTTTCTCTTCAGTGGGTGTGATTTTGGTGTCAAGACTAACTGGTCAGAAAATCCTAGGTCCTGAAGACTTTCTCCTGTGTTTTCTTCTAAAGGTTTTATAGTTTTATGTTTGCATTTAAGTCCACTTTGAGGGGGGCCTGGGTGGCACAGTTGGTTAAGTGCCTGACTCTTGGTTTAGGCTCAGGTCGTGATCTCAGAGTCATTAGACCGGGCCCCCACCTTGGGCTCTGGGCTCAGCTCAGGGTTGGCTTGAGATTCTCTGTCCCTCTCCCTCTGCTCCTTCCACTCACACACACACATTCTCTCAAATAAATAAATAAATCACTAAAAAAAAATCCATCTTTAGTTAAGTTTTATCTAAGGTATGAGGTTTAGGTTGATTTTTTTTTTTTTTGCCTATGGATTTAGAATTGCTCCAGCACCATCTGTTGAAAAGACTCTTCCATTCATTACTTTTGCACCTCTGTCAAAAATCAGTTAGCCATATTTGTGTACATCTATTTCTGATTTCTCTACTCTGTTCCACTGATTTACGTCTATCCCTCTGCCATACCACACGGTCTTGAGACCCGTAGCTATATAAGTCTTAATGTTGAGAAGAGTGATTCCTTCCACATTTTCTTCTTTTTAAATTTGTTTTAGCTAGTAGTTATTTAGTCCTACTTCTTTTGACTTTCCATATAGATTTTCAAATAATCTTGCCGATGTCTCCGAATATTCTTGCTGGGATTTTGGTAGAAGTTGCATTAAGCTTATAGATCAGTTTGGGGAGAACTGACATCTCTGCTAAACTGTCTTTCGATCTATGAACATTCTATGTCTCTTCATGTTAGATTTTGATTTCTCTTATTGGCATTTTGTAGGTTTCAGCTCCAATTCAAGTTTTATTAGATTTACACATATTTCATTTTTTGTTCTGCGCTGTTGTAAGCAGTACCGTATTTTTAGTTTTGGTTTCCACGTGTGCATTACTAGTACGTAGAAATACAGTTGATTTAGGTATGTTGAGCTTATATTCTGCAACCTTGCTGAAATCACTTAATTGTTCTATGAGTGGTTTTGTACATTCCTTGGATTTTTCTACCTAGACCATTATGTCACCTGCAAATCACTTTATTCCTTCCTTTCTGATCTGCACCCCTCCCCTCCCCTCCCTTCCCTTCCCTCCCCTTCCCTTCCCTTCCCTTCCCTTCCCTTCCCTTCCCTTCCCTTCCCTTCCCTTCCCTTCCCTTCCCTTCCCTGTTGTTTCCTCGTTGCACTGGCTAGAATTTCCAAATGTCCGGTGTCATGATGAATAGCAATGGTGAATGACCATCCTTGCTTTCTTCCAGTCTCAGGGGGAAATCATTTACTCTTTCACTATTAAGTCTAATTTTAACTATAGGGTTTTTGTAGATGATCTTTATCAAGTTGAAAAGGTTCCCTTCTATTCCTGGTTGTTTGAAAATTTTTATCCTTAATGGGTGTTATATTAGATTTTCACAAGTGCTTTTTTCTTCATCAACTGATATAAGATCATATGATTTTGCTTCTCTAGTCCGTTAAGATGTTGATTACATTGATTGATTCTCATATTGAACCAGCATTGCCTATCTGGAATAAATCCACTTGATCAGGATGTTCAATCTTCTTACTGTTTTTTTTTTTTATGAGTTCTCTGAGTTAATCCAGTGTTAAGGATTTTTGCATTTATGTTTATGAGGGATATTGGACTATAGTTTTTTTTTTGTGTGTGCTCCTTTTGCCTTATTTTGTTATCAAGGTAATACTGGCATCATAAAATTAGTTGGGAAGCAGTCCCTCTTGTTTTCCATAAAATATTATGTATAATTGGTGTTAATTATTTTTTTTAGGTGTGTGGTAGAATTTTCTAGTGAAATCATCTGGGCTTGGAGATTTCATTTTTGGGGAGTTTTTAGCTTAAAATTCTCTAAGAGTTACATAGTTATTCAAACAATCTATTTCTTATGAAGTGAGTTGTGGTAGCTTGTGTTTTTGAGGACATGGCCCATCTCATCTAAGTCATGTGGACAGTTGTTCACAGCATTCTCTTAGCCTTGTGCTGGCTGCAGCTTCCAGCCCTGTGGTTGATAGCCCCTGTCACATTCCTAATATTGGTAATTTCTCCCTCTCCCTCTTTCTTTCTTTGGTCAGTCAGTAGAGATGTGTCAATTTTATCGACCTTTTCAAAGAGCTGGTTTTTGCTTCATTGATTTTCTCTATTGTTTTTTGTTTTCAATTTCATTGACTTCTGCTCTTACCTTTAGTATTCCTTTCTTCTGGTTACTTTGGGTTTATTTTGCTTTCTTTAATTTTATCTAGTTTCTGAAGGTGGGAGGTTAGTTTACTGATATGAGTCTTTTTCTCTTTTCTAATGTAAGCATTTAGTGCTGTAAATTTCAGTCTTTAGTATCAACATTTTACTAGTTTAAATGAAATGTGGAACACTTTCTTCTTGTTACGTTCATTTACCCTGGTCCATTTATAATATAATTCTTACATATTTCTTCTACGTTCGTATTGAGAACCACATCAGACCATGATGAAATTCTTGCTTTAGCCATCAAACATAAGTTAGGAAACTCAAGAGCAGGAAAGTTTATTGTATTTCCCTATATTTTTACTTTTTCTGTTGCTTTTTCTTTCCTGATTGTCCAAGATTCTTTCATCATTTTTTTTTTTTGTTTCCAGAACTTTCTTTAGCTTTTTCCTTAGGGTGAGTCTGCTGGCCCAAATTCTCTTGCCTTTCCTTTGCTTAAGAATGTCTTTCTTTCCCAAGTTTTTGCTGGGTATAGAAATCTGGTCGATAGTTCTTTTCTTTCATCCTTTGAAACAGGCCTCGTTACCTCTTTCTGGCCCCCATTGTCTTCAGGGAGAAATCTGCTCTCATTCAGATCAGTTGTTCCTTAGGGTAAGGTGTCATTTCAATCTTGATGCTTTCATGATTTTTTATTTGTCGTTATTTTTCAGAAGTTTGACTATGATGCTTGACATGGTTCCTTTGGTTTTTCTTGTTTGTTTAGCTTCTTGAATCTGGAGGTTTATGTATTTTGCCAAATTTGTGGTAATTCGAGCCATTATTTCTTTTAATCCTGTTTCGGTCGCACCCTCTTTCTCTTCTTCTGGGGCTCAGATGATACAAATGTTAGATCTTGTGTTGTAGTTGCATAGGTCCCTCAGTGATCATTTTTTTTCACTCTATTTTCTCTCTGTTTTTAAGATTGGATAATTTTTATTTTATCTACAGGTTCATCAGTACTTTCTCTGCCTTCACTTTTGTACTTTGAGCCCACCCATTGAGGGTTTTTTTTTTTAAGTGATTGCATTTTTCAGTGCTAAAATTTCCACTTGGTTCTTTTTTGGATTCTATTTCTATTCTATTTCTTTGCTGAGATTTTCTGTTTTTCACTTACTTCAAATGTGTTCAGAACTGCATTTCTGTAGCGTCATTGTAGCATTTTTATCATGGCTACTTTAAAATCCTTATCAGGTAATTCGAAATCTGTGTCATAACAGGGTTGGCATCTGTTGATTGTCTTTTCTCATTCAAGTTGAGATTTTCTTGGTTCTTGATATGATGAGGGATTTTTATGTGAACCCGGGGTATCATGGGTTTTATCAGACTCTGGATCTTATTTAAAACTTCCATCTCCACAGGACTTGTTTGGCTCTGTACCAGAGGGGAAGGAGGATGCTGCCTTGTTGCTGTTGGGTGGGGGTGGAGTTCGGGTTCTCCACATGGCACCCTTGGACATCCTGGGTGGGAAGGGGTGCCTCATCTTTGTTGGCAAGGAAGGGATACCTTCTTATATGGTCTCCCCTGACACTGCAGAGCAGGGGTGGGGGGGTGAGCTCCTCCTTGCCAGCTTCCTGCTAGGCCTCCTCTGACACACTCCAGCGTAGAAGGGAGAGATACCTCAATACCCCCGGGTGGGGTAGAAATCCAGGATCTCCACATGGACTCCAGGGACACTGTCAGGAGTAGGGGGTAGGTGGACTCATTACTGCAGGTGAGCATGGAAGTCCTGAGTCTCCACTCAGCCTTCGCTGTTGGGAGTGGGGCCACAGTATTTTCTCTTTGGTTGGAGTAGGGCAATTACAGTTTCAAAGTTTTCTTTTTCGTTTATTTGTCCTTTCCTGGTCCTTTGGGTTCCCTTAGGGCCTTGTTTGTCTGTGTCCAGGTGGCCCCTTCATCCAGCACCCAGTCTGGGGTATATGTGGCAAAAAGAAAATCTTGGGAACCCTTGAGGACCACTGCCATGTTGTTCCTCAAGTTCCCTAGCTTCTTTCTCCTTTCCAGAGTATTCTTATGTTTAGTGTTTGGTTTATATGTAATATCCAAGGCTTTTAGCTGCGCTTTGTGGGCAAAATAGGGAGAAGTGTGTTTACTCCATCTTGTCGGGAACTGGAATGCAAATGGGTTTTAAAACCGCTGCCTGAGGGAACCTCCCTGTTGTTTCTAATTACCTTTTAGTGTTGGGTGTGAAAACTCACTCAAGGGGCTACTCTGCTGGCCGAAATTAGGCGGGACACCCCCATCTCCTCCTATTACCTGGCACAGGGCATCCTGAGGCAGGCATGACTTGTATGCTCCCCCACAATACTCACTGCAGGGGGAGAGGGCATCTCTGTTGTGGACCTCTTTTTCATACCTGGCCCAGCACCCTTGACTCCCCACAGGGTTTCCTGTTTTTGACAGCCCAAGGACAAGATACTCTCTCCTCTATGCTGCCTGCCCCTGTACATGCTCCACGAATCTCCCTGTTTACCCATCCATGGCCCATGACTGGGCAGATATATTTCCATTAATACCCAAGCCCAGCCCAGGTCTGTTATTCAGGAGCCACGAACTGAGCTGGGTAGAGCTGGACAGGCTGGGGGGATTCCTGGGGCTCTGACTAGTTGTGTGTGGGGGCACTGTTGCTGGGAACAGAGACTTGGAAGCTCACAGTTGGGAATGGCATGTGTGAGGTCCTAAGAGTTACCTGTGGGATTCCCCAAAGCCCCAAATGATGGAGATCTGGATACACTTTTATCATGGTCAAGATAGTTAAAACTTCTCTCTTTTACCCAAGTCTCAAATTCAGGGAATGCTAAATAAAAAAAGAATAGAATTCAGGATTAAAGTAAATAAATGAAAGATAAGCTTCTGTTTGAACTACCTGGGTGATTTGAATATTCAGCTCTTCTTAGTGGAATGTCAGAGGATTTTCAGGAAAAACAAATGAAGATTACCCACATTTGTAGAAGACCCTAGAATAAGTTCGTTAAACAATTATGTTCATCTGTCAGGGGCTGGAATGGCCTACGTGAGAGAAGAAGTAGGGGGGATGTTTCTTTTCACCAGACGGTGTGGGCTAGGGGACAGGAGGTCTGGGTCTGAGGTCAGCCTTTTCCCCTGAGTCCTTCTGCTGTGTGATGTTGAGTGATTTCTTGCCCTCTCTGGGATTTGGCCTCATCATTGGCCATCTGAGGCCGTTGGACATGTAGTCCTCAAACCTAATGTTTTGGGAGCCTTAAAGTTGACTCACTTAAAACTCTTCAGAGGATCTTCATGAACACCTGAATCAAGCCCAGACTGTAAAGGGCCTCCTGGTAGTTCAGAAATACGCCCATGCATATATGATCAACTAGTCTTTGATGAGGGCATCAAGAACACACAATGGAGAGAGGACAGTCCCTTCAATAAATGTGCTGGGAAAACTGGATATTCATATGCAAAAGAATGAAACTGGACCGTATCTTACACCACTCACAAAAGTGAACTTGAAGTGGATTAAAGGCTTAAGTGTAACACATGAAACCATAAAACACCTACAAGAAAACATAGAGAAAAATCTCATTGATACTGGTCTTAGCAGTGATTTTTTTAAAAAAATAAGACATCAAAAGGATAAACAACAGAAACAAAAGTAAACAAGTGGGACTGCATAAAACTAAAAAGCTTCTTCATAGTAAAGGAATAGTAAAGTAATCCACCAATTCCATAGTAAAGGAATCCACCAACAAATGAAAAGACAGCCTATGGAATGGGAGAAAATATATGCAAACCATATATCAGATAAGGGCTTAATATGTTAAGTACATAAGGAACTCAACTCAATACCAAAACAAAAACAAATAATCTGATTAAAAAATAAGCAAAGCACTAAAATAGACATTTTTCTAACGAGGACGTAGAAGTGACATAGCAGCACTGTTCACAGTGGCCAAAAGGTAGAAGCAACCCAAGGTCTATCAACAGGTGAGTGAGTAAACTAAATGTAATATATCATACCATGGAATATTACTCAGCCTTAAGGAAGGAAGGAAAGGTAAGGACATTGTTCTGGACCTGGAGGTGGGGGTGCTACAACATTGCACAGTTAACTGAATGCCGCTGAGTTGTACACTTTAAAATGGTTTATGTGTGACGTAAATTTTAGCACGATAAAAAAAAAAATCCTCATTTCTGGACCCCAGCAGAAACGTCTGAAATCTAAATCTCTGGAGGTGGGGTCCAGGTGCCGTGATTCAAAGCTGTCTTGGTGATTTCAGTGTGCAACCAGAGTTGAGATTTCTGGGGGTCTAGAGTCCAGTTACACACTTACACAGTGCTTGCAAAGATTCGTTGGAATGGTGACTTCTGCATATTGTTCATGAGAATGTGACTTCATTGCATTTTTGGAAAGTTAACATGACAGTTCCTGTTGAAATCCCCTATCTCTACCATAATAGAGAACTGTTTACTGAAGGATTGCCTATAGATAACAAAATATAAACCAGAAATAACCCGCAGGCCTTCAAAAATGGGATGGTTGAATAATCAGAATACACTCACAGTATAGGATATTATGTAACTATTAAAAATGGTGAGTTAGACATCTATCTCTCCACTTGAAGAAATTCCATGTTGTAATCACTATCCAGTTTTAAAAAATGTCAGTTTTAGAGGAAACAAGTTTTTCTGTGTGTGGCCTATTTTTCTGTCTTTGTTCCCTCCCTCTCCCCTATTTTGCTGTGGTCTTCAGTCCTACTTGTTGTTCCTGAAATAGGCCAGGCTCAGCCACACTTCTGGGCCTTGATCATGTGTACCAGTTGCCTAGAATGCACTCCTCACCTTGCCACCTTGCTAATGCCGACTTACGGCTCACATTAAGGAGGTGTCTCCTCTTCCTGGAAGCCCTCTCTTGCCTCCCCACCCTCCAATGTGTCCTCTAGTCCCCCAGGCTTCCCTCTGATGTGCTCTTACGATGTTGTTGCCACTCATCTTTGCCTCTGGCCAGGGGCCTCCTTGTAGGGAGAGGGGCAATGCTTTGGTCACCCTTGAACTCCCCATGCCCAGCACCAGGTCTGGGGAGGGGCAAGGGTGGGGGGGGCAGTGGTGTTGAAATGGAATTGAAGGTGATGTGGGGCCACTGTCTGTAGAGGTGAGCTGACCATTGTGAATCAGGCTCTGAGTGAGGAAGTGGTCAGAAACTTTCTTGTCTGCTTCTCCAGACCAGACCTAGTCTTAGGAAATGTTAATCCATTTAAAAGGAATGGACCTACTGGGTATTTACCCCAAAGATACAGATGTAGTGAAAAGAAGGGCCATATGCACCCCAATGTTCATAGCAGGATTGTCCACAATAGCTGAATTGTGGAAGGAGAGGAGATGCCCTTCAACAGATGACTGGATTAAGAAGATGTGGTCCATATATACAATGGAATATTACTGAGCTATCAGAAAGAACAATTTCACAACATTTGCAGCAACATGGATGGGACTGGAGGAGATTATGCTGAGTGAAATAAGTCAAGCAGAGGAAGACAATTATCATATGGCTTCACTCATTTATGGAACATAAGAAGTAGGAAGATCAGTAGGAGAAGAAAGGGAAGAAGAAAGGGGGAGTAAACAGAAGGGGGAATGAACCATGAGAGACTGTGGACTCTGGGAAACAAACTGAGGGCTTCAGAGGGGAGGGGGGTGGGGGAATGGGATAGACTGGTGATGGGTAGTAAGGAGGGCATGTATTGCATGGCGCACTGGGTGTTATACACAAGTAATGAATCATGGAACTTTACATCAAAATTTAAGGATGTACTGTATGGTGACTAACATCATATAATAAAAAATTATTATTAAAAAAAGGAATGGACCTACCATTATGTTCTCTGTTATCAAAATCTTTGAATGAAATGTTATGCATTTTCCAGCTCTTTAAAGATGGTTGGAAGTAGGGTGATCAGCTTGTCCTGGTTTGCTTGGGGCCTTCCTGGCTTTGGTGCTAGAAGTCTTGTGTTCTAGGTAAACCTTGACAGTTGGTCACCTGATGGTATGAATTACTTGGCGAGGTCCCTTATCTTCCTCTCCTAGGGTCCAGCTTGCTGTGTGAAGCATGGGGTCAGCAGGAAGGAGCTTTCTAGTGGAGAATGGTACTTGGTACTGGCATGGCCAGGTCTGGCCATGTTCCTGCCACTTTCAGAGAACGCAGTTGACCCTTGAACAACATGGCTGCAAACTCCATGGTCCACTTTGCAGATTTTTTCACTAGATACAATACAGTTATGTAAATGTATTTTCTCTTCCTTATGATTTTCTTAATAACATTTTCTCTTTCTAGCTTACTTTATTGTAAGAATACAGGATATAACATGTAACATACAAAATATATGTTAATTGACTATGTTATCAGTAAGGCTTCTAGTCAATAGTAGGCTACTAGTAGTTAAGTTTTTGACAAGTCAAAGTTACATGAAAATTTTCGACTGTGTGGGGAGCAGTGCCCCTAATCCCCAGTGTTGTTCAAGAGTCAGCTGTAATCTCAATTTAACTCCAGGAACCTCAGTTTTCTAATACTCAAAATGGGCATAAAAATCCTAAATCAGTTTGATGGGAATTTTCGGTGTGATGTAAATAAAGCCGCTGGAGTGGGGTGGTTACAGCAGGAGCTTCTACCTCAAGAGCACAATGGGAGCTAGGCACTATGGTTTTAACTCTCAACAATTTTGGAGATTGGAGCTAAGATGATTGCCATCTGACAGACCAAAAGACGGGGGCTCAGGGAGGCTGAGCAGTCTGCCCAAGGTTATAGACATGCAGGTGGCAGGGCTAAGCAATTGTTCAAATGCCCTGGGGCCCATTTCTGTTTCTGACTGCAGGCTCCTGGGGCTGGCCAGGCATACATATATGGTTGCTTTCTCCTAGACCAGGCCTCCCCACCAATGTTGGGTAATCCCTCTGGGGAGACTCTGGCTTGTTCCTCTGGCCTAGGGCAGTGGGAACAGCTAGCAAAGCCAGCAGCCCACCTGGGTGCTCATGCTACATCACTCAGGGCTTCACCAGAGTTGGGGAAAAAGGGACACGGCCAGGCAATCAGGGCCAGTGATTCTTTCATTCTGGCAATCATTTCTGCATGCATTAATTCACGCAGGGGTGCACTCACTAACTTTGCCACCTGAAGGGAGGGAGACCCTTTCCGCTGCCCCAGCAAATACACTGGTGCTTCTAGGGAGAGGAGCACCCAGGATTGTCTGCCTGGGGCTATCAGTGAAGGCTTCCTGGAGGAGGATGCATTTGAACTATGCCTGGAAAGAGTGACTCTGCTGCTGGGTGAACAAGCTGTGAGCAGCATTCTCCCAGAAAGGTCGAAAGGCCGGAGCCATTGTGCAAGTGCAGGAGGCTGGGGACAGTTTGACACTGCTGGAATTGAGGAAGTGTGGCAGGGGTGTGGTGGGGAGGAGGTCCTACCCACTCTGTGGCCTAGGGAAGGGCCTGTGGTCATCCTGAGGTCATGAGCGGTCACTGGAGAGTTCTGAGGAGTGACAACCAGCTTTGTGGGCTAGGAAGGCACAGTTGGGATTACTGGGGGGCTGAAGTGTCCAGGTGAGGGATGGCGAAGGCCAAGAGCAGAGCAGGGCAAGGGCCCAATCTCTAACCCCCTGCTCACTGCACCGTGTTCTTGCTGGCCCCAGAGGGAGGGAAGGGATGGGTCTGGCCTCAGGCCCAGGGCCCAGAGTGGGGGTAGGGCGGAGGGGGAGATGGGAAGGGAGGTTGTGGCAGCTTTCTGGTTAAGGGGAGTGATGAGGACTTGGTTTGAACTTGGAAAGACATTTCCCCCCACCTTCTGCAGGAGGAGCAAGTGCCTTTCAGACACCCTGACAGCTCCTCACCCCGCTGTTTTGCACAATATACAATTTCTTTGCATAACAGACAGAATAATCTCATTTTCTCACTGGCTACACAGCTTAGCTTTCAATCAATTATTCCAAATACATTAAAAAAAGTCTCCATGTCACTTCTCCGCCTGCTCAGTGCTCCGTTTTCCCTGTCAAGGAATTTGCAAATCAATTGCTTTAACAATACTTTCCACAAATTACCTTCGAATGCCTGTGATGTCACCCACGGTTAATGCGCTCCTGATAAATAATGCATCAGGAAGTGGTGAGGCTTTTTCTTTCTCCCGCCTCCCTGAGATGCAATAAAGGAACCAGCGTGTTTTGTGTTGAGCAGCCTGGCTTCAGCCTTGGGGCTCCTGCGCATGGTTGGGTGCTGGGAGGGAGTTGTGGGTGGAGAGGGAGCCAGCTGGGGGCGGGGCAGCTCTACACCCACTGTGTGGGCTGGCCTGTGGGAGACCTTGCACCTCCCTGCACCTCAGTTTCTGCGCTCAGACTCTGGGATAGTCAGTCTTCCATCCTTACAGCCTTATCTGGAGTCCAGATAACTCCATCCAGCAGCTTGCCCGTGGGAGGTGTGGGAATGGCAGCTGTTCTCACTGTGGTGCTTCGGTCCACTGCAGAGGGAGTGATTTTGGCTCCTAGTTCCTGAGAACCATGGAGAGCGGCTGGGAAGCAGAGGGCATTCTCCTGAGCTGGCTAGGATCCCAGCCCAAGGAACCCTATTGGTCTGCATTCTTAAACTCACCATCCCATGTGCAGGGCTACTCTGGAGAGGCCTCTGTTCTCTGAGTGGGGCTGCGGACCCTGAATGCAGGCCTCAGGAGTGCCTAAAGGAGCTATGGCTGTGAGGGAGAGCTGTGTGTTCTGGGGGCTCAGGCAGCACCTGAGCTGGTCTTGGCTGAGGGTTGGGACGACAGGAGGGTCTAGGCTGGGGTTTATGCAGTTCCTTCATTGTATGTTATGTGCATGTATGTGTGTGTGGGGGATGTGTGTGTGTGCAATCCCTTTATGAGTGACACGGGGTGGGCACTTTGTACTGAGGCTTTTCACAGGGGGCAATAGGATGCTGGCAAGACCATCTTCTGGGGTTGCAAAATCTGCTTACAGTAATAAAGTTCATTTTTTCTCTCTCGTATGACTCTTACTGCTGCTAGTGTCTTCATAACTATAAGTGTATTTTGATATTGCAAGCTAAAGTATAGAGTTTCAGCACAGTTAAATAACAGCAACCACAAACCAAAGGTTTGGAAGTAGCCTGAGCTCCCAGGTACATAGAACAAGGACCTGGTTCCAGTACTACCCGTCACCCCCATGTGTGAGATTTGGGCTCCAGTCGCCCCTGCATTTAACCAGGGCCCTGTGTGGAATGCACACTGCGTCTCTTAATTAACCGATTGCACTGTGTCTAATTCACATCATGGGGGTGCACACCACAGGGAGAAAGCTCTCTGTGTGCAGGGCCACCAAGGTGAGAGGGAAGAAGGGCCTGAGCCTGCATGGGGAAGTCAGAGAGATTTCCAGAAGGAGAGGACTCTGGGTTGAATGTGAAGGGAGAGTAGGGTGTGTGGAAGTTTCTGAGGTCCTGGGACCTGGGAGAGCACCTGGCATTTGGGGAAGTGCTATCTGGAGCCTCCTGGGTGGAGCCGTGGGAGATGGAGAAGGCTCTCTGGTGGCAGGCTGAGTTCTCTGTGTTCCCTCCTGTACACTGACTTGCCCTCAGTGTGTGTCTTGAGATGTGAAGTCCAAAATGGCGCACTTGGGTGGGCAGCCAACAGGGCCTTGGTGGTTTGGGTGGCCTATGAATGCTGCTCACTGGGCTGCACACCCAGGAGGCGGTGGTGTTGATGCAAAATGAACAAACCTTTTAAAAAATTTAAGGAGAAAGGAAGAGAGTTTTATTGGAGGCCAAGTTGGGACAGCTGCCTAAGATACACAGTCCTCACAAAGAAGAGGATTCTCCGAGGAAGGAACATTTGGTGCAGGGTTCCACACATTTTTTACATGAAGAGTTACAAATCATCAAGACGAAAGATATTCCAGAAAGTTACCGATGTTATCTTCTGTCTTTAGTATGTGCAAGGCTGTAGGACTTTAATCTTACGGGAACCAGAGCAGTTTCTTTCTTTTTCTCATCTTGTGTTCAGAATGCTCCTTTTTGGTTCTTTATTTATTTAAGCAAGCAGACACACGTGTGCTCGGAGCAGAAATAGAGCCCATGCTCTGCAGTTTTGCCGTCATTTTGATCTTGGTAAATGTTAAAGTACAGCTTCCCTGGGAGCCCAGGAACAGGGTCCCATGACACTAAAAGTTGAAAATGTCCTTTATCAGTGGCACATGGGGACAGTCAGAGGCTTTGGGAGGCCCTGAAAAATGTCCGTCAGACACAGGGCTGCCAAGCCAATTTTGTTTTGTGATGTGTATTAAGGTAACACAGAGATGGGCCTTACGGAACACACTCCGGGAAATACCATGTGGGCTCTGAGGAGCCATTGGAGTGTTCCTTGTTTCTCGGTTGCTCCTCTGGCTGGATGCTGGCCCTGTGAAGGACCGGTTGCCTGACGCCCTGGCGCCGCGCTGACTCAGGGTGACCCAGTGCCTCTGGGTTCCTACAGTGAGAGCCTCTGAGGGCTCGCAGTGTGTGGGGCCAGGTGCACGCGGGGTCATTTGTGGCCTAATGTCCTGGTCTTGCTTGAGGCCTTCTCATGGAGGCACTTGATCTGTAATTTCTGGACCAGAGAATAAAGTGGGGAATGGGGAAGAAATAAAACTTGCAATGTATCAAGTCAAGATTCTTTTTAGGCCCCATGAAACCTGAACCTACCCTGGAGGATTTGGGATCACTTGGGGGGCACTGAGGGACGAGTTAGGTTCAGTGGCCTCCCTGTCCTGATGTGTGCCTTCCTTCTCCTTCTGAAACTCCATAAACTCTCTCTGAGGTGACCAGTCAGCCTGGCCAGTCCTGCTGGGGCAATATGAGCTCAAAGCCAAACCAGAGGAAACAATGATGAATCTCAGATGGCTAATACGCAGAAGAAAAGCTGCTCACCTAGCCAGGAGCAAGACAGACAGGGAGGTCCTGCTTCCTGCCCAATCGTACTGGAAGTTAGAACCTCAGATAACGGCAAGTGTTGGCTCAGATGTGGGGAAGTGGGCTCCCTGTGTTCTCCTGCTGCAAAAGCAGTCTTAGACTGCATGGCGCATGGGACCAGGGGCCCCACACCCGGATCAGTACTGAGACACCTGCTCACAGCGGGGGGAGTGAGTACGAGACCTGCAGCAGTGCCGTGGGCACCACGCAGCAGTGGATGCCGTGGCTGGGTGTAGATAAACACCGCACGGGTCTGACAAACGGGAGCGGAGTGCAGAAGCCAAGGACAGGAGTGAAATTTGCAGTACAATTTCATTTATGTAAATTACAATGCAAACACTCAAAAGACAGATTGGAGGAAGCCTCCATCTTCTAGGAAGTCCATGCACATAGGGCAGTAGATGCCTCCAGCAGGAAGGACGATGGAGGGTGGGGTTGGAGACAAGGGAAAATAGAGGCAAACACCAAAATGGTGTCTTAGCCTGCGTTCCCTAGGAATCAGAGCTTGAGGCAAGGATTCAATACTAATGCTTTATTAGGGAGGATGAATGGGAAGGCCAAAGGGGAGCCTGGACAGAGGTCCCCCCCATGTGGGGTCACTTTGCTGGCCTTTGGCAGCAGCTCATCTGTGAGTCTGGACGTGGCAGGAGGAGCCAGGGACTCTGGGAGCATGGGAACCACAGTGTGGTTGGGTGCATTGGTGGCCAAGGGGGCAGGCGGTTGAATGTCGGGAGGACAAGAGGTCCAGAGAGTCTGAGAAGATGCTCAGGAGGAGGCAGTCAGCTGACAACGGAGCAGTGCCATGGACCCACGGGCTGGGGGGAGCAGCCTGACTCTCCTTGCCGAGTATGTACACGAGCTTGTTTAGATCTAAGTAGACCTGGGTCTGAGCACTTGAGCAAATTATGTGCCTGGTTAGCCTGGGTGTCCATGTCAACAAAATGGACATAATGCGAGGGTTACTCCACTAGAGTTTTGTAAGTATAAAGTGCCCAGTATGCTTGACACTCAGCAAACACACACTGCGTCACTACCTGGGGTGAGCAGACCTGCTGTGTGGCACTTAGCTGCTCAGCCACCCGTCCGAAGTGGGACTGTCACATTTCCCAGCTGTGAGGGGTCCTTTCCGCATTGTAACAGCCTGGGATCTGCAGCAAGTTGCCCTTCCTCCAGGGAGAAAACCCACCCAGAGCAGGCACCCCTTCATAACCAAGCACATGATTTATTTTTCTCCTTAGATTTCTGTGTTTTGACACCTGATTACATCCAGCTTCACACTCAGAGTTCTCTGTGTACCAAGCACTAATTATTTCGTGTGTCCTGAAATAGAGACAACAAAATGCCACTTATTGCGTTAATTGGGATTTGTCTTACCCCCGGGACTCTTGTTCTGCACATAGGTTTTATTCTGTGTTTGTTCATTAATTCAGCCATCCAGTCATTAGGCATTTTTCGAGGGCTTGCTACACTCCAGGCGTGGTGTGGGCACTTGGGTTCCAGAGGTAAGACCTGACTCTGCCTCCAGGGCCTGCAGGCCACGGGGGGGGAGGGTGGGGAGGACGGGCGGGGAGCAGATAGGTGGCACCTAGTGGGATGGCCCCTTGGGAGGGCCTGAGGGACAAGATGAAGTGCTAAGGGGATCCTGGTAGGCCATTGCCCTGGAGAGCCATCTGACCTGAGTTGTGAAGCATGAGTGGGATTTCTCAAGGTGGCAAAGTGGGGGCTTGTTCAGTGGTGTGCGCTGATGAGGTGCCTGGCTTTGGAGTGAAGCGTCCCTGGGGTGAAAGGAGTAGCAGGGGGTGAAATTGGGGCCTGATGAGGTGGGCTCTGGATGCCAGGCCCAGGTGTCATTCTGTTGGATATCAAGCAGCTGTGGGTGGGTGGGGAGGTGGAATGGGGTAAAGGGTGGCAAGCTTGGGGGCGAGGAGGTCGGTGGGAGGCAGTGATCACAAACTGTACCAGGTCCAAGGAGGGTCCGGCTGTGCACACATATTAGATGTCCCTGAGTGATCATGGCAGGGACACCCATGACACCTGACACCTTGCGGGGGTGCCCCAGCTTCTGCCAGTCTCACTGGGGACAGTTTGTTCATTGTGGGCTCTGGCTTTGCTGCTGTGATTGCAGTGCTTATGTAAATCCAGGTTTTGGTCTTTCAAAATTTGATCTCCTTTTATTTTAAAGAATATACTTATTTTATAAAACAGGACAGACTTTGTCTATGCAGTATACTCAATATAAAGCATAAAGTTTCTAAACAGGAACTACATGAATTACTACTGCGGGCTTCGGGTGGAGGCGTTGACAGTATTTCCCCAGAACTGTCGTGGTCCTTTGCAAAGATGTGTCCACTTTGGCTTGCCCGCCAAACAGCAAGTAACCCTTCCTGCCCAAGAAACAAAGCTGGGCAGGAGCTTTGGTGGAGAGCCTAGAGAGATGGCATGGGTGACCCTATATAGAGGACAAAGGCTACGCGTCTGGTGTGAATGAACATGTCTGGTGAAGTGTTGTGCTGGAACTGGTGTGCAGATGGCCTAGAGCAGGGGACAACCCTGTCTCCCTGGACAGCCCCACAGATCTGCTCTGGTGTGTGCTTTCCAATCTAGAGAGAAGGTTGGGTGCCAATAGCCCACACTCTGCTTTTATAGAACATTTGTAACTGCATACTGGTTATGTAAGTTTCATGTAATTCTGGTATTTTTTCTTACCTACAGATGCTAGATCCTGGGAGGCCTTGGAAGGATCTAAGCAATAGTAGTGCCTAGGTGTGTGAGGCGGCAGATTCCCCAGGATTTTCTGGTGTTCACAGCTGTACATTGTGTATCATGAAGTAAGGCAGCGGGTGAGATGAGCACGTGGGTCCTCAGGACGAGGGGCTCTGGGTCATTCTTCTTAACAAGGGCCCTGCTGCTGGTAATGGGATGTGGGTTGTGATGGTGACAGGAGTGGATGGGCAGTGTGCACAGGGTATGAGTTCCTCAGTGCTGAGCAGAGGCACCATGTCTCCTCCCACAATGCTGATGGGCAGCAGGAAGCCAAGACCATGTTGTGAGATTCTGCATGTCAGACTTCTATTTCTAGCCCAGTGTTGGCCCCTGGACATCAGAGAAGACATGGCTCCCAATGGGGTAGGAGTGGCCAGAGGCTGTAGCACGCCAGGGGTTTTCTGAAGTGCAGTAAAGGAAACCAACCGATCAGAACTGGTGTCTTGAAGTAAACTTTGGGCAAAAGCATTGAGTGAGCTTGAGAATTATTTTCAAATTGTTACAAGAGTTGATGCAAACTGAGCACAGGCCAAGAACTGCAAGGGACCTGGGGAGAATCCAGAGAATCTGATACAAGAGGAACACAGACTGGCCACACGCTTCTAGATGCTTGTTTTGCAATCTTTTGTCTACCCTTCATGGTTCCTGCCACTAATGTAGGTCAATCATTCATAGATCTCCTCAAGTAGTATGTCTTCTAGCAATGCCGAGTAATCCCTTGGTTAACTGCATTGAGCCCCGAGTTAAAAAGCCCTCTAGATGGATAGTCGTTTACCCACAGTCAAGACTATGGTACCGAGAGCAGCCAAAGTCTGGGGTGCTACTCTGTCATGCATGGAGACCACATACTCTCTCAAAGCATGGAGATCTACTCCTGAGAAAGCCCTGCAGTTAGAAAGGGCACTTTGTGGGCAGGCAAGCATTTGCTCTTGTGCTCAGTCATTCAGAAGCTGAGATCCCTTAGACAAGTCACTGCCCCTTTCTGGGTGGCTGTTCACTCACACATAAAATGGGGGCTTGAGTGGACTCAATGAGCTGTATGGTCTTTGCAGTTTTGAAACATTTTGGTTCTAGATTGCACCTACTGGGAGGTGGGGATCATGTCTTGCCTTGGGCCTGGCTTAGGTGCTTAGGACACTTTAAAAAACTATTTTATTTATTTAAGAGGGGGGGAGGGGGAGGGAGAGAGAGAACATGTGGGGAGGGGCAGAGGGAGAGGGAGAGAGAGAAAATCTCAAGCGACTCCCTGCTGAGTAGGGAGCCCAATGCAGGGCTCAGTCTTATGACCCTGAGACCATGACCTGAGCCGAAATCAGAGTCTGACACTTAACCAACTGAGCCACTCAGGTGCCCCAGGTGCTTAGCACATTCTTAGCAGATCCAAAACACCTGCTGGTTCTCTCCGGTGGGGGTCTATGTGGGAGAGAGGATCCAAGCCTATTTTCTTGGAGGGACTCAGGTCTTTGGCAGACAACAGATGACTGTGGGCAGTTCCATGTACTCTGGAGCGTATGTCTTGTGGCCATGTTGTCTATTGGATGTAGAACAACTGGCTTGGACCAGGTATTCAGACTGCAAACCTAATGCTCTTCTTGCAGAATTCCAGGGTCTACCCCTAGGGAGAAGTGAGGTCCCTGTGTAAGTCAGAGTGAAGTAGATAAGTCTTAGCACAGTAGCTAAGTGAGGCAGGCCTTTCAGGGTCAGTGCGGAGAGCTCTTGGGTTCTGGTTCATCATTTAATTCACCACTGACATCTGGGGAACGGCTGGTGGGCCGGCCATGAGCCGTGTGTGCTGCAATTCTAGTATGATTTGGGAGAGTCATTTTCTGTGCCTCCTGGCACAAGGTCTGGCCCACAGGTGGTGGAGATAAAACTCCCCTGGAAGGATGCTGTAATGGCCAATGTAGACGGTGGCAGATTATGCATCTTAAAATGTGATTGCAAAATCAATAAGCCAATTACAGTGGTTAAATCACCTTTTCAGAGCTGCTTGCAGAGCTGAGCTGCTTGCTGCTGAATCAGGTGGCTGTGCGGCCCAGACTGCAGGGCTGGAGGGGTGGGGAAGGCTGCATGGGAGGCCTCCTCTCTCTCCTTTGGGAGCCCTGTCCTCACTCTCTGGACTCCTCCGTAGAAAAAACAGTTGCTAAAAACTCTTTTGCATTTAGGCGTTGGAGATGGGGGTGGAAGGTAAGGAATATTTTTTGAGCTCCTATGGTGACTTCATATATCACCATTACATCTTAACCACCCTGTGAACTAAGTGTTGGCATCATCATTTCACACAGAAGGCCCATCAGAGACCAAACCTGCTCAAAACTCAGTGGCTTAAAATAAGAGCGTGCCACTGTCTAGTGGTGGTTCCTTCTGGTCTGTCCTGGGCCAGACTGATGCTGGTGGGTTGACTGGGGGCCTGCTGGTCCTGAGTGGCCTCATTCCCAAGCCTGCAAGTCAGCTCGTGGTTGGCTGGGTGGGGGGGGGAACGCGGTGACAGTATTTCTCGCTGAGGCAGGCAAGCCTGAGTGTGTTCCCGTGTCAGCGGAGGGTTCTGAGTGCAGCGAGCATGGAAGCCGAAAGGACTTTTTTAGGTCTAGACTCAGGGTGGACACAATGTCACTTCCGTCACTGGCTGTTGGTCAAAGCAAACCCCCGGGGCAGCCCATCATGATGGGATGGGCTGCCAAGGATGGTGGCTGGTTTTGTGACTTACCATGCGGAGAAGCCGAGGTTCTGAGACATGAAGCTGCTTGCCCGGGCCACACAGGGGGAATGGGAACCCGGCCTGTGCTTTTCTGATCCTGCGTGTAGTGTGCGGCCCCGGCAGGGAAGCTCCACTCTCAAAGAGGGAGCAGTGCCGAACTCAGATAGATGAGTCTGTGCTGCAGCTTTTGAGGCATCGGTGGCCAATGGTGGGTGGGAGTTTGCAGACAGAGGGTGAGTGTTTAGATCGCGGAGTATGGAGAGCATCCAGTGTTTGCATGGCTGCTGAGTCCTCCTTGGCTGTGACCCTTGTGGACCCCTGAGTAGAGGGCTTCTGTATGTGCTCTGTCCCCCATCACCCCCTCATCCCCTTCCTCCGTGGCTCTGTTATCCTTCCGGACTCATTTGTGGTGTGGGAGGCATGTGTGTGTGTATGTACCTTCTATCAGAAGCTACGCTTCATCTTTTTGGAAGTAATGGGATTTAAAAAGACAAATTCATATCAAATAGAGTTTTGTTTGCAATGCTGGTATTTACTTCCATATTTCAAAATAATATGCTGATGCTGCTATTTCTTGATTAATCGATTTTAAGCATTGTCTATTGGCTGCAGTGGAAGACGGTGATTTAGGTCTGTACACACTCCCTTGCATTGGCCCTTCTTCCATCCTTCGGTGTATTTTTATTTTTTATTTTTTTTAAAAGATTTTATTTATTTATTTGACAGAGAGGGACAGTGAGAGAGGGAACACAAGCAGGGGGAGTGGGAGAGGGAGAAGCAGGCTTCCCGCTGACCAGGGAGCTGGATGCCGGGCTCGATCCCAGGACTCTGGGATCATGACCTGAGCTGAAGGCAGATGCTTAATGGCTGAGCCACCCAGGCACCCCCTTTGGTGTATTTTTTATCACAACTTTTGGTTAAATCAATAGCCAGTGTTTCTGTTCCTAGGACAGTACATTTTGCTTCCTGCTAAGTGAAATAGACTATATGATGTTTCCTGGACTTAATATGTGCATGTTTTCCCTTTATTTGGTTTTCTATGTACCTATATTTATTTCTTCTAAGTACTTTATCAGATCATTGTTTTACAAAGATTTTATTTATTTGAGAGAGGAAGAGAGCGAGAGAGAGCATGAGCAGGGCGGAGGGGCACAAGGAGAGGGAGTAGCAGACACCCTGCTGAGTAGGGAGCCTGACGACTTGGGGCTCGATTCCAGGACCCCGAGATCATGAACTGAGTCGAAGGCAGACACGTAACCGACAGAGCCCCCTACGTGCCCCAGCCAGATCATTTTTGTATGAATCAATATTACATTCCGAATAGTCCAATTGACTTTCTATCCATTTTCTTTTTTCCCAGACCCTCCCACGTGGGGTTTCTGGCTCTTGGTTGTTCTGAAGATTCCCAAGCAGCCTGTCATCGTAGGGCTTCCCTTGGCGGCATGCTCTGGATGGACTCCTGGTCTCACGGCTCTCTTTCCTGCTTCACACCATCATTTTGCTGAAGCATGTCCTCTGGTAGCTCCCTAAATTACGCGAAGTAAATTTTTGAGGTCCCTGCTTGTCTGAAAGTATTTCACCCAAGCAGCCTCTGGGACATAGGTTTGTGTGAGGATGATTCATTAAGAAGATACTCCCAGGAGGAAGTGGGAGGGGGTGGGGAATGCAGGGAAGGGAGGAGGAAGCCAGGCCAAGTTCGATTTCACGGGGAGGGCCCACTCAGCCTTACCAGGGAGCCCTGGGGGGGATACCACACGGCAGAGTTTGTCCTGTGAAAGGCAGGGGTGGGGTGTAGGGGAATCTTACCTCCAGGCGCTCTGCCTGGGCCCGAGGATTGTCACCTGGAGACCCCTGGAGCCCAGCACACAGCAGTTGGTGGCATAGGCCTGGAGAGGCCGGCTGGGGCAGTCAGGAACAACATCAGCAGGGCAGCTTGGCAGCCAATGTTCAATGGGAATAGAAATCATTATACATGTTCACACCATTTTTGGAAAGGCTAAAATTTTAGGTGGCTCCTCTTGGGAGTTTGTTCAGAACAATACAGAGCTGTCCGTTAGGGAGCTGTTCGCCTCACGTTAGCCAGAGCGCAGACCCTCAGTTCTTCCGTGCAGGCTGAATCATAGACCAAGAAGCCACCTCTCCCTCTGCCACAGCTTCGTGTCACACCAAGAAAGCAGCAAGAAGGGATCTGGGGACTTGCGAAAGGAAAGTGACCCCTTCTTAACCAGGATTGACTGCCAGAAGCTCCATGAAAATTGCCTCCCCCTAACGCAGAACCCAATTTATATCCAGGACAGTGGCTGTGAGCAAGTCTGGGAAATAGAGTTTTATCTGTCTAATCCTTACAAATAGAAGGAGGGTAAGCTGCAGGTTTAGAGACAATACAAATGTCATACAACTGGATATACAATTCTAGATTAAACAATTTCTTTTTCCTGAGGATTTTGAAGGCATTCCTCCATTATGTTCTGATTTCTAGTCTCACTGTTGAAAAGTCTAATGCCATTCTCATTCCTTTATAAGCGACTTTCTTTCTTTTTTCCTCCCTCTGGAAGCTTTGAGGATCTACTCTTTCTCCCTACCATTCTAAGGTGTTATGTGATGTAGTTGGTATGGCTTGTTTTTCTTGCATTTTCCTGGGTGCTCAGTGGACCCCTTCAGTCTGAACCTTATGACCTGTGCTATGGGACTAAAATTTGTGTCCTTTTCCCTCCAAATTCATATGTTGAAACCTAATCCTCAATGTGATGGTGGGGCCTTTGGGCCGTGCTTTGGTCACAAAAGGGAGCAGGGTCCTTATAAAAGAGGCTCCAGGGAGCTCTGTCACCCCTCCACCATATGGGGACACAGTGAGAGAGAAGACAGGCATCAGCAAATCAGGAAGAGGGCCCTCACCGGACCCGGAATCTGCCAGGGCCTTCGTCTTGGACTTAGCCTCCAGCACAATGAGGGTAACTGTTTGCTGTTCATGGTATTTTTGCTACAGCCACCTGAACAGACTAAGAGGATCTGCGAAATATTTTGTATCATTTCTTGATCATTTCCCTCCCTAACTTTTTCATTCTCTCTTTCTGGATCATATGTTAGTCAGATTGAAGATTTTCTGAATTGACCTTTTCAGTTTCTTGTCTTTTCTCTTCTGCTTTCCATCGCCTTCTGCTCTAATTTTTGCCTTTTTCCCCCTACTTATTTCAGCCATTATTATTTGAATTTCCAAGAGTTCTTGGTGCATCTGTTACTTTTCCCACAGAACTCTATTCTTGTTCTGTGCCTGCAGGATCTTTCTGATTTAAATTTTTTCCTCCCTTTTTTCTATTTTGGTTTCATTTTTCCTATGTTAGAAGATTGCCTCAAATGTTTGGTGATTGCTGGCTGCCAATTCAGATTTAACAATGAAGCACTCAGAGTGAGTGGGGAGCCCTTGGGGTATGGGGTACTGGTCAACCAGAGGCCTTGCTATGTGAGAGCAGCTGGCAACGAGACCTTGTCATTGGGGATCCCCAAACATTAGGACTTGGGGTCTGCACAATAATCCTTCTGTGTCCTCTCTCTGGGTGCGAGCCAGGAGTGGGCTGGGTGGTGATGCTTTTGCTGTTGGAGTTTGGACTTTCTCTCATCCTCTGTTTCTTGTCTGCCTCTCACACCCACCCTCTGTTGTGCTTGGGTCCTCCAGGCTGGAGACTTCTGATTTAATTTTACAGAAACAAACCTTCAGTGTCCTGAGTAACAGGCTTGAAGAAGGGCTGGAGAGCCCCGGAGCTTCTGGGGCAACTGGACGTCATCAGCTTTCACCAGTCCTGGGAGTTTCCTCCCAGGCCAGCA
This sequence comes from Ursus arctos, assembly GCF_023065955.2. Classification (NCBI taxonomy): domain Eukaryota; kingdom Metazoa; phylum Chordata; class Mammalia; order Carnivora; family Ursidae; genus Ursus; species Ursus arctos. Next base: position 3,798,862 of record NW_026622763.1, on the reverse strand, counting down.
CAGGTTGTGTCTGTCGCCTGGCAGAATTACTGATGGCGGCCCTCCCGAGTTGTCCCACTTGGGATAATGAGTGTTGTGGCCCACTCCCTGTGCTTCCTTCTAGACCCAGGTATGCCCTGGGCGTCCCTCTCCTGGGCCCTGAAGGGGGTATTTGGGGCCAGCCAACCACCTTCCCTGTGCCCTGCCTCTGCACTTTACTGAGGGCAGCTTCTCAGGTCCTCCTGGGTCAGTTACTCTCTCCAGCCTTTTTCTAGATTCCAAAATGTTACTGCAGTTTTGCATCTGCTGCTGTCCCTTCCCTCGTTCTCTCAGTCCTTATGGATTTATATAGTGAGAAAAAAAAATCCATTGATGTCAGTAGAGCATTGTGAGGGAGAGCTGATGACAGGTGTGATCAGACTTCCATGTTTACCTGTAATCTGGAGGGGACTCGAAGGAAATGCACAGCCATTAGGAAGAAACATGGTGGCCGCCACACCTCCTGGGTAAGCTCTTCCCCCGCCTCATTGTGGCAGCTCACAGGTTTGCTGCTTAATTATTTTACTCATGGGGTTTGCTGGATCTCTGTGCACTTGCAGTGCACGAGATGTTTGTCGATGCTTTGCAGGGCCTGGCATTGGGCTGGGGATGGGCCAAGATAGTAGATAAGCTCCTGCCCACACAGGCTTACACTGTTGGGAGGACAGGTCTTGGGTAATGAGTCCCAGGGCAGGTTAAGCACTGGGTCAAGAGGAGGGCTATCCAAGAGGCTGCCAGGCATCTATCTATGACCACTGGGGCCAGACAGGAGTAAAGGTGTGGGGCATAGTGGGGGCCTTCAACATAGTGGGTGCCATGACATTTGGAGCTTTGTGAAGGAGAAAGTGGAAAGAAAGTGCACAGAAGCTTTGTAAGGCAGGCAAGGCCTCCTTTCTTTGCGCTCTCCTATCACAGTCTGCAGAGTCACCAGGAGGGCCACTTTCTGCCTCCTTAGAAAAATCTGCAGCAGCACTGGGTGAACTCTTCAGGGCCAACTCTAGTTCCCATGGTCCTAGAGCATAATGAGGATTTTCTTTCACTGGGTCAGATTTGCATAAGTTATGACAGGAACATGTCGGTGGATCCTGTGTTTCTCCCCAGTGTCTGATAAAGCAGAACTCAATTCAAGGTAGATCCTTCTCTGCCCCACCAGACCAAGTACGATGCAATTTAATTCACCTGAGATTAATTCCTTATGCATTCCTTGCACATTCTCCTGCTATTAGTTTTTCTATGCTGTGTAACAATTACCACTGACTTTGAATTTGAAGCTGTATTAGCTCCCAGCTCTGTAAGTCAAGTTCAGCATGGTGTGGCTGTGTTCTCTGTTCAGGGAGTCACAAGGCTGACATAGAAGGTTTGGCCAGACTGAGTTTTCTTCTGGAGGGTCTGGGGAAAAATTGCTTCCTTGCTCATTCTTTTCTTTTTTGACATATAAAAATTGTATATATTTCAGGTGTACAAAATGATGGTTTGATATATGTATACATTGTGAAATGATCACCACAATCAAGTCAACACATCATCATCCATCATTCATATAGTTACCATCTGTGTGTCTGTGCATGTGGTCGGGTTTAATTTGAGATCGGTCCTCGTAGCACATTTCAAGTACACAACACAGTATTGTCGACTATGGTAATTGTGCTGCACGTTAGACCCTCAGAACGTATTCAACCTGCGTAACTTCAGCTTTGTACCCTTGACCGCGTATCTCCTTTCCCCTCAGCCCCCAGGTCCCGACAACCTCTATTCTACCCTCTGCTTCTATGAGTTCGACTATTTTAGATTCTACATGTACGTGAGATCATGCAGTATTTGCTTAGTGTAATGTACTCCAGCTCCATCCATGTTGTAGCAAAGGGTAGGATTTCCTCCTTTTTAAAGGCTGAATAATATTCCGTTGTTTCCATATCCATTTATCTAAGGACACCTTAGGTTGTTTCTGTGTCTTTGTTATTGCGAATAATGCTGCAACAAACATGGGAGTGCACATATCTTTTCAAAATCCTGGTTTCAATTTCTTTGGGTATATAACCACAGGTGGGGCTGCTGGGCCATAATGGCTATACTAATTTATATTCCCATCACCAGTGCACAAAGTTCCCTCTTCCCCACTTCCTCACCAGCACTCATCTTTTGTGCTTTTGAGAAGAGCCTTTGTGCAGGTGTGAGCTGATAGCTCCTTGTGGTTTGATAACGGGTGGTGTTGGGCGCCCTCTCACAGAGCTGCTGGCCACCTGCAGGTCTTTTTTTCAGAAGGGTCTATTCAGGGGCCTTGGACGCTCATTCATTTTGTTGGTGGAACTCAGCTCCTAGTGGTAGTAAGACTGAAGTGCCCTGCTGCTGTCTCCTGGCGGCTGCTCTCAGCTTCTAAAGGCCACCTGTACTCTTTGCCATGTGCCTCCCTCTCTCTTCGAGCCAGCAGAGCTGCCTTAAATCCTTCTTATGCTTGGAACCTCTGACTTCCTCTGCTCTCACCAGCTGGAAAAAACTCTCTGCTTTTAAAGGGCTCATGTGATTAGGTTAGGCCCTAATAATTTCCCAGGCTTGAAGTCAGCTGTCCCAAGTAACGTACTCTGATCACAGAAGTAACCCCCACGGCATTCACAGGATGTGTACGCAGCAGGCTCCCCATGGGGAAGGGACCTGGTCTCAGCTCTTCACAGCTGCACTCTGTCCTGGGACATGAGGCTGACGCAGGTGAACACGGTCTGGGTGTGGAGAGTGTCAGGAGAGCCATGCTCTGCTCCTGTCACTGTCACTGACTACCTCACTCTCCCTGGGGCTCGGTTTGTCAGTGGCTACCCTGGGCTTGATGGATGGGCTTTATCGCAGATGCCAACTCTGGCTGCATGGCAGAGGTGCGTGGGGTGATTCTTGAGGCTTGTGAGGTTCTCCTTGACCCTGGTGGGGAAGAGGAGGGTGACTGGTGTCTGTCAAGGACACCCGACAGGCCCTTGGCCACCTACGGACCTCTATGTCATTGCAGCACATTTGTTCAGCACATATTTACTGACACTCGCTTTCCACGGCATTTCATCCTGCTGCTGAATCATCACGGAGGTTTTTTTGTGGGAGGAATAACAGGAACTCAAGACTGGGGCACTAGGGGATAAATGGAAGGCATGAACCTGGGTAAAACCTCCGAGCATGGGAGACTCTATCATGGGGACTAAAACTTCATCCTGTTTTTTTCTGCTCATTTTTTTCTGAAACAGCAACTGCATTGAACTATTGAACTGGGCAGAAGCACATGACTGAACACAGGACTTGCTGCACCCACACTCTTGATAAAAATTGGACACTCTGCAAAAAATATTTTCCTAGTAACTGTCATAATGTACTCAGATAATTTTGTACATTGTAAAATGCAATTATATCTTCCAATCAGAATTTTTGGAAGACAACTTGTGCAAGTTTCTGGAGACTTCTGCAATTTGCTAGTAAAGATCTTGGGCTTTTATTCCTCAACAGGACATAGTTTGGGTTGCTACCTAAATCTACCCTTCCCAAATTGCAACGCTAAGGCCCCCAGATAAATGCTTTTGTTTTATTTTGGTACATCCTCTTTTCTCGCTCAACAAAGGGAAGGAAGAAAATCGACATTCTGCCCATTCTGCCTTGTTGGCTGCTGCACAGGCCGTCCCTGCCACCCGCAGCCTGTCATGGTCTTCCTCTGCTAGGTGGTTGCATGTCCCCCTGTCATCAGTAAGAAACCTGAGGTGCATCTGTTTTTGTGCCAGTACCATGCTGTCTTTGTGATCACTGCTTTGTAGTATAGCTTGAAATCCGGCAACACGATGCCCCCAGCTTTGTTTTTCCTTTTCAACATTTCCTTGGTGATTCAGGGCCTTTTCTGGTTCCACACAAATTTAAGGGCTGTTTGTTCCAGCTCTTTGAAAAATGTCTTTGGTATTTTGATTGGGATAGCATCGAAAGTGTAGATTGCTCTGGGTAGCGTAGACATTTTAACTATGTTTATTCTTCTGATCCATGAGCATGGAATATCTTTCCATCTTTTTGTGTCTTCTTCAGTGTCTTTCAAGAGTGATTTGTAGTTTCTAGAATATAGATCTTTTATGTCTCTGGTTAAGTTAATTCCGAGATAATGTATGACTTTTTTTTTTTTGGTGCTATTGTAATTGGAATGGATTCCCTAATTTCTTTCTTCAGTCTCATTGTTCGTGTATATAAATGCAACTGATTTCTGAGCATTGATTTTGTATCCCGCCACCTTACTGAATTGTTCTATAAGTTCTAATAGTTTGGGGGTGGAGTCTTTTGGGTTTTCCATATAGAGTATCATGTCATCTGCAGAGAGAGACAGTTTGACTTCTTCTTTGCCGATTTGAATACCTTTTATCCCTCTTTGTTGTCTGATTGCTGTTGCAAGGACTTCTAGTACTATGTTGAATAATAATGGCGAGAGTGGGCATCCTTGTCATGTTCCTGATCTTAAGGGAAAGGCTTCCAGCTTTTCCCCATTGAGAATGATATTTACTGTAGGCTTTTCATAGATAGTTTTTATGAAATTGAGGAATGTACCCTCTATTCCTACACTCTGAAGGGTTTTAATCAGGAAAGGATGACACAGACCAATGGAACAGAATAGAGAACCCAGAAACGGACCCTCGGCTCTTTGGGCAACTAATCTTTGAGAAAGCAGGAAAAAACATCCAATGGCAAAAAGACAGTCTCTTCAATAAATGGTACTGGGAAAATTGGACAGCTACATGCAATAGAATGAAACTTGACCACTCTCTCACACCATACACAAAGATAAACTCCAAATGGATGAAAGACCTCGATGTGAGACAGGAATCCATCAAAATCCTAGAGGAGAGCATAGGCAGCAACCTCTACGACATCAGCCACAGCAACCTTTTTCATGACACATCTCCAAAGGCAAGAGAAACAAAAGAAAAAAATGAACTTGTGGGACTTCATCAAGATCAAAAGCTTCTGCACAGCCAAGGAAACAGTCAAAAAAACTAAGAGGCAGCCCACGGAATGGGAGAATATATTTGCAAATGACACTACAGATAAAAGATTAGTATCCAAGATCTACAAAGAACTTCTCAAACTCAATACACGGGAAACAAATAATGAAATCAAAAGATGGGCAGAAGATATGAACAGACACTTTTCCAATGAAGACATACAAATGGCTAACAGACGCATGAAAAAATGTTCAAAATCATTAGCCATCAGGGAAATTCAAATCAAAACCACTTTGAGATACCACCTTATGCCAGTTAGAATGGCAAAAATTGACAAGGTAGGAAACAACAAATGTTGGAGAGGACGTGGAGAAAGGGGATCCCTCTGACACTGTTGGTGGGAATGCAAGTTGGTACAGCCACGCTGGAAAACAGTGTGGAGGTCCCTTAAAAAGTTAAAAATTGAGCTCCCCTATGATCCAGCCATTGCACTCCTGGGTATTTACCCCGAAGATACAGACGTAGTGAAGAGAAGGGCCATATGCACCCCAATGTTCATAGCAGCATTGTCCACAATAGCTAAATTGTGGAAGGAGCCAAGATGCCCTTCAACAGATGACTGGATTAAGAAGCTGTGGTCCATATATACAATGGAAAATTAGCCATCAAAAAGGATGATTTCACATTTGCAGCAACATGGACGGGACAGGAGCAGATAATGCTAAGCAAAATAAATCAAGCAGAGAAACACAGTTATCATATGGTTTCCACTCATTTATGGAACATAAGAAGTAGGAAGATCGGTAGGAGAAGAAAGGGAAGAAGAAAGGGGGGTAAACAGAAGGGGAATGAACCATGATAGACTATGGACTCTGGGGAAAAAACTGAGGGCTTCAGAGGGGAGGGAGGTGGGGGAATGGGATAGACTGGTGATGGGTAGCAAGGAGGGCATGTATTGCATGGTGCACTGGGTGTTATACGCAACTAATGAATCATCGAACTTTACATCAAAAACCAGGGATGTACTGTATGATGAATAACATAATATAATAAAAAAATTATTATTAAAAAAAAAAGAAACCTGAGGTGCAGAGAACTCACGTCACTTACCTGGGACACACGGGGGCAGACACCTTAAAGAAACCATTGCCCTTCTGACAGTATTAAACACTAGACTGCTGGATTGAGGGTCCGGGAGAGAAGAGGAAGCCCCTCATGCCCAGGCCTCCCCTGGCCTCCTGCCTTGACAGTCATTTTCCTACTAACTTGGTCATTTCACCTCAGGGGGTATGTGGCCTGGATGCAGCGATAAAACACCCACTTTGCACCAAGGAAATTGAGAGCAGAGGGTCAGGGGCTGGTTGTTCCTGAATTTGATTCCTAATCACTTTTTAAATCCCTGGTGCCTTGTGAAATAAACATGATTAACTTTGGGGGCTGGTTTCTGAAGCCTTGTGAAGAGGAGAGGCCCGAGCAGCCTGTGGACAGCTAATTTGATCAGAGGTGGTGATTTCTTCTTCTCGCCTCGGTGTCCAGGGCAGATAAAATGGAAGAAGGGCGGAGATGCTTAATTAACCCTGTAATTCTTGCATGGACTAATTAGCATATAGATGAGGGAGGCTCTCCAAGCCTGTCTCTGAGCTGTCTCCTGTCTGCGTGCGGAGCGCTGGGCCAGCCCCACGTGACCCAGCCCCCCTCCTTCCCAAGTTCTGCCTGAAAGAGGCCCAGGACAGTGGGGTGGTAGAGAGGGATTAGGGGCCTCTTATGGACTTAGGAATTTTTAACACAATCCCTCAACCGCTGCTTGAGGACAATATTACCAGGGCTGCTTGGGCTTCTGATTATTTTGGCTTGGTCTGGCATTCGGGACACTCTGGGGTCCACTCCGACTCACACCCTGACCCTGTCTTCCCCTGCTGAGCATGGAGCCTGGTTGTGGCAGCTGCCCAGGGAGAGGGGTTGGGCTCAATCATCTGCCATGTCTTTCCTGGAGGTGCCTCGTTTACCTCTCCCTTCCCTTATCCAGTTGCTGCCTTCAAGACTTGGGGCATCTCAGAAGCCCTCTAGAATTTCCTCCTGGGGCCTCCTGTGCCATCCACCCCACCAACTAGGCCATGGACATGGCCAAACACAGCTGGTCACTTGGTGGGGGGTTGACGGTTCCAGCCAGGATTCTGGCAAAGGTGCTGTGTGGCCCAGCATGTTGGGGTGGGGGTGGCAGGGAAGAGGTGGAACCAGGGGTGAGCCCTTCTGGCACCCCACCGTTCCTGTGCCCCAGCCTTGAGGGTTTGCCCCTGAAGCTCTCCAGCTCTCCCCCATGTTCCTCCCCACCCTGCAGCTCCTGGAAGTCTGCCTGCTGTAGCGTGTGGGGCTGGGGTTTTGAAGAATGAAAACATTTGTTTAACAAAGTCCAGATTTGAATTCAATCAGGGCTGAGATGTGTCCTGAAGCACACAGGTTCCACGTGGGTTCCTGATGACCCAAACACATAGAGGGGGCGCACAGGACAAAATGGCCAAGACAGGGATGCTGACCCTGCCCCGTCCCCGTAGTCCCCACCTGTGAAATGGCGATGATGATACACACTTCACAGATACTATTTCTGGTCTCACAAGAAGAACCCTGAGTGTGAGACCATAGTCCTGTTTTACCGACAAGACTGTTGGGGTTCAGTGTTGCCATGTCTAGCTCAGGAGGCCAGAGCTGGGAACTGTGCCCCGGGTCCTACATGGACCTGTAGGATGCTGAGCCTCTGTTGTCCCCAGCAGAGGGCCCCATGCAGGCCCTGTCAGGGTGTGCATGCACATGTGTGTACGTGTGTGTGCGTCTGTGTGTGCGTCTGTGTGATCCATCGCTCAGCAGTCCTGTAGGGCTGCTCTGTTGGAGGCGTGTGTCTGTCTCAGCAACACACAAGCCTGAGAAAAGGCCTGTTTATACTGTCACTTATCTTGGTGGGACAAGTGTGGGCAGGGCTTGCAAGTAGCCAGAAATATTTTAAGAGAAAGTTTTTATTGAGATAATTGTAAATTCACATGAAGTTGTAAGACATAATAACGTTCCCTTGGACCCTTTACCAGGTTTCCTTCAATTTTAATATTTTACAAAACTATAGTATCATATCACAAAGTGCATGCTGACATTGACACAACCCTCTGATCTTATTTAGATTCCCCGTTTTACTTGCATTTACTTGTGCGTGTGTGCATATATGCACGTGTGTGTTTGCGTGTGTGTGTGTATAGTGGTTTGAGGTGTGACGCTGATCAAGGGGAGGATGTGACTGTGACAGGCAGCAACACATAACTGGCTTAACTGGGTGGTTCTGGGACAGCGTTACATGTGGGGAACCCCTCCCAGCACAGATCTGTCTAGAGGCTGTAAGGTCCAGAGCGGGGGTCACTACTCGGAAGGAGAAGAGGGGGCGGAGAGCGGGCTCATCTGTCAGGTGACGTCACTCAGCAGCACACCAGGTGTCTCTGGGTCACAGAGCTGGGAAGGGCAGCAGCAGCTTTGGGCTTTTTATCTCATCAATAGAGAACAGCTATTGGGAGAGTTTCCATGGGGTATGCAAAGCAGGCAGTCTCTAAATGGCTAAAACCTTGCTTGTTTGGGCTATTTTTAAAATAATTGGATATGTGAAAATTAGAATTTGGTGCCTATGGGCTTTTGACCTAATGGGTCCCAGCCAGCGGTAAAGAAATAAACAACCAAGGGGCAATACACACAGGCCACTGTTGGCTCATTTATATGTGTGTGTGTGTGCGCGCATGAACCCTGTGCGTTTGTATAATTTTGTGACCAGTGTAGGCTCATGTGTCCACCACCACGGTCAAGGTACTGAGCAGTGTTACCCCAGAGTTCCCTCCTGTTGGCTTTTTATAACCCAGCACTAGCCTCCAGCTCCCCCCGCAACCCCTACTCCCCTGGCAACCACTAGTTAGTCTTCCATTTCTTAAGTGTTGTTATTTCAAAAACTTTATATGAAAGAAATCATACAATCTCCTTGAGATTCCCCCCTCCCTTTTTTTTCCCCTTACCATAATTCCCTGAGATTCCTCCAGGCTCTCTGTATTAGATTTGTTCCTTAGTACTGGTTAGCGTCCTATGAGATGGAGGTGTCAGTCTTAGTGATTCACCTGTGGGGGGACCTTTGGGCTGATTCCAGTTTGGGCTATTACAAATAAAGCTGCTGTGAACACTTGTGTATGTGTTTTTGTGTGAACACAAGTTTTCATTGCTCTAGGATAGTGTTCAGAGTCCTGTGGCAACCGCCTGTTTACTGTGTAAAAGAAGCTGCCAACCGCTTTCCCGAGAGGCTGTACCATTTGATGTGCCTGGAGGTGTGCGGCACTCGGTTTCTCTGCGTGCTCCCCAGTACTGGGCAGTGTCACTGCTTTTACCACAGCCCCATTCTCATCGGTACATAATGGTATCTCTTGGGGTTTCGATTTGCGTTTCTGTAGTGGCTGATGATTGTTGACTGTCCTTTCGTGGGCTTATTTCCCATCTGTATATCCTATTGAGTGAAATGTGTTCTCTTGTCTTTTGTTCATCTTCAGACTGGACTTACTTTCTTAATGTTGGCTTTTGCTCATTCTTTATATATTCTAGATACTAGTCCTTTTTTAAAGATATGCAGTTGGCAAATATATTCTCCCCATCTGTAGCTTGTCATTTCATCTTCTTTATGTAGGTATTCACAGAGCCAAATCTTTAAAATTTAATAAGATCCAATTTATTAAATTTTCCTTTTATAGATGATGTTTTGGTGTCAAAGTCTCAGAACTCTTTGCCTAGTCCTGATCCTGAAGACTTTCCCTTATGTTTTTTTCCTAAAAGTTTCATAGTGTTATGTTTTGCATTTAAGTCTATGATCCATTTTAGGTGATTTTTTTTTTTCAGTATAGGATGTGAGGTTTAGGTCAAGGTTTGTTTTTTTGTTTTTTGAAAAACCAATTAGAGTTTTGTACTTTTGTCAAAAATAACTTGGGCACATGTGTGTGGTTCTATTCTGTGCTCTGTATTCTGTTCCATTGATCTCTGTATTCATTCCTCTACCAATACCACATTGATTACTGCAGACTTAATATTCGATAGTGAGATTCTTCCCACTGAAGTTTTCTTATCTCAAGATTGTTTACTATCCTAGTTTCTGTGCCTTTCCATATAAATTTTAGAATAAGTTTCTCTATGTCTACAAAAAACCTTGCTGGCATCACATTAAATCTATCAATCAATTTGAGGGAGAGTCAACATCTCACTATTTTGAGTCTTCCAATCCATGGAATATCCAAGAAGTGGAATAGTTTTCCATTTATTTAAGTCTTCCTTGATGGCTTTCTTTAGCATTTTGTAATTTTCAACATACAGATCCTATACATATTTTTTTAATGTATATCTAACTATTTTACTTTCTTTGGAGCAATTGTAAATCATGTTGTGTTTTAAGTTTTGCTTTCTGTATTTCATTTCAGAAATGTGATTAATTTTTGTGTGTTGATCTTATATCCTGTGACCTTGCTGAACTCACTTATTAGTTATAGGAGATATTTTTTTTTGTAGATTCCTTGAGGTTTTCTATGAAGTTAATCATGTCATCTTCAATACAGATGGTTTGGTTTTTCCCTTCATAATGCCTTTCATTTTTTCTTTTTGTGCCTTATTGTAGTGACTGGAACTTCTTGGGAGAAATATTCAGGGTTTTTTGCCATTAAGTATAAATATTGATAGTTATAGCTTTTTGGGGGGATGTTCTTTAACAAGTTGAGGTAATTAGTCTCTATTCCTAGTTTTCTGAGATTTTTTTCTTTTTAAATTGTGAATGGGTATTAGATTTTGTTAAATGCTTTTTCTCCATAAACTGGTATATGTTTTTTCTTTAGCCAGTCGATACGGTTAATCCACCATATATACAGATCGATTTTCAAATGTTGAGTAAGTCTTGCATTCTTGGAATAAATTCAGCTTCATCACAGTGTATAATTCTTGTTTCACATTGTTAGATTTCTTTTAAATTTCATTGAGGGTTTTGTATCTAAGTCTGTGAGAGAGATGGGAGTGTAGTTTTTGTCTTTGGTTTTGGTATGAGAGTATTCTTTCCTCTTCTGTTTTATGGATGAGATTGTGTAAAATTGATGTTAATTTTTCTTTTAAATGTTTGATGGAAATTTCCAGTGAAACCATCTGGTTCTAGACATTTCTTTCTTAGAAGCTTTTAAATTATGAATTCAACTTAATTGATGGTTATAGTTCTAGTCAGGTATCTATTTCATCTTGATTGAGTTTTAGTACTTTATAGTTTTCAGTGAATTGGTTCATTTTTTCTAAGTTGTCAAATTTATGAGTATAAAACTGTTCACAGTGTTCTCTTATTACCTTTTTAATGACTGTAGAATCTGGACTGATATTAGTGATTTTTGTCTTCTATATTTTTATTTTTGTTAGTCTTGCTAGAGGATTATCAATTTCATTGATTTTTTTTAAAGAATCAATTTATTGTTTCATTGATTTTTCTATATTGTTTTTCTATCTTCATTTTCACTGACTTCTCTTTTTATTGTTTCATTTCTTGTGCTTGTTTTCCACATATTTTGCTCTATTTTTGCTAGTTTCTTGATGTAGGAACTTAGGTTGATTTGAGATTATTGATTAAGTTATAAATTTCTAATGTAATTATCAATAATAAATACAAATATAAATTGTGCTTTAAGTTTCCCTCTCAGCCCTGCTTTAGCTGCATCACACAAATGTTGTGTTTTCACTTTCATCGTGTTCCATGTATTTTTAAATTGGCTTTGAGGTTTTCTTTCTGACTTGTGGATTATTTAAAAGCATGCTGTTTAATTTCCATGTATCTAAAGATTTTTTTGTTTTGTTTTTATTGATTTCTAGTTTCATTCCATTATGGCCTAAGAGCTCAGTCTGTGTGACTTCAATTCTTCTAAACTTGTTGAGACTTAATTTTTTTTTAAATTTGAGTATAGTTGACACACAATATTATATTAGTTTCAGTTGTCAAGAGTTTTTTTTTAATAATAATTTTTTTTATTATGTTATGTCAGTCACCATACAGTACATCACTAGTTTTTGATGTAAAGTTCGATGATTCATTAGTTGCGTATAACACCCAGTGCACCATGCAATACGTGCCCTCCTTAATACCCTTCACATATGGTTTCACTCATTTATGGAACATAAGAAGTAGGAGGATCGGTAGGAGAAGAAAGGGAAGAAGAAAGGGGGGTAAACAGAAGGGGGAATGAACCATGAGAGACAATGGAATAGGTTGTCAAGAGTTTTTTTTAAAGTTTTTATTTAAATTCCAGTTAGTTAACATACAGTATAATATTAGTTTCAGGTATACATTTTGGTGATTCTACACTTACATGCAACACCCGGTGCTCATACAAGTGCACTCCTTAATCCCCATCCCCCATGCACCTCCCCTCTGATAACCATCAGTTTGTTCAAGAATGGTTTTATAGACCAGGATATGGTCTGTCTTCGTGAATGTTCCATGGCCACTTAGAGAATGCATATTCTGCTATTTTGGGGTGGAGTGTTCTACATATATTTTTTTAAAGATTTTATTTATTTATTTGTTAGAGCGAATGAGCAAGAGAGCACAAGCAGAAGGAGTGGCAGTCAGAGGGAGAAGCAGGCTCCCTGCTGAGCAAGGAGCCTGATGCAGAACTCGATCCCAGGACCCTGGGATCATGACCTGAGCCAAAGGCGGGTGCTTAACCAACTGAGCCACGCAGGCATGCCTCTACATATGTTAATTAGAACTCATTGGGTGGTTGTGTTGTTTGCAATCCTTCTATATCCTTGCTGATTTCCTGCTTAGTCATTCTGTAAGTTGCTGAGAATGTTGAAGTCCCAACTATAATTTTAGCTTTATCTGCCCACCCCCCCAGCTCTTTCAGTTTTTGCTTCACGTGTTTTGAGGCTTGGTCGTTTGGTACCTGTACATTTAGGATTGTTATGTCTTCCTGATAGTTTGGTCCTTTTATGTGATATCCCTCTTTGTATTTAGAAATTCATCTTCTATGAAGTCTATTTTATCTGATATTAATATAGCCACACGTCTTTTAAAAATTTTTGTATGGCCTTGGACAATGAATTCCCTTCACAGCTTTGAGTCTCAGTTTTGTCATCTGTAAAATGAAGGGAGAGATTTGGGGTCCAACAAGGCTGCCTTGAAGACCTAGTGGTGATGTCCTATGACTCACATTTCCCCACATGTTCTCTGTGTAGGTGATGCTGTGTGGTGCCTCTGTGTGAAGGATTCTTTCCTTGGTGAGTGCAAGCCCAGGGAGCAGGCATGAGGGCCAGGGCAGTGGACCAGAGGAGGGGGCCCATGGGAGGTATCTCACTGAGCTGAACTTGATTGAGAGTCCAGGGCCCCTAAGAAGCTGTACCCTGGGTCTCAGGGCTATCCCTTGAGGTACGGGAAGGGAGGGGCAGGGAAGGAACTTGCCCACTGGTTCCTGTAGGCCACTGGATAAAGGCTTGTCCTTGGGGTATCAACCCCTGGCTCATCCATGCACATGTGTGTAGATGTGGTGGCCTCTCTGGGGATGTCAATAGGGATGCTCAGGTGGCAGGGGTGGCAGGGGTGGCGGGGTGGCAGGGGCAAGGGCAGGAGGCAGACACTTCTTTTCATCTGTGTGAAGTTGGTCGGAGGCCACATGGAGCAGGCGTAGAGACAGGAGGCTGAGAGGACCTGAAGTGGCCGCCTCAGCCCTCTCTCTTCTCACTGTCAGGGGTACTCATTCCTTCCTTCTCTCATTGACTCAGCTGAATATCGTGCCATGTATGGATGGCTTGATCATTCTCGGACCGGTTCTTTAACACTCAGGCACATATGACCCCCCCCCTTTTTTTTTTGAAAGTGACCATTCGAGCAACTGGCTCCCAGCTCTGGGATGGTAGAGGCAGGGCCTCCTGCCTTCTGTGATGTAGGGTGAGGCTCTGCAGCGTGCCGTGGCATCCTCTACCCCTTGCTGGCCCATGAGCTCCATGACCTCACAGTGGCAGGGGCTCCAGCACTTCTGTCATGTTGGAGGGTTCTGCCAGAGTTGCCCTAACGAGGCCCCTCGCAGCCACTCTGAGCTGCCTGGAGTGGGGACCTTGTCTGGCTCAGCTCTGAAGTGCCCGTCACCATCTGCATGACAGTTGCTTTGTGAAGATTTGCTCAGTAAATTGCCTTGTGTACTACGGTGCACCGTCTGAAAGATCACCATTAATGCATAGTTCTTGCTAGGTTTCAAAGACATTCCCATGGGTCCCTAGCCTGTGGTTTGATAGCAGAGATGAAAACCAGTGCGGGCAGATGACGGAGCTGTTGGGAAAATCCCAGAGTCAGAGGGAAGACATTTGCCTGATAACTGCTCCAGTCTGTAGGAAGTCAAGAGAATTTTTTTTTTTTTGGCTTGCCTTTCTCTTTTTTCTTCTGGCAAGTGGCAATGATTCAGGCTATGTTTCCAATTAGGACATATGGTAGAATTAACGAATCTCTTCCACTGTACATTGCAGGCCATATTTAGTATGGAGAGGATGTGAAATTTTCCTTAGTGATAATAATGCCAGCAGCTGTCATCTTCTAAGCACCTACTCGGTGTCAGATGTGGCATACGTTGTCTTATTTTAACTCATTTGACAGCCCTGAAGGTAGGTGTCATTACCTGATGTCACCTGAGTGGGGGTTTTGGAAATTCCTTTGTTCATTTTGCGGGGGCGGGGGGAAGCTGGGTCCTCTCAGGTGCTCTGAACTCAGGCTGTGAATGAGGCCTGTGTGAGCAGTGGGTACTATCAAGGAGGGTCGTGGAGGGGTGAGTTTGGGGGGCCAGTGATCCAGGGGGTAGAAGCCCCAGCCAGTGGGGTGGGGTAGGGCCCCTTGACACAGAAGGGGCAGGGCACTGGCATCAGCCTGGCCCCCGGGCAGACCTGTGATCTGGACCCCTAGTGGGGCATGGGGAGTCATCCTTCTGGGGGCAGAACTTCTGTCTTTGGCCATCCAGCTTTTGGAGCCACAGGGCTCCTTTAGAAGTAGAGTTTGAAGAACTGGTCTGCATTTTCTCCCATGATCCCATTCTTGGGCCTGCATAGAGCATCCGCTGGGTCCCAAAACTGTGCAGGGTCCTGGGGAGAGGAAAATAGAAGACAGGGAGTGGGTGTGTGCAACCCTGGTCCTGCTGCAGGTGTCTGAGCCGAGTGGCCCTGTGCTGCTCCGCCTGGGGCCTCAGATGGAACCTCCTCCTTTCTAGACACTGACTCTTCAGCAGGAAATGATGGGTTTGAGGTAGATGATTTCTAAGAGCTGCCCCTTTGTGATATGGAGGTCACCCCTCCAGGCACTGGGGACTGGACAGGCTCTCTGAGGTGGGAGGCAGCTATCGGGGCCTGTGCAGACCCGGCCTTCAGGCTTGTGTCACATGAGTTCCAAGGTCTTCCAGTTTATCAAGAGAAGCCACATTTAGATTTTATGTGGTAACTCCTAGGTTTTAAAAACTGGTAACGAATTTAAAAAACAGCAACAACCCTGAAGGCTAAACAAGGACCCTTTGCTAGCTAGATATCCTATGGGAGCCCCTGGGTGCCTCTGGGCTGGGGCTTTGAGTCTATGAATTATGAAACCAAGTCTCTACAAGGAGAAGGGAGGTATTGGCGTCCGAATCAGCACTGCCCCCTCCCACCCTTGCCTGTGTCTCCTTCCTTCTCTGCTGCTTCCCAGCACCCAGCACAGGACTGGGGTCTGGTGGACTGTTAGTAATTTCTGAGGGGGTGATTTCTTTCATATATCCTCCATGCTTTCCATCAGGGGTCCCGAGGTTTGTGCTTCAGTGTCATGGGTGTAAGCATGTGTGAGAGTCTGTGAGAGTGGTTGCGCGTGTGTATGTGATGTGTTTGTATGAGTGTGATTGTGTGTTTATGTGAAAATGTGTGTGTGTGAATGTGTATGAGTTATGTGTGATTATGAGTGTGCATCTGAGGGAGTTTGTGGGTAGGAACAGGTGTGAGTGTGGGTGAGTGTGTACAGGAGAGAGTGTGTGTAGAAGCAGGTGTGAGTGTGGGTAAGTGTGGTGCCATTTCCTTCAGAGTCTGGGGTTGCTTTGCAAGCTGAGCACTTTTGCTCCAGACACCTGCTGGTTGCTGACAAGAACATAATTACTCCATGCTGCCCATTCCCTCGGCTCCTGTCCAAGATGTTTCGCCCACAACAAAAGGGACTAAGCACGTTCACCACCTCTGGTGTCAAGTATGGGCCTGGTTCCCAGCACTTCTGCCTGGAATATTGCTCCTGGAGCCCTGCGAGAGAGGCCTTGTGGTGTGGCCCTGAGACCGTGACGGGAAGGTCAGGGGCCTGGGCATGTGAGTGGGGACATCTTCGGACAGCCGTCCTGCCAGCTGAGCACCATGGAGCCACACTAGTCAGCGTCATGCAGAGCAGAAGAATCACCCAGCCAAGTCCTCTTTCAATTCCCAACCCACAAAATAGTGAGATGTTAGAAAATGGTATTGTGCGAAGCCACTAAATCTTGGGGTGGTTTGTAAAGCAGCAATAATCAATTCCTTTAATATTTCCCAAATGGTAATATGTCATATTTGGTAAAAGAGTTCTTTCATGCTGCTTCAGGTTAGGAAGAACTATGTCAGCAAACTGTGACAATTAAAAAGAAGAAGAAGAAGACGCCGCCGCCGCCGCCGCCCAAATCCCAGTGAGACCCAAGCTAGCTCATTCATTTGGATTCTGTTCTAATGATGATTACTTATTTCCCCTGTTAGCAGCATCACTGGTGACTAAAGTTAGCCTTGGCTCAAAAATCAATGTGTTATTTTAGAGCCCAAAGTAGGCAGTGAAGTGTCTGATGACTGACGACAGGATTGCTGGAGCTCTGGCTGGCTCTGGGCCTCATGCCCTTCTCTCGGGCTGCCTCCTGGGTGGCAGCAGGGGAGCAGCCAGCCCATGGCCCCGGTGGCCTGCAGCCCATGCGGAGGCACAAAACCTTCAGCAATTTTCCATCTGCAGACCAGGCTTCCTTGGTGCAGTGAGGCTATGCAAGCCCACCTCTGCTTGCTGTTGTGAGACAAATTCAGTTTTCCCCCATTTGTATGTTGAAGTCCAACTCCCCAGCACCTCAGCATGTGACCTTGTTTGTGCATCCAATGTGCCTGGAGTGCTCATGAGAAGAGGAGGGTAGGACACAGATACACGTAGGGAAGACGATGTGAAAGCACTGGGAGAGGATGGGCATCTCTAAGCCCAGGAGACAGGCCTGGGACCCATCCTTCCCTCACGGCACTCAGATGGAACCTGCCCTGCTGACACCTTGGTTTTGGACTTCATTTTGACAGGCACAGACTTGCACTGCCCTACACTCCTGGGCATCGTGTTTGCTCACCCATTCATTCCCCTCCGGTCCACGGCTCTCCCCATGCTCTCGAGCCCCTCCCAAGCTTGACTCTACTCCTTCCCAGGATGATGCTCACGGGACCACACTTCACTCATCCCAGTGACCCTTTATGTCACTTGTGGGTTTTTGTTCTTCATGGTTTCATTAATGTGAGGTAGGGGGTCCTACAATTGGGACAAGCAGGAGAGACAGTCCAGCTGGGTCCTTGGTTCTTCCACTTCTGCGTCTTATGGCCGAGAAATTCCCAGGGTGGGACAACCCAGTAATTCTAAGTCAAAGCTCTGCTAGTAACGACTCCTGGCCCACCCCATGTTGTCTCTGACGGAGCACATTCGGACCCACCAGACCTGTCCTTTGTTTGTTCCAGCCAGGCTCCTCACGGCATAGTTGTCCTGCACATGAAGGCTAAAGCCAAGGCTGAGGCAGGAGAAGGGCCCTCCAGGATGGGTAACCTCAGAGGTGGCATGGGGTGAAGCCGGGCAGGCCTCTTAGCAGGCCTTGCGAGGCCACAGCAGTGGGCAGCGGTTGTCAGAGGGCCGAGGCTGCAGGAAGGACAGGGTGGGGGAAGGAAGGCACAATGTGGGTTGGGGGCAAGGACCACAAAGCCTGGCAGTGCTGAAATGTTCACTGAGTCACAGAGGAGCCGGCGGTAAGCTGTGGGGGGAGGAGGGCAGGCCAAAGGCTCGGGGGAGGCCTGCTGCCAGCCTGGCGGTGCCCTGCTTCCTGGAGCAGCACCTCTTCAGCACCTCTGGCACTCATACGTGGTGGTCGCCCACCAGCTTCCTGGAAGCAGGGTGATTTTTGGGGAGGCATCTTGGGATGAAGTGAGGGTGAGTGGGGAGAAATGGCGCTGCCATGCAAGCCAACTGCCCAGGGAACACTGGGCTAGAGTGGCCTTCAGGAATGTCCCATGGCGGGCTGAGATGGCCTAGCCCTGCCTCACCCAGCCTCTGGCCACGGGCTGCCTGGGAGGGCGGGACCTGGGGCCTGGCTGCTCTCTGCGGCTGGGGCCCACCCTTCATGGCTGACAGCCCCGCAGCAGCCTCACAACCATTTCTCTGTCCCTTCTTCTGCAGGTCCCTTTTCTGCTGCTCCCTCCGTCTTCCGTTCCATCCCCCAGTATGCAGGGGTCCCCAGGGACACTTGTCTGGTGTCTGCTGCCTTTGCCTTGGGCCCTGGCTGTCTCCACGGGTATGACGGGCAGGGGCCTCTGGTGCCTGGCCAGCTCTGTGGGACCAGCTTGCTGCTGCTGCTGGGTGCTTGGTGTCATCACGGGTGCTGTGGGCCCTGCTGGGCCCTGCCCTGCTCGTCCAGGAGCACAGTCCCTCCTGCTGGGCACCACCTTAAGTAGGGTACTTCTTGCTTGGGTCACTGCTCAGCCACGTGTGTTCCCAGCCCTTGGTGTCGCCACCCTTGAGGCCTGTGTCCTCTGCCTGTCACACCTGTGGTGACTGTATTCTTTCCCTTACCTCTTCCCAAGGGCATCCACTGTCCTAGGTCACTGGGGTCAGGGCTTCTCCTTTCCCTCAAACTGAGCCAAGTGACCAGAGGACGGTACTTGAACCAGGAACCTATTTGTGGTCGCCCACCCACCCAGGCCCCAGAGAGAGCCACCGAGGGCTTGAGCCAGGCCAGTCAGATTCCAGAAGTGGACCCTGAACTGGCAAAGCCAACAGAGACTGTGGTGAGAAAGGGACGGGGAAGAAGCTGCTGTGATGCTGGCAGGCGGCTTGGTGGGAGAGCAGGGGAGAGTGAGCAGAGCACGGAGAGGCCAGGGAGGGCCTGCCTCAGGGAGACCCACCCCAGGGCCTGCTCGTACTTTTAGGAAGGGCATCTCAGGCCTTTCCCCCAGGCAGCCTGGGTTTTCTCCAAACCAGTAACCAGCTCATCCTCAGGTAGGGCTCCTTCACAACTGGTGTGTGGTCGGCCCGGCCAGCCCTCTGCGGATGGTGTGAGGAGAGCAGGAATGAGAGGCACTGAGGGAGAGCTCAGGCTGGGGAGATGCCGCCTGTGAACCCCTGTCCCTCTTCAGGCCGGAGTTGAGAGCAGGCCCAGGAGTGGCTGGGGGGCCTGCAGAGGGGCGATTTCTGGGCCTCTTCTTGAGCTGGTGCTAGCCGTGTGCGGGGTTACAAGTTTTAACGAAGGCAGGACGTTGAGCAAGGAGGCCAGGTGAGAATGTGCCCCGGACATGCTTGGACATGCAGACCACAATTCACACCCAGAAAGAGGCCCTGCGGCTTTATTTATGTGGCCTGAAATTGGCAACTACCTAACGTCCACATTAGGGGAATGGCCATCTAAATTATGGAGCGATTTGAATGAACGCCACTCAGCCATTGCCGGGTTTACTAAACATATGAATTAACACGATAAAGTGCTTGCAATGTGACCTCGAGTACAAAAACCAGGCCATAGAATCATGCCCCATTCTTATAATTTGCTTTGTGAGCAAACAGAAGTTAAGCATAGAGAAAAGCCTGGAAGGAAATATATGAATATATTTCTAGTGACAGTGACTGTAGACAACAGTGAGTTTCTGAGTTTAATTTTTTTGGTATTTTGCATATTTTCTATTAAGACAAAGTTATTTAAACAAATAAAGAGAACGTGAAATGCTATTACTATGTTGGTATCAGGTGGGTGTGAATGAACTCATGCTTCCCATCCTACAAACGTCCCGATCATGTCAAGGCAGAGCCTGTGCTGGGCTCAGAGGCCAAAGGGGACAATGGTGCGGCCCAGCCCTTGGGAACCCACTGTGTCCTGGGGCAGCTTACAGAAGACCAGGCTTTCCAGCTGTGGGGAAGGGGAGCAGGGCTGGGGCAGGGGGTACAGAGAAACTTTCTTAGAGGAGGAGGCACCAGAAGGACCTGACCTGAGGCAAACCAAAGGTTTCATCATTTTTGTCGGATGGAGGCCCTAGTGGGCCCTCTCATGCATGCCGTTCTCCTGGTTCCCTGAAGGAAGTGCAGTGAGCTGCCGGCCCCTGTGTGCTCTCTTTCCTCCTGAGGCAGGTCAGCTCACTCGAGTCCTCACTGGGCAATTCGCCAGCAAGGGCCAAGACAAAACTCTTACGGGCCTCCATTGTCTCCCCTGTGTAATTGCAGTGGTCACCTACTGCTGCTAAAGGCCTTGGCCTGCTGCCCTCAGGCAGAGTCTTCTCAAGGAGGGGCCGTGTCATGCCAGGCCAGGTGGCAGCAGCTCAGGGTCGGCTCTAACCACATCTCGTCCCAGGGCTGGTGCTGGGAAGTCATGGGAAACACAGGATGATGCTCTTTTCAGGGCTGCAGGGTCAGGGACGGCCTGTCCAAGTGTCTGAGGGAAGGGGCTGGGTTCTGCTCATGCCTGACACCTATGTGGCTGAATGAGTGAAAGGCCCATGAACGAATAGTGTTGGTTTGTGCCTAAGGCTGGCATGCTGGCAGATGCAGTGACTGTGGCCCTAGGATGGGCACTGTACCTGCCCGGAGCCGTCTCTTCTGCACCTGCGCATTCCTGCAGTCATGTCAGGAAGGACCGCCCCAGGCGGTGCTGGGGGTATCTGGTCCCGGCTTGTGAGGAGGAAGCTGCATGAGCAGTACTAATTCCCAAGGCTGAATTCTGGCCTTACCGGTCCCTCTGACCTTCCCCACCCCGACACCACTGTGTTCCTGGGATCCCCAGGGCTCCCAGGTGCCTGCCAGTGGGGACTTCCCTTTCCTGCTCCCCTGAGAAGCTGCCCTGTGTATAGGGCCCTCGAGAGGATGCTCAGATGCATGGATGCCTGGGCCCAAGCTGCCAGTCCCAGAGTACTCCCTGCACTTCCTCCCAGGGTAGCCCCTATAGCTGAGGCTCTCTTTCCCCCTGTCCAGGGCTCAGAGCTAATGCCTGTCAAGGGTCAGACAGCACCCGTCTGCTCCCCCTCATCTCTCATGGCCAGGCAGCCCCGCCTGAGCCCAGGCCTGGGAGACTCAGATGTGGGTGGGGGTCCACGGGCTGGCTCTTCCTCATATGCCTGGCTTTCCACGTTCCAGCACAAGGCAGGGGAAACTTCCTGGCTCCCCTGTGGTTTGTGGGGGGTAGTCCAGGGCCTGGTTCTGGCTTAACTGTGAGCAGAAGTGATGAGTGCAACACCCAGGCTGGGCATTTCATTTCTGATGTTAAGCCCTTCAGAGCTCTTTTTCTCTTCCAGTGGTCAGCAGAATTCCAGATGGTAGTCCTAAAACTCCGCCTGGGTCTCGAGGTGGGTTTCGCAGTGTGAGCAAGGCTACAGCTCTCTGTAAGTTACTCAGTGTGGGTTGTCAGCTGTCCCAGGGCAGGCCATCTCCTGAGTGAAACAGGCCCTGTAGAAACTGCATCTTGCCCGGAGAGGAGGAGCTCCTTCCGCTGAAGGGCCCTGGTGATTCATCTAGTCCAACCCTTTCATTTCACAGAGGAGGAAACTGAGGCTGAGACGGAAGGACGACGTCTCAGCTCACAGCCTGCTGGCAGCACGGCTGGCACCGGGTCTCTGCCCCCAACTTTTTTTTTTTTTTTTTTTTCCGCTGAATCGTGTTGCCTCCAGAGTGGATTTGTGGAAATTCTTCCAAAACAGAACAGAAAAATGAATGGCCTGACTTTCGGGTGAGGGAGAGTTAAAAAAGTAAAAAAACTCTCTTTGAGCACGCATTGTTAAAGTTAGCCTGAGGCCAAGAGGGTGTGTGCAGCTGTTGTCACACAGGCTGGGGGCTTCCTGGCAAGAGCAACCGCCATGTGAGGCCAAGACGGCTTTGCACCAAGGGTGTAGAGCACAGACAGGCCTGAGGTCCTGGAGGAGGGAGACAGCAGAGACCAGGTGCCCGACAGCCCAGAGGGGTCGGCGATGGGCTGCCTCAGTCCGCCGCGCATTGGCTAGGCCCTTCCGGACAGCCCGGAGCGCTGCATCAAGGAGATCATACGGGCCCTGTTTCAGAGGAGGCTTGCAGACGTCAAGTGACTTGTCCAGGCCACGCAGCTTGTAGGTGGTAGGGCTGGGGTTTGACCCTGGGTGGTGTGGCCCCGGGGCCTGTGCGTTCTTAGGACCAGCCCGTGGTGCTGCTGCAGAAAGCCTGGTCAGAGTCCAGGTTTTGCCACATTTGAGCTGTGTATCCTTGGGCACTACTTTGCTTCTCTGAGCCTGTTTCCTCACCTGCCCATCAGATGGAGGTGCTGGGGCAGATCCTAGACCGATTCCTGCTGTTCCCACTAGTCTGGCAAACAATGTGTGGGATGCCAGGCACTGCCCAGCATATGGTAGGCCCACCTTTGACTGTGATTTCTGAGGCTCCAGGCTGGGGCAGTGCATTTGCCGGGGTCGTTGGAGGTTTCTCAAGCACAGACTGTCCTTGGAGATCAAGTACTTCTACCCCAGTGACCTGTGTGGGTGCCTGCACCCGGCACGTTCCCCAGAAGAGAAGCCTGTTTTCCCTGAGGCTTTGTGGGTGGTGTGGAGAAAGAAACAGTCCTTTCTGGGAAGG
Source organism: Ursus arctos (assembly GCF_023065955.2). Classification (NCBI taxonomy): domain Eukaryota; kingdom Metazoa; phylum Chordata; class Mammalia; order Carnivora; family Ursidae; genus Ursus; species Ursus arctos. The sequence goes on along the minus strand of NW_026622763.1, from coordinate 3,776,011 downwards.
AAGGAAGAGAGAGGGTGGTGGGAAGAGCAGCTGGGGCCTGAGCACAGAGGTCAGGTGAGGGGAGCAGACGATGCCGGGAAGAGCGTATTGATTTCCTCCTTTTAAAAATGGACTCAAGTGGAATCATTCATAATGCGCTCTCCCCACCGCTGACAATACCCATTCCCATCACTGTCAGGGAAATGGATTTGCAGCACTCTCAGAAAAAGAAAACACATTGCCCGAGATGTGCAAAGAGGGCTTGGTTCCATTCCCAAATGGTTTCTGGACAGCCTACTGGTGACTGTCTGGGACAGAGTGCAGCGGGATGCACTGTCAGGGGCTGCTTCCACGAGGAGGTCTGCATTGAGTGCTGTGGCCAACCCCTGGTGGCCTGGGCCTCCAAGGGGGTATGGATGGAGCTTGGGGGTCAGAAACCCACCCGGGGGAGACAGCATATGAGGTGAGTCTCAGAAGCAGAAGTGGCCATGCAGAGCATTTTAGGTAGAGGGTTGCCACAGCCAATTCCCTGGGCCAAGTGGCTCCTTGCAGGAAACCAGGGGAAGCCTCATGTGGCTGGGACCAAAAGGGTGAAGGTGGGAGATGGAGTGCCTGGAGAGGTGGGCTGGGGTGGTCCTGGAGGTTCTGATGCTTTTCCTTGCTGCCACTCTTCAGGGGCTGCAGTCCAGTGTGGGTCAGAAGACCTTGGGAGACAAGAGTGAGTGATCAACCCAACACGACTCTTCTGGCCCTGGAGCTGGGCAAAGGGAGACTGACTGGGGGTCACTGTTCTGCTTTCCTTAGCTTTGGCCTGAGGCTGTGTGGCAGTAGGTCGGACACCAGGCTCAGCTAGCCATGGCCCCTGAGCCAATCCCCTGCCCAGCCAGACTGTCAGCCAGCAGGGTTCAGGAAACTGCCACATTGAAGGAGTGTCCTGGTGTCCGTTAGTTCATTCGCTCATTTATTCATTCATTCTCCAGGAGGCCTGCAGGGTAACCCATGGCGAGCAGGACTCATAGCATTAAGGAGGGCATGTGAACAGACACAGGCTTTGGAACCAGCCAGACCTGTGATCAAGTCATACACGCTAGCAAGTGACCTTTAGAAAAGCCATCTGAGATCTCTGAGCCTCAGTTTTCTCAACAGCACAGCAAAATGGTACTAACCCTTATCAGATGGTTGTGGGTAACTCTAAAAGTAGCTGGAAAGTGCCAGGCCACCATCTGGCCACCATCTGGCCACCAGGAGCTCAACAAGTTTCTTCCATTTACCTGGACACAGTGGGAAGGCTGAGCCTCAGGGCCTTGGCACATGCTGTGTCTTTGCCTGGAGCACTTTTATTTCCTGATGTGCTGTGGTCAGTTCCTAGACTCCCTTCAGATGCTTGCTTAGCTCTCACCTGCTCTCACCACACCCTCCCCAGTCATGTGCACGTTGCCATCTGATGTAGACTTGCGAACTTCATGAAGGCTGGGGCTTGTTTCATTCCCTGAGTCTCCTGCATGCCTGGGACAGTGCCTGGCACATTGCAAAGGGTGAAGGGACACCGCCGAGGTGAACTTTACCATGCAAGGGCACAAGCACTCTGCTTGTTAATACCCAGAGCCACAGAAATAAGGGCCCAGTGTCTTAGTGGCAGGGGCTCTGCTAATCTCTGAGCCTCAGAGATGGTGAGCACAGAAAACACTGGGCTTTGAATCAGACAGAGCTGTTTTGTCTGTGTGCGTGTGTGCATGTGTGTGTGTGTGTGTGTGGGGTGCAGTGTGGCCCAGGTCTTAAGTGAACGAGGCTCTGTCCTTGCCTGTGAGGAGCTTCTGGTCTGAGGGGGACACAAGGCCAAACTGAGGTGAGCCCTCCAGAAGGACACCAAGCCTAGGCCCAGGCAGTGACTTCCCAGGGAAGGGATGCCCTGGGGACCTCAGAGGGGTGCTTGGTGGCAGCTCCTGAGGGGGGGCTCCTCCCTGACCCCTGTTTGTGTCCGTGAGACCTGGGCTACTTACTGATGTTGCCCTGGGAGCCCTGAGAGCTGTTCTTCCCTGGACATTACAGGGAACATGCAGGTGGAAGAGGGCTCTGTAAAATTTCTGAGGGAGGTGGGGTGCAACGGGCAAAGTCAGGACCCCTGCCCCCCCATCTCAGCACACATAGCCCTTCCCTCGATGAGGAGCAATGTGGTCCCAGGAGAGGGGACCAAGCTGGGTCTGAATCTTGCCCCTTCTGACATGCTCCGTGATGGTGAGCTCACTGAGCTCACTGAGCTTCAGTTTCTTCATCTGTACAATGGGCACAGTAACAACACCTGCCTCGAGGGGCTCTCAGATTCATGACAGCACGCTTTGCATGCACTGTGCTCACTAAATGCTATTCATTCCTGTTATTACCATGGGGATTTAAATTCATAGCACAGTATAAATGACAGGTACTGGAGCTGTTCCTGAGGCCCTTTTGGGAGGGAGAGACCGTAAGAAAAGACCACAGCCAAGAAAGGAGGGCTGTGGTCCAGGCCACATCCAACACCTTCCCAGTTGCCCACGGTTCACCATTCTTGGGGAGAGGAAGCCCCTGGAGTTGGCCTGTATGCCAGCGGCCTGTCCATGCCTGGCCCACAGGGACTGAACTGAGCTGGGTTGGGGAGGGCCATCGACAGTAGGCAGAGGTGGGGAGTGCGGGGCGTTCTTATTACGGTTGCTGGGGCAATACCACATTTACTAAGTCCCCATTGTATGTCTGGCTCAAAGCTGGGGCTTCCAGCTCCTCCCTTCAGGGGCCCAGGCCTCTGGTAATAGACTTTCCTCAGGCTCCTGGTCAGGGCGGCAACAGCTCCAAACTGGGCAATGACCTGTTTGTCTTCTGCGCTCAGAGAGTTGTAGCCAAGATTCACTCCCAGGCTGGACAGGAAAAGAGTGTGAAGGAGAGACCGCTGGTCCCTGTGCATAGGACGGAGCTGCCCCAGGGCCTGTGCTGAGCAGGGCCACTGAGGGTGGACACAGCTCCTGGAAGGGGCTGGGCCGGCCTTGGAGGGTGAGGACAATGGGCTGCGTGAAGGAGGGTTAGGAGACGCAGTTGGGAAATGCGGCTTCAATGCTTCTGTGTTGTGGCCCAGTTCATGGCTGCATCTGCTTCTGCCGGACAGTGAATTGGTGAGCCCACAACATATACAGAACTTTTCTGACTCAGTTCAGAGACATGAAGGCCCTCTGTGCACAGGGGCGGGTGACCCCATTCCCTCAGGGGTCACTGGTGAGGGAAGCCAGCCTTGTTCCTGCGTCCTTGAATCATTCCAACAATTCTGGGTCACCCCCTTGCCCCCCCTTGCCTCTTCCATCTTACAGGAGAGGCAACTAGAAAGTTAAGGAGGTTGCTTGTGAGTGAGTGGTAGAGGAGGGCCACACTCAGGGGCCTTTGCACTGAGACACCAGTGCGGCTCTGGGCCCCAGCAGTGGCAGTTGCTTTCGGAAAGATTGTATGTGGGTCCTGTTCCACCTCTGCTCCCAACTTAGGCTCCTACCCAAACCCCCCAGTCACCCTGCCTTGTGTAAAGAAAGGAGTGCCACAGAGATCCAGGCGCGGGCTCTGGGGAACCATTTCTAATGGGAAAACATGCCCATTTGCCTAAATGAATCAAATCCATTTCTCTCCCATACATATTTCATTGGCTTCCTCTCTGTGTAATTTAATTATCACTGTTGTTAGTGTTAATGTGCTGGTTGGTGCAACTCTGCTCCCCAGACCATTGGAGCCTAATGCTACAGCCGGGCTCTGAGGAGGAGCCAAGAGGATGGAACCATCTCTATGGCAACAGGATGCGATAATATTTCCCAGTGATCTATTGCTTTAATCTTGAGGGCTCTGAGTATATTGCCAGCATTAATAAATACGTCTAAATAACACTCTGGTGAGATTGATATTATTCTATCCATTTTACTGATGGATAAACAGCAACTCAGGAGGGTTAAATGCCTTGCCTGGAGGGAGAGGTGAGAAAGATGGGGATGTGGAAATGTATGCTGAGTAGCACCCTGGCTCCTGGGAGGCCCAACATCCCTGCTGGAGGGACAGCATCAGGTGCACAGAAGCCTTCAGGGAGCCAGGGGGACCATGATGGCCAAGTGCACTCTGGATGTACTCTCTGTTACTTTCTGGCTGGGTGGGAGCCAGGCTTGCTCTTATGGGCAGCGGGAAGGACCCTGTGGCCCTCAGCATTGCTCTCTTGCCTTCCCACTGTGGATAGGTCACCCTAGGAGCTCCCATACTTTGGTCTCTGTGTGTTCAATAATACATTTCCTGGAGGAAATAGCCTTTAATCCAATACCAGTCTTGACACTGACTGAGAGCTACCAGGATGATTCTTGAGACTGCGTTTCCACAGTGGAGAAGCAGGAATGAGCAAGGAGACAGGTGCCTCTGTGATGAGGGTGGGGCAAGTTGTCACATGCCCACTTCTCTAGCAAAGACACGCAAACGTGTGTTTCCACTTTGTCCAGCTATGGCCCAAACCTCCGCATACCTTATTGGGAGGAGACCTCCCTGCTCTTGGCTGCCCCCAGGCTTACTTGCCCTGAGGAGTTGGTTCTGTGTCTGAGGGTACCACATGTTTCCTGGCCCTGCTACAGAGTGTCACAAGTCCTGTAACAATGTTCCATAAACCTGGTGGCTCGGTCCCTGTGCTGCTGCCTCTGTGCTCTGGCACACCTCTTCTCTCTCCTTGAAGAACATCAGCACCCCCTGCCCCGTCTGCACCCAGGCCAAAATAGCTGCCCCTGGCATCCAGCCTCATGCCTTGACCAGCACAGCCCTCCTCACAGGCCCTTGTCCACCTCATTACCCAGGCCTTTTCTTCCTACAATGTGAGGATTCTTTTGGGGGTACTCCTGGGGGCTCCTTTTTCTTCTGTGAGCCACAGAGACAGCCACCCAGTCCATCAGAGGGGGTCCTGATAATGTGGGATCAAAAGACAAGGGATCTGTAGCCCTGTCTCTTTCATTCAAGTGCCTCTTTTGCTCATGTCCCCTTTCTCTGAGACCAGTTATGTCCACCTAGGGGACTTAAGGGCAGCATCAGGTTAACACGTCTCTATTTGGCAACATGGCTAAATCATTTTAGACTGAGATTATTTTAGACTGTTTCAGGCTGTTCTGAAAAAGACCAACTCCAGGGTGCTGTGCGGATGGCTTCTCTGGCTACAACAGGCAATGTGGCCTCCCCAGGCTCCTCTTTCCACATGTCTGTTGTCTCTCTACTTGCTGCGTGAGCTCCAGTGTCTCACCTTCCACCGCCAGTGCTGAGCAGCGTGCCTGTGGAGTGGATGCATTGGAGGGGTTGTCCCAGCCTGAATTAATGCCCCCTCTGGGCCCATCTCTCTGGTTGTGGCTGACTGGAGCACGTGTGAGTGCCTGGCTCGAGCTGGACCAGTCAGGTTCTCTCTCCCCATCACTTGGAGTTGAGCTCCCGAAGACTGTGACTGTACTTGAACCAAGAGAGCATGTAGGCAGGAGGCCCAGGTCAGCTACCTTTGGCCCACGTGCCTGTGGAAGAGGATGTTGGGAGGGAGGGAGAGAGAAGGAGAGAGAGAGAGAGAATGGAGGGGAAAGGAGGGAGGAAGAGAAGAGAAGGGAGACAAGGAAACTGAGGCAGGAAGAAGCAGAAAGAGAGACCAGGAGGCCCCTGCACGGAGGAGGAGGAAACCCTGCTGCCTAATGACTTCCTTGTTCTTCTCTGCTTCCCTGGAGGCTCAGCTGGCCGCTCTGCCCTGAACTCCTTGAAGTACTTTATCCTTATTCTGCTTTGTGGCTGGGTAGGAAAGGGTTAAGTCAGCAGGCTTGGTTTGCTCAAACCCTGCACATTCCAAATAAAGGCCTGTCTTCAGAGATCTTAGAATATCCTGTCTGGTAAGAGTGTTTCTCCATGCCTGAGGCCTTGGGCCATGCTCTACCGGTTTGGTGAGATAAGTTTATCCCGCCATTGTGATTTCTAGACCATGCCTGGGTTTTCTCTGGGAGGGGGCTGGAGTCTGAGTAGCTGAAGTCAGTCACATAGGTGCTCCAGGCTTACAAGACTCATCCCCAGGAAAAACTCTGGACACAGAGCTCAAGTGAGTTACTGGGGTTGGGAACTTCGCAGCTATTTCTGAGTTGTTGCTGGAGGAATTAAGCATGGCCCCCTGTGACGCCATTGCGAGAGGACACCTGGAAGCTTGTCCTTGGTTTCTCCTGGGCTTCTCCTGGGTGCCTTTTCCCTTTTTGTCTGTATCCTTTCACTGTGATAAACCGTACCTGTGAGTATAACAGTTTGTCCTTCTAGCAAGTCATTGAGTGTGAGGATGGTCTTGGGGACCTATGACATGGCACTTAAGGTGGCTCATGCATATTTCTCTCCCTTGCCCATGGAAGAGCTTTGTCTGAGGCAGCTTAGAATGAGAAGGATGTACTGGAAAGGGTCCCAGCAGGGAATGGCCCACTCCTCCTGGTGGCCAGGGAGGGAACTGGGGAGCACAAAGCCATAGCAGCCACAGGAGCTGTCAGCAGCCCGAGGTGGAGGCCAACCAGAACCTGGAAAGGCTCTGGTTGTGGGAAGGGGTCCTCACAGAGGCCATGGTTGCAGGTAGAAGACATAGCCCTACCCACTGTGGCCTGGTGGGAAGAAAGCCAAAAGGACATCAGCCTGGGTTTTGACCTGCTTCCTTCTCTCTCCGGGCTCTGGCAAAGTCCTCTCATTGCCCAGATCCAACATGAAGCTCCACAGCAAGTGAGTCTGCAGGGACAAATGGGCGCTGTGCCTGCCTGACTACGGTGCTGGGGAGGGACCAATGCAGGAGCTGCCCTTCATGGTCCCTGATGAAGGCTGCGTTTAGGGTGCCAAGGGGTCTGCCCTGTGCCTGCTGAGCTCAGCCCAGCTACACAGCCACTGTGGGCCCAGGCACCATGACGAGCATGGGGTGGGGCTAGTGCAGTGTGTGGCTTGGGAAGAAGGAGGAGGGAAATGGGGCTGTCCTGCTAGTAGACTGCAGAGTGGGGACGCTCAGGCAGTCAGGATGCCCTGAGGGTAGAGCCCAGTTCCAGAGCTCCAGGCTTCTGTCTGCTGCCCACAGGCCTCAGGGAGGAGTCATGTAAGGCAGGGTGGGCTTCCAGGATCTCTGAATGGGGCTACCCTGCCTGCCAGCACACAGCCTTCTCCCTAAAGCTGCCCCCTTCCCACCTGCAGGGTGCCCAAGGTGTGTGCTATGGGAATGGGCAGGCCCAGGTGTAAAGAATGGATGGAAAAAGACTTGCTAATTAATTTGTTAATTAATGAATGCCATTTCTCTTCCCACAAAGGATTCAAGGCAATTTACGAGAACTTACATGATACAGTAATTACAAAGCACAGACAGACTTACTGGGCCTGGGACAATGTAAATAAAAGTGCAGAGTGGGTGCTGGTGGGCTGCCCCATGGCCCTAGCTCACACTTCCTGCCCCAGGTCCCAAGCCTGGGCCTGGCCTCCCTTCTTGGGTTCTGGGCTCTGGGGCATGTTCAGTTTCCAAGGAGTCTTCCTCACTTCTGTACCTGACACAGGGGGATGGTTTTACCCCAGGAACACTCTCTGCCCGCCCTGAGCTGGCTGACTAGGGTTCCCACCCCTTGGTTCTCTGCGTCCCATGTGGTGCCACGCTCTTCTGACGGCAGACCTGGCCAATCTTGGTCCCCAACACACCCTTCCACCTGCCCTGGCTGTCATGTTGCTTCCTTCCTGGCCAAGTCTGTGAAAGGATGCTTCTTTCCTTTCCCGTCCACACTCCCCAGGTTGCCCCAGTCCTAGTTATTTCACTATATTTTACCACGCTTGACACTGTCAACGTTGTAGACCCTGTGTGATTCTGTCTGATTAAGTGTGCAGTGGAATTATCAGACACCCCGAAGCACCTTCAGGGAAGACTTGGGACCTGTAGTGGGCCATGTGGCCCAGCTGCTGGCCGTGATGCACGAAGGGCAGGGAAGGGCAGGATGAGGTGAAGTCCGTCTGGGCAGACCTCCTGTGGCCTGACCCCACTGCTCTACACAGATGCCTCAGCTGGCCACGAACTGGCCACCAGTCCTCCCCATGAGATCGGAGAGGGAGGCTGTACAGATATACATGTACAGAGTGAGGGGGTCCAAGAAGATTCACTCACCTGGTTTTGGCTACAGTATCATATCACCAATGTTCAAGGAGGAATATGCAAACAAAAAGGGAAGTCATGATATGAATGCACTAGCAGTAAGCAGTCAGGCTTGACTTTATTAAACCATTAAACCATGCACAGAGTTATGTTAATTATTATAAATAATAGCACAAAACAGAAGAAAATATCTCTAAAAATAATGGAAGATAGAATGTATAATGTAGGGGTGCCTGGGTGGCTCAGTCGTTAAGCGTCTGCCTTTGGCTCAGGGCGTGATCCTGGTGTTCTGGGATCAAGCCCCACATTTGGGCTTCTCTGCTGGGAGCCTGCTTCTTCCTCTCCCACTCCCCCTGCTTGTGTTCCCTCTCTTGCTGGCAATAAATAAATAAAATATTTAAAAAAAAAGAATGTATAATGTAAAAACAATGATTTAAAATAAATAACTCCAGCAACTTATTACCTTTTAAAGTGGCATGCCAAATTGGCTGGGGACAGTGGACTCATTTGCCAACAAATATAGCGAGTGCTCTACTAGGCCCAGTGTTTTCATCCCACACGATCGGTCTGGGCCTGGATTTGCATGGGGCTTGGCCACTAGCCTCATTTCCTGGCTGGAATGGTCATCATGACTGCTCGTGGACATTCTGTGGTACTAAGGCCGCTACTGTGGGGCATAGAGCCACGGTGGTGACCCATCTCTTCATGCTGTATGGGCCTCCCTGGGGCTGAGAGCAAGAGTCACCCCTGAATCCTACCTCCAGAGCTCTCTGCCCAGGTCTGACCCAGTGGACCCACAGGGGCTGCTTGGACAGGCAGGGGAAGAAGGCAAATCGGTGCTCCAGGGGTTGGATGCTGGCCAATGAGAGGAGCAAACAGGTGACATGCTGTGCCTCCCCTTCCTGCGGCTGCTGTGTGTGCTCTAGCTGTGTCCTATCTGGTTGTGTGCTGACAGGCTTTGCTTTCGCCTCCTTCTCTGGCTCACTTCTTTCTCTCACTTTTCTTCCTTGGAAGCATGAACACATATGTTTGACCTCAAGCTCTGATTTCTAGGGACCCAGTGCTAAAGTAAGTGCACACTATGTGCCAGGCAGTGTTCTGGGCATCTTCGACATATCAATGCACAAAACAGAAAGACATCCCTGTCCTCATGGAATTAATGTTCTAGAAATGGTAGTGGGCTGGGGAAGACAATAAACAAATGAGTAAGTCAGAAACTGGTGACTGTCCCGGGGGGGGGGGGGGAAATGCCAAGGGGAGGAGGAATGGAGCAGTTTTATATAACATGTTCCCCAAAGGCCTCAACCTTTCAAAGAGTGAAATACGAACACAGACCTAAGAAAGCCATAGGAAGAAATACATGGGGAAGACTGTTCCAGGTGGAGGGAGCAGAAGTGCTAAGGCCCTGTGACAGGCAAGACTCTGCTTGGCATGTTGAAGGCTTAGGAAGGAAGTCAGAGGGCTGGAGCAGGGTGAGTGAGGAGCAGAGTAGAGGTCACAAGAGGGCCAGACCATGTTGGTCTGGAACAGTGCAGGGCCACTGAATCTTGCCAGTGTTGGGGGAAACAGGGGGATTCAAAGGCACTTTTGCATTAGCCCAGTGAGAGAAGGCGGCTTGGACCAGCATTCAGCAGAAAACTTGATGGCTGGATTCTGGGTAGAATTTGAAGTGGAGCCAGTAGACATAAGATTTAGACACGAAAGGAAGAGAGGTAGCAAGGATGATTCCAAGGCACTTGGCCTGAGCATCGGAAGGGTGGAATTGCCCTTAACCATGGTGGTGGGAAGAACAGGCTTTGAAGGGAAGGTCAGGAATTCAGACTGTGGACATTGAATCTGAGGGGCAAGTGAAAAGGGTGGGTAGATAATTGGACATAGGAGACTGGAGTCTGGAGGTGGGATTTGGATGGGAGATTGTGTACAGTGCTGTCTGTATTCTTTTATACCTTAGTGCTTCTACTTGACATTATGTTTCTGAAAGTCATATCGGCTGCAGTTAATTTATTTTGCTGTAAGGCATTCCACTGTATGAATATATCTGAATTCACTTATCCATTTCACTTTTGATGGTCATATGAATTATGTCCAATATTTGACTAATACGGATATTTCTGCTGTAATTATTCTTGTATGTGTTCACATGTGCTCACATTACTCAGATATATACCTAGAAGTGGAATTTCTAGGCCATAAGATAAGTATATTTTTAATTTTAATTTTATATTTTTAATTATAATTTTATTTTAATTTTACTAGATAAAACCAAACTGTTTTTACAAAGTAGTTATAACACTTTGTGCTGCCGTTAGTGGTGTCTAAAGTGTCTGAGAGTTCCCATGACCCCACGGAGCTTGTTGACTTTTAATGTTTGCCAGCATGTTGGGAAAATAGGGGTATTCCATTGTGCTTTTAATTTGTGTTTTACTGTTTTATTTGTGATGCATATATTACTGTTTTTTTTAAAAGATTTTATTTATTTATTTGACAGAGAGAGAGAGACAGCCAGCGAGAGAGGGAACACAAGCAGGGGGAGTGGGAGAGGAAGAAGCAGGCTCATAGTGGAGGAGCCTGATGTGGGGCTCGATCCCAGAATGCTGGGATCACGCCCTGAGCCGAAGGCAGATGCTTAACGACTGAACCACCCCTGAGCCCCAATGTATTACTGTTTTAATACAAGTCCTTAAAAGATACTAGTGATAATGAAAACAAAGAGAAATTGACTCAAGAATTACAAAACTAGAAGAAAGGAGGAAGGAGGAGTGGAGGGAGTAAAGATGTGACTCTTTTTCGTCTTACACTGGGTTAGTCAGTGGACATTACCTGGAGCCAGAGTAACTTATGGGGCCTTATATAACATGAATGCAAGAAAAATGAGAAGACCCTTGTAAGTCACACTGGAAACTTCCTCTTCAGCCTCCTTAGTTCTGCTTCTAGAAGGACACAGAGGCTAAAGCTATAAAGGGGCAGAACGGGGGAAAGATGGGTTTGGTTTTAAGCAGGGATTAGTTGTATAATTCAATTCCCTTAACTTGGTGTCACACTTCTGGACAACTTTCCAAACACTTTCTGTAGACTGGTTGTCCAAAGCAATGGAAACTGGAAAATCTGCTAACATGCTGGCTATGACCCAGAATTGGAAAACAAAGCAGCCTAAGGATGTCCTGAGAACAGCAGATGACAGGGCTTGGATGGGCAGGCCAGCCTCCATAGGGCACATAGGGGTTCCTGCCACTGTCCCTGGATGTGCTGCCTCTCCTTTGCTTACTGACCTTTATCCATTGTATTTCTCTGTAACAGTAGCATTCCAGAGTAGCACTAGGCCCCTTCGTTGACAGCAGCCCCTTCGATTGCACCCATGGATACACAGAAAATGTGGCAGAATCACAATTATTGTGAAAATTTATGGGGCACCTGGGTGGCTCAGTCAGTTAAGTGTCTGCCTTTGGCTCAGGTCATGATCCCAGGGTACTGGGATCAAGCCCCATTGGGATCCATGCTCAGCGGGTAGCCTGCTTCTCCCTCGGCCTCCAGCTCCCCCTTCTTGTGCTCTCTCTCTTCCTCTCTCTCTCTTTGTCAAATAAATAAATAAAAATCTTAAAAAAACAAAAGAAAATTTGTAACACAGCTTTCTGAGGGCTGGATGCATCAATAAGGACATGGAGACACTAGTGGTGTAATCAGTGGGATGACATGAAGTTTACATATCAAACTCGGTGCCCTTCAGACTGAGAAGTAATGTTTTTTTCTAGTGCCCATGAGACACTTACAAAAACACTTCATTCATTAGGCAACAGGCAAGCAAAATTTTCCAGTAAATTCCTCTTAATAGAAATTGTACAGGTCAGTACTTTGACCCAGTGCATTGAAAATGGAGAGTAATAACAAAGTAAAAACAAAAAACCTCCATCCATGTGAAAACTAAACAAACATAAAAACAGTGCAATCCGCTCTTTGGGCAACTAATCTTTGACAAAGCAGGAAAAAACATCCAGTGGAAAAAAACCAGTCTCTTCAATAAATGGTGCTGGGAAAATCGGACAGCTATATGCAAAAGAATGAAACTTGACCACTCTCTCACACAAAGATAAACTCCAAATGGATGAAAGACCTCGATGTGAGACAGGAATCCATCAAAATCCTAGAGGAGAACATAGGCTGCAACCTCTTTGACATCGGCCACAGCAACTTTTTTCATGACACATCTCCAAAGGCAAGAGAAACAAAAGAAAAAATGAACTTGTGGGACTTCATCAAGATCAAAAGCTTCTGCACAGCCAAGGAAACAGTCAAAAAAACCAAGAGGCAGCCCACGGAATGGGAGAAGATATTTGCAAATGACACTACAGATAAAAGATTAGTATCCAAGATCTACAAAGAACTTCTCAAACTCAATACATGGGAAACAAATAATCAAATCAAAAAATGGCAGAAGATATGAACAGACACTTTTCCAATGAAGACATACAAATGGCTAACAGACACATGAAAACATGTTCAAAATCATTAGCCATCAGGGAAATTCAAATCAAAACCACCTTGAGATCCCACCTTACACCAGTTAGAATGGCAAAAATTGACAAGGCAGGAAACGACAAATGTTGGAGAGGATGTGGAGAAAGGGATTCCCTCTTACACTGTTGGTGGGAATGCAAGTTGGTACAGCCACTTTGGAAAACAGTGTGAAGGTCCCTTAAAAAGTTAAAAATTGAGGTACCCTATGATCCAACCATTGCACTACTGGGTATTTACCCCGAAGATACAGACATAGTGAAGAGAACGGCCATATGCACCCCAATATTTATAGCAGCATTGCTCACAATAGCTAAATCGTGGAAGGAACCGAGATGCCCTTCAAGAGATGACTGGATTAAGAAGATGTGGTCCATATATACAATGGAATATTACTCAGCCATCAAAAAGAACGATTTCTCAACATTTGCTGCAACATGGACAGTACTAGAGGAGATAATGCTAAGCGAAATAAGTCAAGTAGAGAAAGACATTATCATATGGTTTCACTCATCTATGAAACCTAAGAAGTAGGAAGATTGGTAGGAGAAGAAAGGGAAGAAGAAGGGGAGGGTAAACAGAAGGGGGAATGAACCATGAGAGACTACGGACTCTGGGAAACAAACTGAGGGCTTCAGGGGGGTGGGGAATGGGATAGGCTGGTGATGGGTATTAAGGAGGGCATGTATTGCATGGTGCACTGGGTATTATACACAAGTAATGAACCATGGAACTTTACACCAAAAACTAGGGATATACTGTATGGTGACTAACATAATATAATAAAAAATATTATTATTTAAAAAACAGTGCAATCATTTCCTGAATAACTTTTGAATCAAAGAGAAATTTGAAACTACAATTGCTGAATACTAAGAAAACAGCAATTTGAAATCCTATATATCAAGACCTAGGAAATCTGTCAGGGTTATAATGAAGAAATTCATGCCTTCGATGTTAGACAGAAAAGTTAAATAAATTAAGTAAGTTTTCAAATCATCTTAAAAAGAGAGGAATAAAGTAAACTTAAAAGAACAGGATAAAGGAATTAATAGATAGGAACAGAAATTAGTGAATTAAAAACCTAAGCCATAAAATGTGCCAGAGCTGGTTCTTTGGGAAACCCTCAACGAAAGAGATAAATTGCTAGCTGGTCATGCTGTCCCTGTGTGTTTCACCAAGATATACATGATAGATGGCATTGTAGGCAGGATGGCTCCCTGTGGGCAGACCCTCAGCTAATGTGAAATCCATCGTGCCTCACACAGGAGCTCTTTTACTCAAACACTTAGGAAACTCTCCTGGAATGCAAGTGAATGGTGTGTGATCAACTCAGGGATAAATTTGGATTTGGCCTAGTTAACAAAAAGGAGTCTGTGAAATTTTGGAAATTGAACTATAATTAGAAAGCAAAACCTTTCATTGTATGTTTAATTTGATTGTGCTAAAGAAAGCATTGCATCTTCATGGTGGAGAAGGAGGAATCTAAAGCAGAGGGGACTAGGAAGGGGGAGGTACTTCAGATGTGTAGGAGATTGAAATGGGGTTAAGAAATTGCTTAATATAACTCAATGGATTTCCCAAGTGAGTATAAATGATCAAAACTTACAACAAGAGAGAGAGAGAGAGAGAGAGAGAGAGAGAAACAGTATAACATCCATGGAAAAAGTAGGGAAGTGATCCACAAACTGGTATATAAACAACCAGTTGCATGTCATAGAGGATGACAGAATGGAAAGTTCTGAAAATTGGTCCTTTCAACAAAACAACCATTGAGTGGGGTGCCTGGATGGTGTAGTTTGTTAAGTGTCCAACTCATGGTTTCAGCTCAAGCTGTGATCTCAGGGTGATGGGATTGAGCTCCATGTTGGGCTCTGCACTCAGAGTGGAGTCTGCTTAGGACTCTCCCTCCCCACCCTCCACATGCTTTCTCTCTCTCTCTCTCTCTCTAAATAAATAAATCTAAAACAAAACAAAACAAAACACCAACCATTGAGCTGGCATGAATTGTCAGAATCAACTATTTTGAACTCTGAAATCTAGCCAAAATCTTGCTGAATCTGGGGGAGTGCACGATGAAAAAAGGGACTGGTAAATTTTGGTGTTTGTGTAGTAGCTACCATACCTTATTCCCTAGCTTCAAGGCATGGAGTCATGGAGAAGATGACCTGCTTTCCTGGTGTGCTCACTGATGCCAGGGAGGGCAATAAAGCTTGCCCTCCAAAAATAGGGTTGTGCGTTTTGTTCTATCTTGATGAGTAACTGAGGACCCAACAAAAATGCTCACCATTGTTTTAACTCCTCTGCCTGTGGTGGCATCCTGGGTAGCATCTGTTGAAAGAATTTAAAAAGACAGAACACCTTTTTTGTTTGTTTCTTCTCTTATTGGATTCAGGCATTCAAGGAAATCTCTATCATATCACTGTCTGACCATGAGACAACAGAACAGAGACTTCAATGACCACATAAAACAAGGAATATAGATTTTACAAAAACAGTTTAGAAATGTCACTAAACATAATGATGTACTATATGTTGGTTAGTTGAATTTAAATTTTAAAAAATAGCAAAAAAAAAAAAAAAAAGAAATGTCACTAAACAAATAGATGACTGCAGTCCTCAGCAAACAACAGCAATCCCTGGGGATGTAGGAGAATCTGATTTCCAGAGTTACTATATTACAATATTCAGAATGTCTAAGTCTCTACACAAAAGAAATGATAGAAACTATCCCTATGAAAGCCCAGACATTGAGCATACTAGGCAAAGAGTTTAAATGGTCTTATATATACTAAAAGAGTTGAAGAGTCTACAGAGACCTGGCAGGCTAGGAAGGGTTGGCAGGATATTTTCAAAGCTCTATCTGAGAACAACATGCAGCCAAGGATCCTTTACTCAGCAAGGCTGTCATTCAGAATTAATGGAGAGATAAGGACCTTCCAAGATCGGCAGAAACTGAAGCAATTCGTAACCACCAAACAAGCCCTACATGAGATATTAAGGGGGGTTCTTTGAAAGTAAAAAGGCCCCAAGAGTGATACAGAATGGAAATTTACAATCTATAGAAACAAAGACTTCACAGGCAACATGACATCATTAAAATCACATCTCTCAATAATAATTCTCAATGTCAATGGTCTAAATGCTCTGATAAATGCCACAGGGTTGCAGATTGGATAAAAAGACATGACCCATCCATTTGCTGTCTACAAGAGACTCATCTTGAAAAAGATACATCCAGACTGAAAGTGAAGGGATGGAAAACCATTTTTCATACCAATGGACCTCAAAAGAAAGCTAGGGTAGCAATTCTCGTATCAGACAGATTAGATTTTAAAATAAAGACTGTTGTTAGAGATACAGAAGGACGTTACATTATTCTTAAAGGATGTATCCAACAAGTGGATATGACAATTATAAATACCTATGCCCCCAACAGGGGAGCAGCTAGAATAATACATTAATAGTAGGGGACCTCAACACTCCACTATCAGCAATAGACAGATCACCTAAGCAGAAAAACAAAACAAAACAAAACAAAACAAACAAGAGCTTTGAATGACATACTAGACCAGATAGACCTCATAGATATATATAGAACACTACACCCCAGAACAACAGAATACTCATTCTTTTCAAATGCACAGGGAACTTTCTCCAGAGTAGACCATATACTGGGTCACAAAACAGGTCTCAACCGATAGCAAAAGACTGAGATTATTCCCTGCATATTCTCAGACCACAATGCTTCAAAACTGGAACTCAACCACAAGGAAAAATTTGGAAGAAACTCAAACACTTGGAAACTAAGAACCATACTGCTCAAAAATGATTTGATAAACCAGGAAATTAAAAATCAGTTTAACAATTTTTGGGGACCAATGAAAATGAAAACACATTGGTCCAAAACCTATGGGACACTGCAAAGGCGGTCCTAAGGGGAAAATACATAGCCATCCAAGCCTCACTCAAGAGAATAGAAAAATCTAACATGCAGTTTTTATATTCTCACCTCAAGAAGCTAGACCTGGAACAGAAGAACAAGCCTAACCCAAGCACGAGAAGGCAGTTGATCAAAATTAGAGCAGAGATCAATGAGTTAGAAACCAGGAGCACAGTAGAGCAGATCAACAGAACTAGAAGCTGGTTCTTTGAAAGAATAAATAAGATCGATAAGCCACTCGCCAGACTTATTCAAAAGAATAGAGAAAAGACCCAAATTAATAGAATTAAGAATGAAAGGGGAGAGATCACGACCAACACCAATGAAATAGGAAGGATCGTTAGAAACTTTTATCAACAGCTTTATGCCAATAAATTAAACAACCTGGAAGAAACAGATGCCTTCCTGGAAACCTATAAACTACCAAGACTGAAACAGGAAGAAACTGATTTTTTAAACAGACTGATTAATTATGAAGAGATTGAAGCAGTGATCAAAAACCTTCCAAAAAACAAGAGTCCAGGGCCTGACGGATTCCCCGGGGAATTCTACCAAACAATCAAAGAAGAAATAATACCTGTTCTCCTGAAGCTGTTTCAAAAAATAGAAACAGAAGGAAAACTACCAAACTCATTCTATGAGGCCAGTATTACCTTGATCCCCAAACCTTGATCCATCAAAAAGCAGAATTACATACTGATTTCCCTGATGAATATGGATGCCAAAATTCTCAACAAGATCCTAGCTAATAGGATCCAACAGTACATTAAAAGGATTATCCATCAAGACCAAGTGGGATTCATCCCTGGGATGCAAGGGTGGTTTGACATTCCCAAATCGATCAGTGTGATAGATCATATCAACAAGAAAAGAGTCAAGAATTGAGTTAAGATGGCGGAGGAGTAGGGGACCCCTTTTTCACCTGGTCCCCTGAGTCGAGCTGGATAGGTACCAGACCAGCCTGAACATCCACGGAATCAGCCTGAGACGCAGGAAGATACATCTGGATCTCTACAAATGAACATCTCCAGCACTGAGTATTGAGGTACAAAGCGGGGAGCTGTGAAACCGCGCACAGATATCAGAAGATAAATGCAAGGGGGAGGGAGCCGCCACTTTTGGGCGCCGGGAAGCGGTAGCCACCTGCACGGGGAGCAGGCGGACTCACTGACGGCACCCATGAGACAGCAGACTGAGACCGTGAGCTGGGAGCGTGCGCCACCAGACTTCTCACAGAGCTCCAGTGCGCTCAGTGGAACCAGACTGAGACCGGGAGCTTCAGGAGTGGGTGGGGCAGCTGGCGGCCGGCGGATGGCGGTGTTAGAAACACAAAGGACAGAGACGCACCGGCCCTGGAAGTGAGGGCTGGGACGCTGGGTGTGGGGCACACATCCCGGGAAGCTGCAGGGTTGAGCAGCACCAACAGTAACAGAGTTAAAGTGGCCAGAACATCAGTGGAGAACGGTCCGCGATCCCTCTGTTCTGAGACAGAGGCTGAGATTCGGCCGCTGCTGCTCTGACTCTCAGAAGAGGCACAGCAAACCGCCATGGAAAGCCGCCAGAGAACAAAAGCCTGGAAATACCAGCTTACAGCGTACCCATCCCCATCCCTCCTTGCAGGAGACACGGAGACTCTACCCAAACAGGGTTGCCTGAGTATCAGTGTGGCAGGCCCCTCCCCCAGAGGGCAGGCTGAAAAATCAAGAAGCCCACATCCCTAAGATCCCTATAAAACAAGGGCGCACGGCCTGGGTTCCAGTCAATAATTTGGGCTCTGGACAACCCCGCAACTTCTCCTCATCAGAATGACGAGAAGGAGAAGTCCCCCCCAGCAAAGAAAAGACAATGAGTCTGTGGCCTCTGACACAGAAATAATGGATATGGATGTAACCAAATTATCAGAAATGGAATTCAGAGTAACAATGGTCAAGATGATGACTAGACTTGAAAAAAGTATTAATGAAAATGTTACTGAGAATATAGAATCCCTAAGGGCGGAAATGAGAGCGAACCTGACAGAAATTAAAAATTCTATGAGCCAAATGCAATCAAAACTAGAGGCTCTGACGGCCAGGGTCACCGAGGCAGAGGAATGTATTAGTGAATTGGAGAAAGGGTTAGGAGAACAAAAAACGAAAATAGAAGCTGGACTTAAAAAAATCCACACCCACAAATGTAGGTTACAGGAGACTACTGACTCAATGAAACGATCCAATGTCAGAATCATCGGCATCCCCGATGGGGTGGAGAAAAACAGAGGTCTAGAAGAGATATTTGAACAAACTGTAGCTGAAAACTTCCCTAATCTAGCGAGGGAAACAAACATTCGTGTCCAAGAGGCAGAGAGGACCCCTCCCAAGCTCAACCACGACAAACCTACACCACGCCATGTCATAGTGCAATTCGCAAATATGAGATCCAAGGATACAGTACTGAAAGCGGCCAGGGCAAAGAAATTTCTCACGTACCAAGGCAAAGGTATCAGAATTACGTCAGACCTGTCTACACAGACCTGGAATGAGAGAAAGGGTTGGGGGGGCATTTTTAAAGCTCTTTCAGAGAAAAACATGCAGCCAAGGATCCTTTATCCAGCAAGGCTGTCATTCAGAATTGATGGAGAAATAAAGACATTCCAGAATCACCAGTCATTAACCAATTTTGTAACCATGAAAACAGCCCTACAGGAGATATTAAGGGGGGTTCTATAAAGGTAAAAAGGCCCCAAGAGTGATACAGAACAGAAAGTCACAACTGATACAAACAAAGACTTTACTGGCAATCTGGCATCATTAAAATCATATCTCTCAGTATTCAGTGTTAATGTGAATGGCTTAAATGCTCCCATAAAGTGACACAGGGTTGCAGATTGGATAAAAAGAAATGACCCATCCATTTGCTGTCTACAAGAGACTAATTTTGAACCCAAAGATACATTCAGACTGTCAGTAAAGGTATGGAGTATCATCTTTCACACAAATGGACCTCAAAAGAAAGCTGGGGTAGCAATTCTCATATCAGATAGATTGGATTTTAAACTATATATAGACTATAGTTAGAGACACAGAAGGGCACTAAATTATTCTTAAAGGGCACTATATTATTCTTAAAGGATGTATCCAACAAGCGGATATGACAATTATAAATATCTATGCCCCCAACAGGGGAGCAGCAAGATACACAAGCCAACTCTTAACCAGAATAATGAGACATATAGATAAAAATACATTAATAGTAGGGGACCTCAATACCCCACTATCAGAAATAGACAGAACACCATGGCAAAAACTAAGCAAAGAATCAAAGGCTTTGAATGTCATACTCGATGAGTTGGACCTCATAGATATATATATAGAACACTACACCCCAGAACCGAAGAATACTCATTCTATTCTAATGCCCATGGAACATTCTCAAGAATAGACCATGTTCTGGGACACAAAACAGGTCTCAACTGATACCAAAAGATTGAAATTATCCCCTGCATATTCTCAGACCACAACACTCTGAAATTGGAACTCAACCACAAGGAAAAATTTGGAAGAAACTCAAACACTTAGAGACTAAGAACCATCCTGCTCGA
The DNA here is from genome assembly GCF_023065955.2 of Ursus arctos. NCBI lineage: Eukaryota > Metazoa > Chordata > Mammalia > Carnivora > Ursidae > Ursus > Ursus arctos. Next base: position 3,755,863 of record NW_026622763.1, on the reverse strand, counting down.
TAAACCAGGAAATCAAAAACCAACTTAAACAATTTATGGAGACCAACGAGAATGAAAACACAACAGTCCAAAACCTATGGGATACTGCAAAGGCAGTCCTAAGGGGGAAATACATAGCTATCGAAGCCTCACTCAAAAGAATAGAAAAATCTAAAATGCAGTTTTTATATTCTCACCTCAAGAAGCTGGAACAGCAACAGAGGGACAGGCCTAATCCACTCACGAGGAAGCAGTTGACCAAGATGGGAGCAGAAATCAATGAATTAGAAACCAGGAAGTTCAGTAGAGCAAATCAACAGGACTAGAAGCTGGTTCTTTGAGAAAATCAATAAAATTGACAGACCACTGGCAGGACTTATCCAAAAGAAAAGAGAAAGGACCCAAATTATTAAAATTATGAATGAAAAAGGAGAGGTCACGACCAACACCAATGATATTGGAAGGATTATTAGAAACTTTTATTAACAGCTATATGCCAGTAAATTAAGCAGTCTGGAAGAGATGGAGGCCTTCCTGGAAACCTATAAACTACCAGTACTGAAACAGGAAGAAATTGATTTCTTAAACAGGCCAATTAAATATGAAGAGAATGAGTCAGTGATAAACAACCTTCCAAATAACAAAACTCCAGGCCCAGATGGTTTTCCTCGGGAATTCTACCAAACATTCAAAGAAGAAATAATACCTATTCTCCTAAAGCTATTTCAAAAAAAGAAACAGAAGGAAAGCTACCAAACTCATTCTATGAGGCCAATATTACCTTGATCCCCAAACCAGGCAAAGACCCCATCAAAAAGGAGAATTACAGACCGATTTCCCTAATGAATATGGACGCCAAACCCTCAAAAAGATCCTTGCTAATAGAATCCAACAGTACATTAAAAGGATTATCCATCATGACCAAGTGGGATTCATCCCTGGGATGCAAGGGTGGTTCGACATTCACAAATCAATCAGTGTGATAGATCATATCAACAAGAAAGGAGTCAAGAACCATACGATCCTCTCAATTGATGCAGAAAAAGCATTTGACAAAATACAGCATCCTTTCCTGATTAAAACCCTTCAGAGTGTAGGAATAGAAGGTACATTTCTCAATCTCATAAAAGCCTTCTATGAAAAGCCTACAGCAAATATTATACTCAATGGGGAAAAGCTGGAAGCCTTCCCTTAAGATCAGAAACATGACAAGGATGCCCACTCTCACCATTATCATTCAGCATAGTACTAGAAGTCCTTGCAACAGCAATCAGACAACAAAAAGGGATAAAAGGTATCCAAATCGGCAAAGAAGAAGTCAAACTGTCTCTCTTCGCAGATGACATGATACTCTATATGGAAAACCCAAAAGAAGCCCCTCCCAAACTATTAGAAGTTATAGAGCAATTCAGTAACGTGGCAAGATACAAAATCAATGCTCAGAAATCAGTTACATTTCTCTACACGAACAATGAGACTGAAGAAAGAGAAATTAGGGAATCCATCCCATTTACACTAGCACCAAAAACCATACGTTACCTTGCAATTAACTTAACCAGAGACGTAAAGGACCTATATTCTAGAAACTATAAATCACTCTTGAAAGACATTGAGGAAGACATAAAAAGATGGAAAAATATTCCATGCTCATGGATTGGAAGAATTAACATAGTTAAAATGTCCATGCTACCCAGAGCAATCTACACTTTCAATGCTATCCCTATCAAAATACCAAGGACATTTTTCAAAGAACTGGAACAAATAGTCCTTAGATTTGTATGGAAACAGAAAAGGCCCTGAATCTCCAAGGAACTGTTGAAAAGGAAAAACAAAGCTGGGGGCATCACAATGCCGGATTTCGAGCTGTACTACAAAGCTGTGATCACAAAGACAGCATGGTACTGGCACGAAAACAGACACATAGACCAATGGAACAAAAATAGAGAACCCAGAAATGGACCCTCGGCTCTTTGGGCAACTAATCTTTGATAAAGCAGGAAAAAACATCCAGTGGAAAAAAGACAGTCTCTTCAATAAATGGTGCTGGGAAAATTGGACAGCTACATGCAAAAGAATGAATCTTGACCACTCTCTCACACCATATACAAAGATAAATGGATGAAAGACCTCGATGTGAGACAGGAATCCACCAATATCCTAGAGGAGAACATAGGCTGCAACCTCTTTGTCATCAGCCACAGCAACTTTTTTCATGACACATCTCCAAAGGCAAGAGAAGCAAAAGAAAAAATGAACTTGTGGGACTTCAAGATAAAAAGCTTCTGCACAGCCCAGGAAACAGTCAAAAAAACTAAGAGGCACCCCATGGAATGGGAGAAGATATTTGAAAATGACACTACAGATAAAAAACTAGTATCCAAGATCTACAAAGAACTTCCGAAACTCAATACATGGGAAACAAATAATCAAATCAAAAAATGTGCAGAAGATGTGAACAGACACTTTTCCAATGAAGACATACAAATGGCTAACAGACACATGAAAAAATGTTCAAAATCATTAGCCATCAGGGAAATTCAAATCAAAACCACCTTGAGATACCACCTTATACCAGTTAGATTGGCAAAATTTGACAAGGCAGGAAACAACAAATATTGGAGAGGATGTGGAGAAAGGGGTTCCCTCTTACACTGTTGGTGGGAATGCAAGTTGGTACAGCCTTTTTGGAAAACAGTGTGGAGGTCCCTTAAAAAGTTAAAAATTGAGGTACCCTATGATCCAGCCATTGCACTCCTGGGTATTTACCTCAAAGATACAGACATAGTGAAACGAAAGGCCATTTGCACCCCAATGTTCATTGCAGCATTGTCCACAATAGCTGAATTGTGGAAGGAGCTGATATGCCCTTCCACAGATGACTGGATTAAGAAGTCGTGGTCCATATATACACTGGAATATTTCTCAGCCATCGGAAAGAATGAATACACAACATTTGCTGCAACATGGACAGGATTGGAGGAGATTATGCTAAGTGAAATAAGTAAGCAGAGAAACACGATTATCACATGGTTTCACTTATTTATGGTACATAAAAAATAGCAGGAAGATCAGGAGAAGGAAGGGAAGAATGAAGGGGTACAAACAGAAGGGGATATGAACCATGAGAGACTGTGGACTCTGGGAAATAAACTGAGTGCTTCAGAGGGGAGGGAGGTAGGGGATTGGGATAGGGTGGTTATGGGTATTAAGGAGGGCACATATTGCATGGTGCACTGGGTGTTATACACAAATAATGAAACATGGAATGTTGCATAAAAACTGGGGATGTACTGCAGGGTGACTAATATAACACAATAAAAATTCTAAAAAAAGAAAAAAATAAAGGTTGAATGTTATTGCTCACTGAGTTCTGAAATCTCAGGAAGTTGCACGGAAGATTGTGTAACTAAGAATCAAACACATTCAAATTTATGAGGGACAGCAATTTAGTTCCTGGTTTCATGGAGCAGTGATGTTTGAGATCATCTGTCTCCAAATGCTATGGAATTGATTTGAGAATGGTACTATGTGTGCATATCTACATTTGATGACCTTGATTGGAATTTTCACACTGTAGAGGCTTGAAAAAGATATTACATGTCTACAAAAACCAATTTTGTTATTGGTAATTGAGTACACTCCTCTTGTATTATTGAAGTTGTGTGTTTGAATGAAAGCCCTTTTTTCTCCATAAAAAAAAAGAGTTGAAGAAAACCATAGTTAAAGAACTAAAGAATGAGAAGAATGGTGTATGAACCATTAGTGAATATCAATAAAGAGGTAGAAATTATAAATAGGATCCAAATAGAAACTCTGGAGCTGAAAAGTACAATTGCTAGAATAAATATTTCACTAGAGAGTTTCCACGGAAGATTTTAGCTGCAGAAGAAAGTATCAGTGAACTTGAGGGTTGAGCAATTGAAATTACCCAGTCTGAGGAGCAAAAAGAAAAAAAGAAGAAAAATGAATAGAGCCTAAGGAACCAAAAAGACATCAGGAAACAGATCAATATGCACATTACAGGAATCCCAGAAGGGGAAGAGAGCAAGAGTGACAGTGAAAGCAAGAGTGAGAGGGAGAGAAAGGAGCAGAAAAGATATTTGAGGAAATAATGGCTGAAAACTTACTTAGATTTGAGGAAATACATAAATCTGCACATCCCAAAAATTTAAGAAAATTAAAGCAGGAGAAACTTAAAGAGAACCACACTGAGACACATTATAATCAATCTGTCAATAATTAAAGGCAAAGAGAAAAGCAGCAAGAGAGAAGAAACGTCAGGTACAAAGAATAGTCAATAAGATTAATGGCTAACTTCTTTTCAGAAACCACGGTGACTAGAAAGCAGTGGGTTGATATATTTAAGGAAAAAAACCTGTATCCAAGAATTCCATGTCTGGTAAAATGATCTTTCAAAAATGAAAAAGCTAAGATAGTCTTAGATAAACAAGAGTAAGAGAATATGTTGTTAGACACCTGCCCTACAAGAAATGCTAAAGAGATCACTTCAGGTTGAAATGAGAGGACACTAGAAGGTAAATCAAAGGTGTATGAAGAAATAAAAATCCCTAGTAAATGTAACTATATAGGTAAATACAAAAGTTAATATTGTTGCATTTTTGGTTAGTAACTCCTATTTTTTTTTTTGCTTCCTATATGGTTTAAAAGACAAATGCATAAAACAATAATTATAAATCTATCTTAATGAGCACACAAGATATAAAGATGTATTTAATGACAATATTAACACAAACGAGTGATAGAGTGGGATAGGATTGGAATTAATGTGTACTATTGAAACTAAGCTGGTATCAATTAAAACTAGAGTGTTACAAACTTAGAATATTAATTAATTTCCACGCTAACCACTATGAAAATAAATTAAAAATATTCAAAAAAATGGAGAGTCAAGAAGTTACACTAGGAAAAAATCAAACACAAAAGAAGGTGAAATTGAGAAAAAATTATATAAGACAGAAAAATAGCAAAATGGCTGAAGTAAGTCCTTCACTATCAGTAATCACTTTAAGTGTAAATGGATTAAACTTGTCAGTTACAGACAGAGATTGGCAGAATAGAGTAAAACACACACACACACACACACACACACACACAGTCCAATTGTATCCTGCTTACAATAAATTCACTTTAAACCCAAAGACAAATAGGTTGAAAGTGAAAGGAAAGAAAAAGAGAGCTGGAGTGGCTATACTAATAATAGATTTTAAGTAAAAAAGAAGAACATTAGACAGAAAAATTATAAACATGTACATACCAAACAACAGAGCCCCAAATATATGAAGCAAATATTGACAAAACTTGAAGAGAAAAACAGATAGTTCTATAATAATAATAGGAGACATCAATACCCAACTTTCAATTATAGAACAACCAGACAGAAGATCAATAAAGAAATTAAGGACTTGAACAATATCATATGCCAACAAGACCTAACAGACATATAAAGACATTCCACCCAACAACAGAATATACATTCTTCTCAAGTGCCTTTGAAACTCTCTCCAGGATAGACAATATTTGGGCCATAAAATGATTAATTATCAATAAATTTTAAAGGATTGACATCATATGAGTATCATCTCCAACCACAATGGAATGAAGCTAAAAGTTGATAACAGAAGGAGACCCAGAAAATAAGGATATCCATGGAAATTATACAACACATCCTTAAATAACCAATGATTCAAAGAAGATATCACTAGATAAATTATAAAACACATTGAAATGAATGAAAACAGAAGCGCAACACACCAAAACTTACAGGAAGGAGAGAAAGCAGTGCCCAGAGGGAAATTAATAGCTGTAAATGCATATTAAAGAAGAAGAAATTTCCCAAAGCACTAACCTAACTTTACGCCACAAGTAATTACCAAAATAAAAGGAAAGTAACCCAAAGCTAGCAGAAGGAAAGGAATAATAAAAATTAGAGTACAGATAAATGAAGGAGAAAGTAGAAAAACAATAGAGAAAATCAAAGCCAAAGGTTGGCTCATTGGAAACATCGACAAAATTGGCAGACCTTTAGAGAGACTAAGAAAAAAGAGAGAAGGCATAAATAACTAAAATCAGAAATGAAAGTGTGGATATTATACCAACCATATGGAAACTAAAAGGATTACAAGGGAATACCATGAATAATTCTACCCCAACAAATTAGGTAATCTGGTTGAAATAGACACATTTTTAGAAACACACACATTGTCAAAACTAACTAAAGATGAAATAGAAAGTCTCCACAGACGTAAAGAGTAAAGAGATTGAGTCAGTAATCAAAAACCTCTCAACAAAGAGAGGCCCATGATCAAATGGCTTCATGGTGAATTCTACTGTGTGTGTGTGTGTGTGTGTGTGTGTGTGTGTGTGTGTTTAATTAATGCCACTTTTGGTCAAACTCTTAAAAAATAGAAGAACAGAAAATACTTCTGTATTAGTCAGTTCCAGGGACCATAACAGGATGTCACAGACAGGGTGGCTTAAATAAGAGCTATTTATTTTGTCACAGTTCTAGAAGCTAGAAGTCTAAGATCAAGGCACCAGCAGGCAAGGTTTCTGGTGACACCTCCCTTCCTTGCTTGCAAACAGCTGCCTTCTTGTGTCCTCACATGGGCTTTCCTCTGCCTGGTGTCTTCTCCTCTTCTTATAAGGACACCAGTCCCATTGAATCAGGGCCCCATCCTTATGACTTCATTTAACCTTAATTAAATTCTTAAAGGCCCTATTTCCAAATACAGTTACATTGGGGGTTAAGGCTTCAACATATGCATTTTGGTGGGAAACAGTTCAATGCTTAACAACTTCCTAACACATTCTATGAGGCCCTGACACCAAAATTAGACAAAAATACCACAAGAAAACTATAGACCTATAGACCTTATGAATATAGACACAACCTTTCCCTGCCAAAATATTTGCAGACCAAATCGAACAGTACATTAAAAGGATCATCTATCAGACCAAGTGGGATTTATCCCAGGAATTCAATGGTGACTCAACATAAGAAAATCAATCAATGTAATATACCACAGTAATAGAAAAAAGGGAAAATACCTCACATGCATCTCCATAGATGCAAAAAACGCTCTTGAAAAAATTCAGCATGCTTTCATGATAAAAACACTATGCAAAGTAGGGATAGAAGGGAAATTCATTCATATGATAAAAGGCATTTATGAAAAACCCAGTCAACATCATACCCAATGATGAAAGACTGAAAGCTTTTCCTCTAAGATTAGGAACAGGACAAGAACATCTGCTTTTGCCAATTCTATTCAACATTCTACTGAAAGTCCTAGCCAGAGCATTTAGATAAGACAAAGAAATAAAAGGCATCCAAATTGGAAAAGAAGAGAACATATCTCTATTTGCAGATGACATAATTCTATTTATAGAAAATACCAAAGAATCTACAAAATAACTACTGGAGCTACTAAATTCTGCAAAGTTACAGGGTGTAAGATAACACACAAAAATCAGTTGTGATTTTACATACCAGCAGTGAACAATTTGAAAAGAAATTAAGTAAGAGTTCCACTTATAATAGCATCCAAAAGAATAAAATACCCTAGAATATAATTCAACAAAGGTGGTAGAAAGACTTACACACTTGCAAGGTGAAACTATAAAACATTACTTAAAGAAATTTGAGAGGGTCTAATTAAATGGAGAGATATCCCATATCCATGGATTGGAAGACAATATTGCTAAGATGGCAGTGTTCTCCAAAGCCATCTACAGACTGAGTGCAATCCCTTTCAAATTTCTAATAACTTTTTTTTGCACAAGTAGAAAAATCAATCCTCAAATTCATATGTAAGTGCCAGTAGCTAAAACAAACAAACAAACAAACAAACAAACAAACAAACATTGAAAAAGAAAAATAAAGTGGGAGGTCTCACACTTCCTGATTTCAAAGCTCACCACAAAACTATAGTAGTCAAAACAATCTAAAATTGCACTGTCTAGACACTAAGTGAAAGAGAACTTGTGTCTCCTCCCTCTTTCAGTGGCGTTATGGAGATCCCCACCCCATGCCCTCTGCTACCCATTGGATGGAGACTCGCCCGCTGGGAAGATCCCTTTGTGGGTAGTTCCTTTATGCTCATTCTACCATGCTCAGCCACTGCTTCCTCATGTGCTATCACTGGGCCAGGCAGCTTCTGGGAGGAGGTACAAGTTGAACCTCTGGGCCCTCACTGCTGGCATTGAGTCCTGGTCACTAGCAGAGATGGGTCTTTCCCAGGGTAATGTAGTTCAGAGGCCAAACAGGTGACCCTCATTTCACATCTCAGGAAGCAGATGTAGTTCACCCTCTCCCCAAAGCCTGGGTCTGTGTGACAATTATCCATCACCAGCCTGCAAAACAGAAGTTCCAAAGGGTCCCCAAAATGTCAGCTATGCCTCCATGTCCTGCTGCTCTGCACTGAAAAAAAAGTGATACTACTTTGAAGGTCAGAAAAACTAGCTTCTATAGATTAAGGCAAACATAGAAGCAAAACACCATGAGTATGTATTTCTGCCCATCCATGCACATAGGAAAATACTGAACTACCAACTGCGAGGTAGGATTATGGACACTTTTTTTTCTGTGGTTTTGTGTGTGTGTAAGGGTGTTTCCTGCATTTTCTGATTTTTTTTGGAATTGAGATATCCTTTTGGTAAAGGAAAGATATGTTTTAAAAATGTTGGGAGAGTCTTCCAATGATAGCACTCAGCATGGGGCTGGGTGCATGACAAGGGTGGCAGATGCAGTTTAGATTAAATCCATGAAACACTGACGGATGACTCCCAGGCTTGGGCCACAGAACAAGGAGAGACCTCACCAAAGGAGAGTGAAAATCCAGAGGAATATTGCCCCTTCCAGCCCTCCCCCATGGGCCACCACCCCTCCCAGATGTCCAAGCAGACATGAGGAGTGGGCATGGTGAGTCTCATGGAAAGAGGAGCAGCCCAATCCCTCAGGGAGCAGCCCTTGGAAGGCCTGGGGGTGGCCAAGCTCCGCTTTCCCTAGTGGGGTCCGATGGTCCTCAGGGCCCGAGCTGTGGGAGGTGGGCCCAAATGGGCTTCCTTACTCTGGCCTCTCTTCTCCCACCAGCCTCCCTCTCACGTGCCCTGGCCTCAGGGTTCTTCCAGAGCACACCAAGGCTTTGCCCTTGCTGGTTCCTCCTCTGGGAGCACCTGTTCCCCACAAAGTCACTTAGGTCACGCTTTCATGCCCTCAAGCCCCTGCTCACTCCAGTCTTCTCTGAGAAACCACTCAAGGCCACTCCATCTGAAATAGTACCTTCCCAGGGTGTGTGTCACATTGGTTGGCTGATTTTGCTCCCTGTCTGTGTCCCGTGAAGGCAGAACTCCTCTGCCCTGGTGCTTGCTGAATTCTGTTGGGTGCTCATGGTGCTGGATGAGGAAAGGCATGAAGGTGGGTCCCCACCCGTGCCTCAGACATTGTGTCCCATGGGGATGGTCACTCAGTCCCATCTTTCATGTGGCTTTAACGATACCTATGTCACTCTCTACTTTTAGGACCCACTGCACAGCCCTACAGGGCCTCCTGGTCCTTCTGTGGACTGGCCTCCATCCCTGCTACTCCAATATCATTGCTCTGACCACACCCAGCATCCCCAGGATCTCCGCAGGACTCCTTGTCCTCATACCAGCAGTGTTTCCTTCCTTTGCTCACCTCACAAATCCTCACTCAGGCTTCAAGGCCAGGTCTAAACGTCTCCTTCCTGGAAAGCCTTCCCAGCCTGCTCAACCAGCATTGCACACTGCTGCAAGCTCTCTGAGCACCTGGTGCTCACCTGCACAGAGACTCCATACGCTTAACTGTTGGCCTCTGGCTGGCCAGGGCGATCCCTGGGAGCACACATTCCTTACCCCTGGCAGGGCCTGGCTCAGAGAAAGTGGGCCACCAGTGCCTAAGGATGAGTTCCTTTCACAGTGAATCCATTCCTGGGTGTACCTGCTCATTTTTGCCCTTCCCCTCCTCTCTCTCTCTGGTTTTCATTTTGTCCATTGCCTCTCCTATTTGCCCAGAGCCAATCTAGCTTATGAAAAACAAGCTGTCATCTTAGTGTTTTTTATACCTAGTTCCCCCAACAGCTGCTGTGTTTCCAGATGTTCATTACTGCTGTATTAGCAGAAGTTGTTAATGACACTCAGGCTGACAGAATACAAATTGATTTTCAAAAGTTATGCTGATTGCTTAGGCACGTTTCTTGCACCAGCTAAGCAAAATGGGAGGTAGTGATGGGGAAGAACCATGCCATGTGGCACATATGGTTTTAATCCAAGGGGCTCAGAACACATATGAACCAAATGTGACTGGAGAAGGTGTGGCTAAGGATGGGTTTCCAGGGAAGTTTTAACCAAACTGAACCCAAAGGGAGATAGTACCTGGAAGCCATGTGCCCTGAGATGCTTTGTGGTTTCTGGCTTCTGCTGTGGGCAGAGAGGGGCATTGGGGAGTGCAGGAGTTTGGACCCTGCCGTCACACACGCCTGGTTTAGATCCCAGCATCGCCATTTATTTAGGGTGTGTGATTTGGGGGAAGTTGTTAACTTCTGAACATCCTTATCTGAAAAATTCAGACAGCGTGGGAATGTTAATGATCACCAAACAAGACAGATGCATGCAAAACTGGAATGGCTCCCTTACCAGCTTGGTCAAGATAGGGAGATACGGTTACCTGTTAATGAACTACTAGAGCGTTCACCAGCCTTCATTGCTAGGAAGGGCAGAGACTCCATGAACTATTAAGAATCTGGAGCTGGTCCTGCTTCCAGGCACCAGGGGAGAGAAATAGCTGGAGAATTCAAGCCAGATCACTATTGTTTCTGTTGCTGTCACACGGTGTCAGCGTTGCACACAAGCCCTGCACAGCCCAGTGGATGCTAGTCTGCTGCTTTGGTGGGGGCCTTGTTCCAGGTCTCTCAGAAGGCTGCACTGTGCCCCACCGTGGGGCTGCAGCATTGTGAGGCTCTTCCTTTCCCTCCAAGAAGTTCCCTGGGATACTTTACCAGAGATTTTGCAACACAGAAAATTAAAGATCCTCTTACAGACTTTCCTGGGCAAGGGTGCTTCATTGATGTCATAACTAATGAGGGGACCATTCCTATGATTTCCCCAGAAACACCTCAGGGACTTCAAGGTGAGTTGTGTCCACTCCTAGATACAGAAGGAGCAGTTTGGGTTTTTAAATTTCAGTTCATCAGCACAACCTCCCATGTGTCAGTCATGAAGCTCAAGTGACGGGTTCACAATGATCTATCAACTGATACGAGTGAACTCCCTTTTCTGTCCACCCAGGTGAGCCAGCAGGTTACAGGCTGTGTCAGAGGCTCTGGCAGGGTGTCTTGGTAACTTGGATATTTATCTATTGATCATTCTGCAGCCCTGACTCCTGGGAGCTGTGGGGGTGGTGGATAGAGCAGACCAGTTCTGGACAAGATGGCTACTTCCCTTGTGCTCAGACCTGCCCAGAAGGTCCAGATATAAAAGGCCTGGGAACTGAGTATGCAGGTCTGCTGGCTGGACGCAGTGCTCAGAGCACTTGTTTTTTGAGTTCCCAAACAGAGGGCTCCCTGTGACCTGGCGTGGAGAAACTGAAGCTGATGCGGGCAGAACCCTGACATGCTTCCTGAGCCGTTGCTGGGAACGTGAGACAGTGGTCCTAGAGCTGAGGCCATAACCAGAACCCTAGCCCTGCCACAGATGGGCCAGAGAGTCAGAGGCAAGTCACCATCCCTGCTCAGGGCTGTGTTTTCCCAAAGACTGATTGTCTGGGAGTGCTGGAATGTTAGAGGGGAAGGCCCCCAAAGGTCATTCCAGTCAAATCTCTTCCTGCCTTGATCACCCTCCATCCCCCCCCCCCCACCCAGGGGGGACACCAAGGGCTTGAGGTCATTTGCTTTCTCATGAGGCTGTGATGAAAGGGAAGGAATGGAAATAAAGAATTTCACAAAGCTTTAAGGGCTGAACAAACAGGAGGGAGTTTCAATGAGGCAGTGTTTGGACCACTGAATGGAGAAGTGCCTTGAGGGAAGAGGCTCCAACATGGCTCTTTCTCACGTGAAGAAGAGCCTGGACCCCTGTTCAGGCCTCAGGAGCACATCTACTGGGCCAGGTGGAGAGTGGAGAGTGGGAATTTCAGAGTTTCTGTCAAGTTGTATCTTGCCACACCTTATGGGTACATTATTCAATTCATTCATTCATTAACTCATGCACTGCTGAAAGTCTGTGGTGGTGCAGCCCTGTGACTGGTATGGTGGGGGAAGGGTCTGGGGCTCTATAGCTCACACAGTGATGGGTTTGGAGGAGGCTGGGAATCTAGAGGCAGTGCAGGGCCTGAAATTCTGGGTGAGAGGAGCACATGGGAATGACCGTGTAAAGCTTGGGCACAGGGCACCTGTAATGGTTGTACTGGGCACGGAGGCCAGAAGTGTGCTCAGCTAGTTTGGAGCAAGCCGTTTGGTTAGAGAGGGAGGAAGAGAAGACAAGAGGGAGGGAGACACCCTCTTTGTAGAAACTCTCTCCCACCTTTTGTTGGGCTAACCTTTCCAGTCTCAAGTTAAATGTCCCCTCCTTAGGCAAGCTCTCCTCCCTGTCTCCCAGTCCCAGACCAAGTCAGGTCCCTGATTATAAGTGTCAGCCCGACATGTGTTTTAGCACAATTCATATTAAATGATGATTTGTGTGATTATTTGTTTGTCTTCTGTGATCTGTCAGGGCACCTCACACGGGGTCTTGCCCATAAATGATGGAACGATGCTTATGGAATATTGTACCTGCCCCTGGTCAGAGTTTTGTCTGTCTTTGAAGGGGTCTGAATTTCATTCCCAGGGTGGTCACTTGGTGAACCAGTAAGGTCATTCTCCTTCTAGTCTCAATTTTTTTTTTTTGAGAAAACAACAAATTACTGAAGGGACCTATCTTTGACTTCCTTCCAGCTCTGAACTGCTGTGCATCACTGAAGAGTAGTGTTTGCAAGAGTCGACAAAGCCTTCTCGGTCTTGGCTGGGCTGCCTCTTCCTTTGTCTCTCCCTTATGTCTGCTTTCCTCCTTCCATCTCTACAGGACCAAGGTTTGCGTGGGAGGCCCCTCAGCAGGAAAGCACCCTTGGTTTCATGGGAAGATCGGTCAGCCTCTGAACACTTGTGATGAGTTTTCAGTTGAGCTGACCTTGAAATGTCAGATTGCTTCCTGATTCATGCACCCCATTTCCTCCTCATGTGGCTGCCCCTGGACCTCCCAGTTCCTCATTCTGGGTGTGATGACTATCTGGGGATGGATGTGGTTGAGAAGCCTGTGGCTGGGTGGTCACACTGCCCACAGACATGCTCCCTAGTCTCCAGGCCGTTATGGAAGATTAACGATGTGGTGCTAGAAGTCGGAAAGAGATGTCTCTCTTGATCATGCACCATGCACATGACAGATTGGGCTTCCTGAAAACAGAGGGGGTGATCTCCTTTGACATTTACATCAGAGTGAACCCCCACCCGATTCTGCAGATTGTTCTATTTGTCTATGTGGAATGCTCAGCCTCATTGCTGCTGGCAGAGCTATTCTTTTCCTGTAGCTATTGTCTTGGCAAAGGGCTATCTGGTAGAGATGACCACCAGGAGAAAGGAGCACCCCTTCACCATCATACTGCCCACACCTAGTCAGGAGAAAACAGTTCCCTTGTGTGTTTGCTCCTGGGTAGATGGGACTTGGGGAGTTCAGCCCATGGTCTTACCTTTGTGTCTGCAGCGCCCTAAAATAGCCTGAGGAAAAGTGCAGAGGCTGGCTCTGCATTTAGTGGTATCTGACGCTGGCTTGGGTAGAGAGTAGGCCTTTGGACCAGTTAATTCCCATGCTGTTTGGATGCCTGTGGGGGAGGGACACAACTTATCTCACCAAGCTCTTCAGGCCACACCAGCTGGAAGGATGCCAAGAAGGGGCAGGGGCTCAGCAGAAAGCGGGACATACATGCTACTAGTGCTGCTTTCTCCGTAGCCCGGTGCCCCTCCTTCTGCCTGCTCTGCCGTGGGTCCTGGCTCCTCAAAGGGGCTCTGAAGGAGCTCTTGTGGCACACTCTCATCTCCACCATGCCCCTCTACCAGGCAGGAACGGCACCGGTCCCATGATGAAAGGGCACACACATCCATCGGGGTCTGTTCTGGGTTAGGCAGCAGATATGCACTATCAAGGTATGGCGGGTCCCTGCATTTAGAAAAAGGCAGGGGTAGGGTTGTCTGTGTGCTCTGGCCTGGGGAGATGGACTAGACCACAGATAGGGACTGCAGGGTGCTTCCACTTTCCCCCTTAAAGCCCAGGCAACTCCATCCTGAACTCCATCTGCCTGCCTTTCAGCCTTGTGTGGCCAAGTCCCCCTCCACATCCCATGTTTCCATCCAGAGGGAAGGGAGGGGTTTTATTAGTGCTTCCCTCCATCCACCAGAGGCTGTGCCAGGCGAGGGGGTGGGAGCACTGGGCACCCCAGCCTCCACATGCTTGTCCCCTCCTCTCATCCTGGTGGCTCTGCCGTGGCTCTGCATGCCCCACTGTGTTCCTGTATGGAGTGCACAAGAGCGTGGACTTTGGTTGGAGTTCAACTGAATCCTTCACTTAGTAGCTACTGATTTTAGCTAAGTTTCTTAACCTCCATTTTGTTCTTATTTTAATCTGCGAAATGGGGATACTAATGGTATTTGACTTTTAGGGTGCTCTGAGTAGTAACTGAGGTTAGGATTCAGCACAGGCCGGTGACCTATCAACTGCTCTCACCATGAAGCTCCCTGCCAGAGGCCACTCTTCTCTTGGGGAGGCTGGAATCTGGGAAAGGTTTGAGTGGCCATTGGAATGGGGTCCGAGGAGAGGTGGAAAGAATCTTCACTGCGCTGAGGCTCCGAGCCCCAGTTCTTCCATAAAACAGCGTCCTCTGGTTAAGAGAGTGGTTTGCAAACTGTTCCTGAAACTATTTTTCAAATCTTGCCTATGAGGATGCCACAGAGACCGACCTGAAGGGCATGAGGGTGGGCTCTGTATCCCAGCCCCAATGCTTTGCTTGGTCAATACTTTTAAACACTGCGTTCCACATAAGATTTCATTAAAATATGTGACATGCTGTTAAGAAAGTTTGAACATATACATTTCCATAATGAATATTTTTTTAAAGTTTGGACCCCACCATATTAAATGACATCATTGTCATCTTCATAACCATCACCATTTAAAAAATAAAATCCTACAGAATGCTGCCACAGGACAGGCAGTCTTCTAGGTTCTGAGGCTGTAAAGAGGAATAAAAACATGGCCCCACCACCAAGGAGAATAATCAGCAAGTCCTCACACTGTGTGTTCATCAAAGCTGACAGGGGCTGCAGATGAGAAAACAGGCCGAGCCTCTTGAAAGTGGCAGCATGCCAACCAGTGGAACTCAGCTCTGTGGCCACCCCCTCTGCCCCTGCCCCATGCCTTCTCCCATCTGGAGTCCTTCAACCATACCTACAGGGTTAGAGCATCAGTGGACAGTCAAGCACAGTCACGTACACACGCTCCTGCCTTCCCTATTCACACGCCCCAATTGCCCTGAATCCTGTCACTTAGAGCAGGGAGAACGTATATCAGCTGAGACAGTGGCCCTTATGTTCAAGCCCCTCCCATAACTGAAACCTCTTCTGTTTTATTCTAATAACCATTTGAAAGGGGGAGAATTTCAGGCAGAGAAAGCAAGCTGCAATTTTGTGTGATGTGTCCACACATGCCATTATGGAATGAGATCCTGATGTGATTCTGAATGAGGGTTCCTTGGGGTGGTTCTGGGATCCTGGGATCTCTGAGGATTGGGCTCTGTCCTTCCTTGGCCAGGTCTGGTCCTGTGGATAGGCTTCCCTGGGCTCAGTGCCTCAGAGGTTTCAGAGCTTTGGGCAGTTGGCTGCTAAGCATGCAAAAGGTCTGAGTCATGGGTCAGGAAAATCACCCAGCTTTGGGGCAGACAGAGCAGCGTTCTTGGAGTGCCAGCACCAGCCAGCTCATGAACTTGGTGAATCCCAGCAGCTCAGTGTTCTTATCTGGAGGTGAGGAGGATAAGATGACAGGACATCTGCAGTGCTTGGAGTGTGGGCGTGCTCATGGCACTGTGGCACTCATTCTTTTGTGGGTCTGGAGCCCTGGGTAGAAATCTTTGGGAAAAGTAACAGAAACTGTGTGGCCAACTCAAGGAAAAGGGAAAATTTTCAAAGACTTTGCAGCAGCCACCAGACATGATGGATGATTCGAATTGTGACAGGGCAGGAGCAGGAGTCCAAGGACAGTCTCCTCCTAGAGACCCCACAGGATGAGTGACAATCAGCCTACACTGGGCTCTGTGCACCTGCACTGATTCATGTCCCAGAGCCAGTGTTCGAAGGTCCTTTCCCATCTGGGGGAGGGTGGGATCTTTAGTTGCTGTCCCACTGAGACTGGATGTAGGGAGGAATGGGTTTCCCAAGAAACACTGGGGCCCTACCACCTGGAGGAGAGGAGTGGATGTGGGCAGGCCCAAACCAGTCCACTCCTATGTGGTCTCCACTTCCAGCATTCTCTTCCTACCAGTCACGCACACAACTGCTTAATCAATCTTCCTTAATTGCCACTTACATCTTGTTATTCTCCTTAAACATGCCTTTGGAAGGTGAGGAGGGGCTGGATGTCCTTGGGGAGGACTCGAGCACTGCTCACTACTCTCCCAGCTGCTCACACTTGTCCACTCCTCTCTTGCCCGTGCTTGACAGTCTCCACCCTGAACCTCCTTGGCACAGCTTGTGGTTGCTACCTCGCCTTTCCCACCCCTCCCTCCCCACCACAGCCCAGCTCAGAGCAGATGGCTTTGGAGGAGTGTCTGGTTTTTACTCTGCCCGGACCTGAGCCCCATGTCTGAAAGCCCCCACACTGGCATTGACAGTGGACTGGGACATTTTATTTTTTCTCCTGGGTTTGCTTTTTCTTCTTGATTTTGAGTTGCAACCTTGTTCGTTCCATCTCTTCCAAAATGCTAGGTCTACTCCTTCGGGGCCATCAACGTCTTCTGGGGCAGGGACCTCATCTTACCCTATTTCCTGCCTCTCCCACTCCTCCCTGTCACTGGCCTATCACCCACTGGTGCCAGGAAGATGGCCCCATATTTGTGTTAAAGTGCACATCTGTGCAATGAGGTTGCTGCAGTGGGAGAGCTCAAGAACATGAGGTGTCATCGCACTGTGAAAAATCAGGTGGCTATTACAATCATGTGTATGAAGAAATGTTAATGATATGCATAAAGGTCATGGAATGTTACAGGAAAAAGTAGGACCTTACACAGAATACATACAGAAAATACTTGAAAAAAAAAACTCACAAGCAAATTCACCAAAATATTAATACTTGTTGTTTTTAAATGGAAGAATTTTGTGGGATATATATTTTCTTTATACTTTTCCGCATTTTCAAATTTCCTCTGAGAATTATATATTATTTCCATTTTAATGCTTGTATTATTTTTATAATGAGAACTAAAGTCTTTAAAAACTATTGAACAGTAACAGAATCATTTGTGTTCTGAGGTGATGCTGCCCCGCTTGATGGAACATGGATGTGATTCAATCCCCCCTTTAGACAAGTGTTTTATTATTTCATGGGAAGGTAAAGGTAGTTGTGATTTGAAACAACAACGTCAACATACATTTCCCCTCCTGATCATTTTAGTCTATTAGAAAAACAGAATAAAGCTAGGTGGATTTATCCAGGTACCTCCTGGCGATGACCTTTGACTCATTCGAAGAATGTAACTGAATTCAGATAAAATATGCACTCCCTCCCACATCCTGGGAAGCTAATCTGACTCTGGCACTGTAATCAGCTGTTGGTTTTAGGAAGTCATTTTACCTTTCTCATCTGCAAAATGGGAATGATGTGATATCTTCCTGGCCAGGCTGTCCTGACCATAATGATCTTATGTGTGGCATGCTCATCTGGTCCTGGCACACAGAAGGAGCTCAACTATGATGCACTTTTTATGTGATTACCTCCAGGCAGGTCCCAAGGGCACAGAGCTCACCAGGGCCTTCGCTGTTCCTCCTGCTCTTTTGGGGCTCCCCTGACAGGGCAATATCCACAGCTGGTGGATGAAGCATTCAGATACCCCTAGTCCTGAATGTCGCAAGGTCTGAAGATCCTTGATAAGGGACCAGAGGAGGGAAGTCAGAGCGAGGGAAAAGGAAGGGTAGATAAGAGACAGATGGGTGTGAAAAAGGAAGAAAATGTCAATTGCATAACTATAAAAGACAGTATAAATGCATATTTTTCTCTTTTCCTTTCTTAACTGATTTAAAAAGCAACTGTATAAAATAATATGTTTATAATGTATTGTAGAATGTGTAACATATAGAAAAATATGGATTGCCAAGAACAGCATAAAGATAGTGGGTGGAAGGAAAGCTGAACTGGGCTAAGGAAATGACTACAGAGAATAAAGCAATAATTATAACAATGGATTGTTGGGTCTATAACATTAATAGATGTAATATATATGACAATAGTGCCACAGAAAAGAGGGAAAGAGACTAGAGCTACATAGGAGTATCTTTTCTATATATATTGGAATTAAATCAATATGAACCTGAAGCTGACTTTGATAACTTAAATACACATAGTAAACCCTACAGCAATCACAGATAAAAAAGAAAAAGTAAAAAAAATCAAAGAAATTAAATGTTATATCAGAAAATGCTCTTTTTTAAATTTAAATTTAAATTTTTATTATTTTTTGATGTAAAGTTCAATGATTCATTAGTTCCGTATAACACCCAGTGCACCATGCAATACATGCCCACCTTAATACCCATTCCCCCACCCCCTCCCATCTGAGGCCCTCAGTTTGTTTCTCAGAGTCCATAGTCTCTCATGCTTCATTTCCCCTTCTGATTACCCCCCCTTTCTTCTTCCCTTTCTTCCCTACCAATCTTCTTAGTTCTTATGTTCCATAAATGAGAGAAACCATATAATTGTCTTTCTCTGCTTGACTTATTTCACTTAGCATTATCTCCTCCAGTGCAGTCCATGTTGCAGCAAATGTTGAGAAATCGTTCTTTTTGATAGCTGAGTAATATTCCATTGTATATATGGACCACAACTTCTTAATCCAGTCATCTGTTGAAGTGCATTTCAGCTCCTTCCACGATTTAGCTATTGTGGACAATGCTGCTATGAACATTGGGGTGGATATGGCCCTTCTCTTCACTACGTCTGTATCTTTGGGGTAAATACCTAGTAGTGCAATGGCTGGATCATAGGGTAGCTCAATTTTTAGCTTTTTAAGGGACCTCCACACTGTTTTCCAGAGTGGCTGTACCAACTTGCATTCCCACCAGCAATGTAGGAGGGATCCCCTTTCTCCACATCCTCTCCAACAATTGTTGTTTCTTGCCTTGTCAATTTTTGCCATTCTAAGTGGCGTAAGGTGGGATTTTAGTGTGGTTTTGATTTGAATTTCCCTGATGGCTAATGATTTTGAACATTTTTTCATGTGTCTGTTAGCCATTTGTATGTCTTCATTGGAAAAGTGTCTATTCATATCTTCTGCCCATTTTATGATTTGTTTATTTGTTTCTCGTGTTTCGAGTTCAGAAGTTCTTTGTAGATCTTGGATACCAGTCTTTTATCTGTAGTATCATTTGCAAACATATTCTCCCATTCCATGGGCTGCCTCTTAGTTTTTTTGACTGTTTCCTTGGCTGTGCAGAAGCTTTTCATCTTGATGAAGTCCCACAAGTTTATTTTATCTTTTGTTTCTCTTGCCTTTGGAGATGTGTCATGAAAAATGTTGCTGTGGCCGATGTTGTAGAGGTTGCTGCCTATGTTCTCCTCTAGGATTTTGATGGATTCCTGTCTCACATCAAGGTCTTTCATCCGTTTATCTTTGTGTATGGTGTGAGAGAGTGGTCAAGATTCATTCTTTTGCATGTAGCTGTCCAGTGTTCCCAGCACCATTTATTGAAGAGACTGTCTTTTTTCCACTGGATGTTTTTTCCTGCTTTGTCAAAGATTAGTTGCCCAAAGAGCCGAGGGTCCATTCCTGGGTTCTCTATTCTGTTCCATTGGTCTATGTGTCTGTTTTTGTGCCAGTACCATGCTGTCTTTGTGATCACAGCTTTGTGGTATAGTTTGAAATCCAGCAATGTGATGCCCCCAGCTTTGTTTTTCCTTTTCAACAATTCCTTGGCGATTCGGGGCCTTTTCTGGTTCCACACAAATTTAAGGGCTGTTTGTTCCAGCTCTTTGAAAAATGTCATTGGTATTTTGTTTGGGATGGCATTGAAAGTGTAGATTGCTCTGGGTAGCATAGATATTTTAACGATGTTTATTCTTCCGATCCATGAGCATGGAATGTTTTTCCATCTTTTTGTGTCTTCTTCAATGTCTTTCAAGAGTGATTTGTAGTTTCTAGAATACAAATCCTTTACGTCTCTGGTTAAGTTAATTCCGAGATAACGTATGGTTTTTGGTGCTATTGTAAATGGAATGGATTCCCTAATTTCTCTTTCTTCAGTCTCATTGTTCATGTATAGAAATGCAACTGATTTTTGAGCATTGATTTTGTATCCCGCCACATTACTGAATTGCTCTATAACTTCTAGTGGTTTGGGGGTGGATTCTTTTGGGTTTTCCATATAGAGTATCATGTCATCTGCAAAGAGAGACAGTTTGACTTCTTCTTTGCCTATTTCGATACCTTTTATCCCTTTTTGTTGTCTGATTGCTGTTGCAAGGACTTCTAGTATTATGTTGAATAATAGTGGCGAGAGTGGGCATCCTTGTCGTGTTCCTGATCTTAAGGAAAAGGCTTCCAGCTTTTCCCCACTGAGAATGATATTTGCTGTAGGCTTTTCATAGATGGTTTTTATGAGATTGAGGAATGTACCCTCTATCCCTACACTCTGAAGGGTTTGAAGCAGGAAAAGATGCTGTATTTTGTCAAATGCCTTTTCTGCATCTATTGAGAGGATCATATGATTTTTGGCTTTTTTCTTGTTGATAAAGTCTATTACACTGATAGATTTGCAAATGTTGAACCACTCTTGCATCCCAGGGATGAATCCCACTTGGTCATGATGGATAACCCTTTTAATGTACTGTTGGATTTGATTAGCAAGGATCTTGTTGAGAATTTTGGTGTCCATATTCATTGGGGAAATCGTTCTGTAATTCTCCTTTTTGATGGGGTCTTTGCCTGGTTCGGGGATGAAGGTAATATTGGCCTCATAGAATGAGTTGGTTAGCTTTCCTTCTGTTTCTATTTTTGAAATAGCTTTAGGAGAATAGGTATTATTTCTTCTTTGAATGTTTGGTAGACTTCCCTGGGAAAACCATCAGGTCCTGGCCTTTTGTTTTTTGGAAGGTTTTTGATCACTGCTTCAATCTCTTCATAATTAATCAGTCTGTTTAAAAAATCAATTTCTTCCTGTTTCAGTGTTGGTAGCTTATAGGTTTCCAGGAAGGCCTCCATCTCTTCCAGATTGCTTAATTTATTGGCATAAAGCTGTTGATAAAAGTTTCTAATAATCCTTCCAATTTCATTGGTGTTGGTTGTGACCTCTCCCTTTTCATTCATAATTTTATTAATTTAGGTCCTTTCTCTATTCTTTTGGATAAGTGTTGCCAGTGGTCTGTCAATTTTATTTATTCTTTCAAAGAACCGGCTTCTAGTTCTGTTGATCTGCTCTACTGTGCTACTGGTTTCTAATTCATTGAGCTCTGCTCTAATCTTGATCAACTGCTTTCTTGTGCGTGGATTAGGCCTGTTCCTCTGTTGCTGTTTCAGCTTCTTGAGGTGAGAATATAAAAACTGCATTTTAGATTTTTCTATTCTTTTGAGTGAGGCTTGGATGGCTATGTATTTTCCCCTTAGGACCACCTTTGCAGTATCCCATAGGTTCTGGACCGTTGTGTTTTCATTCTTGTTGGTCTCCATAAATTGTTTAAATTGATTTTTGTTTTCCTGGTTTATCAAATCATTCTTGAGCACGATGGTTCTTAGTCTCTAAGTGTTTGAGTTTCTTCCAAATTTTTCCTTGTGGTTCAGTTCCAATTTCAAAGCATTGTGGTCTGAGAATATGCAGGGAATAATTTCAGTGTTTTGGTATTGGTTGAGACCGGTTTTGTGTCCCAGAACATGGTCTCTTCTTGAGAATGTTCCATGGGCATTTGAATAGAATGAGTATTCTTTGGTTCTGGGGTGTAGTGTTCTATATATATCTATGAGGTCCAACTCGTCTAGTATGACATTCAAAGCTCTTGTTTCTTTGTTGATTTTCTGCTTAGGTGATCTGTCTATTGCTGATAGTGGAGTGTTGAGGTCCCCTACTATTAACATATTTTTATCTATATGTCTCTTTATTCTGGTTAAGAGTTGGCTTGTGTATCTTGCTGCTCCCCTGTTGGGGGCATAGATATTTATAATTGTCATATCCACTTGTTGGATACATCCTTTAAGAATAATATAGTGCCCTTCTGTATCTCTAACTATAGTCTTTTGTTTAAAATCCAATCTGTCTGATATGAGAATTGCTACCCCAGCTTTCTTTTGCAGTCCATTGGCATGAAAGATGGTATTCCATCCTTTTACTTTCAGTCTGGATGTATCTTTAGGTTCAGAATGAGTATCTTGTAGACAGCAAATGGATGGGTCATGTCTTTTTATCCAATCTGCAACCCTGTGGCATTATGGGAGCATTTAGGCCATTTACATTGAGACTGATTATTGAGAGATATGATTTTAATGATGCCATGTTGCCTGTAAAGTCTTTGTTTCTATAGATTGTGACTTTCTGTTCTGTATCATTCTTGGGGCCTTTTTTCTTTTATAGAAACCCCGTTAATGTCTCCTGTAGGGCTGGTGTCATGGTTACGAAATTGGTCAATGACTGGCGATTCTGGAAGGTCTTTATCTCTCTATCAATTCTGAATGACAGCCTTGCTTGATAAAGGATCCTTGGCTGCATGTTTTTCTCTGAAAGAGCTTTAAAAATGCCCCCCCCCCCAACCCTTTCTCTCATTCCAGCTCTGCGTAGACAGGTCTGACATAATTCTGATAACTTTGCCTTGGCACGTGAGAAATCTCTTTGCCCTGGCCGCTTTCAGTACTGTATCCTTGGATCTAGTATTTGCGAAATGCACTATGACATGACGTGGCGTATATTTGTCATGTTTGAGCTTGGGAGGGGTCCTCTCTGCCTCTTGGAAATGAATGCTTGTTTCCTTTGCTAGATTAGGGAAGCTTTCAGCTACAATTTGTTCAAATATCTCTTCTAGACTTCTGTTTTTCTCCACCCCCTGGGGGATGCCTATGATTCTGACATTGGAACGTTTCATTGAGTCAGTAATCTCCCGCAACCTACATTCTTGAGATTGGATTTTTTTGAGCCAAGTTTCTATTTTAGCTTTCTCTTCTACTAACCCATCCTCCAATTTGCCAATAAGTTCTTCTGCCTCATTCACCCTGTCCATCAGAGCATCTAGTTTTGACTGCATTTGATTCATAGAATTTTTAATTTCTGCCAGATTCACTCTCATTTCTGCCCTTAGAGATCCTATATTCTCATTAACATTTTCGTTAATACTTTTTTCATATCTACACATACATCTTGACTTTTGTTACTCTGAACTCCATTTCTGATAATTTGGTTATTTCCATATCCATCAGTTCTGTGGCAGAGGCCAGAGACTCGTTGTCTTTTCTTTGCTGGGGGGGATTTCTCCTTCTCATCATTCTGATGAGGAGAGGTTGTGGGGTTGTCCAGAGCCCAAATTATTTACCAGGAGCCAGGCAGTGCACAATTGTTTTATAGGGACCTTAGGGATTTGGGCTTCTTGATTTTTCAGCCTACCTTCTGGGGGAGGGGCCTGCCTTGCTGATACTCAAGCAACCCTCTTTGGGTAGAGTCTCCATGTCCCCTGCGAGGGGCGATGGGGATGGGCACACCGTGAGCCAGTATTTCCAGGCTTTTGCTCTCTGGCGGCTTTCCCTGGCAGTTTGCTGTGCCTCTTCTGAGAGTCAGAGCAGCAGTGGCTGTATCCTAGCCTCTGCCTCAGAACAGAGAGATCGCAGTCCACTCTCCACTGGTGTTCTGGCCACTTTAACTCTGTTTCTGTTGGTGCTGCTAAACCCTACAGCATCCTGGTATGTGCGCCCCAGAGCCGGCATCCCAGCCGTCACTTCCAGGGCTGGCATGTCTCTGTCCTTTGTATTTCTAACACTGCCAGCAGCCCCAGTGCACTCCGGAGCTCCGTTTCAGTGTGGTTCACGCATACTCCGGAGCTCCAGTTTTCAGACTGGTCGCGCATCTTCCCTGGCTCATGGTCTCAGTCTGCTCTCTCGCGGGTGTCGGTCTGCGAGTCTGCCTGCTTCCCCGTGCAGGTGGCTACCGCTTCCCGGCGCCCGATCGCGGCAGCTCCCTTCCCCTTCCATTTATCTTCTGATATCTGTGCAAGGCTTGACGGCTCCTCGCTTTGTACCTCAATACTCATCTCTGGAGATGTTCATTTGTAGAGATCCAGATGTATCTTCCTGTGTCTCAGGCTGATTCCGTGGATGTTCAGGATGGTCTGGTACCTATCCAGCTGGACTCAGGGGACCAGGTGAAAAAGGGGACCCCTACTCCTCCGCCATCTTAACTCCTCCTCAGAAAATGCTCTTTAATACAAAAGAAAGCAGTAAAAGAGGAACAGAGGAAAAAAAAACCACATGAAACATATAGAAAAAAAAGTAAAATGGCATATGTCAATCCAGGTATATTCATAATAACATTAAATGTGAGAGGATTAAATAGCCTAATCAAAATGCAGAGATTTTCAGGTGGATAAAAAACAAAATCAATCATATGTTGTCTACAGGAGACAAATTTTAAATTTAAGGACACAAATAGACTGAAAGTAAAAGGATAGAAAGAGATATTATGCAAAAGCAGCCATAAGAAATCTGGAATGGCATACTGATACCAGACAAAATAGACTTTACATCAAAAAATTTTTTACTAGAGACAGAGAGGGAAATTTTATGATGACAAAAGGGATAATCCATTAGGACAGTATAAAATTATAAACATATATGCACCTAATAAAAGAGGAACAAAATATAGGCAGCAAAAAAAGACCGAAATGAAGAGAGAAATTCAATAATAATAGTTGGACACTTCAGTAATCCACTTTCAATAGTGGGTTGAAATAGATGTACTGTATGGTAACTAACATAATCTAATAAAAAAACAAGAACAAACAAACAAACAAAAAAAGAAATAGACATAACATTAACAAGGATATAGAAGACTTGAATAACACTATAGACCAAATAGACCTAGTAGACCTCTAAAGAACACTCCACCCAACAACAATGGAATATATATTCTTCTCAAGTACACATGAAACTTCTCCATTCTGTAGGATAGGCCACAGGCCATAAACAAACCTTAATACATTTAAAAGGATAGAAAAAATATAAAGTGTGGTCTCCAATTATAATAAAATGAAATTAGAAATCAATATCAGGAAAAAAAACCTGAGGGGAAAACAACACAGTCCTATCTTCTCCTACCGATCTTCCTAGTTCTTATGTTCCATAGATGAGAGAAACCATATGATAATTGTCTTTCAAATTGGGGTAATCAGAAGGGGGAATGAAGCATGAAAGACTATGGACTCTGAGAAACAAACTGAGGGCTTCAGATGGGAGGGGGGTGGGGGACTGGGATAGGCCGGTGATGGGTAGTAAGGAGGGCACGTATTGCATGGTGCACTGGGTGTTATACACAACTAATGAATCATTGAACTTTGCATCAAAAACCAGGGATGTACTGTATGGTGACTAACATAATATAATAAAAATACGATTATTAAAAAAAAGAACAAATAAAATCTATACAAGGCAGGTGGATTTGTGTAGTTGAGTAGAAACGGAGAGTATTAGTGCCTTATTTTGGGTTCCCCCATAAACAGAACCTGAGGCAAGGACTTGGGTGAAAGTTTATTTGGGAGGTGGGCCAAGGAAGCTAGCCCGAGGGAACAGTGAGAGTGCTAGATGGGCAGGAACATAAAGGTTCAATATCAAATTTACAGGTGTGGAAAACAGGCTTGAGTTACCAAGTCACCTAAAAATTGATCAGAATGCCTCAAAGATGGGAGGCTGATACATTCAGAGGCTCCCTTCATCCACTGGCTGAGGGTTCCCCAGAGGCAACAAAAGCTTGTACTTCCTTGTCTATGGTTTAGCTAGAAAACTCCAGATGTAGAGGAGCCTAAGACAGAAAGCAGAAGGCAAGCACTTGAACTGAACTATTTCGATAGCAGCTGAAATCAGACGTTGGCCAATGAGTCGTATATGATGTTCTAGAGGTACGTGCTACAGTTCCCCATACTAACTTTCTATGGATTTTAAGAATATCTTCCAAGAACATGCAAAAGGAATAGTACTATCTCTTAATATCTAATCAAATAGCACTGACATATATTGCTCTGTGTGTCAAAAATTTTGACCAAGTTTGATAAAATTTACTAAGAGACATTTTACCTTAAGTTTAATTTGTGGCTTATTTTGAAACAAAATGGAAGCCAATCCACTTAACATGTGGGACTCTCTCAAATTTGAATAAACTTGAATAAATTTTAATGAAAACAAACAAACAAAAAACACAGTCCTAAAGAACCAGTGGATCAAAGAGGCAATCAAAGGGGAAATTAGAAAATACTTTGAGATGAATGAAAAGGAAGATACAACATATTAAAATTTGTGAGATGCAGCAAAAGTGATGCTTAGAGGAAAATTTATAGCTTTAAATGCCTATGTTAAGAAAGAAACTTTAGATCAGTAACCTAATCTTCCACATTAAGGCACTGAAAAAAGAAGAGCAATCTAACACAAAGTAAACAGAAATAAATAAATAATAAAGATTAGAATGGAAACTAATGAAATAGAGAGTAGAAAAACAACAGAGAAATTCAATGGAACCAAAAGCTGATTCTTTGAACAGATCAACAAAAGCGACAATCCCTTAGTTAGCCTAACCAAGGAGAAAAGAGAGAAGACAATTACTAGAATCAGAAATGAAAGAGTGGATGTTCACAAGACTACTGACAGAGAAAAGCTAAGGTTCAGGTGATTTCACTAGGGAATTCTACCAAACACTGAAAAAAATTAATACCAATGCCAGAAAATAGAAGAGAGGGAAATAATTGTGAACTCATTTTGAGGCCACTATTACCCTGATTCCAAAACCAGACAGAGACATCATAAGAAAACTTAAGATGAATATCTCTTACAAATGTGGATGCTAATATCCTCAACAGAATGCTAGCAAACTGAATCCAACAACATGTAAAAGAAAATGTGCCTTGGTCGAATGGGATTTATCCTAGGAAGGCAAGGTTGGTTCAAAATCAATTACTGTAATAGGTCCTATGATTAGAATAAAAAATAAAAACCATATGATTAGTTCAATAGATACAGAAAAAGCATTTGACAAAATCCAACACTCTTTCATTACAAAAAATACTCAACAAACTAGGGATAAAATGGAACTTCCTCAAGCTGATATGGAGTATTTACGAAAACCTCACAGTTAATATCATATTTAATGGTTAAAGACTGGATGCTTTCTCCCTAAGATCAGGGACAAGATAAAGAAGTCTGCTCTTGCCACTTCTATTCAATGCTGTACTGGAGGTTCTATCCAGGGCAACTGGACAAGGAAAAAAAAAAGCATCCAGGTTTGAAAAGAGGATATAAAACCATTTCTATTCAGAGATAACATGACCTTGTATATAGTATACTAAGAATTTAGTATGTCCAACTTAAAAACTATAAGAACTAATGAATGAGTTTAACAAGGTTTTAGAACACAAGGGCCAAATAAAAAATCAATTGTATTTCTATACAATTGCAATGAAATTAAGACATCAATTTCATTTATAATAACATCAAAATAAAATACTTAGAATTAAATTGAATAAAATAAGTGCAAAACTTGTACTCTTAAAACTGAAACATTGAAAGAAATTAAAGAAGATCTAAATAAACGGGCCAATAAGCACATGAAAAAATGCTCAACATCATTAGTCATCAGGGAAATGCAAATCCAAGCCACAGTGAAATACCTCACACCATCTCACAAACACTAGGGTAGCTAGAATTAAATGGTTGGATAATAACAAGTGCTGACAAGGATGTGGGGAAATTAGAGCCCTATTACATTACTGGTGGGAATGTAAAATGGTGCCTTCACTTTGGAAAACACTCTGGTAGTTCCTCAAACAATTAAACATGGAATTACCACACAACCTTGCAATTTCACTCCAAGGTATATACCCAAGAGAAATGAAAACATATCTGCATAAAAAAAGAAAAAAAAAACACATGGGGCCCCTGGCTGGCTCAGTCAGTTGAATGTCTGACTCTTGATTTTTGCTCAGGTCATGATCTCAGGGTCCTGGGATTGAGCCCCACATTGTGCTCTGTGCTCAGCTCAGCTTGGAGTCTGCTTGTCCCTCTCTTTTTGCTCCTCCCCCTGCTCACATGCTCTCTCTGTCTCAAATGAGTAAATAAAATCTTTTAAAAAAAGAAAAAAAAAAACCAGAAAAACATCTCATGTTTATGGATTCAGAAGACTTGGTACTGTGAAGATGCCAATACTTCTCCAATTGTTCAACATAATTCCAGTTAGAATACCGGCTATTTTCTTTGTTGAAATTGACAAGCTGATTCTAAAATTCACATATAATTACAAGGAGTCCCAAATAGCTAAAACAATTTTGAGAAAGAAGAACAAAACACAAGGATTCACACTTCGCACCTTCAAAACTTAACTACAAAGTAATGGTAATGAAGACAGTGTGGTTGCTGGCACAAGGATAGACACATATCAATCAAATAGAATTGAGAGTCCAGAAATAAACCCATCCATCTATGGTCAACTGATTTTTGACAGGGATGCCAAGGCCATTCAATGGGGGAAACTAGTCTTTTCAACAAATGGTGCTAAGACAACTAGACAGCAATGCAGAAAAACAAAGTTGGACCCTTACCTCAGACTTCATATAAAAACTCAAAAAGCCATTTTTATAACTCAAAATGGATCAAAGATCTAAATGTAAGAGCTAAAACCATAAAACTGCTAAAATAAAATATACAGATAAATCTTCATAGCCCTGTCACTTCAGGACTTGACAAAGGATTCCTAGCTATGTTAGTAAAAGCATGATCAACAGAAGGAAAAAAACCAGATAAATTGCATTTCATAAAATCTAAATACTTTTGTGCTTTAAAGGCACCACCAAGAAAGTGAAAAGACAACTTACAGAATGGGAGAATATATTTGCAAGTCATACATCTGATAAGAGATTTGTATCTAGAGTACATAAAGAACTCTTACAACTCAATAATACAATGGCAAATAATCAAAGTAAAAAATGCGCAAGGGATCTGAACAGAGAGTTCTCCAAGGAAGATATACAAATGTCTGATGAAAGAATGCTTCACAGCATTAACCATCAGGAAAATGCAAATCAAAGCCACAATGAGATGCCACTTCACATGCACTAGGATGGCTAGAATAAAAGGTCAGATAATAAGTATTGACAAGAATGTGGCAAAATAGGAACCCACGTGCACTAATGGTATAAAATGGTGCAACCACCTTGGAAAAGTCTGGCAGTTCTTCAAATGATTAAACATAGTTGCCATATGACCCAACAATTCCACTCCTAGCTATATACCTAAGAGAAATGATGACATATGCTATCACACAAAAATGTGTACACGAATGTTTATAGTTGCATTATTCATAATAACCAAAAGGCAGAAACAACCCATATGTCTATCAACTGATAAATAAAGAAAATGTAGCCTATTATACAAAGGAGTATTATTCTGCCATAATAAGAAATTTAAATACTGATACATGGGTGAACCTTGAAATCATGCTCAGTAAAAAAAAGCCAGTCACAAGTGAGCACATATTACATGATTCCATATGATATAAAAGTCCAGAATAGGGAAATCAATGGAGGTTGAGGTAGGTTAGTGATTACTTCTGTCTGAAAGGAGAGGGGGTATACAGGTGTGATAGCTAAACAGTGCAGGGTTTCTTTAAGAGGTGATGAAGATGTCTAGACATTCCTAAATGATGACTGTGGGATGGTTGTACATACCTGTGAGCGTGCTAAAGTTCATTGAACTGAACACTTTAAGTGGATGGATTGCAAGGTATGTGAATTATATCACAATAAAGTTGTTAAAAACAATTGTTAGTAAAATAAAACAAATTAGGAAAAGAGAACTGGAGAGAGAAACAGGAGAAAGGGAACAAAGAGGTGGTTATTCAATGTTGGTAAATAAATCTTTGACTTTAGGTGGGGAGAGATACAGGAAGATGTGAGAAAGCCATGTGGAACAGCATACAGACTGACATCAAGTGAAACGTCATCAATTGCTAAAAGAATTAGACCAGCCCCAAAGATTGTGGGGTTGGGGACAGATCAGAGGGGATGGGAAGAATGTGGGGTGGTGATAAATGAGCCAGTGTTGTCTGTCCCAGGATTCAGGGTGACTTCCCTGACCCAGGAAGAGATAGACAGTGGAATCTTCTGACCATGTTAAAACAATGAAATTGACCATCATGCCCTGACATGGAAAGATGTCCATGATTGTTAGATTATAAAAGCAAGGTGCAGAACAATGTATGTAAGATATTCCATTTTTGTTAAAAAAATAAAGATGTAGGAAAAAAAGTCTAGAAAGATCTACACCAAGCAGTAGTTAATTTTAGAAGGAGAGATTGAGAAGGAAGCTTATGCTTTTTCTAGATCAGTTGATTTTTTTTTTGCAAAGAATCAGGAAAAAAACCCCGATAAAGGTATTTCCACAAAGAACAAAGTAGTAAGACAGACCTAATTAACATTTGTGATTTGCAAATATTCTTTGATGAGAGATGATGTGTAAACAAGAAGGATTATTACCATAGACTCAGACAGCTTGGAATGTCCACCTCTGCCATTGTTTCTTCCAGGAAAATGCTGCAGGTTCTTCCACACGGCACCTGGGGCCCCAGGGAGGCCACCCAGCCTCCCTGAAGCCTCACTTCCCATGACTTTCCCAGTACCTCTTCTTCCATGCATCCCCGTCACACATCATTCCACTGAATTGTTCTTCTCACCACTTCCTTGAAACTGAGCCTGTCATGTCCACCAATGACCTCCAAGTTGCCCATGAACTTCTTTGTGCCCCTCTTGACTCTCAGTGTTTGGCAGTCTGGGTCTTGCCCTGTTCTTGGAATGCTTTCTTCTCTTGGCTTCTGGGCATCTTAGGTCACCTGCAGGTTCTCCTTCCCTGTCTCTGGCTGCCCCTTCTCAGCTGTCCTCCTGCTCTGTGCAGTCTGGGATGTGGGTGTGCTGGGCTCTGATCAGGCCTAGTCTTTCTCTTCCTTAGGGACCTCATCTGGGTCCTGCTGTCCTCTCTCTTAGAAGGACCCTAAAGGTTGTTTTTCCTTCCCTTGTTTCATATGGAAGATAAGAAAGAGGCAGAAATAGAGATTCAAAGAGAAGAGTCTCCAAAGGTAAGTGAACTTGTAGGGCTGGATTTTCCTCTTCCCCTGGTAAGACCAGGCAAGGGGAAAGGAGAGAGGGAAAGTGAAGCAGGTGTGTGTGGGGGAGAGAGAGGGCACAGGAACAGGTGCAAGTCCTCTGGTGTCTCTTCTTATCAGGGCACTAATCCCATCAGGAGGGCCCTACCCCCATGACTCCTTTTAACCCTAATTACTTCTGTCAAGGCCCTATCTCAAAGTAGTCACACTGGGGTTTCCACATATAACTTTTGGGGGACCCAAACATTGAGTCCATAACAGATGGGCTCAGTGCTGAGCGATCCTCAACAGAAAGCTCTCTCTCTCTCCTTGCACCCTCCCCTCAACCCCCTAAAATGTGAAGACATAGTGAGACGGGGACAACAGATAAGAAGTCTGCACATCAGAAAGAGAGTTGTCCCTGAAAGCCAAGTGTGCTGGCACCATCATCTTGGGCATTGGCCTCCAGAACTGTATAATCATTTTTTTTGTTTTAATTTTTTATTATGTTATGTCAGTCACCATACAGTACATCCTTAGTTTTTTATGTAGTGTTCCATGATTCATTGTATTATAACACCCAGTGCTCCATGCAATACATGCACTTCTTAATACTCATCACTGCCCTAGACAATCCCCCTACCCCTCTCCCCTCTGAAACTCTGTTTCCCAGAGTCCATAGACTCTTGTGGTTCATTCCCCCTTCTGTTCCCCCCCTTCATTCTTCCCTTCCTTCTCCTACTGATCTCCCTGCTATTCCTTATGTTCCACAAATGAGTGAAACTATATGATAATTGTCTTTCTCTGCTTGACTTATTTCACTTAGCATAATCTCCTCCAGTCCCGTCCATGTTGCTGCAAATGTTGGGTAATCGTTCTTTCTGATGGCTGGAAGGAGCCGAGATGCCCCTCACCAGCTTCTGGTATTTCAATCAAGTTGCTTCCTAGCCTGGACTTGAAGGTGTAGAGTTCAGAAAATGTGTTATTTATATGCTTTCCACAGCAACAACTAACCTGAAGTAGATGTGGAGGAGTACCCTTGCATCAATGTGGGAGTTTATCCACCTTGTTTTTTTTTTTTATGTAGATATTCTTGGAACTCAATTTCACACATGGGAATTCATATTTATTTTTTCATTTATGTACTCAATTCACTCATAATGTAATGTTGAAGGTTACTGTTAGTTTTAGGTTAGGGCTAGATTTAGGGTTTAGGGCTTAGGGTCTAAGGACTAGGGCTTAGGGCATGTGCCTGGTATCCTGCAGTTCAGAGATCTCCCCAGAGAGTAAATTCAACACTGACTGTGATGAGAATAGCCTTGGCGCTATCTCCTGAGCTGAGACAAGAAGGGGATTTGGGGCTCTAAATACTTGTTTTTAGAAATGCTGATTTTGGTGTGCCTGGGTGGCCCAGTCATTAAGCATCTGCCTTTGGCTCAGGGAGCAATCGCAGGGTCCTGGGATCAAGTCCCACATTGGGCTCCCTGCTCCCTGCCCTCAGAAATCGTTCTTTCTGACGGCTGAGTAATATTCCATTGTATATATGGACCATATCTTCTTAATCCAGTCATCTGTGGAAGGGTATCTCAGCTTCTTCCACAATTTAGTTATTGTGGGCAATGCTGCTATGAACATTGGGGTGCATATGGCTCTTCTCTTCACTACGTCTGTATCTTTGGGGTAAATACCCAGGACTGCAATTGCTGGATCATAAGGTAGCTCAATTTTTAACTTTTTAAGGGACCTCCACACTGTTTTCCAAAGTGGCTGTACCAACTTACATTCCCACGAACAGTGTAAGAGGGAACCCCTTTCTCCACATCCTCTCCAACATTTGTTGTTTCCTGCCTTGTCCATTTTTGCCGTTCTAACTGGTATCTCAATGTGGTTTTGATTTGAATTTCCCTGATGGCTAAAGATTTTGAACATTTTTTCATATGTCTGTTGGCCATTTGTATGCCTTCAATTGGAAAAGTGTCTGTTCATATCATCTGCCCATTTTTTGATTTGATTATTTGTTTCCCATGTATTGAGTTTGAGAAGTTCTTTGTAGATCTTGGATACTAGTTCTTTTATCTGTAGTGTCATCTTCTCCCATTCCGTGGGGTGCCTCTTAGTTTTTTTGACTGTTTCCTTGGCTGTGCAGAAGCTTTTTATCTTGACGAAGTCCCACAAGTTCATTTTATCTTTTGTTTCTCTTGCCTTTGGAGATATGTGTCATGAAAAAAGTTGCTGTGGCAGATGTCGTAGAGGTTGCTGCCTATGTTCTCCTCTAGGATTTTGATGGATTCCTGTCTCACATCAAGGTCTTTCATCCATTTGGAGTTTATCTTTGTGTATGGTGTGAGAGAGTGGTCAAGTTTCATTCTATTGCATGTAGCTGTCCAATTTTCCCAGCACCATTTATCGAAGAGACTGTCTTGTTCCCACTGGATGTTGTTTCCTGCTTTGTCAAAGATTAGTTGCCCAAAGAGCCGAGGGTCCATTTCTGGGTTCTCTATTCTGTTCCATTGGTCTATGTGTCTGTTTTTGTGCCAGTACCATGCTGCCTTTTTGATCACAACTTTGTAGTATACCTTGAAATCAGGCAATGTGATGCCCCCAACTTTGTTTTTCCTTTTCAACAATTCCTTGGTGATTCAGGGCCTTTTCTGATTCCACACAAATTTAAGGGCTGTTTGTTCCAGCTCTTTGAAAAATGTCATTGGTATTTTGATTGGGATGGCATTGAAAGTGTAGATTGCTCTGGGTAGTGTAGACATTTTAACTATGTTTATTCTTCCGATCCATAAGCATGGAATATTTTTCCATCTTTTTGTGTCTTCTTCAATGTCTTTCAAGAGTGATTTGTAGTTTCTAGAATATACATCCTTTATGTCTCTGGTTAAGTTAATTCCGAGATAACATATGGTTTTTGGTGCTATTGTAAATGGAATGGATTCCCTAATTTCTCTTTCTTCAGTCTCATTGTTCGTGTAGAGAAATGCAACTGATTTCTGAGCATTGATTTTGTATCCCGCCACATTACTGAATTTCTCTATAACTTCTAGTAGTTTGGGGGTGGAGTCTTTTGGGTTTTCTATATAGAGTATCATGTCATCTGCGAAGAGAGACAGTTTGACTTGTTCTTTGCCTATTTCGATACCTTTTATCCCTTTTTGTTGTCTGATTGCTGTTGCAAGGACTTCTAGTACTATGTTGAATAATAGTGGCGAGAGTGGACATCCTTGTCATGTTCCTGATCTTAAGGGTAAGGCTTCCAGCTTTTCCCCATTGAGAATGATATTTGCTGTAGGCTTTTCATAGATGGTTTTTATGAGATTGAGGAATGTACCCTCTATCCCTACACTCTGAAGGGTTTTAACCAGGAAAGGATGCTGTATTTTGTCAAATGCTTTTTCTGCATCAATTGAGAGGATCGTATGGTTCTTTACTCTTTTCTTGTTGATATGATCTATCACACTGATCGATTTGTGAATGTCGAACGACCCTTGCACCCCAGGGATGAATCCCACTTGGTCTTGATGGATAATCCTTTTAATGTACTGTTGGATCCTATTAGCTAGGATCTTGTTGAGAATTTTGGCATCCATATTCATCAGGGAAATTGGTCTGTAATTCTTCTTTTTGATGGGGTCTTTGACTGGTTTGGGAATTAAGGTAATACTGGCCTCATAGAATGAGTTTGGTAGTTTTCCTTCTGTTTCTATTTTTTGAAACAGCTTCAGGAGAACAGGTATTATTTCTTCTTTGATTGTTTGGTAGAATTCCCCGGGGAATCCGTCAGGCCCTGGACTCTTGTTTTTTGGAAGGTTTTTGATCACTGCTTCAATCTCTTCATAATTAATCAGTCTGTTTAAATAATCAGTTTCTTCCTGTTTCAGTCTTGGTAGTTTATAGGTTTCCAGGAAGGCATCTGTTTCTTCCAGGTTGTTTAATTTATTGGCATAAAGCTGTTGATAAAAGTTTCTAATGATTCTTCCTATTGCATTGGTGTTGTTCGTGATCTCTCCCCTTTCATTCTTAATTTTATTAATTTGGGTCCCTTCTCTATTCTTTTGAATAAGTCTGGCGAGTGGCTTATCGATCTTATTTATTCTTTCAAAGAACCAGGTTCTAGTTCTGTTGATCTGCTCTACTGTGCTACTGGTTTCTAATTCATTGTTCTCTGCTCTAATCTTGATCAACTGCCTTCTCGTGCGTGGGTTAGGCCTGTTCTTCTATTCCAGCTCCAGCTTCTCGAGGTAAGAATATAAAAACTGCATTTTAGATTTTTCTGTTCTTTTGAATGAGGCTTGGATGGCTATGTATTTTCCCCTTAGGACCACCTTTGCAGTGTACCATAGGTTTTGGACCATTGTGTTTTCATTCTCGTTGGCCCCCATAAATTGTTTAAAATGATTTTTAATTTCCTGGTTTAACCAATCATTCTTGAGCAGGATGGTTCTTAGTTTCCAAGTATTTGAGTTTCTTCCAAATTTTTCCTTGTGGTTGAGTTCCAATTTCAAAGCATTGTGGTCTGAGAATATGCATGGTATAATTTAAGTCTTTTGGTATCAGTTGAGACCTGTTTTGTGACCCTGTTTATGGTCTATTCTGGAGAAAGTTCCATGTGCATTTGAAAAGAATGAGTATTCTGTTGGTC
Source organism: Ursus arctos (assembly GCF_023065955.2). NCBI lineage: Eukaryota > Metazoa > Chordata > Mammalia > Carnivora > Ursidae > Ursus > Ursus arctos. The sequence continues at coordinate 3,719,620 of NW_026622763.1, read as the reverse complement.
TGGGGTGTAGTGTTCTGTATATATTTTTGAGGTCCATATGGTCTAGTATGTCATTCAAAGCTCTTGTTTCTTTGTTTTCTGCTGAGGTGATCTGTCTATTGCTGAGAGTGGAGTGTTGAAGTCCCCTACTATTAATATATTATTATCTTTATGTCTCTTTATTCTGGTTAAGAGTTGGCTTGTATATCTAGCTGTTCCCCTGTTGGGGGCATAGATATTTACAATTTTCATATCCACTTGTTGGATACATCCTTTAAGAATAATATGGTGCCCTTCTGTATCTCTAACAACAGTCTTTAGTTTAAAATCTAATCTGTCTGATATAAGAATTGCTACCCCAGCTTTCTTTTGAGGTCCGTTGGCATGGAAAATTGTTCTCCATTCCTTCACTTTCAGTCTGGATGTATCTTTAGGTTCAAAATGAGTCTCTTGTAGACAGCAAATGGATGGGTCATGTCTTTTTATCCAATCTGCAACCCTGTGGCATTTATGGGAGCATTTAGGCCATTTACATTGAGACTGATTATTGAGAGATATGATTTTAATGATGCCATGTTGTCTGTAAAGTCTTTGTTTCTATAGATTGTGACTTTCTGTTCTGTATCACTCTTGGGGCCTTTTTACTTTTATAGAACCCCCCTTAATATCTCCTGTAGGGCTGGTTTTGTGGTTACAAAATTGGTCAATGACTGGAGATTCTGGAAGGTCTTTATCTCTCTATAAATTCTGAATGACAGCCTTGCTTGATAAAGGATCCTTGGCTGCATGTTCTTCTCATATAGAGCTTTGACAATACGCCGCCAACACTTCCTAGCCTGCCAGGTATCTCTAGACAGGTCTGATGTTATTCTGATATTTTTACCACTGTATGTAAGGATTTTCTTCCCCCTGGCCACTTTCAATACTGTATCCTTGGATCTAATATTTGCAAAATGCACTATGACGTGACTTGGTGTAGGTCTGTCGTCATTGACCTTGGGAGGGGTCCTCTCTGCCTCTTGGACACAAATGCTTGTGTTCTTTGCTTGTATCCTTTGCCAGATTAGGGATGTTCTCAACTACAATTTGTTCAAATATCTCTTCTAGACCTCTCTCTTTCTCCACCGCCTTGGGGATGCTGATGATTCTGACACTGGAACGTTTCATTGAGTCAATAATCCTCTGTAATCTACATTCTTGAGATTGGATTTTTTTGAGCCATGTTTCTGTTTTAACTTTCTCCTCTACCATCCCATCCTCCAATTCACTAATTCGTTCTTCTGCCTCATTTACCCTTGCCATCAGAGTGTCTAGTTTTGACTGCATTTGATTCAGAGCTTTTTAAATTTCTGCCAGATTTGCTCTCATTTCTGCCCTTAGAGGTTCTATATTCTTGTTAAGATTTTCGTTAATATTTTTTTGAAGTCTACACATCATCTTGACCATTGTTACTCTGAACTCCATTTCTGACAAGTTGGTTATATCCATATCCATCAGTTCTGTGGCAGAGGCTGCAGCCTCATTATCTTTTCTTTGCTGGGGGGGGATTTCTCCACCTCATCCTTCTGATGAGGAGAGGTTGCAGGGATGCCCGGAGCCCAAATTATTGACCAGGTCCCAGGCAGTGTGCACTTGTTTTATAGGGACCTTAGGGATGTGGGCCTCTTGATTTTTCAGCCTGCTTTCTGGGGGAGGGGCCTACTGCACTGCTATTTAGGCAACCCTGTTAGGGTAGAGTTGCCCTGTCCCCTGCGAGGGGGTCACAATGTGACCTGTAATTTCCGGGCTTTTGTTCTCTGGCGGCTTTCCCTGGTGGTTTTCTGTGACTCTTCTGAGAGTCAGAGCAGCAGTGGCCATATCCTAGCCTCTGTCTCAGAACAGAGAGATTGCAGTCTGCTCTCCACTGAGCTCTCTTGGCCACTTTAACTCTGTTTCTGTCGGTGCTGCTAAAAACCCTGCAGAGTCCCAGGTTGTGCTCCCTGCAGCCACTGTCCCAGCTCTCGCTTCCAGGGCCTGCACGTCTCTGTCCTTTGTGCTTTTAACACCACCAGCCACCACCTCCCCCTTCCTGCATGTGCTTCCGAGCTCCCTGTTTCAGTGTGGTTCAGGCGTGATCTGGAGCTCCGGTTTTCAGTATGGTCATGCGCACGCTCCCGAGCTCCCGGTTTTAGTCTGGTTCCAGTGAATGCTCCAGAGGTCTGGTTTTCAGTCTGGTCGGGCACATGTTCCCAGGCTTACGGTCTCAGTCTGCTTTCTCGTGGGTACCGGTCCGCAAGGTTGGCCACCTCCCCATTGCTGGTGGCTACTGCTTCCCGGCACCCGAGGGCAGCAGCTCCCTCCCCCTTCCATTTACCTTCTGTTATCTGTGTGCTGATTCACAGCTCCCCGCATTGTACCTCAATACTCAGCCTGGAGATGTTCGTTTGTAGAGATCCAGATGTATCTTCCTGCATCTCAGGCTGATTTCATGGGTGTTCAGGATGGTCTTGTAGATATCCAGCTTGACTCAGGGGACCAACTGAAAAAGGAGTCCCCTACTCCTCTGCCATCTTTTCTCCTCCAGCCAAATAAATAAAATCTTTAAAAAAATGTTGATTTTAATGCCAGTTACCATGCAGCGTGATATTACGTGTCCAGTATTCAATACTTCCATCCAGAACTGTATAATCAATGCGTGCTGTTTAAGCTGCCTGGTCTGTGGTATTGGGTCGTGGCGCCCTAGCTAAGACAGCACGTCTGTCAGGGGTCTCTGCTCCTCTTTGCAGCTCTGTTTGCTCCTTCTTTCTCTCCTTCCCTCTCCTCCTCACTCATGGCTGTCCCTCAGAGTGGTCCAGAAGGTGGCTCAGGATGCCTAATCAGGGCTTCAGCTCAGCCGCAGCTGGAAGGCACTTTCTTCTGGGTCTCCGGTTACATCCTGCAAGGGGAGTCTGCTCAGTTTGGCTCCTCTGGTCCTGGTCTGTGGCTCTGCCGGCTGGGGGTGTGTGCCTCCGGATGGCCCACCCCGTTTCGGTCCAAGCAGCCCCCGGCCGAAGGTCTAGCACCCACTCAGCAGGGCAGTGAGAGCAGCGTGAGCTTGAGCGTGAAAGCCTGTGGGTGGCAGGAGGGATGGGTGTTCTGGGGAGGAAGTTCGCACGGGAGTGAAGGGAACATCAAACACCCCTGACTGTTCTGCAGTCATTATTCCTGCGCATGCATTTGCCCAACCTCCACTTCAATCAGGAGGCAGGCAACAGTGCCAACTTACAGAGGAAGGAATGGGGCTCTGAGTGCTCAGGGCTCTTTCCCAGGAGCTGGGCAGGAGCCGGGGCGGGGCTAGGAGGTGGCTTGCTGGGAGCTCCGCCCCTGGGTGGGACCTGCCTGCTCAGGCGCCTGGACCACATTCCCAAAGGGCAAGATAGAGGCCTGGATTCCCTCCGTAGTGAGCCCAGGTGAGCGCCCAGGTAACCCAGATAAACCCCTTGACCGGGCAGCCTGGGAGGCAGGGGCCTGCCTTCTTCCCAGGCCATTCCTTGCAGTGCGAAGGGGGCGGTGTCACGGAGTCGGGTTTGATGGGCACAGACCCTCTGCCTGCCTGTCCTGTCGGATTAAGCTCTTTGAATTAAACATGGTCCCTCCAGGCTTTGATCTGGATGCAAGCGCCTGGTGCGGGTTACACCCTGAGCCATTATCAGCAGCAACACCTTGGTGTGACTTCTTTATCAGATCTTCTTTTCCCTAGACTGAGAATTGTACTAGAGAATAGACGTTTGGGAGGATTTGAGGGATGGGGAGATCTCTTACAAAGGCGCCATCACCGCCGACCGTCTTCAGCTCAGGACAATAATCTGAGATAACCATCGCCCTGTTTCGGCTGTACTGTGCCTACTCTGGAGCCAGCTGTGGTGTTCCAGTGATGGCCTCACCTCTTCCTAGCTGTGTGAACAAGGCACCTGAATTCCTCCGCTGTAAGAGGCCTGGCGAGCAGGAGTGCCCTGTAGGCATTAAGTGCTCAATTACAAGAATAGCAACACAACAACCAGTATCTTCACATCAATTACAGATTACAAAGCCATTTTGCATGATTTTCTTTGAGTCGCAAACAGCTCTGGCAATTTTGACTCCCATTTTACAGATTAAGGAACTGAGGCTCAGAGAGATTAAGAGCCTTGTTCTACATAGGAGTCAAACCCAGCCTTTTTGATTCCACTCTGCAGAGTCCTGAAAGACCTCAGGTTTTGGGTGTTGCTGGACTTCGTGTTGAGCACTGGTCCTTGACAAAATGATGTGGCCTCTCAGAGCCTCGGTTTCCCCACCTGCTAAATGGGGATTGCAGAGTAGCAGTGTGGGTCATTATCACCATTACCTCACTGCCTGGGTTCCACGGGCCTGATGGACTTCTCTGCTATTGCTGTTGATGTCTGGGCTTAGCCCTGTCTGTCCACAAAACGATAGCAGAGACTTTGAAGGCTGAGAGCGGGTCAACAAAAGATAAAATACAGCCCCAGCCTATTATCTCAGCTTCAGATATCGACATTGGCAGACTTTTCCATGCTTGTGGAGGGAAGCATTGGAACTCCTGCCAAGAGCAAAAACTGATTTGCCCACATGCAGTCCAGCCCTCTGATCTGTCCCTGGAGACAAAATAAGGAAACTACCTCTTTGATCCAAAACTATTTTTATCTGCCTCTGAGCAGTGCTTATGGTGCATTATGTGTTTTTCAGGGAAGGGTGCTATCAGCAGTAGAGATAAACATTACCCTGGCCGAGCCCTGCAAATCGGCCCCCTTTGTTTTCACTGGCAGTACCAGTGGGGCCAGGCTTGGGTCACATGCTGATAGCAGCTGAGAAATGGAGTCACCTCAGCTGGTTGGCACTGACCATATGGCGAAGGAGGCAAAGTTGATTCAATGCATCTTGTCCCCAGATGTGTGTGCTGTGGCGTGAGGAAGGCCCGAGTGGATGCCCATGCCTACCTTGTGGGCTCTTCCCTCCTGTCCTCCCATCCCAGATTTTCGTCTCTGTGTTGGCCCACCCCTCTCCCATCAGGATCTAGCTGGACACTGGCTTATGGTTTCAGTTCACCCACAGCTTTGGGCAGAGACAACCCTGCATCAGCCCTCCCTGCCAACTTTTCTGGGGAGGAGGGATTCAGACAGAAGGGGCATACATTTTGCTGGGCCCTCAGGGGTCACTAGGAGTAGAGGGAGCCACAGGGAGGAGGGAAGTGATTTATGGCTGGGGGAAGCCTGCTGGTAAAAGCCTGGAGGTGGAAATCAGTGCAGCAGTATAAGGTTAGAGATGTTTCACAAGCTCTTTGTGTCTCCCCCAGAAGTGGCTGCTTTCCCTGTACTCTGCCTCCAGTGCACAGAGGTAGATACAGCTTGGAACCAAGTGTGATGGTTGATTTTGTGTCAGCCACTGGGTGCCCAGACATTTGGGCACCGGTATTCTGTGTGTGTCTGTGAGGGAGTTGATGCTATCATTTGAATCCATAGGCTAAAACAGATTGCCCTCCCCAGTGTGGGTGGGCCTCATCCAATCAGTTGAAGACCTGAATACACAAAAAGGTAAATCTGCCTGATTGGTTTGAGCTGGGACATCAGATCTTTTCTGCCTTTGGACTCAAACTGAAACGTTGGCTCTTTCTAGGTCTTGAGCCTGTTGGCATTTGGACCAGAGCTATACCATCAGCTCTTCTGGGTCTCTAGCTTGCTGACTTCAGGTCTTGGGACTTGTCAGCCTCCATAATCACCAATGGACCAATTCCTTAAATAAATCTCTTTGCACCCCCCCATGTCCTCCCCCCAACATTCTATTGACTCTTTTTCTGGAGAACACTGACTAATATACCAAGTGTCAAAATTTGACTTTTCTAAAATATGCCCGAAAACACATAGTAGAGACATAGTCTTGAAAGCCTAGGTTTTTAATGATAAGAACGTGGGTTTTTGAAAGAGAAGGACTCAGCACATAAGTTGAGCAGCATATAGTCAGGGTTGGGAAGCCTGTATGGAGATGCAACAGCAGGTTTCCCATCCCGGGGGGTTGTGTTTTGGTGGGTGGAAGATGACCAGAGGGCTGTGGATGGAGCCTGGAGGGCAGGGTCCCTGAGAGGGGCCAGTGCACTGCCCCCTCCAATGTCTGAGCTGGGAGGATAGTGTTGACAGAATGCACTGCATTGTTGAGTGTGGGGGTTGAGGGCTGAGTGAGCATGTGCTTGACCCTTCCTGAGGAGAACAGGGCAGCATCCTGAATTGAATGAATATTTACGCAATTGTTCAAATCAAATTTGCACACTCCACAATTTTTTCCCTCGGGTCAAGAGAGTTGTCCCTGCTAATGTTGACTTTTGCAGTTCTTATATAAAAATCAATTAGCTTTTAAAATTTCTCTCAGTTCCTCTCCATGCATCTATCCTTCATCCTCCATCCTCCATCCTGAGTTACACCTGTGGGGCTGTACCACACATGCCTGCCAACGTTTAAATATGTGTAATAGTATATTTGTTAGGGTGCTTTTGATCACAAGCAACAGGAAAAGCAGTTTCAAACCAGTTGAAACAATAGAGAGACTCTAACTCAAATGAAAAATCCAGATGGTTGCAGGCTTCAGGTGAGGCTTGCTCCAGTGGCTTGGAAATGTCACAAACCCCATTTCTCCACACTGCCTTCTACAATGTGAGATTAACTACTGAGTGCTTCATATCAGGTCCCAAGATGGCAGGCTGTAGCTTCTTGAGCAGCTTGACTCTTCTTTCACATCCAGCCAGAAGGAGCCTTGGTTCACAGCCATTGTAGTTACTGCCAGGACGAACAGAGGCAGTGCCCATCTCCAGCCCAGTGATTGGATTCAGGAATGTCCTCAGCCTAGGATGCAAGCTCTGTGCTTGGAGTGTAAGATCCCTGGGTGGTGTGGTGGGATCAGCGGTGTTGGAAAGGGCAAGGGGGTAGAGATGCTGAGGAGGCAGCAACAAAAGTCCTTTATAAAGGGAATCTTGCATTTTTGTGTTTTATTAAATTTCACCTTTGCTACCATCTTCCCATAGTTTTCCTGCTAACTAGTAAGGAATCTTCCATCTGAGCAGAAATTGTTAAATTCTAACCAGCCAAGTAGGGATTGGTAAGTCTGTCCTTTTACCTTGGTTAGGGGCAGGCTCTGAATCATGCATCCTGGCCACACCCACCCTGGTCTTGTTCTGCTCACCTGTGAAATGAATCGGTGGTCTCTGCTTTGTGAGGTCCCTGTGAAGATACAGCAGTGTGTCTCCCAGTGTGTGTCCTGCCCCATGCTGAGGGGTGATGAATGCACATGCTCTTAGGATGCACTGTTAGTTCATGTAAAGGCCCATTGAGGCTGCTTCCTACAAAGTGCTATGGAGGTCTTGGGTATTTAGACAGAGGGCAGATCCAAAGGGTTAAGGGGAGGATAAGGCATAGGTAGCATGAAGCTGTCAGCCAGGACTCTGTGAACTTCAGGTGGAGGGGAGGAGTCCCATGAAGAGTGAGGGCCCCAGAGTCATCTGCTAACCCTCTCTGCCATTTCTGATGAGACCTTGTTGACCCATCACCAATTCACCATCCAACTGAATAGGAGTTATTGAAAGTGGCCATGCTCCTATGTGGTCACTCCTGGTCTGGTGTGGCTGTGGGGCCTGATGGTGATGGTGTCCTGTTTGCTGAAGGAGGGGAGCTCTGCAGTGCCCAGTCCAGGCTGGCCTTATAGTCACCTTCTGGGTGAGCCCTCAGTGCAAAAGCACACTTGAAACTACAGGGCCCTTAGGTGCTCAGAGCCACCATGGTGTGGCAACCTTAGTCCCCTACCACCCCCAAAGACAGGTCTGGGGTTGGGAGTAGAGAGTTCTGGCTCTGCTCTGTGGTCTTGACCAAGATGTTTATGTTTACCTGCCTTCTATTTCCTCAGCTACCTGTCTCAGGGTGGCAAGCGATGCTTTGGGGCCTTTGGGCAGAGCCCCCACAGGCAAGGAATGATCTTGTAACAAGACATTAATATGGGACTGTTCCAGCAGTTCTAGTTCAGACCCCAAAATGCTGGGGACAAGTGGATGGTAAGTGTCCCAGCCACTTTGAAAGTGGGGGCTACCTACAGAGCAGAGGGGGGCTCACATAGTCAGTGGCAAACCCCTCCTGGGCCTTGGCCTCCAGCTCCGCCTCCCTGCTGGAGGTCCAGCTCAGTCTTGGGCCTGTTTCTTCTGTCCCTCGGTGCCCCTGTGGCCCCAGGTATGTCTGCCCGCTTGGCTTCTCTCCTCAGCTGCAGGAATGCCCCCTCCCGGTGAATGGCTCCTGAACTTGGCCAAAATGGTACTCCCGACCTCCATCCCTAACCAGCAGGCCGCTGTCTTCTCCGGCTCAGGTGACCACAGCTCCATTCTGCCTGCCACCTGCTCAAGCAAAAATCCTCGGGGCTGTCTTTGCCTCCTCCCTTTCTCTTCCACATCACTTTCAGTGAAGTAGAAAATCTAAAAAAAAAAAAATCCATTTAGCTTGGTCTTGGAACATGTCTGGAATGTGACCACCTCTCACTGTTTTCATTTCCTCTTCTGGGGCCCAAAGTTCATTGGGATTTTTGTGCTGACCCCCACTTGCCCTCCATATCCACATCCCCTATCCGCAGACTGTCTGCTCTTAACACCAGCCAGAACAATCCTTTCAAAACGGAAGACTTAAGATGCTACTCCTCTGCTCTGGCTTTTCCTCTGTCTCCCTGAGGCCCAGCTTTCCCCTGCCCCACTTTGTCCTGTCTATAGTTCTTGTTGTTCTTTAAATAAATATGCCAAGGCTTTTGCACTGCTCCATTCCCCTTCCCAGAATGCTTGTCCTCCATGCTCCACTCTCTCCCCTTCCCCAAGTCCTTGCTAGAGCATCACCTTCTGCCTGAGGCCCACCAGCAGCCATACATTTAAAGTTGCAGCACACTGTCCCGTGCACCCTCACACCCTACCCTGCTCTCTGGTTGTCCCTCGACAGGTATGAGTAGTGTTCTGACACCGCACCATGTGCTGTGCTACTGTGTTTCTTTCTGTCTCCTCCCATTAAAGGACAACCCCATGAAGGCAGAGAGTCTTCTCTGTTCTGTTCCCTCTGGCCTCAGAACAGTGCCTGGCACATAGTAAATGCTCAATAAATATATGGGGAAGGAATGAGCACCCCCTTGATTTTATTAAGGGACTGAGCTTGAAGGTGCCAGGAGAAGGGATTTCTTGGGGAGATCTGTTGGAGTGCTGGAAGGGACTTCCCAATCCCAGCCCCATCTCCTCGGCAAGCAAGAAGGACTTTAGGAAGACCTCTGAGCAACTAATGTGAATCTCCGGGAAGGGCACAGTGGCTCTTGGCTGAGTCAGGCCCAAACTGACACCAAGTGGGAAGGAGGCTGGCTTGGGGTGGATGGAAGGCAGGGCCACACTGCACTGCTGTGTTTCCTGAGGACTAGAGGTGCCTGTGCCCTAGACAGCGGGCCAGCAGGAGTGGGACAAGAGCCAGGGGACAGGAGGGCTGGCTGAAGGGGAGCTAGGTGGTCGCCAGAGCAGGATCTTTCTGGTGAGGGAACTGGGGTCAGCTATGCCTGGAGGCAGGTCTGCAAGGACATCAGAGGCTCGCACAGGAACATCACTCTAGCAAGGTGGGACCCTGGCAATCACAGTTCCTGTGCAGAGAGGACATCTGCAGGGGGATCCTGCCCACCCACTGAGGTCCCAGGGGGAGAAGAGGTACCTCTCATCCAACCATGGGTCTCCAACAGTGATGTAAGATGGGGCACATTAATGGTGGAAGAAATGTTGTTTGGGACTAAAAGTGACAGGAAAACATTTTATTTTATAAGCAAGATCAGGAGACTCGTATGACCTGTGTGGGATTTCATCCCAGGGAGCAGAACTTGGGGTGGGAGAAACACGACTGAGGTTAGATTTAGAGGTACAGTGAGAGGAAAGAGTAAAGTGGTTGCTTCTATGACCCATGGAGTCAGTCTTCTTCCTGGTTCTGCTTACAGGTGGGGCCAAATCCGTGCATCTCCCTCAAGTGAGATGCTAGAACACCAATTGAGGACACTCTAAGAGACAGTGAGCCTGGCTATGTAGGAAGTTAAAGACCTCAGTGCTGGGGGGGTCATTGTGTGCTGAGCCCATCACTGCCAAAGAGGAGCAGAGGAAGGTGCCTCCCTCTCCCCCAAGCAAGTGAGAGATGGCTTTGAGGGGACACAGACTGGAGTCTGACTTTGGTGGTGTATCAGTCAGGACCAACCAGGTCATGCTGCAGTAACAAACATCCCCAAAGCTCATAGGCTTAACATCATGGTGCTTCTTCTCTATCCATGTTACTTGCCCACTTGGGCTGGTGATTTCTGCTCACGTGGTCACTGAGTGACCCTCCATCAGCTTCTGTGTGCTTCTGCTATTGCCTCAGCTGAGCGAGGAGGATTCAGAGAATTGTGGCCCTGAAAGCTTTCTCATGGAAGTGAGTGACACAGCCCATGGTTGTCCCTATATCATTGTCCAAAACAAATTGTGTGACCACGCCTTTGAAGAGGGGCAAGGGAGTAGGCATAGAGATGAAATTTTGCCATGTGCTGGAAGGCAGAGACCCAAAAATACTGGGACCAGCACTAGTGACCACCACTGCTGGGAGAGGCCCTGCCCAGCAGAGGGGGTGGGGCCCATGGAAATGTGCTCCCTTCCACCAACGTGGGATGAAGGGTGTGTATCCAGCACCAGTGAGGGTTGTCTTGAAAGAGATCCTGGGGGATCCCAGTACAGGGGTGGGCCCCTAAAGCCAAGGTGAGGGCAGGAATTGAGAGCAGCAAACCTAGGAGGACATTGCCCATTTCAAGGACCCAGCCAGGGGCTACTAAGGAGCCTACAGACTGCCTATGGGAGTAGGTCAGCTTGCCCACGTGGGCTCATTTAGCAGACTTTTCCTATCACTTTATTCCCCAGTCCAGCTCCCCAAGGCCTCCCTCTATTATTCCGGAGTTGCCCTAAACTTCAGCCACCAGTAGGGGCAGAGTGGAGTGAGAAGGGGAGAGGAGGAGGCCAGCCCCACACCTCCCTGGCAGGTGTTCAGGGAGAAAATTTACTTGGATGAGAGCTCAGGATTTTAACATCAAACCGATTCAACTGGAATTATGGGGTTATTAGCCTGGGCTGGACCTTCTGTTATCCTGCAGAGACTGAGAAGCTCCAGGACCGGGCCGGAGGTCCCTGCTATGGACAGGAGGAACAAACTCATGGCGTGGCTTGAAGGTATAGCAGGAGCAGGAGCATGCTGCCCATCCTCTTGGAGATGAATGGTTCCATCTAAAACAGGGGAAACACCACCCACATGTGACCCGCCTCTCAGGGCATCCTGGCCCAAGTGACGCTGCATGAGTGAGGAGGGGCTTGAGCACCATGTGCTAGATATATGATCAGGGCTGCAGGTGGCTCTTGTGAGGTGCACTCCCAGATTCTGGGGCACAAGCCTGTCTCAGGACAGCCTCCCACTCCCAGCCCTAAATTCCTGCGATCCTTAGGCCTCCCTCCCTCCCTCCCCTCTTTCTCTGTGCCCAGACCCTGCCCTGGGGCTCACCTACCTACCGAAGGTCAGACATTCTCATGCTGTACAGGGGGAAAACTGGAGATTGAGGGAGTTGAGGTATGGAGGTGACCCAGGAGGGAGCAAGCTAGGGAAGAGAGGAGGGCTGGAGCTGCTCAGGCTGGTGTGCTATCTGCTGCAGGGGCTGTGTGAGCATCAGGGAAAGGGCTGGGAGGGGCCACTGGACCGCCTGCAGTACCTCTCCTAGGCCAGATGCTGTTCTGCCCTCAGGGGCTTATGTTCCTGTGAGGGGGGCAGATGGTAAACAAGTGGCAGAGGGTGATTTGGGCAAGGGGGAGCAGGGAAAGACTGGGAGGACCATGCAGATAGGAGATGGGAGGATGCCTCACTGACAAGTGGGATTTGAACCAAGAGCCCAAGGTGTGAGGGGTTAGCAGGGGACAGCAGATGGGGGGCAGGGCTGTAGCCTGGGTGTTCTGGGAACTCCAGGAGCTGCACAAGCATCGGGGAGGTGGGATCGGATCCTGGGGTTCCCATATTGGCCACCACCCTGTGTGAAGTAGGTTTTGAGCAGAGGGTGATAGGACTTGATGTAGATTTTAACAGGTTCATTCCAACTTTGGGTCAAGAATACCCCTGAGGTCGGCAAGGGTGAGGGAGGGAAAGTGGGGAGGCTCTGCAATCCTGCAGCAGAGGTCATGGTGGCTTGGACCAGGGTGGGGTGGCAGGGACTGTGAGAGATGGTTACATTCTAGATGTAATTTGAGGGTTGAGCCAAGAGGATTTGCTCTGTGGGGGGGATGAGAAAAAGGAAGTGGATGAGAATAAACCCAAGGTTTCTGGCCTGAATGGATGGAAGAATAGAAGTACCACTAATTGAACGAGAAGGCTGGGATGGGACAGGTTTTGGGGACAGGTGGCTGAGAGTTATTTTGGCCACAGTAAGCTTGAGGTGACTGCTAGGCCTCGGAGTCACCATCTGTAGTAAGTGGTCGTGTGTCTGAGCCCTTGTTTTTAGGGGAGAGGTCTGTAGCGTGGTCTGAGGCTAGAAGTTCTCACTGTGTCAGTGGTATTTAAAACCCCAGCGAGGGAAGAATCCCCAGGGGAGTGAGTGCAGACAGGAAGAGACATATTCCAGACCCAGAGATCTCAGCATCTGCCACTGACAGGCTGCGAGAAGAGCTGAGAGCAACGAGGCAGTCTGAGAAACAACCTGGAGCCTGGTGACAGGCAGGTTGGAGGCTGGCCCAGGCCCAGGAGAGGAAACAACATTCCTCAGAAGGGGGATTTGAGCCCCTGCAGCCCAGGGGGCTGGAAAAACCCCTGGTCAGTGCAAGACAGAGACCTCAGTTAGAGCAGGACTCCCCAGGCTTACTCTTTCATTGATGCAGTGATGGGGGCAGCGTGAGTGAGACCCTGCAGGCCTGCCTTGTTCTGCTGTGTGGCCAGGCCACAGAGCCAGAAAAGGGTGCCAGAGGCTGGAGGGCCACAGTCAATGCTGGGAGGACAGTGGGTGGGTGAAGGCCTGCCTCTAGGCTGAGCATAGCTCACTGCCTCTCCATCAGGGAGGGCCTGCTATCTCTGTTTTACAGATGATGAAACTGAGGCTGGGAGGCTGTGTGACTTGATGTAGGTCACACTGCCAAGTGCAGGCTTGGGCTCCAAGGCCAGGGATCTTCTCACTGCTGGCCACCTGTCTCCTTAGAAAAGCTTTATGAAAAAAAACCTGCAAAGCCAATTGCAGAAGGTTGCATATGGTCTGAGGCCGTTTAGATAAGGTTTACAATATGCAAAACAGTGCTGGATGTTGCTTAAGGACATGACTGCAGAGACCAGCAGTGCGATGATAAAGTCCAATGCGGGAGAGCGGGTTGGTTGAGAGAGGGGTTCACTCGAGGGCACCTTGTGGCCTCTTGTATTTCAGGCTGGGTGGTGCGGATGGGCACTGCCGTGCCAGTCCTCGTGCTTTTCCTAGCATGAGACGTCCGGCAAAACCTCCTGCTGTGGGCTCCCCTTGCCTTTGAGACTCCCGGTGCTCCTTTATCCCCCAAGTGGCCTGCGTGCCCCATGTGTGCAAGCACTTCCCGCTTTGTGGGACCTCCTGTGTGCGTCTGGCTGTGTTCCAGGGAACTGGGGCTGCACTGGAGCTGGCTCAGAACGGCTCATGGTTTTACCTTTGTGAGCTGGGCATCAAACTGTTGGTGGCATGAAATGGACTGTGGGGGGTAGTTACACCGCAGGAGTCAGTCGGTGCTCACAGCAGGGCCTTTTCTCTCTTGCTCTGGAGAAATGGTTGTCGACATTTACCAGCACAGCTCCCTGGAGCACCCACAGTGAACCTTGTTTAGCTGGCCCGGCTGTGTCTCTGGGCTCAGGCCTCACCGTCCCACTGTCTGCTCCCACTCTCTCTTAGCTCCTGCGGGGCCCAGGCCTGCCCGGCTGTAGTGTGTGCTGCGTGGGGCTGCTCTGGGCCCTGCTATGCTGCCACACCCTGAGCACATGTTGGGGGCTGCCTGCTAGAAGGAGCTGGGCTCTTGCATCTCACACACCAGGGTTGACTTGGGCTGTGCCCGTGTCACTCTGGAAAAGTGACAGCCTTTGGAGCTTCAGTTTCTTCCTGGTCACACGATGTGAATGCCACCTAGACATAACTTCCACTGGTGGCTCCAGGAACATGGCGGCGTGCCATCGGTGACAAACTCTGGTGGGGGGGGGCAGGTGTGGTGTGACTGGGGACTTCTGGAAGTTACTTTGAGAGGTTTCCCCTCCCTTCTCCCTCCATTCAACACCCCTGCCCTGCAAACAGGTATGTGACGTACAGGGGCGCTGTCCCTGCTGACCCCATTGCTGCCGGAAAGAACCACCTCCAATGTCATTCTAGGGGTGTGTGGGGGAAGCTGTGTGCTCAGGGGTCCTAGCAGTGTCACCTAAAGAGCCAGGGCATGGGCTGGGAGTTGTAAGGGCTGTGTGGGTGTTGCTCATGTGTGTGTCTGGGTGTGCAAGTCTCTCCTAGCCGTGTGTGGATATGGATTTCCATGCATCGAATGTGTTGAATCCTGGCCCCACTTGCAAATGGAGGATAGAAACTGTGCTCAATTGGGTTCAGTAGATCCTAAACCCAAAGCTGCCACTCTCTCTCGTCCAGTCCTGGCAGTGGCTTGGTGCTGGATACCCAGTGGGGAACCCCACATTGGCTACTTTGCTGAGTGACTGTCATTGCATTCCCCTTGTGGTGGACTGAACTGGGGCCCCCACTCCATATGTTGAAGTCCTAAACCTAATGTGACTGCATTTGAGGATAGGGCATAAGGGTGGGGCCTGGATCCCATGGGACTGGTATCCTTATAAGAACAGGAAAAGACCCCAGCCTCTCTCCCCGTCTCCCTCTCTCTCTGAGTGTGTGTGTGCGCACGTGTGTGCGCAGGGAGTAGGCCATGTGAGGACACTGCAAGAAGCAGCCATCTGCAAGCCAGGAGGAGGGTCTCACCAGACAACAATGTTGATTTCAAACTTCCAGCCTCCAAAATGGTGAAGAAATAGTCTGTTTAAGCTGCTCTGTCTGGGTATTAGCTGAGGCAGCCAGGTGGGCAAAGACACTAGAGGTTACTCTCTTTTATTGAGCACCATGGGCTTTATAAACATTATCCACATGCAGTATTTATCTTTGCGCAATTTACATGCATTATTTCACTTAGAATGTCCTTGTTTTACAAATGAGGTGCCTGAAGCACAGGGAGGTGGAGTGACTTGCCCAGGGTCACAGCTAGCAGAGCCAGAATTTAAACAAAAGAGGGGGTCACCTTGTAACCAGTGTTCCTGACACCATACCACATTTGGGGTTCCCACATGAAGCTCCTTGGGTCTGACCCCAGTTGGCCCCCACAGCCCTCAACACTGTGACCTGAAGTGACCTGGCCCATGAATGGGGCCAGAGATGCTCTTTCCCTAGCACACTGGAAATTAGGCTCAGGACTAAACCCCAAGAAATTGGGGCCAGTGCCAGGCCCATGACCACAGGGTCCCTGTGCAGCACCCTGGCATTTTGATAGATGAAAAACATTTCCAGTTTTCCTGTAAAAATGTCTGTTGTGGAAAGATAAGGTAATTCTAGCACATGCAGTAACAATTTCTTAACTAGTTTGTGCAAGAACGATTATGCTTATTTTTAGCCTTAGGGCTGGGTAGCTCATGGCTCCAATCAGCAGCTAGGGTGATGCCAGCTAGGTCAGCACCACTCCAGATCCAAAAGGCAGTATGGACACTGGCCCTCTGCCAAGGGGTGTGGCCCGGGAACCACCCTTATCCGCACACTGGTGCCATGTGCCCTGGCCTTGGGAGCAGTTCAAGAGCCCTGCAGAGGACACAAGCTTCAGAACCCAAGGGGCCTGGACACTCCCAGCCACAAAAGGGATGCACACACACCTCTGAGGTTGGGGGCTGAGCATGACAGTGAATCCTGGGGCCAGGTAGGGCCTTGCCTGCCCTGTGACCTCAGGCAGCTCCATTCATGCATGCAGTGGGAAGAAGGGTTGACATGAGCTCAGCATTCTGGGGACCCTGGAGTCCTGTCATGCTGCCAGCTGGGAGGCTGTCCCCTGAATGGTTAGAGATGGGGCATGTGCTGGAGGCAGCATCTTCACCTGTCATCTGCACTGGTACTCCCACATGTGGAGCCCTCAGAGTTCTGCCTGCATGCCCTAGCAAAGCTGAGGTAGTGGAAGCATCCTATATTTGACCAGTGCAGTACCCCAACTTCCCAATAGCAGATGCCTCAGGGGCCACCCAGCTGGCAGGTGAAGGTCAGATGGGGAGCTTATGCCCAGCCCCTGGTCTGGCCCCCTTTGCAAGTGCCACCAGGTATGGCCCTTCCATCTGCCCTGGGCTGACCACACCTGTCCGCATCTCTTTTGCTGCAATCATTAGCCATGTTACACCTTGCTCTCCACTCCAGACAGGGAGTCCTGAGGGCTGATGATGACAGGTTGCCTTATCAACTGGACCCAGAGGAGAATACAGCCCCCAGTTGACCTCCCTCCCTCTTCTAGCCCCAACATTCTGGGTTCTCTAGCTCCAAAGGGCTGTGAGGGCCTGGCCCCAGCTCTGGGCTCAGGTTTCTCTAGCCACTGGCTTTTCCTGCAGACCCTTCACTCTCTTCTACTTCTAGGCCTCTCCAATTAGAGATGGGTCTCATGCCCTCGCCCAAAGCATTCTTCCTCCATTTCCAGGGTCAGGAAACCCAGAATCTTCTTTGCTCCTGTGTCAGCCACATTTTGACCTTCTGGCCAGACCTGGCCCTGCCAGCTGCCCAGGAAGCTGTTTACTTGGGCGTTCCCTGCCTGAGACGTTCCTCCCCAGTCACCCTGAGGACCGGAGTGCTCAGGAGGGAGGAGGCATCAGCAATTTGGGCGGTTGCCCTTCTCTGACAGTGGCCTGTGCAATCAGAGGGAACTGGGGCTGCATCTCAGCTCAGATGCTGATCAGCTGGGTGACTGAGCCCAGCTGACCTCTGGGCACTCATGACCTTCTGTGACAGATGGGTGACAGGGTGATTGTGAAATCTGGAGAGATACCTCGCAGTACCCTCCAGGCACAGTGCTTGCTCAGTGCAGGGCTCCCTGAACAAAGACTGCCTGCATTCAGGCTGACTGCGAGGTCATTGTCAGGCTCAGATGTGCTGGGGTGATGGGCCATGTTTTGCTCTAGGTAGCAGTTTCTTTCTCTGTCTGGGATGGGGGTAGGGGGAGTTGCCTCCATGGTCTCTGGATGACCCAGCTCAGTTTGGAACAGTGGTGAAATCTTCAGGCCCCAGCCCAGACAAGGCCTTAGTTAGCACCTCCCCTAGGGCTAGCACAACCCCACTTTATGATTCTTGGAAATCCCTCTCTGAGAAAATGCACAATTCATTCACCCTTGGGGAGCTCTTGGCAGCCCTGGGTTACATTTCAGCCCATCCATGCAAGGGCCTGGTGTTCAAGCTGGAAACCTCAGCCCACCCTGAATGTGGTCATGACAAAGAGGAGGGGGAGGTGAATTGGAGATACAGGGAGCAGTGGCTCTGGCTCCTGCTGGGGAAGATGATAAATTAATTGTACACTGATGTGGGAGAGATGACGCCCAGA
Source organism: Ursus arctos (assembly GCF_023065955.2). NCBI lineage: Eukaryota > Metazoa > Chordata > Mammalia > Carnivora > Ursidae > Ursus > Ursus arctos. Next base: position 3,701,997 of record NW_026622763.1, on the reverse strand, counting down.
TTCTACGCAGTGCCCGGCCCTGCTGCAATCTATATGTGTAATGTGTAATTGCATTGTATTGCCAAGAGAGTTGTGGCAGGGATTCATTTACACTGCAGAGTGACTGTAAGCATCCCCCACACCCTTTCTTGTCTAGTCTCTAGTGTTAGAGAAGATGCTCCATCAACAGGCTCCGAGCTCAGCAGAGGAAGCACCAACAGCCAGGTCATGGCTCCATGGTCCTTTGTCCGGAAGGGATTCCTACTTCTGAGAAGAAATCCATGGAGCGAGCCTGAGGAACTGAATGTGTGTGTCCCCTAATCAAATGTTGAAGCCCTAACCCCCAGTGTGCTGGTATCTGGAGGTGGAGCCTTTGGGAGGTAATTAGGTTTAGATGAGGTCAGGAGGGTGGGGCCCCTGATGTATAACATCCTTATAAGAACAGAAACAGAGACCAGAGCTTACTCTCTGTCCACCGTGTGAGGACACAGCAAGAAGGCAGCCATGTGTAAGCCAGGAAAAGGGCTCTTACCGGAGACTGACTCAGCTGGCATCTTGATCTTGGACTTCTCAGGCTCTAGAATGGTGAGAAATAAACAGTTAAGCTGCCCAGTCTGTGGGGTTTCGTTATAGCAGCCTGAACAAGCAAGAGTTCAATTGGTGCCTGTAGGTGAAGCAGGCACTGTCCACGGGGACCAGAGGCCTACTGTCCTATAGCTGCCCGAAGTCCCACGTTCCTCCCCCACCAGTCCCTACAGGCCCTGTAAGGGCTCTTTACCCTTTATTAAAGAGCTGCTTAAAATGAGGGCCTGGGATTCTCCTACCTGTTTCTTGCATGGTGTTAGATATTTTTAAAGTGTTTTCCTTTGATCCTGGAAGCAATAAGCACTCTTGAGGCAGGATTAAGATTTCATGCTTTAAGGGAAGGGGAAGCTGAATGTGCACCAACCAGGTGCCTACTGTGTGCCAGCTACTGTCCCAGGCAGTGGGCAAAATGAGCAAAAATCTTCACCCTTGCAGAGCTGCATTCTGGCAGAGGCACACGATAAACCATGGACCTTATATAGTACATTGGAAGGAGGTTGTGCTTGAGTAGATTAGACCTGAGTCAGTGGAATTAGGAAGTCTGGAGTGGGTGAGGACAGGAGGTGGGACGCAATTTATAAAAAGTGGTCCGAGCAAGCCTCAATGACAAGGTGATGCTGAGCAAAGATTTGCTGGAGGTGAGGGAGTTAGCCATGTGGATATCTGGGTGAAGTATGTTCCAGACAGAGGGAACGGCCATGCCCAAGCCCTATGACAGGACATGCTGGAGTGCTTGGGGAACAGCTTGAGGAATAGGTGGCTGGTGTGGATGGAGGAAAGCAAATGTAGGGCAAAAAGGAGCTGAAGTTAGAGGGCTCCCACCAGGGAGGGTCTCATAGGTCATTGTGAAGACTTGAGTTTTATTCTGAAACAGGAGCCATGGGAGGGAAGGAGAAGAAAAATGACATGACCAGACCTATATTTTAAGAAGGTCATTGTGACTTTGTGGATGGTGGCAAGGGTGGCTGGTCGAGTTCTTGGGAGGCTACTGAAGTAATCCCGGTGATGGGGTAGTGGCGGCTAACAGCAGGGCAATAGGTGTAGAGGGAAATGGTCAGATTCTCCATGCATTTTGAAGAGTGAGCCACCAAGATTTCCTGATCAGTTGGTAGTGGGTTGTGCTGGAGCAGGTGAGGCACCATGACCCTAATGTATTTTAGTGGAGTGATTGGAAGGATGGAGGAGGGTTGGGAAGGTGCAGGTCATCAAGTTGGGGACAGAACCATGAGCTCAGTTCTGGCTGGCTGAGGTTGAGATATCCAAGTGGGACTGTCAAGTAGATGGCAGCCCAAGATCCTAGAAGTGGGAGAAATTTAGCTTTTCCAGGTCTGTCTGTTATTTCATGATGATTTTCTCTCTTCCACTAGTTTTGGGAACTGGACAATAGAAAGGGGCATGTACAACAAATGTCACATTTGCTTTGGTATGTGAAAGCCAGAGTTTCCCCAATGCCAGAAGCTCTTTACATGAATGCCCTGGGTAGGGCCAGCAGCTCCCATCATGGTGCAAAGATCTGCTTGGCCTGCTCTGTGAAGGTGTGATTGTTCATACCACCCTCTCCATTTAGATTGTGAGACTTCAGAAGATAGCACTGGATTGCTCATCTCTGGCTTCTCATGCCCAGCTTTTGAGGTGACCTATGGCAAATGACTCAGTGAATGGCTGATGTCACCTAGAGAAGCACAACCATCTGACCCCCAGTACAAGCAAGGGTTTGAAGTGGTCAACTTCAAAGGAGCACCAATGATTGCAAAGTCTTTGAATGGTATTTCTTATTGTAGCTGTAGAATTTAGTATGGGCTGTGGAGCCTGACAGCCTCTTAGGGACACCTGCCTTTCCTGGGGAAATTTTGAATCTATCTTCCACATTTGTTATTCTTTTGGTTTTTCTCTTTTTGCAAATTGCTCATTCATATTCTTTATCCATTTTTTCCCTTCTTTTGGGTTGTCTGCTTTTTTGCCTTTTGATCTGCAGGAATTCTTTATATACAATGGCTGCTGATCTTTTGTCAAGTTGCAAATATCTACTTCCAGTAGTGGTTGTCTTTTCATTTTGTTTCTGATATCTTTTGTTCATAGAATTAAAAAATTTTACTATAGTCAAATTTATGATCTTTTCCTTTATAGTATGTTCTTTTTGTGTCCTTTGACAAATCTCTTTATAATATTTCTTAATATATTCTAAAAGTTTTACAAGTTTTATTTTTCATGTTTAGATTTTTAATTCATTTGGAATTGATTTTTGTATGTATAACATATGTATATCCTACAAAGTGAAGATCTGTTTTTATATTTTCCCATGTGGATAACACTGTCTTTGTATCATTTGTGGAAAAATTTATTCCCACTTATTTTAATGCCACCTCTCTCATACATTGTTTTATATAGACGTGGATCTATTTCTGGGCTCTCTTACTCTGCTCCATTTTGCTATTTGATGGTCCCTGGGTCAATCCCATACTGCTTGAATGCCTACAGCTTTATTACAATTCCTGATATTTGATAGAGCAAACATTTCTATCTGTGTCTTTTTATTAAAAGTTTTGTGTCTTTTTTTTTGGCAAAATATTTTGGCCAGATATATTTAAGAGTCACTTTGTCAAATGCCATGAAATACCCTGTTGGATTTTAATTGGAATTACATTGCATTCCTAGCATAATTTGGAGAGAATTGATATCTTTATGGTATTGAATCTTTAAACCCATGAACATGGTAAGAATCTCCATTTGTTTACATTTACTTTAATTTTTTTCAATGCTGTCTTAGAACTTTCTTTATAAAGGCAGGGCTACAATTGTGTAGATTGTGTATCTCAGTCTATGTAATGATGCCCGTGGAGTTGTGCAATGTATAAACTTCTGGCTACTCAGGACCAACATGTGTATAAGTCTTGCACAACTATTTTTGGACTTATTTCTAAGGATCTTATAGTTTTTGTTGCTATTAGAAGTATATCTTTCAAAAATTTAAATTTTTAAATTTAACATTGCTGGTATATATGTGTGTGTGTGTACATGTACGCACACACACATATCTAGTATTCAGTGGACTTGCTGAACTCTTTATTAGTTTTAATAGTTTGTAGGGTTTTTTTAGATTTTTCGTTGTAGACAACCGTAATATCTGCAGATAATAAAATATTTGTTTCATCTTTTCTAATCCTTAAACTTTTTTAAAGTGCAATGAGTGAATAAATTTCAATACTGTATTTAAAAATACAGAAAACTATATGTTGGGAGAATTATGGAAATATGAATATAAACTAGATGGAATTATTGTTAATTTTTTAAGGTGTTGTGGTTATGTAGAAACATGATTTTATTCTTTAAAAAATTTTTTTGGGGGGTCCCTGGGTGGCTCAGTCAGTTAAGCATCTGACTTTGCCTCAGGTCATGATTTCAGGGTCTTGGGATTGAGCCCCATATTGGGCTCTGCACTCAGGGGGAGTCTGCTTCTCCCTCTGCCCCTCCCCCTGCTTGTGCTCTCTCTCTTTCTCAACTATATAAAATCTTAAAAAGATTTTTTTTGTTGTTGTTTGCGTATAGTTGGCACACAATGTTACATTAGTTTCAGGTGTACGACATAGCAATTCAACTTTTCTATATGTTGTGCTGTTCTCACCACAGATGAGATACCATCTGTCACCATACAACACAGATATAATACCACTGACTATATTCCCTATGTTGTGCCTTATTCATCCCATAACTGGGAGTCCTTACATAAGCTTTTAAAAAAAAGTTTTATTGTAATTTTAACTGATTTAAAAAATCTGTTTGTAGTGAAATTATCACTCCTCTTTTTAATCTTTTATGTGGTGAATTAAACAGGTATGTTTTCTAGTATTATATCTTGCTTTCCTGGTAGCAGCTTTCCTAGTGGTCATGATATATTGTTGTTTTTATTCATTACTGGCTTTGGTTTGCTAATATTTTTTTTATTATATTATGTTAGTCACCATATAGTACATCCCTGCTTTTTGATGTAAAGTTCGATGATTCATTAGTTGCGTATAACACCCATTGCACCATGCAATACGTGCCCTCCTTACTACCCATCACCGGTCTATCCCATTCCCCTACACCCCTCCCCTCTGAAGCCCTCAGTTTGTTTCTCAGAGTCCATAGTCTCTCATGCTTCATTCCCCCTTCTGATTACCCCCTTCTTTATCCCTTTCTTCTCCTACCAATCTTCTGAGTTCTTATGTCCCATAGATGAGAGAAACCATATGATAATTGTCTTTCTCTGCTTGACTTATTTCACTTAGCATTATCTCCTCTAGTGCCGTCCATGTTGCAGCAAATGTTGAGAAATCGTTCTTTTTGATAGCTGAGTAATATTCCATTGTATATATGGACCACAACTTCTTAATCTAGTCATCTGTTGAAGGGCATCTTGGTTCCTTCCACGATTTAGCTATTGTGGACAATGCTGCTATGAACATTGGGGTGCATATGGCCTTTCTCTTCACTACGTCTGTATCTTTGGGGTAAACACCCAGTAGTGCAATGGCTGGATCATAGGGTAGCTCAATTTTTAACTTTTTAAGGGACCTCCACACTGTTTTCCAGAGTGGCTGTACCAACTTGCATTCCCACCAACAATGTAGGAGGGATCCCCTTTCTCCACATCCTCTCCAACAATTGTTGTTTCTTGCCTTGTCAATTTTTGCCATTCTAACTAGCGTAAGGTGGTATCTCAGGGTAGTTTTGATTTGAATTTCCCTGATGGCTAATGATTTTGAACATTTTTTCATGTGTCTGTTAGCCATTTGTATGTCTTCATTGGAAAAGTATCTGTTCATATCTTCTGCCCATTTTATGATTTGTTTATTTGTTTCTTGTGTATTGAGTTTGAGAAGTTCTTTGTAGATCTTGGATACCAGTCTTTTATCTGTAGTGTCATTTGCAAATATCTTCTCCCATTCCGTGGGCTGCCTCTTAGTTTTTTTGACTGTTTCCTTGGCTGTGCAGAAACTTTTTATCTTGATGAAGTCCCACAAGTTCATTTTATCTTTTGTTTCTCTTGCCTTTGGAGATGTGTCATGAAAAAGGTTGCTATGGCCGATGTTGTAGAGGTTGCTGCCTATGCTCTCCTCTAGGATTTTGGTGGATTCCTGTCTCACATCGAGGTCTTTCATCCATTTGGAGTTTATTTTTGTGTATGGTGTGAGAGAGTGGTCAATTTCATTCTATTGCATGTAGCTGTCCAATGTTCCCAGCACCATTTATTGAAGAGACTGTCTTTTTTCCACTGGATGTTTTTTCCTGCTTTGTCAAAGATTAGTTGCCCAAAGAGCTGAGGGTCCATTTCTAGGCTCTCTATTCTGTTCCATTGGTCTATGTGTCTGTTTTTGTGCCCGTACCATGCTGTCTTTGTGATACAATTTGAAATCCGGCAACGTGATGCCCCCAGCTTTGTTTTTCCTTTTCAACACTTCCTTGGTGATCGGGGCCTTTTCTGGTTCCACACAAATTTAAGGGCTGTTTGCTCCAGTTCTTTGAAAAATGTCATTGGTATTTTGATTGGGATAGCATTGAATTAGTAGATTGCTCTGGGTAGCATGGGCATTTTAACTATGTTAATTCTTCCGATCCATGATCATGGAATATTTTTCCATCTTGACCAAGTGGGATTCATCCCTGGGATGCAAGGGTGGTTCAACATTCACGAATCTATTAGTGTGATAGATTATATCAACAAGAAGAAAGCCAAGAATCATATGATCCTCTCAATAGATGCAGAATTAGCATTTGACAAAATACAGCATCCTTTCCTGATTAAAACCCTTCAGAGTGTAGGGATAGACGGTACATTCCTCAATCTCATAAAAACCATCTATGAAAAGCCTACAGCAAATATCATTCTCAATGGGGAAAAGCTGGAAGCTTTTCCCTTAAGATCAGGAACACGACAAGGATGCCCACTCTTACCATTATTATTCAACATAGTACTAGAAGTCCTTGCAACAGCAATCAGACAACAAGAAGGGATAAAAGGTATCCAAATCGGCAAAGAAGAAGTCAAACTGTCTCTCTTCACAGATGACATGATACTCTATATGGAAAAACCAAAAGAATCCACCCCCAAACTACTAGAACTTATAGAGTAATTCAGTAATGTGGCGGGATACAAAATCAATGCTCAGAAATCAGTTGCATTTCTCTACACGAACAATGAGACTGAAGAAAGAGAAATTAGGGAATCCATTCCATTTACAATAGCACCAAAAATCATATGTTATCTTGACATTAACTTAATCAGAGACGTAAAGGATCTATTTTCTAGAAACTACAAATCACTCTTGAGAGACATTGAAGAAGACACAAAAAGATGGTTCGCTAATATTTTACTCATGACTTTGATAGTTATGTTCATGAGTATAACTGACCTATAATTTTCCCTACTGTGTTATCCTTGTCTGGTTTTATATCATGGTTACACTAGGGTCATCAAAGCAGCTATAGAACATTCTTCCTGTCCATTTAAATGGTTTGTATAATATTGGGATTATCTATTCTCTGACTTATTTAGAACTCATCCTAAAATTATCTGGCATCTGGGCTTGATTTCTCTCTGTGTCTCTATTTCTCTATCTTTCTGCAGATTTTAAACCACTGATAACTTTGATGGAGATGAGTCTGTCAGCTTTTCCATTTCTTCTTGAGTCAGTTTTGTTAAGCAGTATTTGTTAGAAAATTGTCTAAATTGTTGAATGTGCATGAAGTTTTAAATAATTCTCTGTCTTTTAAAAATTGCAGCCTCATTTTTCACTAATTTCTGCTCTTTGTCATTATTTCCCTTCCACTTTCCTTGGGTTACACTTGTTTTTCTCACTATGAAGTTGATGCTTTGCTTTTTAATATTCACCTCTTCCTTCTGATGTGATATAAGCATCAAAGACTCTAGTTTCTGTTTAAGTACCACCAGGAGTTTTGGTACCTAGTACTTTTATTACTGTTCATTTTTCAGGATCTTCTAATTAATATTTTGATTTCTTTTTTAGCCTGTGAGTTAGTCATAGATTTATTTCTACATCCTCAAATGTGTGTGGTTTTTTGTTATTGATTTCTAACTTGATTGCATGATACAGGATCTTTGAAATTTGTTGAAACTGGCATTAGTCTTAGTATACGATCAATTTTGTTAATATTCCTGTGTTGTTGAGAATTATGTATACTCTTTGATTGTTTTGCTTTATAATTGTCCAATAAGTCGATCTTGTTAATTGCATTGTTCAAATTTTCTATATCCTTACAATTTTTTGATATGCTTCATCCGCTAATTCCTGAGAGGGGACTTAAAAATCTTTCAAGACAGTTGTGGATTTCTTTCCTTGGAATTAGGTCAGTTTTTGCTTTATAAATATGAAGCTATGTTTTTGGTTGTATATAATCTAGACTGTTTGCATCATTCTGCTGAATTCTTTCTTTTTTCCATTATATAGTGTAGTCTCTATTTTTCTTAATAATGCTATTCTTTTGGTTAATATTTCCCCAATATATGTTCTTTTACATTCTTTACTTTTAGTTTTTATGTATCTTTGGGTTGTAGTTGTGATTCCTGTAAATGGTCTATTTCTAGATTATTCTTTAATCCAACCCAACAATCCATGTTTTTATTTTTAAACAGGAAAGTTTAGTCAATGTATATTTAGTGTGATTACTGATATATTTAGATTTTATTCTAACACCTTATTGCACCTTATTTTGTGCCATTTGTTTTGCTTTTTCTATGACTTTCCCTTTTCTTTTTAAAAAAAAGATTTTATTTATTTATTTGAGAGAGAGTGTGTGCTCACGTGAGAGAGAGAGAGAGGAGAGAGAAGGAGAGAGAGCATGCGTATGAGAGCATGAGGACTCCCTGCTGAGCAGGGAGCCCACCTCAGGCTGGATACCCAGGCCCTGAAATCACGACCTAAGCTGATGGCTGATGCTTAACCAACTGAGCGACCCAGGTGCCCCTGCTCTTTCTTTCTTTTCTTTTATTGGCATGATGGAGTTTTCTTATTCCTCTTTTTTATCCTCTGATTGTTTGGAAGTTATGCATTCTTATGTATGTGATCATGTGAACTTTTTAAACCCTTTTTTAACACACAAACTGCCCTCCCCCAGTTTTATTGAGATAAAATGACACACAGCACTGTATAAATTTAAGGTATACAGCATAATGATTTGACTTACATATATTGTGAAATGGTCACCACATTAAGTTTAGTTAACATCCATCATCTCATATAGATACCAAAAAAACCCCAAAAAACAAAAACTTTTTTTTTCTTGTGATGAACTACCATATAATCCCACAATTCCACTTCTGGGAACATGCCTGAAGGAAACAAAACACGATGTTACAGAGATACCAGCACCCCCATGTTCATAGTAGCATTATGTGCAATAACCAAGTTATGGAAATAGCCTTAAGTGTCCATTGACAGGTGAATGGATAAAGAAGTTGTAGTGTAGATAGATACAATGGAATATTAATTGGCCTCAAAAAGAAGGAAATCCTGTCATTTACAATAGCATGGTTAGACCTCAAGGGCATGCTAAATGAAATAAGTCAGAAAGAGAAAGACAAACACTGTATGATCTCACTTATATTGTGGAATCTAAAAACAACAAACAAACAAACAACTCATAAAAAAAAGAGATCAGACTTGAGGTTACCAGAGACAGGGATGGTGGGAGTGAGAATTGGATTAAAGTGTTCAAAAGCCACAAACTTTCAGTATAAGTAAGTACAAGGATGCAACATACAATATGATGACTACAGCGAACATGTCTGTATAATATATTTGAAAGGTGTTTAAAAGAGATCCTAAGAGTTGTCATCACAAGAAAAAAAAACTTGGGTAAGCCTTATGCTTGATGAATCACATTGCTGGGTCCCAAAGATACTGCATCTTCCAGTAGTGGTTTCTTCACCTCACAAAGCACATGCTGTTCAGGGCCCTTCAAGAATTCTACAGGCAAAGAGTCTCTGCAATATTGAGTGCTGTCCCAGGTTCATCTGTCTGCCAAAGAGAATGAATCTTTAACATACGTGTCAGGGATTTTAGGACAGGGCTCCCCAGTCCTCCCCCCCCCCTTTCCCACATCATTTCCCTTCTCACTATTGGATCATTCCCAGGAACAGACAAACGTGCTGCATTTCTCCCATCTGGGAAGCAACCCTTTCTGACACTGCTTCCTCCTCCAGATACTGCCAGAGATGGGGCATGCTTCGAGCTGGAGCTGGCAGGGCCGCAGATGGATTGGCTGCATCAGAGGGAATGATGTTGAGACTGACACTGGGTTTTTGGTTTTCTCTCTTTGCAGAGATCTTCAGGCAGTTCCATATAAAGCTTGCATCCCTGAAATGGAGGCAGGAGTAGGAAGGATCATAGCTGGGGAAGGGCCCAGGCTCCTTGGGCCACTGGTCATTCTTGGGGAGCCTGGAGCATGTCCTTAGCTGGTCTCCAGACAAGATCTAACTTCCCTGCTGTTTCCAGACCTCTGGGGTCTACAGGAGTATGGATTTACCTCCTAGGCACAGCAGTACTTCTTGGGGCCTGGAGCAAATAGGGAGTGTATCCCAGAGAGACTTTATGGGACACTCCTTAGACTGGGAGAAGCCCTGCCATTGAGAGACATCAAATCCTAAGTCACCTAAGATGGGCAGAGCAGTAAGAGGAGTGGGACTGGCTCAGTGAGAGGGATGTTCATCCCCAGAGGCAGGTATAACAGGCCTTTCAAACAGGCTGTGGACAGCTGTGTTGTTCTACTGTCAACACTGCTTCAAGGTAGGCCCTGTCTGGTTGGCACCAAGGCTCCAGGCATCTCCAGGGTGCTAGGGTGTCACCTTGGTCCTCCTCAACTGATCAGACTCAAGAAGCCATGAGCCTCCCTTCTCACTTGGGGGTGGCACACAGTAGGACAGCTTCCCTAGGTCCCACTTGAACCCCACTGAAGGGCCCACTGAATTATCCCCTGCCCTCACCATGTGTGCCCCATGAGCAGTGCCAACCTCACTGACTTCCACCCCCTCCCTATCCCAAGGGGGCATCTCCTCAGCCAAGTCAGGAGAACAAATAGGGCCATGTGTGCTAAATGTATCGTGCAGAGCCAGGCATACACTATACAGTTTCTAAGGATCCTCGTCTCCTATCACCGGCTTTGCATGTCATCTTAGCTGAGTTGGGCTCTAGGCCTCTGTGTAATCATCTGCTAAACAGAGTAAATAATCTCCATTCTCCTAGCCACCCAGGACTATTGAGAGAAGCAAATTGAGGTGTGGACTTGAAAAATGCTTAATCTAAGCTTGATCCCTGGCTTGTTTGAAAGGCCTGTTATACCTGCCTCTGGGGACGAACATCCCTCTCACTGAGCCAGTCCCACTCCTCTTACTGCTCTGCCCATCTTAGGTGACTTAGGATTTGATGTCTGTCAATGGCAGGGCTTCTCTCAGTCTAAGGAGTGTCCCATAAAGTCTCTCTGGGATACACTCCCTATTTGCTCCACCAGGCTGAGTGGGATTTCTCAGCCTTTGTATCTACTGTGTTCTGAGGCAGCATTTGGCTGCTAAGAGCCCCACCTATGTAACCTCTCTTGAGGACACTGACCCATCTCCCCCAATAAGATTAGGTACCCCCCCTCCACTGCAGAGCTCATCACTCTCTGCTTTGCCTCCTGGTCTGTCCTCCTGAGCAAGATCAGGGTCCAATTCAGACCCAGGTCCTTGGATACAGCACAGGTTTGACAAGCAACCCATGATGGCTTTTTAAACAAATGGGTACGTGAATGGGTAAGCAAGCTAGCAGATGAGCCGTGAATGATGGCCAGCTCAGGGAAGGAAAAAGAAGCTGTGGCCCAGCTGGTGGGCTCTCTCTGGGTGTGATGATGCCCTGGCGTTTCCAAGTTTCCAGTCAGCCTGGTGCTTAGCCCAGGGCAACCCCAAAACTACCCTCGAGTGTCAGGCAGGCTCCTGGGCTCACACTCAAGTTCCTCTCCTGCAGTGGGCCCCTCACTGCTCTCACCTGTCCTGTGTATCCTCTTTGCAAGTAGCAACCTTTTGCATAGACTGTGAGTTGAATGTTGAAGATAAGGTGGGCTCCATATCATTATCAGAGATGTTTCTGGTACCATCTCTAATTTCTCACCATGCATTCATTCTGCATCCAGCTCATTTGCCTTTCTCCCCTGCCATCTCCACCAGATGTGACTTTGAGCCACATGTTGTCAGACCCAGGTTCCCCATTCTCTGAGTAACATCACTTCAAGTGCCTGCCTTCCAGGAAGCCCTCCCCGTCTTTTGGCTTCTGTGATCCCATTTTGCCTGCCTTTCCTTTTCTGCCTTCCCAGATGCACTCATTTTCCTGAGCCCTGCCCTGAGCTTGCCCAGCATCATGGCCTGGTGGGCCATGTGTATTTGTAGGCTGAGCCCCCCATGGATCACAGCTCAGGGGCTGTCTGATCTCTTCACTTCTCAAACTGGACCTGCTCCCCTTCCCCAAACTCAACCGGTAATTTTTCTCTTGCACTCTTCTCTCTTGGTCTCTGTTCTGTAGTTCGTCCTTCTATCCACCCAGGTCGTCATTCCTGAGTCTTAGAAATCATCCTGGGGGCACCTGGGTGGCTCAGTTGGTTAAGCCTCTGACTCTTGATTTTGGCTCAGGTCATGATCTTAGGGTCATGAGATTGTTGGGCTCCATTCTGGGCATGTAGCTTGCTTGAGATTCTCTCCTTCCCTCTTCCTCTGCTCCTCCACCCACCCTCTCTCTCTCTCAAAAAAAAAAAAAAAAGGAGAAAGAAAGAAGAAAAAGAAATCATCCTGATTCTTCTCACTCTCTCATGCACTACATCTGACCCATGAACAAGTCCCATTGTTCTGCCTTTACTCCACACCTCCCCATTTACTTTCTGCATTCCCCATGAGATGTAAACTCCATCTGTCAAGTGAATGACTGAGTCTCATTTCATCTACTGAGGAACTCCATGAAGTAAGAAGAGTAGGGGTTATTACCCTCATTTTGGAAATGGGAGTGCAAAGAGACCTGGGGCCAGACCTGCCCCAGGCCAGAACCCTTCTGTTCCTTCTGTGCATCTCCCCTTCCTCCCAGTCATGACTTTAGCATGGGGATTGAGAGCACAAGCATACACGCTTAATCCAAGTCTGGGGTTCATTCAAACACCACCCTCCCCCACATTCTTAAGGGCTGTGAGGCTTTAACTCTTTGTGCCTCAGTTTCTCTTACTGTATTTCAGGAAGAATCATGCTACTATGCTGTAGAGCTGTTGTGAGGATTAGGAGAATGGATCCATGCTATACACTCAGCATTGTGCCGGCACAGACAGTGCTGGGGGTAGGCTGGATGTTTATAACAATGCTGTTATCACTGAAGAGTTCAGCACCCGGTTTCTCATTAGAGCTGTCTACACACACTTGCTTTCTTCACTTCCTTGCCCTCTTCAGTGCACTCCCACTGGTCCTCCCACCCCTGCACTACGAGCTGCTCCTCAGAGTCATCAGGAATTCTATAGCTGGGGGCGCCTGGGTGGCACAGCGGTTAAGCTTCTGCCTTTGGCTCAGGGCGTGATCCTGGTGTTCTGGGATCGAGCCCCACATCAGGCTCCTCCGCTATGAGCCTGCTTCTTCCTCTCCCACTCCCCCTGCTTGTGTTCCCTCTCTCGCTGGCTGTCTCTATCTCTGTCAAATAAATAAATAAAATCTTTAAAAAAAAAAGGAATTCTATAGCTGTATGTCCTGCACACTTGTCCTTGTGTCATACTGGATTTCATGGAGCACCTGGCTCCCTTCCTCCTGAGACAGTCCTTCCTCTTGGCAGCTGGGATACTCCCAGTTTTCCTCCAGTTCTTGAATTTCTCTTTCTCTTGCTCCTTTGCTGGCTCCCCCTCCTCCACTGGGCCCTAAGGATTGGCATCTGCCCACAAGACTCTCGGTCTTCCTTCCTCTGGGTTGCCTCTTCTATGAGACCTTGTCCACCTGCATACCATCACAGGCCAGCCACTCACCAGTGATGCCCCGTCTCCTTTCAACCCTCACCTCATGGCCAGCCTGCTCCCCTTAGCTCCCAATACCTACAGCTGTTTGACACTACCTCTTGGGATCTTCTGGGCACTGGGACTGAATATGTTTAAACTGAGCTGTGCTTTCTCGTAAACCCGACTCACTTTTGTCTTCCCACCAGGTAGGATCCTCCACCCCAAACCCGGGGAATCCTGCTTAGCCTGTTCCCTCTCCCACCCTCCTTCGCCTCCTGTGTCATTCACCTGCTTCATGTTTCTCAGGTCCATCTCCTTTTCCCATCTCTGCACGTATCACTGTAGTCCAAACATGTAATTTCTCACCTGGATGGATTACTTTGCCTCTCTAATCCATTCTCTGCAAAGCAGCTTATGTGATCCTTTAAAAACTCAAATCGGATCACGTCACTCTGCTATTAAAAACTCTTCAATCTTTGCCTGGGCCTTTGCTGATAAAATCCCACGTCCTTGGCACCCTTCACTTTCCTGAGCTCAGTCACCTCATGGCCTGTTCCTGGTCTTTGAATGTCCCATGCTGTCCTCTGCCCTGGCCTGGCTAGCTCACGTCAGTGTCACCTTCATATCCCTTCCCCAAGGATACCTTGCTGTGCCCTCAGACTGGGTCAGGACTTGCCAAAGCAGAGACTCAGAGAAGCCACCTCTCTGAAGCACATTCCTGACTGCCTCAAAGAGCTGTTCACATGTATGGAGCTGTGATTTTGTGTTATTCATCTGAAGTGAACCCAGCTGGCCTCCCAGTTTTAAATTCCACAGAAGTGCTGGTGCTTCCCTAGTTCCCACCTCCCCTGGGTACCCGAAAACCCACTTGACTCCTTCATGGGGTGTCCAGCAGGCACCTCAACACGGAACATGCCTGAAAACCGAATTCCTGATCCCACGGGGGCCAGATGTGCTCTTCCTGCAGCCGCGCCTGGTGAAGTGCTCTGTGTGCTGAGGCTCCAATCGCAGACTCAGCCTTAATGGCTCTCTTGCTCTCACCTGTTGCCTGTAACTCAAAATACCTCCCAAATCCCAGTGGCATCCTGAGCACATTTGACACCCAGAGATGATATTTTGTTAACATCCCCCTTGCTATGCCCTGAATGTTTGTGTCCCCTCCAAATCCCTAGTGTGGTGGTATTTGTGGGTGGAGGTGGGGCTTTTGGAAGGTGATTAGGTCATGAGGGTGGAGCTCCCCATGATAGGATTAGTACCATTTTAAAAGAGGAAGAAACACAAATCTCTGTCTCCATGAATTCACCAAAGAGGCCGGGTGATGACATAACCAGGAAGAAAGCCTTCGTCAAGAACCCCACCATGCTGGCACACTGATTTTGGACTTCCAGCCTCCAGAACCATGAAGAATAAATGTCTGGTGTTTAAGCTGCTGGTCTGGAGTATTTTGTTATGGAAGCCTGAACTAACTGATACGCCTCTTCTATGTGACAAAATTATTTTCAGTAATAATCAATTAAATAAGGAATAGGATCCAGAAAAGAAAGGCAGAGCACTTTTTCTCAAATTGAACTTTGTGTGTATAATCATGCCAATAAAAAATAAATGAATTTTAATAAAACGGAATCGGCCACAAGAGGTACAAGTGGGGCACAAAAGGCAAGCACTGAGAGACATCACTGATGTGACGTATCATTTACTTGATTAGTGCTTTAGTTTTAAAACAATCACTTAACACTTATAAAAGGCTGAATTTCAAGGATATTATTTACAATCAGTAACAGTTTATGTAGGAACTGTAATATGTACTTATCAAACAAAAATATTACACCTTCCAGTTCAAATTTTAAACACAGACAACCCAGGTGATTGCGCAGAATGACAGAGGTGAGGTGACTCACATTCTGCTTCCTCGTCTTCATAACTGCTGTACCACCAATATTTATTTCAAATTTACTGCCTGAATGCAGGGCCTGGAGACTGAACCAGGTGAACTGACCTGTGACCCGGTCCCTGCAGGGGGATGGGGGGGGTCAACTGTGTGACGGATTGCTCTCTGGATTAATGTCCAGGTAGAAGACAAAGTTGTCTAAAGGAAATGTCATAAATTGTGTTAATTTGAAGTTTACAAATGTACTAATAAAACTCAATAGTAACTGCAGCAATTGTTTAGGAATTAGGTAAACAAAGGTTTCTTTTTGGGGGGGCAGTATTTGATCAAAGAGTCTATTTAGCACTGGCTGTTTGTGCAGGCTTCATTCTCTCTGGATGATGCACACGCACCCCTTACCACCTTCACTTGAGGCCCACTGCTCCCACACCCAACTTTAGCACCCACGTGCAGGATCAGACCCCTTCTCACCATCTTCCCTGCCACCTCCGTGGTCCCAGGCGTGTTCTCTCGCCTGGATTCCTGTCATTCTCACTGTTAGGGACTGAATTATGTCACCCTCAGACTCCACCTGCAAAATTCATATGCAGAAGCCCTGACCCCAGTACCTCAGGATGTGACTGTTTGAAGACAGAACCTATAAAGAGGTAATTAAGATGAAATGAGGTCACTGGGGTGGGTCCTAATCTAATATGACTGGTGCCCTTATAAGAAGAGGAGATTAGGACATAGACACATGTAGAGGCAAAGACCACATGAAGACCCAGGGGAGAGACCAGTGGCTGTGCTGTTTGCTATGGCGCTCCAAGCGGACTGATACAGTCAAGGAAGAGGTTCACATGTGTTGCCCTGGCCCCAGCTCCAATCTTTCCCATCACAGCAGCACAGTGATTCTTCACATCAGATACCCTCCAGAGGTCCGCACTGCCTCACAGTAGGAGTCACAGTCCTGGCTGGAAGGACTTCCAACCTCCTCTCCCCTCCCCTCCTCCTTGGCAGGCGGGACCCCAGGCCTCCTGCTGCTCCTCATCAAACACCCCAGACCCTCCCACCTTGGGGCCTTTGTCTTTCCTGTGGTTACTCTGCAGGAATGCTTCTCCCTCAGGGCTCACGCTGTCAGTTCCACCATGGACTTCCTTATTACAGCACCACCTCCTAGGGCACCTGGGTGGCTCAGTTAAGTGGTTCAGCATCCAACTCTTGATTTCAGCTGGGATTACGATCTCAGGGCTGTGAGATTGAGCCCCGCATTGGGCTCCACCCTGTGTGTGGGGCTTGCTTAAGGTTCTTTCTCTCCCTCTGTCCCCACCCTCCCTCTCTAATAAATAAACAAATTAATAAATAGCCACCTGTTTTGTGAGGCCTGGCAAAACTTCACCTCACCTCACCTCAGCACTTCTGATTTCCTCTCCCTGCTTTCTCCTTCCTACCTAGTGCCTAATCTCACTTCCTAGCATGCTCTATCTATCTCTGCCGCCTCTTCTGGTAGAAAGAAGGCTCCCTGCCCTGAATCTCATTTCCTAGGACAGTGCTTGGCACAGAGTAGGTGACCAACTATTCAAAGAAAGAATGAGTGCATGAATGAATGACTGTCAGACACCCTGCAGGCCTGTCTACCAGAGCAGGAAGCAGGCCTGGCTTATTAGCAGCTCCATCCCCAGGGCCTGGGCTAACATCTGGCACATGGAAATTCTGAATTCAAATGTGCCGATTGCCTTGGATTTCACCACACTCTCTGAGCAGATTTACAAATAGAGCTAAGATTGCAGAATTAGTCCCCCAAGAATTGGCTCTTTCAACTGGGAAGTGAAATGGGATTTCAGAGAAGGGGTGGATGGATGTAAGAGGCTCAAAGGGCTTCAGTAGGGATTCAGGTTAGAGGAAGTCTCTGGAAGTTAATTCACCCACAAAGCCTCTGGTTACACCTTAGAAAGGTTTGGGGTTGAATCAGCCTGTCACTGTGCATTTTGTCTGGGACACACAGCCCAGAGAAGAGCTGTACACCCTTTACTGATTCAGTTACATTTTGACACCCCTCCCCCACCTTGGTGCCTGGATGGGATTATATCAAGAGCCTTGTCTTCCTCCCCAGTCCATGGCCACATGGAAGCTTGCCCTCCTCGTGGGGACCCTACCCCTCCTTGGAGGGGCCCAAGACCTTCAAGCCTAGGCCTTGCTGTTGCCAGTGGCTTGGAAATGCTCCTTGGAGAAAGGGTACTTTCAAAGTTGTCATTTCAGGCTTCCTGGGAAGGGCTAAGTAGTAGGACACACTGGATTCTCCTGTGGGTGAGGACAAGCAAGTGCTTTCTTTCTGCCCCTCAGTTTGCTCAGCTATAACCAGAGGAGGGCCACAGTCACCTGGCAGGTGCATGTGAGGGTCAAGGACAGTGTAGGGAAGCAGTTGTTCTGTGGTTTGAACTCCATTAATGCTGGGAACTAACACTACCCACGATAGCAATGAGGAGGATGCAAGCCAAGAGTCTCCAGTCCTGGAGTTCAGGCAGGACACTGAACAAAGGGAAAGAGGCATTGGTTGTCCAGCCTTGCCACCTCCTCCTTCTTGCCCAGCTGCTGGGCCCACTAGGTTGGTGATAGCTCTGCGGCTCTGAGGTCCCCATGGTGATGGGACTGTTAGGTACATGGGCCATTAGACTTGTGCTGAGGGTTTGAAAGCAGCTATCCTGAGGCAGCCTTTCAAGCCAAGGGACCATCATGGAAGCATATTTCATGCAGACTGCCAAGTGTGTGTGATTTATCCAGTACCTGGCTTCTAAAATGCTATCAAAGTCTCCATGTGTTAATTACAGAGCCATTTACTGAATGAAGGGAGAAGGGCAGACATTCCTTTTCTGGGGCCAAAGTCCATTAGAGATGGAGATATTCTCTTTTGCCTGTGACGGGGTACTCACAGGGATGGAGAGTCTCAAAGAGGACCCCAAATGAGTCTGCGTCCTTTTGGCTGACACCTGACTGTCAGATGGCCTGTCCAGGCCTCAGGAACCCTGATGATGTCTGATCCAGGCCACAGTGATGTGGTACAGTCCTCTGGGGCCAGGACCTCAGGGGCCAGCAGGGCGACAAGCATCTTGGTTTGCCTGTCCTATGTTTAGCATGGAATTCTGGGCAGTCTGATACAGTCTGGCCTTGCAGCCCCACACGTGGATCCCCCATCCCCACTGCTGCCACACTGAGGCATCCACACAACATCCCCTGTGTCCCTCTTACAGCTTTGCTCTTCCTTACCATGAATGAGACGGGGGGAGGGGGGGTGGGCAGGGCTCTAGGGGTCAATTAGGCCAGTGGGGAGGCCATTATGTGCCCTGACCCTGTAGTACTGCCTGGGGGTAGGGAGCTGGCCCCCCAGGATTAAATGACTTCTGTATCTACCAGAAGGCAATGGGCACTGCCTGGGAGATTAGCCACTCCTCCTGGGCCTTTGGCACAGGAGGCTCTTCCAGATTCTTGGGAGAAAAACTCTCGTGTAATTGTCTCCTACGCTGAGGAATTATTTTAGTCCACCTTTTCGTTCATGGGCCAGAGCCTGTGCTGGGGGCTTGTCCTGAGGGGGCCAGGTCAGTGGGAGGGACACATACATAAACAAGGACACTAAGAGGGGTTAAAGCCCCTAAGGGAGAAAGATGCCAGGTGTGTGTGTGCGTGTGTGCGTGTGCTTGCGCACCTATGTGAGGAATCCGTCCCTGTCCAGGGGGCTGGAGAGGTGACAGGTGAGGGCTCCTGGGGAGGATGAGACACAGAAGCAGGGAGCTATGGGGATGGTCTTGACTGAATGCAGCACTGGAAGGGCCCTGAGTGGCCTCAAGAAGCCACATAAACCCAAGAAACTTGTTGTCACAGTGGAATGAGGCCTGGAGATGCCTCTTTATCTCTTTCTCCCTCCCTGAAAACCCTCCCCACCCCCGCCCAACTGCGGTGGTGTCTTGAGGCAGGACCCAAAGATTTTCCTCCTCTTCAGATGTCATAGTGAGGTGAGGGATGTTAAAAATAGGGAAATTCTGCAGCTAGGGAGTGAGGGTGCATTCTTCACTTATTAACAATGAAGAGACTGCACATGGGGTAAAAAATTCTGCTATTTGGTTGGAGGGCCTAGAAACAGAACTCTTTTCTATTTTTGCCACAAAAACATTTCAGTATGTATTTTGAAAACTTTTAGGTGAAACGTTTCTAAAAAATATTGTTCAATTAAAAAAACTTTGCTCAAAGTTATGAATGTATGGGGTTTAAAGAGTCTAACAGCACAAGTTTTGTTATGCAAAACAGCAGTCTCCTTGCCCTACCGCATGGATTCCTGCTTCCCAGAGAAAACCAATTTTTAACAGTTCTTTTGATACCATATTCACAACTCTAAATACAATAATGCTAACATTGCTAACTTTTGATTTGCCAGTTTTGGGCATTATCCTTTTACTTTCTACCAAGGAAGGTGGGGAATTATTTTTTGTTCATCCCATTCTGGGCAGCACCACATACATGTTCGAACATTTCCCATCCCCCACTATCAGCGACATAGTTAACTCTCAATTCTGAAGGCTTGAGAATACAAAAGTTCCCACACTCCTAGGAAAAGACCGATTGTTCTGTAGCCATGGTAACAAATAACCGCAGAACCAGTTTTAAACCTTTTCAATGGATAGACACCAGCTGACTTCAATGAACGTGCTTTGCAGCCAACCAATCAGTGTCCATCCCTAGCTGAAACTCGGCCAATCAGAGACAGACACACCCGCATAAGCAGCCTCTGAGTGCCAGCCAAGCAACCATTCTCTTTCATCCAGTCACCTTCAAGGGATGATGGATGACATGACCCCTAGTCCAGACGTCTGGCCAATCCCTGCTCTCTCCGCTCTGTGCTCTGGGAGACTGCCTGAGCAGTAAAGCTTAGGCTTGCTCAAGCAAGCGATAAATTCAGCTTCGTGTTTTACTTTAGAGTTGAACTAGGGCCTCATTACCTTTGACAAGATTAACACCCCCTGTTTACAGTGTGATTATGATAAGGCTTTTCACAGATAAGTTTTTTGTTTTAACTGGAGTTAATGATTGCTCTATATTTTAAATTTTCTTAATTTTATTTTCCTTTCTTTCATAACTTTTTTGTTTTACCTGGAGTTAATAATTGTTCTGTATCTGACATTTATTTGATTTTTTTCATACTTGCCCCTAATTTATCCCCAAACTCGTTTCTATCGCCATGCCCACTCCCTGTTGGTGTAAATTTCCTCTCACAGTGTTCCAATGCATTAACTGTGCTATCAATTTAATTTTCCTGCAAAGTGTTTCTTTGAAGCTCTGACTTCCCCAGCTACCCTGGCTTTTCTGGCCCTGCTGCTCAGGCCTCTTGGGGTTTCCCTTCATTGCTTGCCTGGGACCCCCTTCCACTGTCCTTTTGGACTCCTGTTTCCTGCAGCCCTGGCAGGATGATGCCCTCATTTGGGAGAAGCCCATCCCCTGAGAGCTTCCTGAAGAGGAGTACAGGGGAGGATAATCTGAGAAATTGCATGTCTGAAAATGTCTTAAACTGTTACTTACTCCTGATAGTTTGGTATAGAATTCTCTGGTCAAGATCATTTTCCTTTAGAATTTTGAAGATATGGCCCTTTTACTTCTGGTTTTCAGAGTTACTAACAAGAGTCCTCTGGCATTCTGACCCTTGGACCATTGTATCTAATCCATGTTCACTGATTTTTATATCCTTTCTGAAAGCTTATAGGATCTTCTGTTTGTCATCAGTATTCTAAAATTTGAACCATGGTGATTGCAAGCTCATCTATCCCAAAAAATATTCTCAATTCCTTCAGATTGTCCTATTGCAAGTTTAAACTCATTCACGAGTTTCTCTCTCCACACACTCAGCACTCTGAAGTGCTTGGATGGAGCTTTAGAGCTGGCAGGGAGGGAACAATACATCAGGGAAATATTGCCTGTGCCAAGGTGGGCCCTAGTGAGTACCATCTAACCCCACTGGCAACTGATGGGACATCTGGGTCCTGCCTTGGTCTGTGGTCACCCGACACCTGCCACTTACTCTGCATCTCCTTATGTGAACTCTGAAGCCACAAGGCCTCACTGGCCCCCTTAGCCATGCTGTTGCTCCTGTCACAGACACAGGACACTTGTGGTGGGGAGGGGCGATCCAGACCTCTCTGCTGCCTCCTGGGGTTCCCACAGCCAATGGGACACATGTCCTCACAGCTTCAGGGATAATCTAAGTTTGCTTGGTGTTCTATCATTCCTGCTTTGGGAGCTGACCTAGGGTGGGGGCTGAGGGCCAAGTGATCTTTAGCAGCACCCAGCTTCTTCCCTGACTCTCTCCTCCCCCAGGCCAAGGGCCCCCATTTGCTCTCTGTGGGGGAAATAGCAAGAGAGGTGGTACCTTTCCATCCTGTTACTCATGCAGGGACCCTATCTCTTTTTGGTCAGACCCCGTTTTCCTGTAGTGCTGTCTCTGTCCTGGGCTCAGATGTCTATATGTAGTACTATAGAAGGCTGCCACATGGTTTCTTTGCTTCGGTTCCTGTTCTGTCAGCCTCAACTCCTGGAGCAGACCCAGGGGGACTTTTTACATTTTTAACTTGTAGTTCATGTTCATCCCCCCACCCCCCTTGCTCACTGTTTTCTGATGTCTTCGCTCCAATATCTGATGTCTACTGGTTTCTCTCACCTTCCCTGCTCTTTCCTTTGTTCCCTTCCTCCCACTCAGGGGCTATTTGGATGCTCCTTAAAACTGCCTGTCTGGCCTCAGGGCCTTTGTACTGCTTTCTGTGCTTGGATGTTCTTCTAGCTCTTTTTCCCTACTTCATTCAGATCCCTGCCTGAGTCTTCACCAGAATGGCAATCTTTTTGACCCCCCACCCCCCAAAGATTTTCTCTTCCCCTTACAGAGCACTATGCAAGAAAACACATGGTGTTGGAGGTACGTAATTGTGTTTTACTTCACAAATGACTTCACACTGTCTGCATGTGGGCTGCAAGGGCAGGGACTTCCCTGATTCATCATGCCACCCCCAGCCCGGCACTTGGTAAATTCTTTGGATGAATATGGACAGCACTTGACTTGGTGAGCTCTGGAGCTGAGCATTGACTCATGCCAGCTTCTCTCTTCTGCAGTGAAAATGCTTCCCGAGTGTGGGTCCCACACTGAGCCCTTCAGGCTACATGCTCAGCCCACCATAAACGCAATGGTCTGCATATCAACGTTTCCTTACCAGAGCAGCCTGACCTCAGTATGTGCTAATTAGACCTCTTGATGTCACTCTACACCTAAACCTCTAAGCCAGGAGGGTTCCCTGGCACCAACTCCTCCTGCTACTAGCCAGGCTCTGCTTCTCTGCTAATCTGCTCATTTGGTGTTCTGCTGTGGAAGAGCAGGTAATTAGCAAAGCACCATGCACCCCTCTATGCCATGCTAATGTCCAGCCCCACTGAGCTTTCCCTTCCCTGGCCCACCCAGCTTGCCTGCCTGCACTTTGACTCTCTACTGGTTTTATGAAGCATCTGGAGAATGTAGCAGGTGTCATCAGATCCCTCCCACATCCCTGCTGCTCTGTCCCATGTGTGGGATGCTGTGGGAATATTGGGAATTGACACTCCCCAGAGCAGCTCTGAATCAGTCTGAGGATTTTTGTGTAAATGTCCAGCTCCCTCACCCTGGGGAGGATGGGATGACTCTGAGGCTTGTGTTTTACACCATTTCCCAACAGAATTAAGCTGATGGTGTGCTAGTGAATGTTTAGCAGCCAGTTCCCCAGGAAGAAATGAGTCTGATTTGTAGTGCTTGTTATTTCCATGGTATGAAGACTCCCAACTTGGCAAATTGCAGCTACCACATGAATATCACTGAAGTTGGAGCTGGAGACATGCTCACCAAGGGCAGGTGTAAGTCAGCTCCAGTTCACCTGCAGTCTAGTTTTTGTAAGCACATCTTCTTTCCTTTCCTTCTCTGTCTCACTCTACTTCCTTCCTGCTGGGATCCTCCACCTCCCAAATAAACTAATTCCACACTTCCACTCAAATCAATCCTTAGGAACTGCTTCTGGGAGAATCTGATTTAAACAGT
This sequence comes from Ursus arctos, assembly GCF_023065955.2. Taxonomy (NCBI): domain Eukaryota; kingdom Metazoa; phylum Chordata; class Mammalia; order Carnivora; family Ursidae; genus Ursus; species Ursus arctos. Next base: position 3,678,490 of record NW_026622763.1, on the reverse strand, counting down.
GAAAGTTAACTCCAGAAGGGACGTGGAGATCATTCATTTCTCAGAAGAGGAAATAGAGGCCCAGGGAGGGGAAATGGCTCCCCAGGACCCTACAGCTGGGTAGCAGCAGATCCAGCTTGGACCCCTGATCTACAGGTCAGGGGTCATCCTCAATCATGCCACCTTTAAAATTCCATTTTTGAACCCCATCTCTGCTGTGTGGAATTTGGGGTCACACACATGGCTAGAAGGCTCAGGAGAGTATTGCCCTTACCCACCCACATGCCTGGAAATGGGCCCTCTGCAGGTGAGGTGCTGAGAAGCCTTGCAGCCCAGAGTCCCAACAAGACAGTGGAAGAACAAAAGGGAGCTGGAGGGGGTGAGGCAAATGGGAAATTTAGAATCTCATGTTGCCTTTCCACTGAGCCCGGATATGTCACTCTTACATGTGCAGTCCCTCCATCTATAAGGTAGTGATGGTGATTCTGACACTGAGAACCTTCCAGAGACCCCTACTTAGTGCCTAGCACAGAGTGAACCCTCAGGGAGCGATGGTGATGAGGATGACGATGAAAATGCCAGGCAGCAGCAGTGTGGCTGGCACTCCCTCCATAGACCTCAGGCTGCTCATCTGCAAAGTGGGAGGTGGCCTGTGAGGGCAGGTGACTGACAGTTTGAAGGTGGGCTCTGTACTGGCAGGCATCCATGGGTCCCCACAAGACTGTCACACCCTGTATGCTCCGGTGGCTGCGGTTGTCCTGGGCCACTGTGGAGGCAATGGTGTGTCATCATGTCCATGGTCCTAGGAGTTCAACCTTGCTGCTTCTCTCAGGAGAAATGAGCTCAAGCACAGTCACCGCAGTCACTGAGCTGTCATAGCTAGAGAGATGGGCTGATGCCTTGGGCTGATTATTGCTGTACAGAATTGTGAGAAAGGGGGCAGAGTGTGTGGGATGGGGGATTAAACTGGATTTTTGTACTGCACATTTGTAGGTAATAAAATTATATTTTTAGAAAGCATTTTCATGCAATTCCCATGGTTAATTCCTCTTTGTTCTTCTATTTTCTGGTGAAATGTTATGCAATGATTGGTTAATTTCAACTTTTAAACTTATATCAAGGATAATTATCAAATGTTTGCCATTGGAATTAGTAGGATTTTTTTAAATCAAATGGAATGACAGTATTTTGCGATTAGGCCATCCTGGGCAGGGAGGCAAACTCTCCTGAGAGCCCTGTGCTGAGGTGAGAAGGACTCAGGCTCCCCTTATTGCCAAGGGCCTCCTATCTCTGAGACTGTCCCCAAGTTCTGAGGATTCCACATGCCACGCCTACTCTACAGACCACCACATATTGGGAGAAAGCAGCCCAGGGTGAGACGAAGGTAGCCTTGGTCTTATACTTTGCCCTGCCTTTTGCTGGCAGTGTAACTTGGAGGCTATTCATCTTCTCTGAGCCTGTCCCCTAGTCTGATGGGCAGGTGGTATCACTTAGGTGCTTATAAGAACTTGGGAAATCACACGGTAAAGTTCTGAGCTCAATGCTTGACACAGGGTGGATATGTGATGTTCATTAGTTCCCTTCTCCTTTTGTCAGACCACCCATTGTTTCTGTGGAGCACCTGCTGTGAGCACATCCTTTTGTGGTCCTGGTCCCTGCCTTCTGAGTTTCTCCTCCCTACATGAAAAAGAATGTAAGGTGATGCTGACAATAACCCACGTGCAGGAGTGATTCCTACCTGACAGGTGCTGTTCTAAGTGTCTACATGAGTTACTTCATTTAATCTTCCTAATAATCTTTTTTTTCATTTTATAGGTGAGGAAGTTGGGCACAGGAAGATTAAGTGACTCACCCAAGGCACCAAGACCAGGATGGAAAAGTCAGGATTGAACCCCAGACCCACTCCCTTAAGTACCTCTTTGTGCCTCCAAGTACCAAAGCAGCTGGTCCAAACCTGTGTACTGCTTATGACCAGAGAAGGGACAGTGTGGATCTGAGGTCATCTGGAAAGCTATCCTGAGAGTAGGTAGATGGGCTGTGGGGAGTGACTTCAAAGGGGGCTGAGCTGGGGATAAGGTGGCAAAGGCTTTAGGTGGAGGTGAGAGTGGAGAAGAGTCACAGCCTCACCAAATACCTCTGCAACAGGAAGCCTTCCTTCAACGCAGGTGGCCTTCATTGTGCATTCAGTGAGAGTTTCTGCATCTCTCATTGGTTCAGTAAATATTCTTGAGCCTCATTCTGATACAGAGGTAGCAGGATTGGAGTCCAGTGGAATCTCTTCCTTCTGTGGAGGAGACAGACCTAAGCAGATGGACACAGTATGAGGTGTTGGGAACTATGACACAGGGGAATGAAGATTTGAGGTAGGTTTGGGGATGGGGCAGTGTCAGGGAAAAAGATGAGGAACAGCTTGAGAGGTGCGCAGACTATAAGGGTTTTGCTCTGTGTGGGATAAAGAAAAGGTTGGGGGTTCCAACTTTGTTGAAGGACAAGAGCAAAGTTAGAGACTGACACTTCCCATTTTCAAGACTTACTATAAAGCTACAGTAATCAGGACAGTGTGATATTGGTGGAAGAATAGACAAGTAGATCAATAGAACAAAACAGAGAGCTCAGAAATAGACCCACAGTCAACTGATACTTGACAGAAAAGCAAAAGTAATACAACAGAGGAAAGACAGCCTTTTCAGCAAATGGTGCTGAAACAATTGGACAGCCACATGCAAAAACAATGAATCTAAACACAGACATTATGCTTTTCACAAAAATGAACTCAAAATGGATCAGAGACCTAAATGCAGAATGCAAAACTGTAAAACTCCTAGAAGATAACATAGGAGAAAATCTAGATGACCTTGGATTTGGCTATAACCTTTTATTTTTTTAAATTTATTTTAATTTTTTAAAAAGATTTTATTTATTTATTTATTTCACAGAGAGAGAGACAGAGAGAGCACAAGCAGGGGAAGAGGTAGAGGCAGAAGGAGAGGGAGAAGCGGACTCCTTGCTGAGCTGGGAGCCTGACATGGGGCTTAATCCCAGGACCTGGAGATCATCACCTGAACCGAAGGGAGATGCTTAACCATCTGAGCCACCTAGGTGCCCTAGGCTATAACTTTTTAGATACAACACTAAAAGTATGATTCATGAAAGCAAGAATGGATAATCTAGACTTCATTAAAATTAAAAATTTCTGCCCTGCCAAAGACACTGTTAAAAAATGAAAAGACAAGCCTATCTGTTAAAGGACGGTTCTCCAAAATACATAATGAACTCTTAAAACTCAGCAAAAAGAAAAGAAACAACCTGATTAAAAAATGGGCCAAAGACCTTAAGGGACACTTCACCAAAGAAGATATACAAGTTGGCAAATAGGCACATGAAAAGGTGCTTTACATATGTCATCAGGGAAAAGCAAATTAAGACAACAATGAGAAACTACTACACACCTATTAGAATGGTCAAAATTCAGGACACTGATGACAGCTAATGCTGGGAAGGATGTGGAACAAGAACTCTCATTTGCTGCTGGTGGGAATGCAAAATGGTATGGATACTTTGGAAAACAATTTGGTGGCTCCTTACAAAATTAAGCATAATCTTTTCATACAATACAGGAATCACGCTCTTTGGTATTTACCCAAAGGCGTTAAACATGCACATGAATATTTATAGCAACTTATTTCTAATTGCTAAAACTTGGAAGCAACCAAGATATCTTTCACTAGGTAAATGGATAAATAAACTATGGTAACACAGACAATGGGATATTACTCATCACTAAAAAGAAATGAGCTTCAGGCCATGAAAAAACATGGAGGAAACTTAAATGCATATTGCTAAGTGAAAGAAGCTAATCTGGAAAGGCTACATACTATATGATTCTGACTATATGACATTCTAGGAAAGGCAAACTATAGAGACAGTAAAAAGTTCAGTGGTTGTCAAGAGTTGAGAGGAACGAGGAAAGGGTTGATAGGCAGAGCACAGGGTTTTTTTTAAAGGAAGTGTGACTACACTGTATAAAAGTACAATGGTGGATACATGTCATAGTAAATTTGCCCAAACCCACAGAATGTACAACACTAAGACTGAACCCTAGTGTAAACTATGGATTTTGGGTGATTATGATGTATCAGTGTAGGTTTATCAATTGCAACAAATGTACCACTGTGGTGGGGGATGCTGATAATGGAGGAGGTTATGAATTTGTAGGGGCAAAGGGTATATGGGGTATCTTTGTATGTTCTTCACAAAATTGCTGTAAACCAAAAACTGCTCTAAAAAATAAGGGCTGTTTTTAAAAAATGAGATTCTAGAGGTAAAACTACAATGTCTGAGATGAAAAAATAATGCTGAATGGGATTAATGACAGATTAATGCTGAAAAGACTAATGAATTTGAAGAAATAGCAATAGAAACTATTCAAAATGTAACATATGAACAAAGAAAACTTCAAGGCGTCTAAAATATGTAGAATTGGAGTCCCCAAAAGAGGGGTAAGGGGGAAGGCCAGAAAATATATTTCAAGGAACAATAGCTGAAAAATTTCCAAATTAGATGAAAACTATAAACCCACAAGAAGTTCTATGAATCTCAAACACAAGAAAAATGAAGAAAACTACATCAAGGTGCATCACAATCAATTTGCTTGAAACCAGTGATAAAAACAAAATCATAAGGCAGCTGGAGCCAAAAGTCATGTTCTGCACAAAGGAACAAATATGAGAATGAAAGCAGACTTCTCGTTGGAAACCATGCAAGTCAGAAGACAGTGGAATGTCACCTGTAAAGTACTGAAACAAAAATAACCTGTCAGCCCAGGATTCTATGCTTGGTAAAAATATCTTCCCAAATTAAGGTGAAATAAGGATTTTCCTAGACTGTCAAATGATGGAAGAATTCATCACAAGAAGACCTGCACCATAAGACGTGCTAAAGGAAATCCTCCAGGCAGAGGAAAATGATCCCAAATGGAAATGTGGATCCACACAAAGGGATGAAGAACATCAGACATCATAAAGATGTGGGTGCATATAAAACATTTTAAAAGATCTTTTAAAAGGAAAATTGGCTATTCAGAAATGAAATATATGAGAAAAATAACAAAAGTCTGGGAGAAGGGACAAATAGAAATATACTGTTGTAAGGATCTTATACTATGTGGGTTGTGCAATAACATTACTTAAAGGTAGATAGTAGAGTATAAACTCTAACACAACCACACACATACACACACACGCATGAGTGCACACAGAGTTATGGACAATAAACCAAAATGGAGGTAAACAAGGAATCATTAAAAATATTCAATCTAAAGAAAAAAAGGCAGAAAAAAAAGAAAAAGAAAAGGGACAAAAGAACAGATGTACAACTGGAAAACAAACAGCAAGATGGTAGATCAAGGTCCAAGTGTATGTAATCACATTAAATATAAATGATCTTAATAGTCAAAATTGGTTGTTTTCTAAGGTCCTGTATTCTTCAGAGAAGGTCAAGGCATTCTAAGTCTTAATCCATTGTATGTGGTCTAGGTTTTCCTTTCTGAAACAGGTAGAAGCTGATTTTCTCTTGTGCTCTAAACTTCTGCAGTAAAATGACTTGAGGTGGGTCTGTGCTCCTCGGTTTTGCTGGGTCCTCCATAGATGTCCCAATATGGAGATGCACGTCTTTCAGTTCAGGAGTTTTCTTGTTTGTTTGATTTCCACCATTCTGTTTTCTATGTTCTTTTCTTCAGGAATTCTTTTTTTTTTTTTTTAAAGATTTATTTATTTGTCAGAGAGAGAGAGAGAGAGAGAGTGAGCACAAGCAGGGTGAGCGGCAGGCAGAGGGAGAAAAAGGCTCCCTGTTGAGCAAGGATCCCCCTGTGGACTCTATCCCAGGACCCTGGGATCGTGACCTGGGCTGAAGAAAGATGCTTAACTGACTGAGCTGCCCAGGTGTTCCTCTTCAGGAACTCCTATCATTTGGGTATACACATTGTCTTAGGTCAGATCCCCAAGAAGCAGACCTTGAGATGCGGGTTTATATGCAAGTGGCTCATTAAAGAAATGCTTCCAGGGGAAATTGGCCAGGGAGTGGGGAGCAGGAGAGGGAAGGGCAAGCAACCCAGCAGGGAGCAGGTGAGCCTTCAGGCCAAGTCCCCAGAGGGGCACTTTGGCTGTCCAGCAGGGGACTCTGGGGTACAAGTTACCCTTCAGAACATCCTGCTCTAAGGCAAGGGAGCTGGCCTTTCATTCTCCTGTGCTCCACTGACCAAGGGCCATTGGGGGGTCTAGACTTCCAGAACTCTGGACCCTACGTATACAAGTAAAGTGTCTCTGCAGTTGAGCAAAAGCCCTGTAATGCTGAGGGAGGGGAGCAGATGAGGGCAGCAGTGTCAGGATAGGACATTGACAGGGCTTGCTACACAGTCTCCTGCGCAGGTCCTTTGTTTTTCTTTCTTTTTTTTTTTTCTGTCTCATTTAAAAAAAATTTTTTTAAATTTCAATGTTTTTTTATTATATTATGTTAGTCACCATATAGTACATCACTGGTTTCTGATGTAAAGTTCGATGATTCATTAGTTGCATATAACACCCAGTGCACCATGCAATACGTGCCCTCCTTACTACCCATCACCAGTCTATCCCATTCCCCCACTCCCCTCCCCTCTGAGGCCCTCAGTTTGTTTCTCAGAGTCCATAGTCTCTCATGCTTCATTCCCCCTTCTGATTACCCCCCCTTTCTTTATCCCTTTCTTCCCCTACGGATCTTCCTAGTTCTTATGTCCCATAGATGAGAGAAAGCATATGATAATTGTCTTTCTCTGTTTGACTTATTTCACTTAGCATTATCTCCTCCAGTGCCGTCCATGTTGCAGCAAATGTTGGGTAATCGTTCTTTCTGATGGCTGAGTAATATTCCATTGTATATATGGACCACAACTTCTTAATCCAGTCATCTGTTGAAGGGCATCTCGGTCTGCCCCATTTTTTTTTTTAACTCTTTACCTTTTTCTCTTCTTTCTGAGAGATGTCCTCAACTTGTTAGATTATTACTTCTATAAATTTTGAAACTTTTATATTCATATTTTTAACTTTAAAGACCTTGTGTTTGTTTTTTGATGATTCCTTTTTTTTGTTCGTTTGTTTAAGTAGGTTCCACGCCTAGCATGGGGTCCCACACGAGGCTTGAACTTACGACCCTGAGATCCTGAGTTGGACACTTAACCAACTCAGCCACCCAGGTGACCCTGTTTTCTGTTTTTTTTTTTAATTATATTATATTTAAATTCAATTAATTAACATATAGTGTATCATCAGTTTCAGAGGTAGAGTTCAGTGATTCATCCATTGCATATAACACCCAATACTCATTACATCATGTACCCTCCTTAATGCCCTCACCCAGTTACTCCAACCCCCTACCGACCTCTCCTCCAGCAACCCTCGGTTTGTTTCCTATAGTTGAGAGCCTCTCATGGTTTTTCTCCCTCTCTGATTTTCTCTTATTTTATTTTTCCCTCCCTTCCCCTGTGATCCTCTGTTTTGTTTCTTAATTTCCACATATGATTGAAATCATATCATAATTGCCTTTCTCTGATTGACTTATTTCACTTAGCATAATACCCTCTAGTTCCATCCATGTTGTTGCAAATCGTAAGATTTCTTCTTTTGATGTCTGAGTAATATTCCATTGTATATTTATACCACATCTTCTTTCTCCATCCATCTATCAATGGACATCTGGGCTTGTTCCATACTTTGGCTATTGTGGACTTTGCCACCATAATTTGAATATTCTTTTTATAGAGTATCCTTTCACATTTCATGGATATACTATTTTCTCTTATTTCTTAGAAGCTATTAATGATAGTTTTATTGGACTTTCTCTCTATGTGTGGATTTCCTCTGAGTGGCTCATTCTCTCTCTCTCTATCATGATGAAGACTTTCCTCAGATGTCTGCTACACCTTGGCCTAAGAGCCAGGGCTCATGCACTGCTTGGGATCAGTGAAGGGGTAGGTGGCTCTTGTAGAGCCCTTGGGGGGCGGGGGCTTTGTGGGAGACTCTCCTGTCATTATTGTTAGGTCCCTCCTCTGGGACTAGTAGGTTTCCCCGGAGCTTGAATACCCTTCTCATCTCCTATTTGGAGGATGAAACATCTGAGTTCAGTGTTCTGGGGGCCCAGAAGGGGAGACTGCATGCTATTGGTTAACAGCTTGGTGTCTGGAATGGCACTCACAGCCCTACTGTGTGGTCTCTGATCAAGAGTCTGCTTTATTGTCTTCAGAGAGCAGACCTCCAGTCTTCCTCTGGAGGAGAGGGAGAGCTGGCTGGGGGAGGGCAGACTTTCCATTCAAGGCTGAGCAAGCATGGAAGAGGGGATCTAGGGATCTATTTCCCAGAGAGCTTCTGGGCAGTTCTCCTTATTTTAGCCCTATTGTAGCTCTTTATTATTCTGAGCTCCTGGTGCTGCCAGTTCCTGAGCATTTTGAGAATTCTTCGGTGTGAATTGGGTTGTTTCTTTGCTTTCCCTGCTGATGGCTTTTGATTTGCCTTTTTCCAGTTTACTTTACACCTTTTAAATTTTTGTTGGTATTGTATCTTCTTTTCTCAGTATCCTTGTGAATTTATACCCTTTAAAAGATTTCTTTCACAGTGGTTTTTTTTTTTTTTTTTGGAGGTGGGGAGTGGATTTGGGAGGGGGTGAAATTAGGTGTGCACGCTCAATTAGTTGCCTTAAGTTTATTTTTATTTTTTTTTTTAAGATTTTATTTATTTATTTGACAGAGATAGAGACAGTCAGCGAGAGAGGAAACACAAGCAGGGCGAGTAGGAGAGGAAGAAGCAGGCTCATAACGGAGGAGCCTGATGTGGGGCTCGATCCCATAACGCGGGGATCACGCCCTGAGCCGAAGGCAAACGTTTAACCGCTGTGCCACCCAGGCGCCCCTAGTTGCCTTAAGTTTAAAGTCTTTTTGTCTCTTTATCCTCCATGAGCCACCTAGCCCCTGGGAGAGCAAGTGGGGCATGTGCCCTGTGTCTCTGGACTGGCAGATTTCAACACACTGTTCTTCCTCTGTGAGCCAACCAAATCCTGGCTGCTGCCTGGGCCTATATGGCACATGAAAGACCACATGGCTGTGTCGGTGCTTTCTGAATGTGTCTGTGGTTGACCTGTGTAGAGGCATCCTTCTGGCCAGGGAGAGTGCTGGGGTGAGAGGCTGCTCCAAGGAGGAATAGTTATGAGACCCCTGGAAAGTGGGCTGTAGGAGATCAGTGATCAAGCACCCTGCCCCTGTAGACTACTTGACCACGTTCAATAGTTGGTGTCATGCTTGTGGTCATGGTTTCTCCCTTATTTTTCACAGTAATCTCTTGAGGTTGTTACTTCCCTTCTTACAATGATTCCCATTTACAATGAGAAAGCTCAGGCCTAGCCAGGTGGCCAATGTGTATTACAGAACTAGGAGGTGAGAAGTGCCGGGTCCTAACCCCACATTCAGAGTCTTTGAAGCATCTTGGGAACAACTTAGACGTAGAGGCCACACAACAGCAGCTGCATGTGGGTGTTCATGATTGGAACTGTAATAAATTGTTCCATTATCTGTAGGATTTTAAATACTTTCCCCAACTCTCCTTGTTCATCCCCATGGTTGGCATTTATTCTCCAGCAAAAGAAACACTCAGAAAGGAAATATTTTTTAAAAGAAACAGTCATTGCTGGGAGCCTGCACGGGTTCATTAAAAGCAAGTCATTGCTTAATGGCATTCAGTTTCATTGAACAGATATGCTAAGCTGTAAGACTCGGTGCTTTTAAATAAAGTGCATTGTGAGTTCTGTAAAATATTTGACAACATTTCTAATTCTGTCACTGTGAACAAAATAGGGTCTGAATGAGGGCCACTGCTATTCGGAGGACACAAAGAGGGTGGAGCTCCGTGCCCTCAGCTGGAGTGATGAGCCTCCTTTTGTTCAGATGCATTTTCTATACCACAGCTGTAGGCTCTGTTTGTGGTTGTAACAGTTCATTTTAATCAATGACCTAAATCATGGAGGGCTTACTTATATTCTGCAGATGGAAGAAAAGCTGGGGGAGAGAGCTATTTGTTGGACGAGAGGTTCCAAGAAGTGTTGGAATGGTGAGTAAACCCAGAAGGTGGGGCTCAAAGGTGCAATCACAGGACTGCTACACCTTCATAGAAACTAAGCCATGGTTGGTCATGGGGCTTGGACATAGGAGGATTTAAGTTTAAAATTCATGGTATTTTATAATCAGCCCTACTACTTAGACTTCAGACAGCCTCTTCAGGGTCTCAGAGGAGTTAATCCTCAGATCCCCAATGGGTCTTTCTTCTTTCACACTTACCACCTACTCATTTTCCCACCAGCCCACTCAAGTGTGCCCCCATTGCCATCTACCCATCTACTGACATCAACTAGTCCACCTACTCACCACCTATCTGTCCAATTACCCATCCATCGAAATACCCAACCATCCATTCACCCATCCACCCATTTACCCACCCATTATCCATCCATCCATCCATCCATCCATCCATCCATCCATCCATCCTCCTAGATACGGCATCCACCAAATGCCTATCTCAGGCACTGTACCAGGTGCTGAAGAGCTAACAGATGAATTCAGTGCAGCTCCTACTTTTGAAGAGCTCATGACCTATTTATGGGTGGGCATGTGTGTGAATTCAATTAATTAACATATAGTGTATTATTAATTAACATATAGTATATATAGTGCATATAGAGGTAGAGTTCAGTGATTCATCTGTTGCATATAACACCCACTGCTAATTACATCATGCTCTCCTTAATACCCATCACCCAGTTACCCCATCCCCCCACACCCCTTCTCTGCAGCAACCCTCAATTTGTTTCTTATAGTTAAGAGTCTCTTATGGTTTGTCTCCGTCTCTGGTTTCATCTTATTTTATTTTTCCCTCCCTTCCCCTATGATCCTCTGTTTTGTTTCTTAATTTCCATATATGATTGAAATCATGTGAAAATTGCCTTTCTCTGATTGACTTATTTAATTTAGCACAATACCCTCTAGTTTCATCCATGTCATTGCAAATTGTAAGATTTCATTCTTTTGATGGCTGAGTAATAGTCTGTTGTGTGTGTGTGTGTGTGTGTGTGTATACATATATATACATATACATACATATACATACATATACATATATATATATATATATATATATATATATATATATATATATATATATATATATATCTCACATCTTCTTTTTCCATCCATCTATCAGTGGACATCTGGGATCTTTCTACAGTTTGTCTATTGTGGACATTGCTGCTATAAACAGTGGGGTGCATGTGTCCCTTCGCATGACTACAGTTGTATCTTTGAGGTAAATACCTAGTAGTACAGTTACTGGGTTGTAGGGTAGCTCTATTTTCAACTTTTTGAGGAAACTCCATACTGTTTTCCAGAGTGGCTGCACTGGCTTGCATTCCCACCAACAGTGTAAGAGCGTTCTCCTTTCTCTGCAACCTCGCCAACATATTTTCCTGAGTTGTTAATTTCAGCCATTCTGATGGGTGTGAGGTGGTATCTCACTGTGGTTTTGATTTGTATTTTCCTGATGCCAAGTAATGTGGAACATTTTTTCATGTGTCTGTTGGCCATTTGTATGTCTTATTTGGGGAAATGTCTGTGCATGTCCTCTGCCCATTTCTTGAATGGATTATTTGATTTTTGGGGGTGTTGCATTTGGTAAGATCTTTATAGATATTGGATACTAGCCCTTTATCTGATAAGACATTTGCAGATATTTTCTCCCTTTCTGTAGGTTGTCTTTTGGTTTGGCTACTGTTTCCTTTGCTGTGCAAAAGCTTTTTATCTTGATGAAGTCCCAACAGTTCATTTTTGCTTTTGTTTTCCTTTTTTTAATAATAATTTTTTGTTATGCTATGTTATTCACCATCCTTAGTTTTTAATGTAGTGTTCCATGATTCATTATTTGCGTATAACACCCAGTGCTCCATGCGATGTGCCCTCCTTAATACCCATCACCAGCCTATCCCAATCCCCCACCCTCTCCCCTCCAAGGCCCTCAGTTTGTTTCCCAGAGTCCATAGTTTCTCATGGTTCATTCCCCTTTCTGTTTACCCCCCCTTCATTCTTCCCTTCCTTCTCCTACCGATCTCCCTGCTATTTCTTATGTTCCATAAATGAGTGAAACCATATGATAATTGTCTTTCTCTGCTTGACTTATTTCACATAGCATAATCTCCTCCAGTCCCACCCATGTTGCAGCAAATGTTGGGTAATCATTCTTTCTGATGGCTGAGTAATATTCCATTGTGTATATGGACCACATCTTCTTAATCCAGTCATCTGTTGAAGGGCATCTCGGCTCCTTCCACAATTCAGCTATTGTGGACAATGCTGCTATGAACATTGGGGTGCATATGGCCCTTCTCTTCACTATGTCTGTATCTTTGGGGTAAATACCCAGTAGTGCCATTACTGGAACATAGGGTAGCTCTATTTTTAACTTTTTTTAAAAAAAGATTTTATTTATTCATTTGACAGAGATAAAGACAGCCAGCGAGAGAGGGAACACAAGCAGGGGGAGTGGGAGAGGAAGAAGCAGGCTTCCAGTGGAGGAGCCTGATGTGGGGCTCGATCCCAGAATGCCGGGATTATGCCCTGAGCTGAAGGCAGATGCTTAATGACTGAGCCACCCAGGCGCCCCTCTATTTTTAAGTTTTTAAGGGACCTCCACACTGTTTTTCAAAGTGGCTGTACCAACTTGTTTTCCTTGCCTTTGGAGATGTGTCTAGCAAAATGTTGCTGCGGCCAGTTCAAAGAGGTTGCTGCCCATGTGTTCCTCTAGGATTTTGAGGGATTCTTGTCTCACATTGAGGTCTTTCATCCACTTTGAGTTTATTTTTGTGTATGGTATGAAGAAATGGTCCAGTTTCATCTTCTGCATGTTGCTGTCTAATTTTCCCAACACCATTTGTTAAAGAGACTCTCTTTTTTTCCATTGGATATTCTTCCATGCTTTGTTGAAGATTAGTTGACCCTAGAGTTGAGGGTCCATTTCTGGGTTCTCTATTGTGTTCCATTGATCTATGTGTCTGTTTTTGTGCCAGTACATTGCTGTCTTGATGATTACAGCTTTGTAATATAGCTTTAAGTCCTGAATTGTGATGCCACCAGCTTTGTTTTTCTTTTTCAACTTTCTTCTGGTTATTCAGGGTCTTTTCTGGTTCCATACAAATTTTAGGATTATTTGTTTTAGCTCTGTGAAAAATGTTGATGGTATTTTGATAGAGATTGCATTGAATGTGTAGATTGCTCTGGGTAGCATAGACATTTTAACAATATCTGTTCTTCCAATCCATGAGCATGGGATGTTTTTCCATTTCTTTGGGTCCCTCTCAATTTCTTTCATAAGTCTTCTGTAGTTTTCAGAATACAGATCCTATACCTTTTTGGTTAAGTTTATTCCTAGGTATCTTATGTTTTTTGGTGCAGTTGTAAATGGGATTGATTCCTTAAGAAAAAGAGAATGTTTATATTTAAGGTTTTTGGAGTCAAGTAAAGGGTGGAAAAGAGAAAGCACTGAGGAGCTAAGCAGAAAGTGCCACGGCAAGATTTACATTTTAGGACCATGGCTTTGACAGTTCTGGGCAGGATGGATTACAGGGGAGATATTAAAGGGTGAATGGTTGGCAAGTTGTCCTAACACTCTCTATGAAGAATGATGTGGCCCTAAGAAATAGAAGGAGAAAGATCAAGGAAGGCTATGGGGTGAAATGTTTTGCTGGTGCAGTTTCAGGCTGGGAACTAGTATGTTTGATGTTTGGATTGGATGGATATTTTAAAGTGTAGAAGCAGAGATCAGCCTGGGGCTCTGGGCAGCTTAGGGACTCTGGAGGCCAAGACATCATTATTGCCTGGTAAATGGTCTTCTCTTATTCCGAAGGCCTGGTGCCCTCCAGTTCTTCCTCCTATCATCCTTGCTTCCCCTGACCCACCCTTCCTATTTCTAGAATTATGAGAGCTGACAACAGCCAAGGGTCAGGGGAGAATAAGTGAATTTCCTACTTGTAAATTATTACAGAAGCACAGACTATTCTTTGCAGTTTCACCCTGACTGGCAGCCATTTATCTGGATAATGCATTTATTTATTGCCGCTTGACTGTTTTGCATTGAGATATATGTGCAAACTTAAAGTGCCAATGATTTGCTTGCAGACATCAAAGGTAGAAAAAGAAAATGAAATCGGGCATATTAGATTATTTGGTATTGAATTCAGTGTCTGCAGCCTCCCATTTTTCTCCATCTCCTGCCTTTTCTACAAATCAATTTACATGGCTTTTGCTGGAAATATTCATTGGTATACAAATCTGTGGGCAAAATCCAGCCATGGTGATCATTCTCCTAGCAGAAGGCAGTGAGATGCCAAGCAGGGTGGCTGTGCTGAGCAGCCCTCCTGCTCCATTGCTCACCCCCCACAGCCACAGTGCAGAAGCAGGGGCACACACAAATGTGTGCATGCACACATGCACGGAAGGATGAACCAGTCACTGAACTGTTGTGAGGTATTAAAAGAATGGGTCACTGATGGCTGGAGGAAGTCGGGATTGTCATAAAGTTGCCTGGACTTGGGGAAATCATAAGTTGGGCTCCAAGTTCTTAGGAGAGATGCAAGGTTGACCACACCTCCTCTGAGGTGTGTGAGGATTAGAGCTAGTGTGTGAAGATGCGGCCATGTCTAGCACTGAGGCTCTCCTCTCTCCCATCTTCTTCCTGCTGGTGATACGGACAGGCCTCTGTGTCAATGATGTGTCTGGGAAGGTGGTCACCATTCGGACAACCTTTCAGGCTGCCTCCTGGGCTTTCCTTCTAAAAATATCCATCCAATCCTTCTACTCTGTGGGGCTTGCCACCCCCTCCTGGCAGCTTCCTGCCCTCCCTCAAGTCCAGCCTCTCAGCCTCCTGACCCCTCTCCACACTCCTTCCTCTACCCAAATGATGTCTCTCCTACCCCAGGCTCCATCCAGTCACAGCATCACATTACCACTAATCTTTTTTTAAAAATTGCTTCCATAGTAAGGTTTACCTGGTGAGGTAAAGTGACATATAGGTCAAGACATGGAATACTTAAGCTCTCGCTGGCTTTGTCTCTACCTGGCTCTGCAGCTCCCGCAAGGCCCTTTGTGGGTCTCAGTTTCCATATCTGTTAAATGGGGTAATTCTTGTTTGCTCACTTCACCAGGTTTTGTAAGAATCACACAAGAGAGCCAATATGAAAATCCTCTAAATTAGGAACTCGCTGTAGAGCAGCGGTTGAACATGGGCCCCAGGAGTCCACGGTTTCTGCCCTCCTTGCTGTGTGACTCTGGCAAGTTGCTCACGTCGTTCATCTTGGGATCCCTCTGTGACACTTACTTCCGAGGGTTGTTCTGATGAAGGTGGCAGGAGTGGGTGACTGTGCTTTGCTCAGGCCTGCCACATACTGAGCCCTCATGACTGTAGGGATTACTATTTACTTATTTTTTATTTTATTTTATTATTTTAAAATATTTTATTTATGTATTTTTGAGAGAAAGGAAGGGAGAGTGAGAGAGTGGGGGGAGGGGAAATGGGGGAGAGAATCTCTAGCAGACTCCACACTGAGCAGGTAGCCGGATGCAGGGCTTGATCCCAGGACCCTGAGATCATGACCTGAGTGGAAACCAAGAGACAGACAGTTAACTGACAGGACCACCCAGGTGCCCCAAATTACTATTTATTTTTAAGAAAACATTAAAATATGTGGAAGTTGGGTGATTGAGAAAATGTGATTACTTTGTGAATCAGGAAGAATTTAGAAAACCTGGGATCTTGAGGGGAAAAGTGTCGTTTCATCCATGTGAGATCTCTTGTCCTACTTTGGGGTAAAATGAATAAGGAGCATGAGGAGGTGGGGGAGAGTCTCCCCTGGCAGAACCAACTGCCAGGAACCTGGTGCTATGTGGACCTGTGGCTTCTTCTCAATGCTCCTCTGTCTGTCTGTCCTGTGGTCTCCCATGTCCAGAGAGTCTGGTGTGACCTGAGTAGGCAGGTGGCCATGCAGAGCCCTGTGGTCCCTCCTGCTCCTTCTGGGAGCCAAGCTCTGTGAGTACTTCCCCCACGACAACCGGGGCTGTGTTCAGGTGCTCCTCCTGTCCCCTGTCACCCACCTCAGACTCCCCTGCCTGTCCTTCCCTGTTGCCTGCAGGAAGCTGGTCTAATGAGGTGCACTTGGCAGCCTGCTGGGGTGGGCAAAACTACTTTGTCAGCATTTCTTCAGCTTCTCATAAATTCGCAGAAAAATTCCCTGCAGACAAAAGCTTGGCATGGAGACTCTCTGCTCAGAAAGGCGTTTCCTCTTGAAGTTAGAGGGGAATCAGTTTCCAGGGCTGTTCCCACCCCATAGTTTGCTTTTGGGAAAGGATGTGGAGAGGCTGAGGAAGGAAGAGGGCAGGAAAACCACTTGAAAATTTCAGGCTTGCCTCCCCCAACCCTTGTCCCTTTTTCCCCCTCCCCCTCCCCCGGCTCTCTCTTTTTCCTCTGCCGTCCCCCTCACTCCCACTTACAGAGTCTGTGGCTGCCCTGGTTTTAATGTTTAAAAACCTTGAAATTCCACCACTACACCCTCCTACCAGAGCAGAGCATGGTATTTTGTTGGCACAAAGTGTTTCAGTCCCTGAGATGGCACACCTAACATTGGTGGCTTCTTTACACGTTGCCGCTGGGTTCTGGTGGATTGGGGTTTCTGGAGCCACAAGGACTTGGATTATGTTTCTAGATTATCCTCTTAGTAGATCAGGGACGTGGAGATTTTTACATCCGCAGACACAAAAGTGCTTGGCACACCGTTGGTGCCCAGTAAAGGCGCAGTATCACCCTGGTTTGCGTCTACCTTTGAGGCTTCACTTTCCTTCTGGGCATCAGCACACAGCTGCTATGGAATGGTCTATCAATCTGAGATACTGTCGGAGGCACACATGGCCGGACACTGGGTGAAGACAGGTGTTAGTTTGTCCCCACTGCAGCAGGAGAAGAGCTGAGCTCCCTACTGCCTGGAGCAGAGGTGTATGAGCTTTCAAAGGGAGAGGGAGGGACTGGGGGCCTGAAGAGTCAGGCAAGTGAACTATTCCAGAATGCAGGTGAGATGGTTGGTCAATGTCAATGCTGTGCCTGCTAACTGGCACTTCCTAAGTTAGATTTGGACTACGACCCTCCACCAAGACTGGGAGGAGGGGCCCTGTCCTTCTTGATGACTACATTTCAAAGGACTGGCCCCTGAGTCCTTGAGAAAGAAACTCGTGAGTGGTAGGAAACACATCTCAACGGAAGGACAGGCAGAGGAAGGATTTACAATTGTACTTTTTCTTGAAGAACTGCTTTATTTGGGGGATTCAGGGGCCTGTAGTCGGGTGTTGGCTGAAGCAAATGGCAAATTCTTTTGGCAGCCTTAGCTTTCTTCAGCAGGCACTTGAAAGGGTTTGGGGGCATCCCAGGGATGTGGCCTTAGGCTGCCAGAAGCCATGTTAGAGTTGTTCAAGTCCCTTAGTGAGTGTGTGGGTGGGTGGGGGAAATTGTTTATGTTGAAATGGCAGTTTTACAGGCTAAGGTTGAGGCCTAGTGGAAGGGGGCCCCCAGGGGCCCGACTAGCTTTTGATCGGGACTGAGTGTCATGGCCAGCAGGAAGTCCGTGGCAGAGCAGGCTGAGGCTGACAGACCTGCCACGGTGAGCGAGCCAGAGTCCAGTTATTGCCACCATGACGGCCTGTGCCAGGTTTACCCATCTGCATGGAAACGGATGTAGTGATTGCATTTGACACTCAAAGGCAGGGGGAATGGGCATTTGTCCCCTGAGGCCCTGAGCTGCTCAGAACAAGGCCCCCAGCCTCCTGGGCCCTGTTCTCGGAGTGTTGTCTTGTTTCTTCTCTGGGTGGGCTCGTTCTCCTCAAAATGGGTGGAAGGCAGTGAAGCCTGTTCTTCCCAGGGAGGTGGCTCTGTGCTCACAGAGGCCTCCTCCTGCAGAGCCTTGGGTGTGGGGAGCTCCAAGATTGCTGGCCAGTGTGGGAGGGGCAGGGCATGGGAATCCCACATCCTGCACTGGGTGGCCCCCTCACAAGTTGGATCAGGGGCACGTGCTGGAACTCTCCCGGTGTCCATCTCAGCCTCCCGAGGGCTGGGCTATAGTGCTCTTTGTGTGGTCTGGGCTGTCCCCCTTCACTAGTGAGCTGATCACCATGGAGCTGGCCTGAAGTGCCTCATTTTGGATGAAGAATGTGGGCTGCACCTGGCGCCAGCATGCCGGGGTGGGGGGGTGTCTCCCTGACCTCTTTGGCAGCCAGCTCTATATGGTGCGTCCTGCTATGGTTGGGCCTCAGGCGTGAGCCTTTTGGAAGCTCTGTGACAGTGAGGGTTATAGGGTCTTCCCTATGTCTGAGTGTTCCCCTGTGTCCCATTCTCAATCTGAGAAGCTGTCCTCCTTGGCTCTGTTCATACTACAGCAGCACCAAACAGCTGAGGCATCTGGCGCAGGGTCAGAGGTGTAGGCTGGAGGGAGGCTGCCCCTGATGGGACAGGTTGGGACGGCGAGCTGAAGGGGTAACCATGGGCACATGTGGGTGCTGGCTGATACAGACGCTGTGCCCGGAAGGGGACAATTCAGCAGGGAACCGGGGTCCCATCCACATGAGGCGGATGCTGCAGAACAGAGAGCATCTGGAGAACCAGGACAGAAGAGTCAGGGCTGGGGGAAGGCACCTCACAGGCTGGACCCCCGGGCTGGGCTAGGGTGACCTTGGGCTGTCTCCAGAACCTCCAAGGTCAAGTTCTCAAAAGCTGGCTAAACTGGAAGGAGATTAAGAACATCGCGTCTCAGTTAACAGGAGAGCCCAGCTGGATCAGGAAGCGGGTGATTTAGGATATTGTATTTCCTGATTAGTGGAAGTGCCTGAAACTGTCTCATACCCTCCTTGGGAGAGGAGTCTCTCTGGTGCCTGAGCCCTTCCTTGCTCTAAGTCTGCGGATGGGATGCTCTTGGGACTCCAGGGACTTTATGAATGAACCCAGTGCCCTCTGTTTGGGCCCATGGACACGGGAGGACAAGGTGACATCAGACTCATATTCAGGAACTTGAGGGGGATTTTATCACTTATCACGTCTTCTGGATCATTAACCCCTGGGGAGCTGACTTTCCAGGGAAAGGGGAGGGAGAACTGCATTTTTAATTTTTCCTTTCTTCCAGCTGCTGGAGTGCAGCATGGCCAGGCGTCCCAGGCCCTTGTCCTTGAGCCCCCACTCTGAGGGGTGGGCTTCCGGCCTCCCAGGATGAACTCAGTGACCAGGTTCTCATGCATAAGAAAGTAGCGGTGCCAAGTGGGCTGTCCACAGCACATGCTCACGTTAGGATGGAACTCTCCCTATCCTGGGGTTTACTCAAGCTCATAGATGGGTGTTATGGGAGGTCATTCATTTCCAGAGGTCTGCATCAGAACCCCCTGCAGCCTTGTTTAAGACACAGACCGAGGGACCCATCCCTAGCCTGCTGAACAGCACCTCCTCATACCGAGGAGCCTGCATGAACTCAAGCAGCCCTCAGGCTTGGGGGCTGGGGTTAGCAGGTGGGTGGCAGGCTCCTCTCAGCCCTGAGTCTGACGCTGGCCTGGGTATGGGCAGTGCAGCCACTGCACCTCAGAATGTTCAACCTTGAACCTAGCCCAGCACATAGAGGGACCCCTTTCCAGGGTGCTGGGGATGTGCTCAGAAGTCAGGGAAGCAGCATCTTTCTTGCAATGTTTCTCCAGCAGGTTCTGGCTGCTCCTAGGTCTGTCCAGACGTGCAACAGCCTACTTTGTTTCTTTCTACGTTTCTTAAAACATCATTCAAGAGGAAGCTATTTTGCCTTCCACATCTGGGCCATTATTTGTGTGTGTGTGTGTTTCCCTAGGAGTCAGGAAGGAAACCCCTCCTTACTTTCTTAAATTGCAGTATCCTGGGGAGCATTAGTCCATAACTGGATTGGGCAGGGGGCCCAGTGTCTGCACATGGCTGGCTGGGGAGACAGTTTCCTGGGGCCCACCTAAGAGGGTCACTTTCTAGCATCCTGATTTCCTTTTTTCTCATTCCAGGGCCAAGAGCATAGCTTTTAGGCCCAGCTCCATGCTGGCTGACTTTGGATTTCCTTTCTCTGGGCCTCAGTTTCCCCAGGTGTGGAATGTAAGTCTGGCTGTGCTTGCTGTCCGGTTGGGGGATGGGGTCACCCTGAGGCTTCCATGTCCCCTTTGGGAGCTCAGCTTGCCCTCTGTCCTCCAAGTCTTGAAGTCCCAGGACCTGTGTTTCCTTCCAGAAGGGACTTTAGGATTAAGGGTGTGGATAGTAATCAGATTACACAGCAGACCTGGCCTCATCTTCCCTGGCCACAGACAGGAAGTGGGCCTGAGCACAGCAGGGCTGAGTCCTCTGCGAGGGGCACGGCCGGCAGCTTCTCCGGAGATGGCAGTGAGATGCCTTCATGTCCCTGGCTGCGGAAGGTAGACTGCCAGGCTGGGGGCTGAAGCTTGCTGGCTACTCACCTCAGTCATGGGTCACCTCCACTTTCCCTGCTCAGACTTGGGATGACAAAGCATTTCCCTGGGTGGGGGGCTGCTCCCTGTGCCCATAGATATCAGGGTCTAGGTCAGAGCCCCGCTTCCTCCTCCCCTCCCTCTTCTTGATAGAAAGGTCTTTGTGTTTGGGCTGCAATCATCTTACAAAATCTGCTGCTTGAGTCTTACCCTCTCTGGCCCCGCCTGGAGGGAGGCAGGGCAGTGAGGCGGAAAGAGCATAGCCCTTGGGACAGAGCTGACCTGGATGTGAACCCAACCCGTAGTTGTCACTCCCCAGGGCAGGGAGTTTGCATGTTTTGCTCACTTGAGCGCCCCCAGCTCCTAGGCCACGTGGTGAGCTTGCAAACATACTTGCTAAATCCATGAACAGATACGGGTGTGGTACTCGTACCAAAGAATGTATTGGTAAGAAACACAAAACAAGATAACCCAAAACCTGCCAGCGCCTCTTCCCCAGGCTTCCACCCAGCCAGCTCTGCCTCACTCTGTATTTGCGTATTGATATTTTGACTTTTGGGACTTAAATCCAGGCAGACAGATACCTCCTGGGGCAGGTGTGCAGGAAGTGTGTGGGACTCCTTTCTGCCTCACTGATGGAGAAAGTCCTTCCTGCAGCAGCTGGCCTGACCACATTCCTTCTCCCATGGGGTCTGGCACAGCTTGCTCTCTGATCTCAGGAGCCCCCTCGGTGGGGTGTGTGTGTGTGGGGGGGCATCAGCCTGGGCAGGATGTAGGGCACAGCAGCTGGGCCTGTGCACTGCGCATGGGGGCATGGGGAAAGCCCAGCGAATGTCGCATGTGGGCCTTCCTGCTGACGTACTCTTTTGCATTGCCCTGTGTCCCTGGTCTTGTCAGTGTCCACTTCTGGTGCCTTGTCCCCCTGCCCCCCCGCCCCCCCACTCCTAAGCCATGTCTGCTCCCCACTCTGGCTCCTTGTCTTCTGGAAGCTACGAATTTGGGACACCCCCCCCCCTTCCGTTAGAAGCCCTTCCATGGATGCTCACTTGAGCCTAGAGAGTGACACTAGGGAGCTCAGACCCAGGCTACAGACACGGCTTTTCCTTCCTGGTAACAAGAAGGGACAGTCTTGCCTCTTCCAGCATCTTCCAGAAGCAGCCAGCGTTCCTTGTCTCCAGCTCACATCACTCCAGTGTCTGACTGCGACTTTACAGAGCCTCTCCTGCGTTCGACTCTCTTGCCCCTCCCCACAGAGACCCTTGTGATTGCATTTAGGACTTACCTGGATGATCCAGGGAAGTGTTCCCATCTCCAGGGCCTTAATTTAACCACATCTGTAGTCTGTTTTGTCAAAAAAGGTGACATTCACAGCTTCCAGGGATCAGGGCATGGACATCTCGGTGGGAGGATTATTCAGTCTGCCACAACAACTTTATAATTTTCAAAATGCATTGTGTGTCAAGACAGGAGAGTAGAAAGAATTCTGTAGCTGGGGTTCAGACAGACTGGCTGTGATTGTGGCTCTCCCACGTGGGTGGCCTGGGACAAGACCTCACCTCTCTGGGCCCCAGCTCCTTGGGCTGGATCTCAGAGTTCTTAACCTCCTTCAGCATAGGCACTGGC